>NC_090984.1:2522500-3154781 GCF_041146395.1 Eulemur rufifrons | reverse complement strand
TCTTGTGTATCTGCCACCCTCCCCATATCCATTTTAATTGTCCCATTTCTGCCATGTTTTTGGCACCAGGGGTCTTCCTAACAGGGCCCAGAGAATATTCTATGTCTCCTGATTAAATCTGTGAGGGTTTTTTTTTTTTTTTTTTTTTTCTGGGTCATACTGGGTTCTTTTAATTTCCTCCTGTTTGTTACTTTCCTTGTCAGGGACATTACTATTCCTGGAGTTACTACCGTGTGTGTTTAATCACTTGCAAATGAACATGTAGGAGGATAAAAGAGATCATTTTAAAAAGCAATGCCAACCTTCCAGAAACCTTATGGCAGCCATAGACCTCAGTTCCTGCATGTTGAAACACAATAGGAAGATTTCCATTCGGGTTGCATTTTTAAGGGGGATATGGAAAATAGCGTTTTTGGTTGGGAGGTAGAGAATTCAAAATTGTAGGGTGAAGAAGTTGGTTTAAACCACCCTGTGTCCTCTGCCCCTTCTACTTGCATTGTCACAGGACTGTGCCACTGGGTCATCTAGAGACCTGCTCTCTTGTCCTCTCCCCAAACAAACTGAGCTGAATCCTTTCAATCGATGCCCTGGCGCCCTCTCCCCCGGGCACATTTTAAGCATCCTAATGTGTGTTTCCTTCAGGGCACAGGAGTCCTATCTCAATTACATGTTTCAGTTCTTTAGATGAGGCACAATCTGTCACTCTCCAGGTAGCTTAGGTAGTGGGAGCATTTGGAGTGCACTTTGGGGCAGTTGTCTCCAGCTGTGCCTAGCCGGAAGTCATCACCCTGCCAATGAGTCAAAGGTGACGTGATTCCAAGATGACTAGAAATGGGGTGGAGGGGGGTGTCCAGAAGAAACGAGGCAGCTGGGACACCGGAGGTCGTCCCTGCCTGGAGACCCCTGGGGGCACAGGTGCCTGTAATCGTGGGAGTCATGTGCCCCAGCTGTGTGCTCAGGGTCTTTGGAGACGCACAGGCCGCCTGTCTTTAGGGTCTGGCGAAGCCCTGTGGGGTCTCAGCTCTCGGCTGGCAGCCCCCTCTTTCTTCGCTTTTCTCCTGTGCTCCACTTTTAAGACTGTCATGTGCCACTGACTCCTTTGACGTTCCTGTCTGTCTTCCTCCATCTCGCTTACCCGCAAACGCCACCCTTGGCTGATTTCTGCTGCCCTCTTCCTGAGCTCAAGTGGTCAGCATGATTGGAGAAAATGACACAACCTGATTTTACTCTAAATTCACTGTCACAAACCCTCAAACGAGCAGGTGGCCTTGGCCTGCTGTGTTTCTTTAACTCTTTTCCAACTTCTCTGATGCCCATTTGCCATCTTCTCCTCTCTGTGGAGCCTGTAACACCCTCTCTTCTGCCTCCTGCTCTACCGATGACCTGATCTCCATCAGGTGGGAACACACACACTTCCCCCGCTCCACATTTATAGAGCCACCTGCGTTGACCCCCTCCTCTCCTTTCGCTTGTTTCTCTCTCTGCCCGAATCTTGCTTGTCTGCACCTGCTCTGGGGTCACCCTGCCCTAGCTTCTCAGGGAGGGGCTGCCTTGGTTAGCCTCTCTCTGTCCGATATTAATTTCTCCTCCTCCATGGGATCCTTCCCTCAGCGTTCCCACATGCTTGGGGCCTTCTGTCTTTAAATAATCATGTGCAGGACTTGACTCTCTGTCCTTTTTAGACCTGGCCACCTGTCCCCCTCTTACCATAGCAAAATCTCTCAGAAAGATTCATCTGTGTGTGCTGCCCACACCCCCTCACCACCTGGACCACCTGCACACGGTGAAGCTACTCAGTGTGGGCTCCGCCAGAGCACACCACTGGGAGCCCTTGTCTACGTCACCAAGAACCTCCATGTTGCCAGATCCCAACGATACATATGTCCTCATTTTTCTCACTTCTCAGAATCATTCAACACAGTTAACCCATTGCACGTTTCTGAAACATATGCTTTGGCTAGAATGTAACCTCCAGGATGCAGGGAACTTGTTGACCCTTTTATCACTGTCAGTTAGAGGTGGCTGACTCACTGCAGTGTGAATATGGACAAGGCACGTTCCCCACATGCTGGACTTCTGGGAGACGCTGCTCTTGGGGTTCTGCTCCTGATTCTCGTCCCCCTCTTTCTCCACCTTCTTCTCCAGATCCTCCTTCCCAGGGCACTTTTCAGTGTGAGAGCTGCAGGGTTCTGTCCTGGACCATCCCCGAGTGCTCATGCCATTCCCATAGTTCAAATCCCAGGCTCCCTAATTGACATGTTCGACCCTCGTCTCTCTCCCGAGATCCAGCCCTGAATGTCCAGCTTCCTGGTGAACTTCTTTAATTCAAAGTCTCATGCACATCTCATGTTTATTCACAACAGAGCTCATCTCTCAGCCTTCCCCCTTTTCCATCCAAGACATCGCCATCCACCCGACTGCTCGGGAAAGAACCCACGGCTTGTCTGTTTCCTCCGTGTCCCGTGGCGCACACCCACGGCCCATCTCATGAGCACACTCCACCAAGTCTCCAAGTGACAGGGCATCACCAACAACCTCTCTCCCTGCCACCCCAGCCCAAGCCACACAGCTGGCTCATCTTCACCCCCCACGAGCTTCCTGCCTTTACCTGTTGACTGCTCCCCTGGACACCCATCCAGGTCACCCCATGGCCACCAGTGAGATCCTTAGAGCTCGTCAGGTCCTCTCCTTACCTGCTGAGGGCTCTTCAGCAGCTTCCACTATGCTTGGAAGGAAACCCCAGCTCCTCTCTGCAGCCCGCGAGGCCCTGCGTGACCAGGCACTGTGCTCCTCATTCACAGTACTCAGGACTTTGCCTCCAAATGCTTTCCTGCTTCGGATCCTTTATGTACTCCTCTTTCTTCATAAATGCTTTCTGCCTCCCTCTTCCCGGTGGAATTGTGTTAGTCCTCCAGGCTCAGGTCGCCTCTCACTTCCTGAAAGGCCGTTCCTCCACCGTGTCATCACCGCCACTCTTTCTGTACTTCACAGCACTCATCAGAATTTCATTTTTTTAAACTTTACTGACTTTCCTGGTTATTGACTGTCTTTCTCACAAAACTGCAAGTTTTCTGAGGACAGGGACCACGTGTGACTTGTTGGCTTCCATATTCTCAGGGCCAAGCACTGTGTCTCGCCCAGAAATTGTACCCAGTAAATATTTGTTAAATATTGAGCAATGTTAAGATTGACTAAGTGTGACCTTTTAGTCATATTCATTGACTAATTTCTAATATGGGGTCAAAGTCTTTTTGGTACCTCAGTCTCCACCCCTCCCTCCTTTCTAGAATATTAATGAAAAAAGATTGAAGAGAAAGGTTCTATGTAAATGGTGATCTTACAGTTTCTAAGAGGCAAAGCATACTTTACTATTTTCAATTGAAAATGTTTTTCTGATTATCTGATTCAGAAATGTGCCCCTGCAATTATTTTCCTTGCCATGTGATTAATCACCAACATGTCATATTTATTGATATTCATTTATAATGTTAATGTTTATTCATCAGTCATGAGGCCCCTCCCCAAAGCTGGTTACAGATCTGAACTGCCAGATGCTCTGATTTCCTCGTGGCTATTAGGCTGTCTGGGGCTGGATGTGGCCTGTTTGCTGAGATTTTATTTAAAGGGTATGTTCTATGAACACTTTGGTAATTCAAGGATCAAAGTCTAACCTTATCAGCACTAGATTTCCTTTCCATTTTGAATATAAATAAAAAGGAAAGAATATTTCTAACTGACCTTTTGAAACAGCAGTACTCTGCTAAAATGGGTGGAACGCACCTTTTGAAACCTATGAAAATGGAACAGCCTCTTTGTCAACTCGAAAACCCTCCCACACTGTCTGTATCCATATACAATTGCTTAAACATTCAAATTCCCTACCGTCATAGAGTCAGTCATAAAACAAAAAAGATAGAATAGACTGCTATTGCGGGTCAAAATGATAAAATCCACAGAACAATTTAGAGCTGTCATGTCAATGACACTTCATTAAAATATCCACCCACAAACCAGAATGGCTACCGAGGAGACCCAGAGCTGAGGACGAGCTCGTTAAGGAGACAGAAGGCACTGAAGGGTCTGCTGCACTTGGGTTTGGGCTCCGCTCCCCTACGCCCACCCCTGCCGGCTTTGTAAGAAGTACCCTCTTTAAGACTGCCCTTCCACATCGGAAAGCGGGGATGAAATGCTACCCTGCCCAGGTACAGTGTTCTGTGCCTACTTAGTAGTAGTATAAATTTTCTCCAACTCTATCACCATAACACCACTCTCTCAGACTGATCGTGCTTACAATTTTACACTCCAAATCCTAGACTGAAATAAAATTTCTATTATTACTAAGGCTGTTTACTTAAAAGTTGCCATTCTGATTCTTGGTTTAAAATACACCAATTTTTAGACATCCCTTGCTGTGGGGCAGCAGTGCTCAATTGGGAGTGATTTCACACACTCCTGAGCTTTGGTAGTGTCTGGAGGCATTTTTGGTTGTCACATTTTCAGCAGAGGTTGCTACTAGTACCTGGGGATGTTGCAAAACATTCTACAAAGCAGAGGACACCCCCATGACAAAGGATTCTCCCATCAACTCAATAGGTCAGTGGGTCCATGGCTGAGAAACACTGCCACAGGGTTTTGTACAGCCAAACATCCTTTTGTTTTTGTTCTTTCTTTGTTCTGGACCTGACTAAAAAAAAAAAAAGTTAATGAATTATCAGGTAAATTTATCAATTTGTAATCTATAAAAAAAAAAGATTGCATTTTGAGTATCCAGATCACACAAACAGATCTGGGCTTGCAAACTATTTATTTTGGAGTTTTAAAACGTTTGATTTTAAAATCATTGAGAAAGGCAAATAAGAACTTTAGGCCCAGAACACTATGTAGATAAACGGTGTGGTAACAATAAGTTTACAGTTATTTTAGATATTAGCAGTTAATTTTCTGAATATCCAAAATGATTACACATCAAAGGGCCCTACAAGGGGATCTCACACATTAAAGAAACTAAAAGGGAAACATGTACTTTAGAGGAAGTCAAATAAAAACTGTCATTTTCTAATGTTTTCCACATGCATATACTTAAAAAACCTGCAGCCTGTTTCCTTGGCTTTTTGGACCCCAGACACCCAATGTGTGTAAAGGAGGGGCTCAACCTAGCCGGCCCCACACCTCTTCTCATTGAAATTCTGGGGTTACGTAACAGTTCACTGTTCTAAAATTAGCCCGGCGGGTTGTATAGGCATTGCCAGGTTCACTGTATTCTTGACTTTCCCCCTAAAACAAAATGTTTTATTCCTCTTGACTGGTTCTGTCTTTCCCCTTGATCTCTGCTAGACTCTTCTATCTTTAATACGTCCCAGGAAACAGATGTTTTAATGCAGTTTCATTTCAAAACCGGATGCTTTCATCTCTGATCAAATAAGAAATGACATGTTTGCGGAAGCACGTTTCCTCACTGGTTGCCACCGTTGCGGAATGACTTTTAGAATTTTATAGTTCTGTGATTTGAAATGTCAGACGTGTCAGCGGGGGCCGTGTAAAGCCCTTGGAGTTATGTTCTGATGGTTACTCAAATATTCCGGTAAGCTGGGCGAAATGACTTCCAGGGAGCAGCGCCGGAGCTGCTCGGGGAGACAGAGGCACGCGGACGCCCTGGCAGGGGCGGCATCGGCCCTTTCGGCGGAGGGTATCTGGACAGGAGCTTAAGTAAATTTTCAAATGCACCCTCACGCCTAAAATTCTTTTTCTGTTGCAGCGTGGTGGCCCCAGAGCCTCAGAGTGGGCGTGCACCCTGGCCTGGACTGCCTCTGTCCTCACCTGCCGTAGGTGACGCCAGACACGGTGACGAAGGGAGCAGCATCCTGAGCGCAGGGAGGCTTTATTCACCAGCGTGTTGCGTTTTGTGCTTAAATGTGCAATGTGGCCAACTCCAGCATTCCATTCATATTTTCAGAATAATTAATTAGTATTTTTAGCATGCCATTGTTTCCTTGAAAAACAGTAGGGGTTTTTTGTCCTCTCCTCTTGGAGTGATAAAAAAACACTTACTAATTGACATTCGGCTTCTGGTTATTTTCCTCTTCTCACCATAGCTCTTTGTAAAGGAGACTGGAGGTGTGTTCCCACGGGGGTAGGTGGCCAGGGCTAAGCCTGGAGTCTGTCCTGGGCCCTGCTCAGCCTGCAGCAACCAGGCAGGGACTCTGCAGTCACCTCCCCCGCTCCTCCCACCACCCCTGGTATGGGGATGTCTTCTCCTCAGGGGCCAGCCCCCAGTGGGCTTCAAGATACCCCAGGAAATGAGAACAACTTCTGCACGCGGCAGGAATCCCACCCTCCCCCACTCCCCAGTGCGACAGACCCCAGGCTTCAGGGGGTGTAACGAGAGTAGCCAAGTGCACACAGTGTGGACAAACACGTCAGACGCACCGAGTCCATCCGACAATCTAGTATGTGTGATAGCCTGGTGCCTCAGCTGCTTTCTGATTGAAGAGGCCAGAGAGCCTTATTATAAAATTGACTTACAGCCAGACACCTCTTAATATGTTTGTCTAAATCCTTATGGTTTGTTTCTATTAGTATTTTAAACTTCAATCAGTGATACTCTGTTTAATATCTTTTCTCATAGAAGGTATTATTCATAGTGAGGGTTGTATGGTCTTAAAAAGACACAAATGAGAAAATTAAAACAAACAAAAAAACAGCTCTGGGTGGAGCTCTTGCTGTCTTATGTGAAGGAAGCATCTTAAATTGCACAGAGAACATGATTGATGGAAGAAAACCTTGATCACAAAGAAAGGTTTACCACTAACCCACACACGTAGCATTTTGTAGGGACAGTATTGGAAAAGATGTGGAGAGATCCCCACGCATTGATGAGAAAGGATCGTGTGCACTTTAAAATAATTAAATGTCGTCTGTGTGCAAGGGCAGCAGAGATGCTGGAGTAAAAGCTCTGGTGTTTCAATTATCGAACTCCACTTTCCCACCAGCTTCAAAGGAGACATCTTCCTTCACTCCCAGACAGTAGTCTATTTGTGTCAATTTGTTCTATTTTCATCCAGGATGAAAAACTGACTGTTGGGGCCCAGTCTGGCCAGATCTTTACTGGCACACGAGACAAGGAAAGACGTCTTCATTTCCTGGACATTCCAGACAACACCTTCCCCTGCTCCTAAAGGGCAATCTGGAGCAAAGAAGGTTTTTTATTTTCTCTTCTGAATTGTCCACATAAGGGCCTCAGCTCTCCACTTTCCTAGCCGTAGAAGGTGGCCCTTCAATATTTGAGACAGAACCTATATGATTTGAAAGCGACCACATCATTTTTGAAAATCTTAGAGTAAAGATAGAATTCAGGATATTTTACTTGAAAACGTATGTTTTTGTAAAGCCGTGAGGAGAAACCCAATTTCATTCCTGACAATATTTTAAGGTCTTGTCTCTGCAATTTTCTTTCCTCCTCGTTAGCCCTAGAAGGACTGTTACCCAGTGGGTCCTGGTGGGATTCTCAGGTCTGTGACACTCCCAGATTCGGAACACGTAAGTCTCAACCTAGCCCTGAACACGTAGCTGGAAGGATGGAGAGAATGTTTCATTTTTTCCTTCATATTTTTGAACCATTAGGTGTGAATGAAGAATTTAAAGGATTCGAGACATTCAGTTCTTTTCGAGCCTGTGTTGAGAGCAAAGGAAAGTGGCAGAAGGTGAGAAAATATCCTCTAGTGTGTGACGGCTCCTGGAGGGGTGTGGCTGTGGGATCGGCCACATGCTCTCTGGCAATGTTACCTGATGCTGATTTTCTCCTTTGCAAGTATTTCATACTCTTTTTAGGTATCTGCAAGTTCTTACAGTCTTATTTAACTCCCTGGTTATCAAATTCACGTGCATCAACGCCTGTTTCTTTTCAGGTATGACGGCTGCCTGTGAATGAGTCCTCCTGCAGGAAGTATAATGTTTTGATATTATATTCTGGAGATAAGTGTGATAGACTATCCCCCTCTACGGAATGTAGATGAGTGAGTTTTTGAAGTGTTAGAGGCATTTGTGTTTTAAGTGCTCAGGGCAGGTGATAAGTGAGACTGAGTAGCAGGTATTGATACAGGATATTTCTCTGCATCCATCAGGATTTAGTAACCAACTTAGACATATTAAAAAACTTACGTGTTGCACCCCCTAGATCTCTTGAAACAAAAAAAAGCACATTTCAGTAAATACCATCAAAACAAACAATGAGAGAAAAATTTTTAAAAACTTTATTACTTGTGCAAGTATGCAAGGAAAGGTAACATTAAAAAGAGAAAAGAAAATATATATTTTCCTGAGTTCCACCATACAAAACTGAGAAGAGAGCTTTCCCATTTCCCTTTTGCATTGGTAGATGTGCCAGGCTTCGTGCTGGTCTGCGGAGGTGGAGAGGTGGGTGGTTGTAGAGAATTCCCAGACACTGGGCAGGGCTGGGCGCCAAGGGCAGTGCTTCCCCCAGCAGCCGCTCCCTCCTCTCCCCACCCTGGGTGCTGCCTCTGAAGTCCAGGTCTGGGGAAGGAGCGAGGCAGGAAGAGATGTGCTGCTGGTCCTGAGCAGCCTCTCACAGGGGCAGTCGGCTCTGACACACAAGGCATTCACTTACTCCTCATGTGTTCGGGTTTTATCCTTTGAGTGTCTGTTAGCGTCCTGGGGCTGTCTTAACAACCTACCGCAAACTAGATGGCTAAAGCAACAGTCGTCTATTCCCTCATGGTTCTGGAGGCTGAGCAAGTGTCAGTAGGGCCACATTCTGCCCCCCACCCCCCCCCACCGAGACTATGGGCAGAGCCCTTCCCTGCTCCGGTCGTGCCAGCCACCCTGGGTGTGCCTTGACTTGTAGATGCATCACTCCAGTCTCTGCCTCCGTTGTCACCTGGGATGTAGGTCATAGTCCCAAAAGACAATCTCTTTTTTGGCTGGAGGCTGAAAGAGCTGTCCGTGAGCCCGCAGAGCACACTGGAGAGTGGACTGAAACTAAAAAGGTGAAACACTCTGCGTTTTCATGCGATGCAGATAGCGTTTCTGTGGCATCTACTTTTGAAAACCGAGTGTTTGGTTTTGGGAAAGAATGGCGGATCTCACACACACACACACACACACACACACACACACGAGGCTGACCCAAGCGAGATAATGAAGCCAGTGCAATCTTCTCTGGTTAATGCAGCCAATGCTAAATTTTCAAGGCAGTATTTGATTCCTCAGCATTTATCTTAAGGGATATGGATCAAAATACCTTTGAACCATTTAGAATCAAGAAGTTCTGAGGCAAAGAAACCATATGAAATGTCCTAGGGTTACCAATGTCACTGTTTTAAAATTCTAGATTTCTCCCTTAAATAGAAGGATGGCTGATAAGGTCACCATTGTTAAAATAAAGGATTATATTTTCTCACCCTAAAATTGTAGTGTTGGAAAGCTTTATGTTTTTAGGCTGTGAGTAATCACCATAAAATAATGTATGCTTTCAGGTTGAGAAAAACATACATTGGTTATAATTTCTTACATTGGTATTTAATTTTTATTGATGAATATTGCCAGTTCAACATTCACTCCTTCTAGCATCTTCTTGGTTGCAAACATCAAGGATAGAAAGATAGGAAACCTTGGTCCTGCCCTCAAAGCCCTGAAACACAAGTAGAGAGACAGATCTGCAAACAAATTGTAATGGAGCAAAGAAATTTCTAGAATGAGGACTATATACTACAAGGCAGCCTGTGCATACAGGAAGGGCTTCATATTGGAGTCTAATGTTAGCTGGGATTTAAGGATGCTTAGAAGCTAATATTAACTCAAGAGAAGCAGTCGGAAACTACCACAAGGTCTTTCAATTAAATAATGAATTCTCTGTAACTCTCTGCTAAAATTTCTGGCAGGTGGCTGGTAGAAATAATTTGTTGCCATTTTTGGGATCAGAGCAAATAGACGATGTCTTCCACCTTTCCTGCTAGGTCCAAGTGCAGCGTCCTGGGTCACAGGGATATTCTAGCACAGGCAGCTCAGACCAGCTGGGGCTGTGCAGTAGAATCTTCTGTCATGATGTTCAAACTGGCAGCCACTGGCCAGTGATGGCTATTAAGCCCTTGAAATGTGGTTAGTGTGACTGAAGAACTGGATTTTTATGTCATTTCATTTAAATTCCTAAATAATATCGAATAATGCAGAGAGTCGCTTTGACTCTCTCCATATGTTCAGAGGCTGAGTGGTGTTGGATGTGTTTCCAGGAGGCAGTGCGTCACCGTTAGCTTAGGAAGGACACCTGCTCCCCTCCTCATCCTGCATTGTCTCAGCTCTTAGGAAGCAATATGGGCAGGAAAATAAGGCAGCCCTGTACAGGTTAGTCCCAAATCTGCCATTTGTCTGACTTAGAGCAGGACACAGAACTTCTTCAAGCATAGCCTCCACACTTGCGCAGTGGGCGGGTTTTACCAGATGTGCCTAATTCTCATCAGCACCGAGCAGGTGTGGCCATAAAGTAGAGGCTTTGCAGGCAGAAATGCGTGCATCTGGGTCCCAGCCCCTGTACTTCCCAGCTGTGTGGTGTTGGATCTATCACCCAAGAAGTATCTGCTTCTTGTTCTGCTAAGTCCTGGGTTTAGTGTTTTCCCTGCAGAGTTGCAATAAGGATCAGAGGTGACATATTATGACAGTAGGTGAGTCATCAATGGCAGCCATTTTTTTAAATCTAAAGATTGTACACATTTTGGGTTGTCTTTGGTTGTCCAGCTCCTTCCTTTGAGAAGTCTGTATTATGTGCACACACGTGTGTGATTCACATAGATCTAGGAACCTTTGGAAGGAGTTGTGAAAAGGAGTTCAAATTAAATGAATTGTGTGAGAGTTCAGATTCCTCCAGGTCAGCAGGGAGTCGGAAGATGCCTTTCTCAGGCCTTAGGGAACAGGCCATTGAAACAGTTATTGAAGCCCTTTCTGTTTCCACGTGAATGCTGGCTCCCAGGATGCTGGAGGGGAAACCGTTGGTGGGTGCGGGCATTCCTTACAGATTTAACTTTCCAGGAACTGAGAATGTTCTATTGTGTGTCTCTTGGGAAAATCCCTGCAACTCTTCTGAATCTCAAAATAAATAATTATAGAGTTGGCCCAGTGCTCACTTCCAGGGGCTGCTTCTCTCATTGGTGCCCTGAAAGTTCTTATCTCTTCCAAAGTTGGGGTGTGAGCATAAAAGGAAAGCTGCTCCATGTCAGTGGTGACCGGACTTGGAGAGCAGTGGTTGTCCCCACCCTCACTGCTGCTCCACAGCCACCTGTGCTCAGAAGTCACTTCTGCAGTTTCTGGGCCCAGCAAGCCACACATGGGCACCTCCTGCCCGGGGCTGAAATGACCGTGGGTGTGTGACAGGAGCAGGGTAAAGGAAGCTGCCTGAGGGCCATTCTAAGAGCTGAGTGCCCAAGGCCACACCATCACCCCTTGCTCCTTCCCGGGCTGTTTGGAATGTCTCATAAAATGAGTGTTTTTCAGAAAAACACAAGAAGTTCAGCTGATTAGGACTTTGCCGTGGAATTACTGGTTTCTTCTAGAAAATGGATAATGAGGTCTGATTATGTGCCCATTCTTGAGGAGGGTGGCTCCTTGAGTCTGTTGGTGACTGTGCTACTGCCGCGATAGTGTGTCCAGTGTGTGGTTTCACGAGGCTTTGTTCCCACAGGGCCCACAAGGCGCACCAGGGCTGACGGGCCAGCGCGGAGTCAAGGGAGAAGCTGGCAAGATGTATTTCGACCTGTGGCTCAAGGGTGACAAAGGAGACCCTGGTTTTCCAGGCCAGCCCAGCATTCCAGGGAGAGCAGGGTCTCCTGGGAGAGATGGCCATCCGGGTCTTCCCAGCCCCAAAGGCTCCCCGGTATGTTTATTTCCAGACTTGAAACAGACTTGAACATTTACAAATGTGCATCTGCAAAGAGTAAAGGAATAAATAATTTGCATCGCATCTATATATTTTCATTTGGATGGTGATTGACACAAATAAACTTGTTTCATGGTTCACGGAAGGACTCAGGTCTGTAAACCTGGGTGTGGGCAGTGTAGACTTCAACAATTGGGTGATAATGGCTCAGTCTCTTCAGCTGTGTTTGAGCAACTGAACAGACAAGTGTTCATATCTCTTCACCTTGCATAATGGTGAAATCTAAAGTTAACGGTGATCAGGTTATTGTTTGAAAGAGGATTCCAGATAGAAACCTCTTATTATCTGGAGTATCTCCCTAAGTAGGGAGCGGGAGGGAGAGCGATTACTCAGCTGAGGGAAAAGAATGTTGGTTTCACTTATTAACTAGAGTGGCCCACTGGGGGGCTGCTGCGGTGAATGAATAGTGGAAGCCGGTTAGACTCTGGCACTCATTGACTATGATGGCCGAGGAATGCGACATGGGCAGGGATGCCGGTGCGCCTACTGATAACGGTTTTCCCCTTTTCACATCAGGGCTCCATAGGATTGAAAGGAGAACGTGGCCCCCCTGGAGGAGTGGGATTCCCCAGTAATCATGACACCGGCCCTCCTGGGCCTCCAGGATTTGGTCCTATCGGCCCCATTGGTGACAAAGGACAAGTGGGCCTTCCCGGGGGACCTGGGTCTCCAGGCCTGCCAGGTGAGGCCTGGGAACCTCGAGGTGCAGCCGCCAGGTGCATGAGAATCCGGGGCTCAGAGAGGCAGAGGACCTACCACTTGGGGAACCTGCGTCCTTAAGGCCACATGTGGCCTTCTAGGTCCTTAAATGCAGCCTTTTGACTGAATCCAAATTTTACAGAATGAATCCTTTTATTAAAAGGGGTGCAGCAGAGAAGAATGAAGCTTTTCTTGCCTCCTTTGGTGCTTAAAAAAGAATAATCTTGAAATCAGAACTGAAGTCAGCCTTTATGTAGGAGTAATATCAAACCGAGGTCACTTTTTTCCTCTTTATCTCTTTTCTGTTTTTTCTCGATGAGCCGCCCATTTTGGCGTATGTCCCAAGCAATGTGACCTCCGCGTCTCCACTGACACATAGGTGCCTCTTGAGTAACTTTACAACAGATGCTGTCTCATGATGGCTGTTTAATTCCATGCTGGTTTCAGCCATCTGCTGACCATTTTTCAAGTGGTTCATGTGCCGAGCGCTACGCTGAGTGCTCACAAGAGATGGTCTCTGCCCTTGCACGGCCTGTCCACATGTTTTGTGGACACCCTGGGGCAGGGACTCCCCGAGTCATTCTCTACTGTATTATCAGGGCCGGAGGGGAAAAGGCTGTGGCCCTGGGCCTTGCACACAGTGGGTGCTCAGTAGTGACATGGTACACTCTTACGGTTCCCTAGAAGACCCTGGAGTGGGAATGGCTGCTGTGTAGAGGAGGGAAGAAAGGTGCATTACTAGGACATTTTTGAAAGTTGTAAAAGGGAATGAAAGGACTTAGGGTGATTAAAAATGTGTGACAAGTAAACTCTGAAAGACGTAGTAACTAAGTAGCTGGGTAATCAAAGCGTCCAACAGGAATGATGTTGGAACAATTATACTGCACCCTTCTTGCTCACACGTTTGCCGGTTCTGTAGATCACCATATAGCTAGCCCAGCTATAATCGATTCCTGT
Source organism: Eulemur rufifrons (assembly GCF_041146395.1). Classification (NCBI taxonomy): domain Eukaryota; kingdom Metazoa; phylum Chordata; class Mammalia; order Primates; family Lemuridae; genus Eulemur; species Eulemur rufifrons. Next base: position 3,141,184 of record NC_090984.1, on the reverse strand, counting down.
CCCCATGTGGGACTATCATTTCATAATTAAGACAAAGTGTAAAGCTCATAAACATTCCAACATGGGAAATATTATCCAGTCTTGATGGGAGTCCATGTGTCGCATGCTGATGTGTCTGTCATCATCATTCCGAGTTTTGTTTAACCACTGAGTGCTCAGTGCTGTTATGACTCCGCTGGCAATTGTTCTTTGTCTAGCAAGGGTCCCAGACATGTCTCTTTTATGACTCCTGTAGCAGGAGGATGACACTGAGCAAAGGCACCTCTGATCACTTTCCCTCCTCGTTTCACAGTGAACAAATCAAGTGTTCATTGTGCTGTGGTGCCTGCAAATTTGCAGAGCTGTAAGAAGGAATTAGACTTTCTTTTTGGCCAGAAACTACCATCAGAAAAACCAAATGTGTACTTCCAGATATCTCCTGGCGAGATGAGGGATGAAGGGTCCTGAAGGAGGATTGTTGATGGTGGGGTTGATCCTCTGCCCACGGTCTGTGGGGTTCCTCGGCCATCCAGGCCCAGTCAGCTTCGAGATTAGAAAACTAGCCTTCTTTGATCTGCCAGAGCTGTGTTTCACTTTGATGATCGTAAAAGCCTGGTTCCCAGGGACGTAGACGATAGCAGATATTTTCTAGGGTCAGTCAGTTGGTGTTTCCCACAGTCTATAGATGAAGAATGTGCTGGCTGTTCTGGGGCCGCCCCACATATCTGGAATTCTTACAAGGTTTGTGAAGATTCAGTGCACACGACCTTGGAGGTGACCGCCTCTGTCCTCTCTTGATAGCTAGATCCTGACACCCAGTGGATCTCCCAGACATGAACGGCCAGGCAGCCGGGCTGCCCTTCCTGGCTGGGAAGCAGAAGGGGTGGTTTTCCTGTGCTGCTCAGGGGAGCACAGAGCTGCCCCGCTGCACCGTTAGGCGTAGTGGGTGACACGTGATCATCCCTTTATCAGGTTTGGATGATTTAGCGCCAAACGAACACAATTTAGGTCAGTCTCAGAGCAACTTAGAATTTGTGTGGCAAGTTGAAAGAAAACAGTAAAACCATTTTGGTTTTTTGAGACAGGCTCATTAAGAAATTACCCAAGGCCATCCACATTATATTGTTGATTTTTCAGCTTTTTGTGACTTTAATTTTGGACTCTCAAGGAATTCTTGAAACAAACATCTTGATCATTTTGGACATACATTTTGGGAAGAAGGGTAGCTCTCTGGAAGAGTCTAGAAACGTAGAGGGAAGAAATGGAAAATGTAGACAGCGGCTGCTCTCTCTGGGTGCACATGGTGCAGTGTAGCAGCTCACTCACTGAATGTCTTTGCCTTTGTCCCCAGGTCCAAAAGGTGAAGCAGGAAGAGTCGTTCCCCTTTCAGGCCCCCCTGGAGCAGAAGGACTTCTGGGATTCCCAGGTTTCCAAGGGCCTCAAGGTACCGTTAGAATTCCAGCCCACCTGGGTACCCTGGGAGCTCCCTCACGTTCTTCTCACGCTGACCATTGGTCTTTCTCACAATAGGTGACCAAGGCTTTCCTGGAATGCTGGGAAGGCCAGGCCTCCCGGGAGAGAAGCTGCTACACGCCAGCCAGGGATTGGATTTCCAGGGCCCCCCCCCACCCCCGGCCCCAAAGGTAAACCTGCCTCACGACCCCTTTGGTCCTCCCACGGATCTGGTGAGAAAAGAGGAGATAGCAGACATAAAACACCACACACGTTAGTGACTCAGGTGTTAACTGGGGCTTTCAAAAACGTCCATGCAGTTTTGAGGACAGGGATTTCAATCACTTTATCCGATGGATGCCTCGCGGTGGAGGAGTTTGTTTCTAGAGAAGATGGGACTTTAGGATTGTGCACGCTGCCTGGGCACCACCGTGAGTGGCATTTGTTTAAAACCCACCCTCGAGGGCTTTCCCCGTATCAGAGAAGAAAACTTCCGTGCACTAGGGTGGGCTTGGGAGTCAGAGACAGGGCTTTGCTCCTAGGAGAAAGACCCCTATGGAAAAGGGTGTCCCCACAGGGCACTAGCATTTTAGGACCATCACTTCCTTCTGAAAACTTTAAGGAAGTAATGAGGACAATTTCACCTTTTTTCTTTTTCTTCTTTTTTCACATTTCTTAGGTCTACTTGTTTATCGTGTAGACTCTGATTAATAGACTTGTCATTACAGACCTTGGGTCCATGGCTGAGAAGAAGGTGCTGTGAGCATCAAAAGGGGTGTGTTGTGTAAGGAAGTTTGTCTTCATACAACACACCCTGTGACCAAAACTTCCCCAGCCTCCCAGGCTTTGTGTCTAGAGGCTCCACGTCACACTCTTGTGTGGACTATTGTGCTTGGGGAACCGTAGACAGCAGCGCTTTTCTCCAAGAGCTGTGTGATGCTCACACACAAGGCTACTTCTGCTGGGCTCAGAGGGCAGCAGACCCTCTGTGTTCAAGAGGGACAGATGCTGAGGCCATCTCCGTGCCCGTGGACTCACCATGTACCACAGGAGTGCCCTGTCACCATCACCACGGAAGGCCTCCTTCACAGAGCCCCGTGGCCCCTACACCTGCATGGAGGCGCAGGCGTGGTGGTTAGATGCACTCACTCCCGGACCCCGTCTGTGTAGCAGCCACACTGCGCGTGCGATTCAGGCCTACGCCTCTGCAAGCTTACACGTCACCACTGAGCATCACATGTAAAGGGTCTAAACCTGTGGTTGCCAAAGTCACTGCCCATCAGCACCTAAAAAGCCCATCAGAGCCAGGCCCAGTGGCTCACACCTGTGGTCCCAGCTACTTGGGAGGCCCAGGTGGGAGGATTTATTGAGCCCAGGAGTTCGAGACCTGGGGCAACAAAAGGTAGTGAGACCCATTTCTAAAAACAAACAAAAGCCCATCTGAGCCTCTGGGGGTGTGGCCCAGACAGTTGTTAGATGTCTGGTGGCTCCAGGGTGGGTGCAGCCTAGTTTGAGAGCCGGTGGTCTGAAGTGCTCCTCAAACTTGAACGTGTCCACAGATCATGCAGGATCTTGTTAAAAAGTGGGTCTGACTTAGCAGATCTGCGGGGTCTGCATTTCTCACGAGGTCATGGTCATGCTCTGGCCCCTCCAGAGTGCCCTTCTCAGTCTGCAAATGCCAAGGGAGTTATTTGTTCCTATTGGGGAAGTAGGGCAGGAAAGAACAGCTGAGGAGATAGAACAAAGGAGAGGAGGAGAATCAGCATGAGAGAGAAAGAGCAGAGTGCAGGTGCCGGAAGGGTGGGCTCATCTGGCCTCTCAGGATCGCCCCCAAAGGGCTTGTCTGGTGACCATCTCGAATCAGGTCAGAGACATTTGGGCAAGTGCAGGAGAAGTAAAGAAAGTGGGGAATGGCATTATAACTGGGCCGATTATGTTGACTCTTCCGCACAGGTGTCGATGGCCTACCTGGAGAAGTGGGAGACCCCGAGAGTCCAGGTCGCCCAGGATTTAATGGCTTACCAGGCAGCCCGGGTTTGCAGGGCCAAAAGGTGGGTGTGATGTTCCCTAGATTGCTCTCTCCCCCTCAGCTTTTTATTAATGGGACACAGAAAATGTAGGTTACTAATCTCACAGGATAGGCTGGAGCAACATGTTTTGTTTTTCAATGAAATGGCATAGACTAGAAAATACCAGAGTACATAGCACATGGCGCTAAATATTTTGAGGGGAGACATTTGTCCGATTTTGTGAAACATTTGTTTCAGTCTTACGAAACTGTATGAGATGTTTTTGTGCATGTGCGTGCTGGGTCTCAGTGTGAAACGTGTTTCTCATGGCGGGCGGCAGAGGAACAGCTGCGGGGAAGCCTCTGTCCTGCAGAGGTCACAGCCAACCAGGGGGTTTCTCAGTGCAGGTTCCTCAGCCTCGGCGCCATTGGCATTCTGGGTCCAAAATCCTTTTCCGTGGGGTGGCCCTGTGCCTTGCAGGACCTTTGGCAGGAGCATTTCTGGCTTCTGTCCCTGAGACATCAAGAAATCTCTGCCCCCACCCTCAGCTGTGACAACTGAAAATATCTCCAGACATTGCCAAACGTCACCTGTGGGACAAAAGTGTCCCTGCTTGAAAACCACTGGTCTAGTGTGACTTTGGGATTCTTTTTGTCCTCAAATATTCTTCTACCAACTTTCTTATACTCAAAATTCTGCTCAGCAAGTGTGAATGGCCATTAAATGGGGTGGGGACCCTGCAGCTTTGGGGCCACATGTGGCCTTCTGGATCCTTGAGTGCAGCCTTTTGACTGAATCCAAATTTTACAGAACAAATCCTTTGAATAAAGGATTAAAAGGGTCAGTTGAGGGGCCGAGCTCGGGGATTCAAGGACCACATGTGGCCTTGGGGCTGCAGGTTCCCCATCTCATCCTTGGATGTTCTGATTATAAGGAATGGAAGTGAAATTGCTGGAAGGTGTTGGTGCAGAAAGGGAGAAAGAGCCAAGGGGATGGCAGAACCAGGTTGGGTCGGCTCACTTTCTATCAGGAGAAGGCAGGTGGCCTCATGGTCCTGGGGGAGCTCCTTCCTAGGAGATGCCTGGCATCGTGGTGCCTTCTCTGCATGGCAGAGATGGAAGGGAAGGCTTTGGAAGTCTGTCTTTATATAACATGCAGCATCTTCCTTTTATAATGTACATTTGATTTGAAAATTTAGTCAACTGTGGTGGCGTGTGGATCACCTTAAGCATGCAAGGCTCAGGAGTTAGTTAATGCCAAATGGAATCGGAATGAAGGATTTGATTTGTGATTTGAAATAGTGTGCTTTTTAAAGAATCCTTTGGATGGAGTTCCTTCCATTGTGCAAATTTCCTACTGGGACATGAGAGAAGTATCCAGTACGCACTCATGTCCTCCTTATCTGGAAGTGTCACTTGCATGTAGTGGAGTGCTGTCATTTCACATCCACCTACTTGCTTCAATGAGTACAAGTACAGTCTACGTCTGTGTCTAAACTGAGGCTATTTCCAATGTGCCGTTGCTCTCCAAAATACTTCCTTCATTTCTAATCAACTGTATTTGTCAAAACCCCTGTATTCATGTGGTAGTTTTAAATGTTTAATTTGCTGTGAAAGCCTTCATTTATATAAAAAACTGTGTCAGTGGTACCCGTACTAGCCCTGGAACTTTCCCATCTCTTAAGAAGCACTTGGTTAACTGGTCACAGAGCATATTTGGCATTTTGTCAGTTATTTAGGGTCAGCTCTTCCTCACAGGCGCAGGCGGCAGGGCTGAGGGGACAAGCTTGGGTCAGAGGCCCAGGTAGAAATGCATACTGTGGGGAGCCTTGGTTTTCCTCCTCTGTGAAGTGAAAACAATAAAAATTACCCACCTTTGGGGCTTGTGGTGAGATTAAAAGGAAATAATAGGTGTGAGGAAGCTTCTCAAACTTTTATAAAGAGTTGAACAGATATTCTTACTAAATGCACTGGCAGTACCCGTTACATGTTCACTTATGCTATTGGCTTGATATAAATATTGACTTTGTTGGTCAATTTGCTTCTCTGTGCTTTGGGGATGGGGGAGCCGGGAGTTGGTCTACCAGGACTGAAAGGGTTGCCAGATCTTCCCGGCATTCCTGGCACATCTGGGGAGAAGGGGAACATCGGGGCATCAGGCATTCCCGGAGAAAACAGAGCAATCGCCCCCCCCGCCCCGGGCTGCAGGGAATCAGAGGTAACTTCTCACAGATCTATCCAGACTGCTTCAAAGAGTGGGTGTGCTTATTTTTGTATCTCCAGAACACCTACTAGGTATATTCCAGACCTGTTTGTTGAAAGAATGATGAAAATCCTAGTTTAGAGCTCATGGTTTCCTGCCATTTTGTGGCCCATTTTGTAAGTGGGAAGTGTCTGCTACTGTTCCTACAGTTTATTCACAATTTTTCCCTCCAGGTGACCCTGGACCTCCTGGACTGCCGGGCCCTGCAGGATCTCCAGGAATAGAACCCCCTGGACTTAGGGGCCCCCCTGGAGGACAGGGACCCCCAGGGGCATCAGGTGATGTGACATTCTCTGAGAATTATCCCTTCTCTAAAGCGTGGTCACGGTGGTGTGGGAGATGATGCTGGAGGGGAGATGAGCACGATTTGTGAAATAAAAGGTAAAGAAGTAAATTCCAGTTTGTAAAGTTAGGTTTGCTTGTTTGCTTAAATGTAGAGTCATAGATTTCTGTTCTTTCCTGCCACTGAGACTGGTTTATGTGCCAAAGAGATCTTTCCTGTATTGTATATTCAATAACTTAAAATTTTACTCAAAATGATGTCTCTATATTTTCTTTCCATAGGGGGGTTAATAAGTTGCCAATAATTTAAACTAATTGAGTCCATATCTAGAAGCTACTATTGACTTTAATGGTAATAATCTTAGAATGAAGGTGGTGAGGGCAGAATAGGGTAAACCAATCAGGGAGAAATGGTTCAGAAAAAATGAGTTGTGAACTCTGCTAAAAGTCATTCTCATTTCACCCGACCTCAGGTTCTCCTGGAATAAAAGTAGAGAAGTGTTTCCCCGGATTCCCTGGACTGGACCTGCCGGGCCCTAAGGGAGGTAAAGGTGCTCAAGGACTTCCTGGCTTAACAGGACAGTCAGGGCTCCCTGGCCTTCCTGGACAGCAGGGGACACCTGGAATCCCCGGGTTTCCAGGTAAATGGTTTTGGAACTTCTGGCTGGATGGAGCACAAGGAAACAGGCCTTGCCTCATCCTTTCCATGACTCATAGAGTTTACCATCCATGTTCCAAGGGAGGAAATGTTCATGGTCCTCCCCTCTGTCCACAGGTCCCAAGTGAGAGGTGGGCGTCATGGGGACCCCCGGGCAGCCGGGCTCACCAGGACCAGCAGGTACTCCAGGATTACCAGGTGAAAAAGGTAGGAATCCGTGTCTCTCTCGAAGCCCCTTGGGAAATTCTCAAATTGTCACAGTCATGTGTCATTTCGAGGGGTAATGAGCAAAGTTAAGAAGATCAAGCAGGGGCTGGGAGATGCCCCAGGCCCAGTGGGCGTCCGAGGTGCACAGTGCATGGGGGACTCAGAACAGCTCTGCCCCGCAAATCAGAAGGAAGATGGCGCTGAGATTCTTTTTGAGAAATGGTGGAATCTTCAGCAGTGCCAGGGGGACTGAGTCCTTAGAATCAAGTTAGCAAACACCGTGACTTTACAAATCTTAATTTTCATTTCTTGTTATTTGAAATTGGCCCATAATAATTTTTTTCAAAGAGAAATTGACTTTGATTGTGAGGTATAAATAGACGCATCTGTGGAGGTCAGGAGTTCAAGACCAGCCTGAGCAAGAACAAGACCCCATCTCTACAAAAAATAAAGAAATTAGCTGAGCATTGTGGTACATGCCTGTAGTCCCAGCTACTCGGGAGGCTGAGGCAGGAGGATCACTTGGGCCCAGTAGTTTGAGGCTACAGTGAGCTATGATGATGCCACTGCACTCTAGCTGGGTGCGACAGAGCAAGACTCTGTCTCAAAAAAGAAGGAAAAAAGTCATCTGTTTCGTAGAATGGGAAAATTCCTACTCTGTCATTGTATAGGAATTGAGGGCAGAATGAGCAGGGGTGATAAAGGTATGTAGGAAGGTGAGAAAATGTATAATAAATTATCTAATGTAGTAAGCCAAGTTTGAGTATATTAGCATTACTAGCAAATAATGACTTTTGGAAAATGGCTTGATTATTTGTTTACTTGGTTTCAGACTCTTTTGTGTAACTCAGACACTCGACACTTAGTGCCATTTTTAGACAAGTTATTCGTCCTCGATACCTTCTTAATCAGTCATGTCCTAGCCAGCAAGAGTTCCGAGCTCTGTAACCAGCCTCACCCGGTACCTTCTCTTTCCTCTGCAGGGGAACATGGCTTCCCAGGTTCCTCGGGACCCAGGGGAGACCCTGGCTTCAAAGGTGACAAGGGGGACGTCGGTTTCCCCAGCAAGCCTGGGTCCATGGATGAGGTGGACATGGGCAGCATGAAGGAACAGAAGGGAGACCAGGGAGAGAAAGGCAAGTGGGAAGCTGAGTCTCCATAAATGACACCAAACCAACCTGTGTTTCTGCAACCACTTGCTCTTCAAGCAGCAGGCTGGGTCATCGTTGTTCTTTTCTGTGATTTATAGGACAAATTGGACCAGCTGGTGAAAAAGGATCCCGGGGAGACCCTGGGACCCCAGGAGTGCCTGGAAAGGATGGGCAGGCAGGGCACCCTGGACAGCCAGGTACAGTGTGGCACTGAGGTTCCCCGCGTGGCAAGGGGCATGTGCTCTCCAGTGCTTTCTACAGATGGCAACCTGCTGACTGTTCTCTTTCTTATTCTAGGACCTAAAGGTGACCCAGGTATAAGTGGAACCCCAGGTGCCCCCGGACATTCTTGACCAATAGGACCTGTTGGTGGAATGGGCTTGCCAGGTAACTTGGATTTAGAACAGGAGTCTTTGTAGCACGTGTGTGTGTGGTACGGGCAGGACGTGTCTACAGAATGAGATCCTGCTCCACAGAGGAGAACATAATCCAGGCAGTTGTGTCTTTGACACTAATTCACATCCTCAGTCCTGCCTAGGGAATGGATGGATGGCGTTTGGCTGACACTATGACCATTGCTATGAAAACCTACAATTTAATAAAATAAAATGTGGGCTGGACACAACCAACTTTTGATGATCTCCAAGTGGCTGCCCACTTGGCCAGCATCTCCCTAGGTGTCTGGCTCTCCATTCAGGGTTGTCAGCTAGAGCAGCGCCTGCCTCTGGAGCCCTTTGTGTTAGTTCAGAGGAATCCCTTGGACTCATCTTCCCCAGTCCTGAGCCAGCCTTAGTGCTCTGCCAGTGGGGTCCCCTCCAGTGACAGCAAGCACAAAGAGAAGGAATGTGAGACAGGGTCTAGTGGGTAATGCTTCTCGTAACCTGCCCAGAAAGGGGAAGAGTGGAGACAAAAAGTCTGTTTATCTTCTCCTAAGTTTCTACAAGGTGCTGCTGTCACTTGAAATATAAACATCTAGGTTTCTGGTCATACCCACTTACAAATAAGCTTGGCCACCAACGTACATTGCAAACCAAGGATGCGTTCACCCTGTACACCTGCCCCACGCGCCCTGTGGTTCATTTGGTTAGTGAGAGTTGGTTATATAATAAAGAACCTAAGAGCCATTTTTATACTGCTGAGAAAGTATGTATTTCTAAGAAGTTAGTGTATTTCTACTCTGTCTTTATAAAAAAGACAAGAGAAACATTTCCCAATGCGGCTCCGATGTGACCTGGGTGACTGACAGCTGGCTGGATTGTTTGCAGGTTGATAAATGAAGGGGTCCGTGTTCCTTTACCTCATTCTTGGCTGGTTGTCAAGGGACTCTTTCCTTTTTAACACTAGCACTAGCCAGTCCCACCTTCTAGTTTCAGTTGTTTGTGTTTACAGGAAGCCCTGGAGAAAAAGGTGTGCCTGGCATCCCCAGCTTACCTGGAGAGAAAGGCTCAAAGGGAGAGAAAGGGCAGTCATGCCCTCCTGGCATTGGCATTCCTGGGCTGCCCGGGACCAAGGTAACCAGCACCCTGCGTGGAAATGTCTCCTCTGCCCCTCTCGGTGGAAACACTTCCTGAGAAATATTCAGTAATTATCTCAGCAGGTTCAGTGAGTCCTCAGCTCCAGTAATGCCCCCAGGGTATTAGAAGCTGCCTCTTCTCCCCCTTCTATTCAGTACCTGTCCCCCCCAAGGAAGAATCTGGAGACTCAGGGGGAGGCCAGGGTGGGGGGCAGCTATCCCTGGGAGAAAGCAGAGGGGTCGCAGGTGAGCAGGGATGGTGAGTAGAAATGGGGCACTTGGCTGCTTTGTGCTGAAGTTTTTCCTCTGTTCTCGGAGGTGGACTTCGGCGAGAAATGGGCAATGGCAGTTTACGGTGCAATAATCATTGCACCAAAATGTCCAGGATAGATGTGAAATTAACATGCCAGATTTTCACTTGCAGGGAGTTCAAGGAGTGGCAGGTTTCCCAGGCAGCCCTGGAGAGAAGGGAGAAAAAGGAAGCACTGGGATCCCAGGGATGCCAGGGTCTCTGGCCCAAAGGGGTCTCCCGGGAGCGTCAACTATCCAGGTAGTTTACCTGGGGCTTCTTCCTAAACATGACAATCACAGACAACACAAACTCCAACTTACAGGTGTTCTGGTGTTTTGTTTGTTTTTTTTAGGAAGCCCTGGGCTGCCCGGAGAAAAAGGGGACAAAAGCCTCCCAGGACTGGATGGCGTTCAGGGCATCAAAGGAGAAGCAGGTAGAGGCCCTGCTCTAGAGCAGGGCAGGTGTGCGGACAGGGGCCACCAGGGACAGGGACTCCAGAGGCTCAGGGAGCTGCCCACATGGATGGGCTCTGGCCCCAGGACGCTGCTGCAGGGCTGACCAGGGGCCAGCCGTCTGCCCCTCCAGTCGGCAGATGAGCAGACTGGGTCTGGGGGGCTCACAGGGCCTTTCCAAGGTCTTGCCATGAGTTAGGATCCAGGCCCAGTCTCCAATCTGTCTCTCTAGGTGGCGTGGGGTTCCAGGTGTCTGCTCTCCATTCTCACCAGCCTTTGTGGCTCAGGATTCGGTGGCAGTGTAACAGCATGGGGGGTCCTTTCTGAAGGGGTTTCAGAACTAACCTCAGGGAAGCCAGGAGTACTCAGAAGGGAACAACTCCCTTAAAAGACGACCATTGTATGTGGACACCAGGGTGTGGGAGAGGTTCTGTGCATGACTGACGTGGCCTTTCTCTTTGAAGTCTTCCTGGGAAGCCCAGCCCCACAGGCCCAGCCGGCCAGAGAGGGGAGCGCGGCAGTGACGGAATCCCGGGGCCGGAGGGAGAGAAGGGTGGACCAGGTACGGCCCGGCCCGCCATCCCCCTTCAGAGTGAGCAGCACCCCCTGCCACAGACTCGCAGGCCATGTTCAGCGGGCAGAGCTGGGTGCACAGCGGATGGAGGAGGGGCCACGGGGTCCCAGTGCTGTTGGCGCTGAATTCACCTTTTAAGCCTATAACCCTTATGTTTACATTGCATACATTCATTTTTTATAGGAATAATTCATAAAAAAATACCCTGTCCTCCCTTCCCCCATTTGGACTGTCCCTCAAGCCCTTCGCTTACATTTGTCCCTGCCCCGTTGGCTTTGGCTTCCCCACCTCTATAAGAACAGTGTTTAGCCCATCTCGTGTCTCCAGACGGTGTCAGAAATAAGTGCTCATTTGCACAGATCATTCCTGCTAAATGCCAGATGGCTCTGAGCTGAAAGGTACTTAGGGAAAGGCACTAAATTATGAATATCCAGTCAAGGGTATCTTGCAACAACTGGAGGAATACAATTTTATTCCCATGGTGCAGTTAACTAATTTCCAAGTACTCTACGAGTGTGTACAGTGTTACTTCAGAGCCGATGCTGCTTTGTACTGTCCCTGCAGACTGATTGTTTAAGGAAAGAAAAATGTGGCTTTTTGCCCTCACCTTGTAGGTCTACCAGGAAGAGGATTCCCAGGGTTTCCAGGGACCAAAGGAAACAAAGGTAACATTTGTTCAGTGTGCGCTTCCTTTCTAGTCGGCCACTGCTGCACGCTGCACCAGCAGAACAGGGGGTGACGTCTGCAGGATGCAGCCCTGGCCCCCTTAGCAAGGCAGCAGCGGATGTGGAGGATAGAATCTGGGTCCAGAGGGGATGTCCTGCCAGACACGGCTGGTCACCCCACCATGCTCTCGTTATTGGAAATTCTCTTTTATTTGGACTTATTTTATAAAATTCAGTACAGAGGGAAACCCCTGTCATTTTTGTGCTTAGAAAGTAATCGGAATATCAAAATTGTTCCTTTCTAAAACTGGTCATTCTTATGTGAAGGTAGGACAGGACATCACACGGGCCAGACACCCCCTGTGCAGCCCTGGTGGGCTAACTCCCAAGCACACTCGAGAGCTGGGAAGGGACACAGGCTCTTCCCTCAGAGACCTTAGCATTTTGTGAGGAAGAAAAGGCAGATGCTGGAAATACAAAAGCGATGGACATTGAAAGGAAAGCCGCGGTAGCCACGGCTGGGGAGGGCACACACTCTGGTCACTCAGACAAGGCTGGGGGGGTCCTGAGTGATCCAGGGCTGTGTCTGAGGATTGGGAAAGGCCCCGGCAGGCCTGGCATGTCGGCACAGACTGAGCAGGGCACACGGTGGCTCTGCTTCCCCGGCCCTGGCTCTCCCGAGGCCAGCCCGGCGCCTTTCCTGTGCAGTGTGTTGCCCGGCACTGGACGCGCCTGGCTCGTGAAGGGTGGGATGGTGCCGAGGGTGCTGCCTGGGGAATGGCGCTGCCTCCCCTCCTCAAACACAGCGCCGCTGCGAAGGCTCCTGCTCGGAAAGGGAGCCGGGGACATGTCTTTCCCTTACCTGCCCGTCCAATCCTGTGCAATCTGGTTGACACATCCTACTGCCCTGGGACAGACTGCACACGATGGCTTGTGTTCCGATTCGCTGCCTGTGAAGTAAGGGGAGAGTCCCAAGGAGGAGCCCTGTGACCAAAAAGGACTTGACCCTGTGCCATTCCCTTTTCATTTTTTCTTAATAACCTTGAAATAACCCTAGAATTTTGGTGTTTTTATTGGCACGTTTGGGGGGATACGTTTAAAACTAAACATAGAGGGTTTTTTCCCCTACAAACTCTTATTTTTATTTTTTAAAGCAGCTCTATTGAGGTGTCACTGACAGACAATGTAACACACATATTTAGCATGTGCAGTTTGATAAGCTTTGGCATGTGTATGCACCCACGAGAACATCCCCACCTTCAAGGTGGTGGACACACCCATCACCCCAAAAGTCTCCCGTGCAGCCTCGTAATCCTCCATGCTTGCGTGTGAGATCCATGCGTGTTGCCGCGTGGGTCAATAGTTCATTCCTTTTTACGGCTGAGCAGTGTCCCATTGTAGGGATGTAATACAATTTAACCATTCACTTGTTGAAAGAAGAAGCCTTTAATTTTAGTGATGCAGTTGCTAAGTACATATTCAAATGCCTTTGACATCGAATACTTCTCTTGAAAAGTAAATATTGATACCCATGCTCTTAGCGTGCTAAGCTTTCTCTTTTCCAGGCTAGGCCATGGTAGGAGCCAGGCATGTCATTTAGAGCCAGGCATGTTACTTAAACGAAGGAGCGAGCAGAGCGCCTGCTCCAGTTTTCCCCCTGGGGGTGCCGGAGGACAAGGAACGCCCACCCCCGGCTGCCCATCAGTGTACTGAGCCCCCTACTCGGCTGCGCATCCACCGCCGTCTCAAACTGCTTTTCTCGTTTAGGTTCCAAGGGTGACGTGGGTTTCCCAGGATTACCTGGGAGCCCAGGAATTCCTGGACCCAAAGGAGAACAAGGATTTATGGGTCCTCTGGGGCCGCAAGGACAGCCAGGCCTGCCTGGTGCTCCAGGACACGCTGTGGAGGGGCCCAAAGGAGATCGGGGACCCCAGGGACAGCCTGGCCTGCCAGGTAAGGGTGTCTCACCAGGTGTCAGTGCCGGGGTGTGGGGCAGAATTTCAAGAAGAAATTAGTGTACAAGAAATTAATGAACAGTTAAATTCTCAATTGAGCTTTTTATTTAGAAGTCTGCAGCATTTATTACTGCTTGAACCTGTATTTTGGCCTCCATTGGGTCAAAGATTTCCATGTGTCCTTTCTGTCAAGGAATTTGAGTAATAATTAGGGAGATGCAAGAAAGGAAATTATTGAAAAAGCCTGGACACCTGTGCTGTCTGTGGTGTTTGTCTTAAAGTGACATAACACTCTGGCACAGCCTCCCGCCATGACCAGGACTGCAGTGGTGGCAGCACAGGCACCCCAGGCACCGCTGACCCCAGGCGTTTTAGACAGAGATTGTGGCACTTGTATGAACATTCTTCCTTCCCTCTAGGACCCGCCCTGATCTCTCTTAGGGCTCGTGCTGCCTGACATGGTGCTGTGTACAGTCAGGGCTGGCTGGGTGGCAGCAGTGACAGCCCCACAACCCAGGGACATGTGCACACAGCATCACCCTTCAACCCAAATGTGTGACTCTCGTTTCTCCCGTTAGGGCTTCCGGGACCCATGGGGCCTCAAGGGCTCCCCGGGCTCGATGGACTGAAAGGTGAAAAAGGACAACCCGGCTGGCCAGGAGGGAGAGCCAGGATTCCAGGGCATGCCTGTGAGTGACTGATTTGCAAATTGTTTTTGGAAAGGAGACTTCTCTGGTCACAGAATTATTCCTATCTTACATATGTGTATGTGTTGTGCCTATGTACGTGTGCACATGTGCCGCGCTCCCGCATTGTGCATACGTGCATGTGTGCTGCACGCTCACATTGTGCATATGTACCCGTGCGCGTGTGCCACACTCCCATGTTGTGTGTATGTGCACGTGCGCGTGTGCCACACTCCCATGTTGTGCGTATGTACCCGTGCGCATGTGCCACACTCCCATGTTGTGTGTATGTACCCGTGCGCATGTGCCACACTCCCATGTTGTGTGTATGTACCCGTGCGCATGTGCCACACTCCCATGTTGTGTGTATGTGCACGTGCGCGTGTGCCACACTCCCATGTTGTGCGTATGTGCCCGTGCGCGTGTGCCACACTCCCATGTTGTGCGTATGTGCCCGTGCGCATGTGCCACACTCCCATGTTGTGTGTATGTACCCGTGCGTGTGCCACACTCCCATGTTGTGTGTATGTGCACGTGCGCGTGTGCCACACTCCCATGTTGTGTGTATGTGCCCGTGCGCGTGTGCCACACTCCCATGTTGTGCGTATGTGCCCGTGCGCGTGTGCCACACTCCCATGTTGTGTGTATGTACCCGTGCGTGTGCCACACTCCCATGTTGTGTGTATGTGCACGTGCGCGTGTGCCACACTCCCATGTTGTGTGTATGTGCCCGTGCGCGTGTGCCACACTCCCATGTTGTGCGTATGTGCCCGTGCGCGTGTGCCACACTCCCATGTTGTGCGTATGTGCCCGTGCGCGTGTGCCACACTCCCATGTTGTGTGTATGTGCCCGTGCGCGTGTGCCACACTCCCATGTTGTGCGTATGTGCCCGTGCGCGTGTGCCACACTCCCATGTTGTGCGTATGTGCCCGTGCGCATGTGCCACACTCCCATGTTGTGCGTATGTGCCCGTGCGCATGTGCCACACTCCCATGTTGTGCGTATGTGCCCGTGCGCGTGTGCCACACTCCCATGTTGTGTGTATGTGCCCGTGCGCATGTGCCACACTCCCATGTTGTGTGTATGTACCCGTGCGCATGTGCCACACTCCCATGTTGTGCGTATGTGCACGTGCGCATGTGCCACATTCCCATGTTGTGCGTATGTACCCGTGCGCATGTGCCACACTCCCATGTTGTGCGTATGTACCCGTGCGCATGTGCCACACTCCCATGTTGTGTGTATGTGCACGTGTGCATGTGCCACACTCCCATGTTGTGTGTATGTACCCGTGCGCATGTGCCACACTCCCATGTTGTGTGTATGTGCACGTGCGCATGTGCCACACTCCCATGTTGTGTGTATGTACCCGTGCGCATGTGCCGCACTCCCATGTTGTGCGTATGTACCCGTGCGCATGTGCCACACTCCCATGTTGTGTGTATGTGCACGTGTGCATGTGCCACACTCCCATGTTGTGTGTATGTACCCGTGCGCGTGTGCCACACTCCCATGTTGTGTGTATGTACCCGTGCGCATGTGCCACACTCCCATGTTGTGTGTATGTACCCGTGCGCATGTGCCACACTCCCATGTTGTGTGTATGTACCCGTGCGCGTGTGCCACACTCCCATGTTGTGTGTATGTACCCGTGCGCATGTGCCACACTCCCATGTTGTGTGTATGTACCCGTGTGCATGTGCCACACTCCCATGTTGTGTGTATGTACCCGTGCGCGTGTGCCACACTCCCATGTTGTGCGTATGTACCCGTGCGCATGTGCCGCACTCCCATGTTGTGTGTATGTGCACGTGCGCATGTGCCACACTCCCATGTTGTGTGTATGTACCCGTGCGCATGTGCCACACTCCCATGTTGTGTGTATGTGCACGTGTGCATGTGCCACACTCCCATGTTGTGTGTATGTACCCGTGCGCATGTGCCACACTCCCATGTTGTGTGTATGTGCCCGTGCGCGTGTGCCACACTCCCATGTTGTGTGTATGTACCCGTGTGCATGTGCCACACTCCCATGTTGTGCGTATGTACCCGTGCGCATGTGCCACACTCCCATGTTGTGCGTATGTACCCGTGCGCATGTGCCACACTCCCATGTTGTGTGTATGTGCACGTGCGCATGTGCCACACTCCCATGTTGTGTGTATGTACCCGTGCGCATGTGCCACACTCCCATGTTGTGCGTATGTACCCGTGCGCATGTGCCACACTCCCATGTTGTGTGTATGTGCACGTGCGCATGTGCCACACTCCCATGTTGTGTGTATGTACCCGTGCGTGTGCCACACTCCCATGTTGTGCGTATGTACCCGTGCGCATGTGCCACACTCCCATGTTGTGTGTATGTGCACGTGCGCATGTGCCACACTCCCATGTTGTGTGTATGTGCACGTGTGCATGTGCCGCACTCCCATGTTGTGTGTATGTGCACGTGCGCATGTGCCGCACTCCCATGTTGTGTGTATGTGCACGTACGCATGTGCCACACTCCCATGTTGTGCGTATGTACCCGTGCACGTGTGCCACACTCCCATGTTGTGCGTATGTGCACGTGCGCATGTGCCACACTCCCATGTTGTGTGTATGTGCACGTGCGCATGTGCCACACTCCCATGTTGTGTGTATGTGCACGTACGCATGTGCCGCACTCCCATGTTGTGTGTATGTACCCGTGCGTGTGCCACACTCCCATGTTGTGTGTATGTGCACGTGCGCATGTGCCACACTCCCATGTTGTGTGTATGTACCCGTGCGCATGTGCCACACTCCCATGTTGTGTGTATGTGCACGTGCGCATGTGCCACACTCCCATGTCCTCTGTAAATCAGGTTGTCCTCTCCTGCCAGTAATCAGCATCTTTATTGGCATCAGAGTAGGAAACTGTTATGACATTTTCTACAATCTAGTTTCACAAGAACCATGAAAAGAGAAACGTTATAGTGCTGGAAATTATAGTTCAGTGCCTAAATTTAAGACCTATTTCCAAACTCAATGCGAGAAAGCAAGCCAGCGTTGTTTTGTAAAGAACAACTCTGTAAAAACAGCCCAGTGTCTCCTATGACTGGCAGGACTAGAATATTGTAGTTGAGCAGTTGAAGTCCTGGTGACTTAGACAAGGCTCGGAGGACCACGTCTCAGGGTGGAGTAAGTGACCCGTGGTGGGTTTTGCGTGCGTTTGTGTTTATTTAACTCAGTCCTTTGCATCACCTGAACATGCAGCCCCTGCTAGGTAATGTGGTGCTTGTGGATCTCTGGTTGGATTCTCAGTTCAACCACAGCCATGGCTAAAGCATTGCGCTTATGTGGCTTGTTGAGGTCAAATAGATGCATTAGCAGAGATTCATGCTCTGTGTCTGTGTCTCTCTCTCTCTCTCTCTGTGTCTGTCTGTGTGTCTCTCTCGCTAACACACATTGGGAGAAAGAGCATGTGTCAGGGGAGATTGGAAACAGGAGGGATTTGAGACACATCTCTGTGGTGACAATAGGAGCGAGTAGAATTCTTTTCCAAGTCAACACAGGTTCTCCCCTACAGGGAGAACTACGGACTGCTCATCAGCAGCAGAGACATGTTTTGGAGTCATTAAGGCACTTTCTGAAGAATGGATGCAGAATGACTGACCTTAGCTTGCCATGCACTAAAAAATAGTGGTGCTGTTTTACTTCTACATCAGTAACTGATGAAACGCTTATGAACAATAACACAGAGCAGGCTGGAAGGAGTAGCAGTAATCGCTTTTACCTACTCATTGTCCTTGGAGTTATATGCTCGTCCCCACAATACGCTGCCCGTGTATATGAATATGTTCCCAGACCCCTTCTTGCTATATGGTGGTTTTCTAGTGATGTAAGTGTAGACGATTTGTCAATTATTCATGTATCCCTGCTTTTATTCCTTAGAAATAAAATATAGAGATACACTCCCCACTCCTGGAGCCAATCCATGTCTGTCTATCTCTATACATATGTATGTACAAATACGTGTGTGTGTGTATTTGTGCATTTATTCTGCTTATGGAACTTCTAAAATAAGGTAAAGCAAAGGAACAAATCTGTGTAAGAAATGATACAACTTGTTACATGTCGCTATCTATGACTAGAGAAAGGAACAGCTATGTTGAAAACAAGAAAATGAGCTAATGTTTTAAAATACATGAATATTGTTATATTATAGAAAAGTTCTTTAGTATTTTTTTATCTTCTTCCCATATTTAAAATTGGTTTTCAGATAAGATATGAAGCTAATGCTAAGGAAAAATGACCACACTGGAGTGTTTAGGGGCAAGTTTTTGGAAAAGGCAGTGTGGTGTTGGTGCATGGACATGCTGCCACCACGGGTGTTCATGGAGCTCTGACTCTGTGTGTGCATCATGCCATGGGGTGGAGACAGCAGGTGTGAGACTTCCACCTGCCCCCAGGGAACCTAGCATGTGGACAAGCACAGCGGACAGGAGGGAATGAAACAGATTGTTCCAACTTCCAGTTTCCTAATTTAGGCACACACAGAGGTTCTGTCACTCCTGTTACATCATTTAGGACACCACAGGCACCCTTTGTTTGCAGTCTACTTTGTAGAATGTTGAGGGGCTTTCTCAGTTTTCCAGTTCCCAGGTTACTTTCAAGACACTGATCGTGCGTGTCCTGAGGAATCCCAGCTGACATCCTCTTTGTGTGTCTAGGGTATCGGTGGCTCTCCAGGAATCACAGGTTCTAAGGGTGATATGGGACCACCAGGAGTTCCAGGATTTCAAGGAAAGGCAGCAGAGGACATGCCGCACAGCCTCCTCCACAGCCACATGCAGTGGAGGGCAAGCTGTTGGAAGAGCTTCCTAACCCCGGGCACTTTAGCACTGATTGCACTGGCTGCATTACAGCACAAGATAGTGCTCTCTTCAAATTAAAAATGTTATTTCTGTGTGCAGCCCAATTTGTATAATCCTGTGAATGGTTGTATAAAGGCATTCTGATTTGCTTATTATGAATTAGTGGATCATTAATTTCTCAGTAAAAAGTCATGGATTTCGACCATTCATTAATTTATTAATGTATCAAACAAACATTTATTGAGTGCCTGCCAGCTTCCAGGCACTGCGATTTTTACAGCTGAATCAGATACATATGAAAGGTGAATAAAAGAAGTTCTCAGCCTCCAGGTATCTTATGGTCTATTTGGGGACACGTGTGAATCAGATTGTGACCAAAATAGTGTCATGTGCCCTTCTGCTGGTAGTGATCATTTTACAGTTTGGACTCTGGAGCAGAAAGGCCTGGAGATGCCCACTATGCAGAAAGCTCATAGGGTTTTCATTGCTTTACATTAAAATATCTTCTGGCAGTTTTCTTTGATTTTTTTTTTTTTTTTAGCTATAAGAAAACTTATTTTGTGGATCTTAAAATGGAAAGTGTCATTTGTTACACTTCCAGAGTGGCACTTTTCAAAATCCAGACAGTACTTGGCCTGTGTCAGGGAATCCCTATTGCCTGCTCTGTTCTGAGGCTTTCCTGACACACAGCCATGCCTGATGCAGTGGAAGGAAAACTAAGGACTTTTGTGTTGTTTTTTAAAGCTTCCTTTACACAACAGGTAGAAAATGATTATTCATTTATGTGTTTCCTGTTTACCTTCTTGCCAGCACTGACATTTGACCTTGATTTTGTTAAAGACACGGGGCGGGGGTGGGGGGTGGGGTCTGGCATGCCTTGGCCATATTCCAAAAACACATCCAAGAGAAGCTGTGTGTCCTAGACTCGCCTTTCTCTGTGGACACGTCACTTTCAGCAAGACATCCCTGGATCTGTAAGCACAAACAGAAACTAAGTTATTTAAAAGCCCGAGGACTTTACATTTCAGGGTTTTCACATCATTCTGTTAGGGGAGCCTTAGAAACTCAGCATGAAGGGGTCTTCTCAGACACATCTGTCTCCACCTCCCTCCTGTAGTGAGTGATGGGGACCCTTTCTCCCTGGCTCCCAGCAGGCGCTTTCCTTGGTTACTTTAACGTAGTGGTTTCCAGTGACCTCTCAGGACTTACAGATTCCTTCTCAGGTCTTTCCTTTGGGGAGGTCCTGAAGCTTGTCTTCAGAAACACTTAATAACACAAAATCCTTCATTTTGAGCAGAAAAGGTAGCAACTTTACTGTTTTCATCCTGATAGTAGGGCAAAATGTTCTAAGCATTTTCTAGCTTTTTGCAGACAAGAGTCATCAGAAAACTGCTAATTGTTTAATTGCTCTAGTGGAAATGCTACTGGTGTGAGAGCAGGGAGAATTGAGCTCTAGTTCTGGCTTTGACACAACTAACCGTGGCCTTAGCTTCTCCATGAACACTGTGGGGAATTATTAGACCATATGAATTTTAAGGGACCATGCAGCTCCTCACACCTGCGACTGTGTTCTCTAGCCACCCATCTGCCGGGGGAAGGACCACTCCCTGTCTGTAGTCACTTGAATCCCCCCAGCCCAGAATCAGCCTGAAGAAGATAAAGCACTTCCCTGCAGGCTGCATTTCTGGTTCCTGTGTCTGGCAGACAGATGGTGGCAGATGTAGAAGGCCAATTTCGGTAACTGTTGTTTAACTGAAACTTAATTCAACTGCATTTGTGTGAACAAAATAGAAAATTCCACACCACGCACACACACGCACATACAAAGTGCATGGAAAATCAGATGACTAATTTAGGCCCTCTGCCTTTCTGATCCATTTTCATGCAAATGTTCCAGCATAACTAGGTGTAATTATGAACACCATTGATAGTCACTTACCAGCATTGTTAACACTCTGTTCATTTTGTGACTTGAATGTAATTATTTATTTATTTTTATAAACAAAGCGTTATCCCGCCATCCAGGGTTCCCTTAACTGAGCAGTCTTGGTCAGAATACTGTGTTTTCATTCATTCTTGCGAACAGTCCCAGTGGCTGAGCTCAGCCAGCCTGGCTTGGGAGGTGTCCTGTCTTTGAGAGGTTCTTTGGGGGTCACCTCAGCTGCAGTGGATGCTGACAGCCTCAGGCCTTGCTCAACTGAGCCCTGGAGGCAGAGAAGAACAGTGGGTCTGTCGGCTTCAGTCTGGAACAAGTTTCCTGAAGAAGGCTTCTGTGGACATTCAGTCCCATGCGCATTAAAGCATGCATCATTTGTCTTAGTTACTCAACTCGCTAAGTGTATGTCTTATATTAAAGATTGTTCATAGTGTAAAACAAACTTGCATGTGGAAGTGGTAGCTCTTGCATTTTGCCAACTCTTTGTCCTTAAACATTAATCATGTTTGTGGATGTGCAAAAGAGAAAACAAAATGCACCTATAACCCTAACCCGTCTGGGTTAGCCACTGTTAGAACCTGGCCTGCCTATTTTTCTCTCTTACAAAATGGATGGTTAAATAATTAGTGTTGGATTTTTTTTTTTTAACTTTTTAGAGATGGGGTCTTGCTCTGTTGCCCAGGCTGGAGTGAGTGGTGTGATCATAGCTCACTACAGCCTGGAACTCCTAGCCTCAAGCAGTTCCTCTCGCCTCAGTCTCCCAAGTAGCTGGGACTACAGATGCGCCGTTGCACCCAGCTCTATTTTTGAATTGAATATTTTAATATTGAGGCAGGCTTATAAAACCAGCAAGAAGGCTCTAAGCCTCAGAGTCCAAGCCATGGACACAATGGTTTGCACTTAATATATAGTTGGATCAGAAAGACTGAGTGAAGAGATTGTGTGTAAATAACAGGGCAAGGTGAGAAGAGGTAAAGCCCCATCCTGCACCCCTCCAGCCGTGCTGAGTGTCTTTGCTCGTACCTTCCAGGTGTGCTGTGTGCAAGGCGCCCACCATGGTGATGGCTGTGCACAGTCAGACCATTCAGATCCCACCGTGCCCCTCTGAGTGGTCATCGCTGTGGATTGGCTAATCCTTTGTGATGGTAGGTGTTTGGGGAAATGCCATATTTCTGTGGAAGAGTCACCATTAATGCCCTGTTATCTCCTCTGTCCAGTGCAATGACCTCTAAGTTCTCTGGATCACGCTGCTTAGGTGTCTACTCCCTCCTCTTACTGTTCCCTTCCAAAGCATGCCCAGGAGCCTGGCCTGCTCTGCTTGGGGACAGCGGGGTCTCAAGCACCAGCCAGAGCCCTTCTCTGCTCTGAGAGTGGGCAGCTGGCACGAGCGTCCTCCTGGGATGCAGGCCTGGACCGCGCTCCCCAACAGCTGCTCACGCAGGTGCTCTCTGCCCCAGTACCGGTGACATGAGCAGCTGCTCTAGAGTCAGGGACTCTCCCAGGGAGAAGAGGAAGTGAGTCTGCATGTGGGGAAGTGTGCATTTTACTAAACACACACAAACTGGAAGGCAAGAGCTTGAGTTAGGGAGAAAACCCCTGAGGACTGGCTGGCAGCAGCCCTCCAGGAAGGTCTTCCTGGGCTCACGCCTGGGGCCCCTCACAGGGGGTGAGGACGGCTCTCCTATCACCCAGCTGCCCCAGCTGTTAGACCCCCCCTAGAGGTTCCCTTGCCCCCAGAAGCCAATTAAAATAGGAAACAAGGTACCTCTTTGAGTCGCTTGTTGTAGCTTATTTTGTTCTATTGCCTCAGTTGAAAGTATTGATAGAAGCCCTGAACTTGTAAGGTCAGGGTTATCCTGGAATGTGCCACATCCCAGTAAATGACACTATACAAACATCTTCTGTATTGTCATTGTAAGGCCCAGTCCCACTTTCATACCCCCAGGGGTTCCCAAATTGTACTTTTGACCCACAAATGCACATTAACCTTAGTATTTGATTAACAGGGAAAGGGGCTTCTTAACTATTTTCTTCTGCTGTGAATGATCCCAAGTGTAGAAAAGTTGTCAGGAAAGCAATTTTTAAAACATTTGTGTATCTATTCAAGTTTGATCATATGGTTTGCTGGGTTGGTTTTATTGCAGTTAGACTCTTACACATCCAAAGAGTTTGCAACAATAGCACCACCAAATTAACAGGTTATTCCAATAATTCTAAACGATGCATTGTAACTACTTTATCAAGAGAGCCAAAAGTTGGAAATGCCATATAGGGAAATCAAGACACCAACAATGACATGTGCATGCAATTTTCATTGAAAGGTAGATTGGATTTCTGACTTCATAATCCTAAGGAACACGAAGTGGCATCTCTGTGTGACAGAGAAAGCCCACTGATCCAGGGGTAAAGCAGCACAGGGAAGCATCTGTCACCAGCACTGTATCTTGTCCTGGTGTCATATGAAGATCTGAAACAGTGGTTGGCACAGTTCCTTCAAATCAAGAGCAAATAAAAATAATGATGTTCTAGAGAACAGTGTTACCTGGTGCTGCTTCCGAGTCATTGGGGAGGGACTCTGATCTGGAGGTCTAGAAAGCCCAGTTCTGGCCCCAGCCACGCCTTGAGACTGTGTGGTCATGGTCAGACCCCAGAATGTAGCAGGGTCCTCTTACCCCCATCCAGGAATCCATGGAGCTAGACTTGTCCTCCAAGGTCCCTTGCAGCTCTAAAATTCCAGAGTTCACTTTTCTCATACCTGAAATATAGTCCTGGGGATGTTTGTGTGTGTCTTCCTCAAGGTTTCCGGCCGTTCATCCCAAGGTCTTGGTTTCTGAGTACAGGTACGTCCTACTCGAACCTGCTAGATGAAAATGCAACTTAATAAACAGTTACAATAGTAGTTATTCTTTTTTCTCTTGTTTAATTTTTCTCTACCTTTAGAGAAAAAAATGATTATTCTTTACTTTAGAATAGGATAATAGAACAGCATCTAATTTAGCAAATATAGGATTTTGTTTATAAAGTCTGATTTCACCTTGGTTGGTTCCAACATTATGTGTACCTTTTGGCTATTCGCTCATTCCCTGAATTAGAATAAGTTCTAGTGTTCCAAAAATAATACATAGTGAGGACAGCAGTTCATTAAATCCTGATAAAGCTGGACTGGCCTTTTATTTTGGGAGGAGCTGCCGGCTAATCTCTGTGCGGACTGAGTACCGCAGTGCCCCAGCGGTGCAGGGACTGCCTTGCCGGCCATCATGGGGTTTTGGCACAGAGTGTGTTCCAGAGTGACCGCATTAGGCCAGAGCATGTGGCTTTCCCCAGGGAGTCCCCTGGCTCCTTCCCGGGAACAATAAATCTCTCTGCTGGCCTTTGGGGAGGGAGTCTGTGACTCACAGCTCACATTTGTTCCGCAGCACACCAGCACCAGTGCCGAAGGTTCTGGCCAAGCCCTCGCGTCTCCCGGGTCCTGTCTGGAAGAGTTCAGAAGTGCACCATTCATCAAGTGCCATGGCCGTGGGACTTGCAATTACTGTGCAAATGCTTACAGCTTCTGGCTTGCCACTATAGAGAGAAGTGATATGTTCAAGTAAGTCAGGAAGACGCCCTTCTGCGGGCCCCGCCTCTCTGTGACTTTTCCTTGTGATCATCCGTGACCCATAACGCCCTCCCTTGTGGAGTCTCCAAGGTGGTCATAAAACGATCATTAGGAACACTTCCTCCACCTGTAGTAATGAATATTTGATTCTGTTCTACAGGCAGACAACCGAAACAATGTTCAAACCAGACCCTAGGTGATAGGCTTAATTCTTCTATTTACTAAAGAACCATAAAAGAAAAAAGATCAGTTTCCATTTCTCTAGGTGAATGTACTGAAATGGAATTAAAGCAACTGAAATCTTCAAACAGGGCACATTTAAAATTTTGTCTAGTTAACAATCTAGAGAGAGGGAGGGGAGCAGCATTTGCTTTCAAAGCATTTATAATGCTAGACGTAGTGTACATGCTGTGTAAGTTCTCAATGACTTCATAAGAGACATTTTGTGAAGACCTGTGCAAATAAAAATTACTTGCAGGACAAATGCAGCTGAAATTGAGGGAGGACGTTTCCTTCCCTTTCCATTACCAAAATGTCACCTTTAAAACAACTGTTCCGAGAGGCTGTGAGCCTTGCTGGAGCTGCTCTGGAGCCCGGCCCTGCCCGGATGGACAGCACGGGAATGAATGCTGCGGCCTCCGCTGAGTGCCTGCCCGCCATGCGGGAGCCCGCGCTGGAGGCTGATGGGGCCAGAACACTCTCGTACTGTTCATTCCTGAGATAAACGCTTCTCACCTCTGGAGAGAAGTCTTTCTGTCTCCACCTTTTGGGAGAGAAATATATGGAACTCTGCTACAGTCCTACCTCTTTCCAGCTTAGATCATAAGACTCGAAACAACATATTAGCTCCTTGTAATTGTTTACCCATCAAAAATGTACCTCGTGCCTAGTTGGTGGCTTATACTAGCTTTTTAGGCAACTGGAAACTTGACATTCTACCTATGCTGCAGGTAGAATTTAACTGTTAACTACTGAAATGAGCACACTTTGTTCATGTTTCAGCTGCTGGAGCTTCCCATTATAGGGTTAATAGGTAATAATGGAATTTTTTATGAACAAGCAGGCTAATACAATACACTAAAATGTCTTCTCAAATAAAATTAGGTAAGATCTCATTAATTCAAATAATTAATTTTGGGGACGCTAGAATTAGTACCCTAAGTTGCTAAAATAAGCAGCCTCAATTTTAGGACAAAATGCTCACATATATGGCTACTTTTATTTTAATAGAATTTTATTAGTGCCCATTTTAGTTCAGATTTCACCTTTGCAACAATCAAAATAGTGTAGAATTTCTAGGAGGAAGAAGCGTTTGGGATACTAAGTGTCTTCCACTCTCTTTGGCCTCACATCTGACCATCGGCATATAAATCCCTCAGGAGTTGTAAAAGAATGTTGAGGTCTGGTTAGTTATTCCAGATTTGTTACTCATCACATCATTTGACAAGTATTTAATGAACACTTGCTATGTGTGTAATGTGCTGCGGAGAAGAATAGTATCTTCTTCTTACCCTGGAAGAGTTTATGATCTAGTTAAGGAGAGAAGGAAAGAAGTTAAATTACGGTACACAGAGGCAGGGTGGCACAGTGGGGAATGGTTCGGACTTCGGAGCCAAACCCATATGAGGTGACCTCAGCCCTGCCCAAAGGGCTGTGTGCACTGGGGCAGGTCGTTGACCTCAGGTGCCAGGGGCTGGGAATGAAGACAGTAACCCACAGTGCATGGGGAGCCACGTGGGCATCGCCCCAAGAAGGTGCCCACCCAGAGTAAGGCCGGTGATGGCCACTGGTCATGACCAGGGTGGAGCCTGACGCCAGAGGCCGGTGCCCACCTGGTGCCTTCGAGACTTCTGAGCAGGGCTGGAGGGCTGAGGGCGGAGGTGCTGGGAGATGATGGCCGACGGTGTGTCTCTGTTGCATTTTAGGAAGCCCACGCCGTCCACCTTGAAGGCAGGGGAGCTGCGCACGCACGTCAGCCGCTGCCAAGTCTGTATGAGAAGGACATAATGGAGCCTGACTCCCAGCTCACGTCAACATGGTGCTACTCTTCTTCCTCTTCTTTTTAACAGCAACGAACCCTAGAAATATATCCTGTGTACCTCACTGTCCAATATGAAGCCATAAAGTGCCTTATAGGAATTTGTGTAACTAACACCCCCTGCTTCATTGGCCTCTACTTGCTGAAGGAGGAAAAAAAAAGACACGGATAAGCTTTCAATAGTGGTATACCAAACGGCACTTCTGATGTAATAAAATATAAATATATTCTGCAATCCGGTGCACTGAGGCGTGAAGTGAGAACTCCATTGAGAAACCAAAGGGTGCTAGGAGGGGTGTGGTGCCTCCCACACTGTCTGCCCATTTTCATTCTTGTATTATAACTAATTGTAAGCTATTTTAAAATTCAGGTCCCTTGGTCTGTACAAATAGTAGTAATGTAAAAACGGTTTTTTGAACCTCCAAATGGAATTGGAGACTCAGTAGACTATCTTCCACCCCCAAATATGTCTCTCTGCTATGCGTAGTCCTCTGCAGCTGCTTTGGCAAAAGTCACAACTTTCCTGTGGAATAAAGATGGTCCAAAGGTAGTCAGAAATTAAATATATATATACATATATATATTAGTAATTTATATAGATGTCAGCAATTAGGCAGATCAAGGTTTAATTTAACTTCCACTGTTAAAATAAAGCTCACATAGTTTTTTTTTTCCCCTTTAAAAGACTGTACTGTCCTTTAATATAGGCTTTTAAACACTAGGATGTTGAATGTGAAACGTTAGTTTTCATTGTTCACTTCTAAACCAAAAATTATGTATTGCCAAAACCAAACCCAGGTTCATGAGTATGGTGTCTATTATACTGAAACATGTACTTTGAGCTTATTGTTTTTATTCTGTATTAAATATTTTCAGGGTTTTAAACACTAATCACAAACTGAATGACTTGACTTCAAAACAACAACCTTAAAGGCCTTCATGTCATTAGTATTCCTCATTCTACATCCTGACTTGAAAAACAGCTCTGTTGAATCAAAATGTCAGTATTTTTACACGTAAGTACATTCAGGCCACTTCCTTGGTTTCACATGAGCTGTGTTCACAGACTGCAGCAAGAGAACAGATAGAAGCCAGGAGGGCAGATTTGGACCACTGTGCCTGAAATGACATTTCCCTATAAGTCTCCAAAACGTTTTTAAGACTACAAAGGCCTTTTATGTAATTTCTTTAAATGTGTATTTCTTAAGAATTCAAATTTGTAATAAAACTATTTGTATAAAAATTAAGCTTTTATTAATTTTTTGCTACTATTGCCACAGAAGCATTAAAAGAAAAGTTACTGCATAAGCCACTAATAAATGGGTAAGCTTTGCGTACCTTAGATCATTTTTATTTTGCACTTCTTCCAAATGAGAGTCACAGACTGGGGGTGATTTGCAGTGGTGACTACAAAGAACAAAGATTGGTCTTCTCCCTCTCTTCCTTATTCACCGCCTCCTTCGGGCTGTTTCTTCCACCTGGCTCTCCAGACAGCCATCATCTATCCCTCCATCCATCATTCATCGTGCCTATGCGGAGGGCTGCCCACTTCCCAGGGAGGTACCAGTTAGGTACAAGATAAACAGAGTTGAATCACACACACACCTAGCCATGAAACGTGAATCCACTGGGGGTTAGCACAGATTATAGCTGTGCAACAGATAGGACTGAGCAGGGCGTTGGATCCCAAGTATTACTTGAAGTAGCAAAAAACACAAGATGGCAGATTTCTTTTTCCCTAATGATTTCAGCTTCAGTTTAAACTTGATCAAGATACACTCCACAAAAGATGAGTGTGTTACTGAGCATTCCAGAAAAAAAAAAAACAAAAAACATAAATATTGTCATGTTCTTGGTTAACTCACCCAACAGGGCTGTGAACACTCACACAGTGCTTGCTCAATGCAGGGACATCAGTCAAGGTCTAGTTTTGACCACCTTCTTTCCACTTTTGACAAAACGGATGAAAAGAGCTCTTTTGCTTTCCTTAATATCTAGAATAGTAGAGAAGAAAACTAAAATTATTAGGCTTAGTTTCTGCTGAAGTTACTGAGAGAGATTAAATCCCTCTGTATATTAGCCATTTTAAAGCATCTTGTTTTTATGTATGAAACTGATTTATCATTTATTATTATTATATACAATTTGGTATACCTAGGGAAGTGCAAAGAAGATATGACACCTTGCATCCCAACATTCAGGTCTTGCCCACACTCTCTGAAGAGCTCCCAGTCCTGGGCTGGGCATCCAAGGCTCTGTGCAGTGTGACCCCAGAGGACATCTCAGATCAGCTGTGCTCAGCTTTCTGCTCCGGAAACACACTCTGGTAGCTGTAGGTCCTTCCAGACACAGCTCCTCCATCCCATTTTCTACCTGGACTCAAGACACTCTCCGTGTCTGAAGCGCCCTCTCCCTTCCTCACTCACCCCGCCAAGTCCTTTGAGTGCTGGCAGGAATCTTGGCTTGGTAAAGTCCTCACTCCTGCCTCTGAGCCAGGCTCACGCTGTTCACCAGGACAATGATCCTGGAGTTGAGCGAGGCTTGTTTCCATTCCTTGTTGCCCGTGCGTGCGGCACTCAAGCAGATTCCACATTTCCGGACAGACCCATCTGGGTCTTACACACCTTGGTTTCCTTTGTGGGAAAACTAGACTAGTATCTGGAACAGAAGTTAAGATATAGTGATTTATTTGTTGATTATATTATACCATTCAATGAACTAAAAGTGCTTTAAAATACTCACTCTCACTCCCTGCTAGCAGGCTGCTACTCTGGAGGTGTAATGAGGGACTTTCAAGACACTTTGGACCCAAAATAATTTCCCTCCCAAGTACCGTTGTGCCATGGCTCAGCCTGAATGGACGGCAAACCCGGAGAATGTCCCACAAAGACACTGTCGGACACGCACGTTATTAATCCACATATTAACTTTCCAGTAACAGATACTGACTTTTCAGCACCCACGGTTTAGGGCAAAGTGATGACTTAAATACGGGCGCCTGGTGCGGTTTTCAAGGGAGCAAGTTAAGGCAAATGTGAGAGACCAAGAGATGAAGGAGATAAAAAGGATATATATAAAATGTATTGGGTTGAAAAGATCATTGTTTGTTTTAAATTAGAATAAAATGGGTTTGTGGAATTAATGTCATTTGCAGGGACTTGAAGGGTAAGTATTTTAAGTCAATGGAAGGGAAGCATTTTAATGCAGATGCAGTCACTAGCAAAACCTGAGAATGGAGAAAACACCAAAGGCAGGCAGAAGAGTGGCCAGCCCTTTCCTCTGGGGGAGGGAGTCCCTGAGAGCCACACTGGCTTGTTTTAACCAATGGCCTGGTGGTTCGCTGGATGCTCTGTCTGTCTCTTAGGGGACGAGATGGCCAATTCCCCCAAGCAGTGAACAGGACAGGAGACCATGCTGTCATCTGCACAAATTTGAAAATTTTGATCAGATCCAGTTGGTTTTCTTATATTGCATCTCCTATCAGTCTTCGATGGGTGGTCTGCAGCTAGCATCGCCCAACTACGAAATATTTCCCTTCCGTACGTGGCAGCCCAATTCACCATTAGCAGAGTCAGGGTTTTAGAATGTTTTCCTTCTGCAGCCTTGGCCCTTCCTGCACGTTGTGGGCTCTGGTCCTGCCCCACAGAACACAGGACGTACCACTCCTCGCTGTCCCCCATGGTCTCCTTCCAGTGCCTCAGACAGGTCCAGCATCTTCCCTTGACTGTTCCTCTTCAGGCCAAATCAAGGCCAGTGTGGAGTACAGGAACTAGAACAATCCAGGTGTGGCCTGGCTGGGCCTCGACTTACTTGTTAACAGAGGAGTACTGCCTGCCTGCCTCACCCTCCAGGATTGAATGGGACAATGGCCATGAAAATATGTTGTCCTTGTTAAAAGAGAATTGCCTGAACTGTCCCAAGGTCTTTAGCTTTTCCTAACAGTACTCATAACTTAACTCATTATGTTGGAAGTGGGCCAGCCAGTCCAGAATTCAGTGAGATTATTCTTTCTCACAACCTGGACATTGCACTTAGGACTCCATCTATCTGGAGTTTTCTTTAAAAATGGCAGGGACATTATAAAGTTGAAATCACCTCTTTATACAGCAGGTAGAATGTGTTACTGTAAGAGATGAACCTGCTGAAACCATCAAGCAATTCACACACCACGGCCAAATGCTTAGTATAAAACAAACACTGCCGTAGGAAGATGAAATCAGTACTGCTCTCAGGAATTTATGAAAGAGTTGAGAGATCAGACAAAGCACATAAAACAACCCAAGAGCATTAGAAGGTGGCACCTAAAGAGGATAAATCATCCAAGGAAAGGTAGAAAGCCCAGCAGGGCCTCAGAGATGGGAGAACATCAGGAAAAGCTACCTGCAGAGGAGGAGCCCAGCCCAGGCCTGGAAGGTCTGAGTTGAGCTGGAGAGAAGGGGCCGAGCTGCGGGAAATGAGAGTGGCAGATGGAGGGACCGTGAATGGGAACAAGCAATCCAAGGAGAGTTCATATAATCTTCATATCAGCAACAATTATAGGAAGTTGAACTTGTTTGGCAGATAGAGCTAACATTTAGGGAGGAAACCTGCCTTTTCCCCAAACATCTCTTGAAGATGCTCTCAGAGACTGACCATGTATTGCTCCTGTGGTCATTCATTTACCCAGTGCAATTCCTCCTCCTCCCTAGTGACAGATGCTGGGATGCGAGTGTAAATATGGTGTGGTGCCTCCCAGGAGGGGCTCGTGAACTCTGATTTCATCGACTTGTGCTCTGGGCTTCATGAGGCTGTGTCTGGAGAGATTTGAGAACACTGATAAGGAGCAGTTCACTGTGCCAGGCGAGGGCCCTGAGTAGGATTCTCATAGCAGGTGGCATTGATGCAGATGAGAACAGTGTTACCCAGGTAGATGACAAGGAAGGGCATTCTGGACAAAGCCGCCTGAGATGTCCACGGAGATGCCAGGAGTACAACAAATGTGGACAGTGGTCAAACTGAATTGTGGCCCTGGGCCGGGTCCACAATCAGAGAGCTCATCAGCATCACCTGAGGTACTTTCCCCAAGGGCACCTGGCAGGTCCCCTCCTCTGTGTGCTGTAGGTGGGCGGGTCCCAGGTGTCTGGATTTGAAAAGTCTCCCTTTGTGATATTGATGTGAGCTCTGGCTAAAAAGTGAGAGATGAGAGGAGGGTCGTGGGTTGGGGGAGGACTGAGTAGAATCAGGTGGAGGTGACAGTGTGTGACTGGAGGCCTCCCACCAGCAGCTGCAGGACGGACAGGGACAATGATCCTCCAGCTCCAGTTGAGCCTTCAGATGATGGCAGCCCTGGCCGACATCTGAATTGCAACCTAGTGAGACACTATGAGCCAGAAATACCTGTGTGAATCCTGCCTTTTTACTTTGTGATGTTTTGACCTATGGATCCCTGCTGACCCAGGAGGGACTGCCCCTTCCAGGGCTAGCTAATTCCTAGACAGCATACAACTCACCTTCCGGCATGTTGCATGAGCAAACCAACCAGAGCCACACCTCAACCGCCTCCTTCAGGGCTCTGGCACCCTGGGCCACTATCCACCTGCCTTAACAGCCCCTTCCCCCAGAGTTCATTGAAATTACTCACACCAGCCAACCTGAAGTCTGCCTAGATGCCTCACCTTGCCTTTCCCGCAGAAACCACAAGAAAGGCAGGAGCCATGTTGTTCTGTGCTGCTAAGCTCAGTGCTGCAGGTAGGGGGCGAGCCTCTGGCCTTACTCTTTCTCCTGTGGGGACAAACAGCTGACTCAGCCCTGCCCACAGGGGGAGAACTGTCCCCCCAAACACGCCACGAAGCCTGTTTAGTCAACCCCACACCCTCTCTTCCTGAGCACAGGAAACCTAGTTATGTCCCTCCTGCCCTGCACCCTCCACCCCATCTGACCTGGGGTGTCCCCGTACGCCCCCCAAGATGTGGTGTGCCGCCTGCTCTTGGGAACTATGAGTAACAAAGTCTCTTTCAATGGCAGTTGTCTCCTGACCTGTTGGCTTCACCATACCTGGATAATAATAAAACTCACATTTTCAAAAACATCCTGTCAAAGCTGCTGTCAAATCCCTGACCCACAGAATCTGTGAGATGGTATCTGTTTGCTGTCTGAAGCCAGGAAGTTTTGTGGTAGTCTATTAATCATCAGTAGATAACTAACACAACCAATGAAGGCCTGAAGACTTGGAAATTAGGGAGATACCATAGTTTTTAGGAAGGAGAGCAATGTGCTTGGTTTGTGCGGCCAAGAGGGTGGTAAGGAGGGAGGGAACATGAGCAGTGGGCACCCAGAGATCACAGCATGGGACCCCTCGCTCTGCAGGCAGGTAACCCTGGCTGGTCGCATCATCTTATTTTGTGAGTACGATCATCCCAGACCCTGTGATCTTAGATTCTAACTTTGAAAAGAGAGGGCTTGGCTTATTTTATTTGCTTTTTTCCCGAAGCATCCTGTTTCATCAGTGCCTTTCAGGGCAATGCTTATTTTCCAGTGAGGGCCATCCTAAAAGGAGATCCAGCACCGACGAGCGTCCCTGTCTCACCTCAATTCCCCACCTGTTTGAAGAGTCTGAAACACCTTGTGGGCTCTGTCCTTCCCAGTGGCTCTGGCCTCCTTTGGTTACAACGGAAGCCTCAACCCAAGGACTGGAGCTGCAAGCTGTGGGACGGGGCGCATTCAGTGTGTCTACACAATCAGAGGTTAGGAAACACCAGCTAGCAGGGGCAGGAGAGACGGAACTGTGTTTCCTGTGCTCAGGAAGAGGTGGGGGGTTGACTAAAGAGGCTTCTTGGCGTGTTTAGGGGGGGCGGTTCTCCCCCTGTGGGCAGGACTGAGTCAGCTGTTCGTCCCCACAGGGGAAAGAGTAAGGCCAGAGGGCTCGCCCCCTGCCTGCAGCACTGAGCTTAGCCACAGGGAACAGGAGCCGCCTGCAGAAGGCATCGCTGCTGGGCAGTAAGTCTTTGTACATATGTGTCATGCTCTTCTAAAGGTGTAACTGCCGCATAATTTTAATGACTCTTAAAATCTGTATTGCGGTACATAAGAAAAACTCTGAACAAACTGTTTTCAACAAAGAAGCAGAATAAAGAACCATCTATCACTGCTGTAAGCACTCTTTGAGGAGGCAGGGAGAAGTGTGCATTTAGAATTAATCATGTTTAAAAATGACACAATGCCATTTGCTTGGAATTGGCACAAGATAGAAATGTGTGAATCAGTTGTCCCAGGGCTTGATGGACTTGTCTCTCAGACAGAGCCCCAGACCCTGAGGGGACTCAGGAGGCTGAGCAGGTTTCCTCGCCACTTCCCCAGGCGTATTTATGGAGGGCGCTGGCGGAAACTTCCAAACTGCTCAATGCAACGTTGCAGGTTCAGGCAAAAGAACAAAATGAAGTTTCCCTGAAATTCACAGAACTGGCTCAATTCTAGAAGACTGGAGGAGAACCAGGGGACCCAGCAGGGTTCTGCTGTCCTCTTGGTGCATGAGCCATCTACCACCTGGAGTCACAGGGAGCGGCTGATGTCCCAGTGACCAGGAGGGTATCTGTGAAGCCTGTGCTTGGGGTCTGGCTCCTGCCACTTCACTTATCTGGGGCCAGTGCCACCTCCTGGCCCCTCACCCTGTCACCTCCTGGCCCCTCACCCTGTCTGTCCTCCTTGTCTGAGTTCAGAGACAGAAGCAGCCCACGACCACTGCCAGTGAACCATGTCAGCCAGGAGCCTTCCCAAAGCGTCCCTGGATGCTGCTCTTCCCCTGGGTGGCAGTACACTCCACGGAAAGTGGGAGCACGCCTGTCACCAAAGCAGTGCTCTTCCGAGGACACATCCTGTTCTGCCCTGCAGCTGATGTCCTAGGTGAACATTCCACACCTTTGTTAACACCATCTATGAACAAAAGCTGTTCCTATCAACCTTCAACCCTGCATTCTCTCCCTTGGGTGAACACTTCATAGAAAATCTTGCCTTTCTTCACCTTTCATTGTTACCTGAGTGTCTTTGATATAAACAGTCACTTCAGTGATGCACCTGTAACATACTTGCTGTGACTACTGTTTAGTGGAGAGAGGGGACCAATCCCCAGACCCTGTAACAGGAGCAGGAAGTCCATTGACCAACAGGAGCATAACATCTAAATGACTGAGGCTGTTTTCTCTATGAAGGTGGCCTTGCCCATGGGATGAACAAGAGCAGCTGACCATGTGTTGAGAAGTACCTGCCATGTAACTAAAGGTTCCAGGACCTGAAGTTGGCTCTGGGGACAGTGCTGGGTTTGGACTCCTGGCTGCATCACCTTCTGGCTTTATAGCACCCAGTAAGTGAGTTAACTCATCCAAGCCTTAGTTCAGTCATCTGTACAATGAAAATACTAGTGGGATCTTTCTTATAAACTGATACCCAACTCAACCCTGAGGTAATCCATGTACAGCTTCTTACTATGGCACTTGGCACATAGAAGAAGCATTTAACATGTGTTAGGTACTTGCTACTGGTAATCACACTATTAACAGAAATAAAAGAAGCCAATGGAGCATAGTGGTGAAAAACCCTGGCTTTAGAATGCACTCTTTCACTTTCTAGCTAGTTCCTTCAGGAAAGTCATATAATTTCTTCCTACTTTAATCATTGCATCTCTAAAATGGGACAACAATGACATTCCCTCACATGGTTGCCACGCAGTTCTAATGAATGCAAAGATGTGGAGCTGCCATTCCAATGTCAGCCTAATGTGTAAGCTCACTTCCTCCCATCTGCCTTCCATGCAAACCACGCTATGAGGTTTCATGATGCTTGAGTGGCCTCATAGCCTTTATTTCTGGACTAAATAGTTTGATCTCATCATCTAATTTCTCCTTCGAAAACCTCAGGCCTTTCTTTATTTTTCTGTGGAGCTGTCTACAGTTGTGCCAATTGGGAGGTGTCAGGGTAAGGCATATTTAATCTCCCCAGATAAGTTAACATTAATGAATAATAATAAATAACATTAAAATTATCAGGGTAGTTAGGAGTCAATCATTAATGATGATTGCAATGCTTACGGTAATGACTGGTTGAAGTTATTTGATTGATCTATAAAAGAGAAGGAAATGTTAAAATGTGGTGTGAGGAAGAAATGCAAGAAATTGAGAGAGTGAGAGAGGGGTGACTGTAAATTAGTGAACAGCTCTTGCCCATGAAGCTTGGCTGGGGAAGTGCCCTGACATGGTCTCCGTGCAGGGTGACGTCCGCCTGCTAGTGCTGGGAGCCTGGCCTCCTGCAGATCAATGCACTCTGCGAGGGGGGACCACACTGGTGAGACACAGAGACCACCTCCTAATCTCAGATGTGTCCTCAAGGACGGCTGCCTCTGCACAGGAGCACTGAAGAGAGACTGGGAGGAGCATCCCATCCAAACCACAGCTAACACCGCTTCTTAGCTCTGGCTGGGGAGTGAGGAGCGGAGTGAGCAAGGCTGAGCACCTGCCTGTTCCCCTGTGTGTGCGACTGAGTGACAGGAAACAGGGCAGGAACTCAGCAATGCACAGATGTGAAAGAAGGTGTCACGTCAGCATACTGCGTCTGTGAGGGCTTTGCTTTAAAAACCATTCTTTCTTAAGTTCTGTCATCACAACAGGTATATTTATTCATTGTTCCTCTCTTGATTTATCCAACACATTTTCATACGCATAAGGGCCTGCCCGGTGCACAGCACAAAGCCAGGTGCTGGGAAAGGGGTGGGTGAGGCAGATGTGGAAATCGTCCCTCGTTGCCCCAACCACCCCTGACCCCATGTGTAGTGGTTAGACAGATCCACAGGGGTGGTGAGGGGGGGAGGTGTATGTTTCGTTTGGGAACGAAGTGCATGGTCCCTTTCGATGAGAGAGTAAGCCCTTCAGGACATCCTAAGGGCAAGCCTGACAGGAAGACTCCGAAACAGCAGGTGGCTGAGCAGCTCTGCACAGAAGGGACCAGGGATCAGGATTCATTGCCACAGAGTGGGCAGCTCACTGCCAAGGAGGGACACTGAAGGCGATCCCCAAAGGGGATCGAAACACAAGGAATGCCAGCCCTCAGCTACAGGGCTTTGCATTGCTGTGACGTGACCTTCTTCCCTATCTCCTTAAACCTTCAGTTCACTCCAATGCCTTGGAGGAGAGATTCTTTGAGTTGATCAGATTTGGGATTACAGTTGAGGCTGGTGACCTTGAGTTTTTTGTGACCCTGTCTGTTCTAAGCAATGAATATTGAAGGTGAATATTTGAGTTTCCCTTCAAATGTATATTTTGCAATCTTAAACCCCAAGGGGATGGTATTAGTAGTTGGGACCTTTGGGAGGTGACTGGGTCATGAGAGTGGAGCCTCAGGAATGGAATTAGTGACCTGCAGAAAGGACCCCAGAGAGCTCTGACCTCTTTCCGCCATGTGAGGATACAAGGAGAAGTAGGCCTTCTACCTCCTGGAAGAGGGACCTCACCCAAACCCCACCAAGCTGGCATCTTGATCTCAGAATTCCAGCCTCCGGAACAGTGAGAAATTACAAGCCACCCAATCTGTGGCAATTTGTTAGAGCAGCCCAAGCTGACTAAGACACCATGGCATATCTTATAGAAATAAGGAGAAGTCAGAGAATTGAGCTTGTTGGGGTCTTGGGAGGCATGTAGGAAAGACCCACATACAGTGACACAGAGGGTTAAGACACTGCCATGGGGCAGGGATGTGTTGGGTCATGGACGCCATGAAGAGGAGTGGCTCTAGATGTGCACCTTGGCAGGAAGACAGTAGAGTAGTTCACAGATGGGACATTTGGTGAACATTGAGGAAGTAGTAATAATAAAGGTTAATACCTGAAAGAATGGGAAATTATGGTCAGAAATGGGAGTTTTAATTTGTGATATCAGAAGTTCAACACCTGGGTAACCATAGGGCCTAAGTATGGCCATGAAGTAAGGCTAAAAAGGGTAGAGGTGGAGGCGATGAGAAATGAGGAGTCCATGTGACTGAGGGTGTGGGATGGCAAGTTTGTGACAGCACGAGGTCATCCCAGAGCCCAGCAGTACCTGAGTCGGGGACCATGTCTGGTTCCACGCAGTGAAGGTCTCTGGCCACTGCTTCCATGATGAGGAAGGATTGGCGGTAGACAGGAACCGACGGTGGGAGCAGAAGGACACACGGACTTCAAGGGCACACGGACTTTCCCCCAGAGACTGGAAGAGTTATATTCCCACAGCTACAGGAGGGAAGTATGAAGACACTGTCCACACATCCAGTCTGAGACCCCACAATGTGAGGGGTCTTGCTGGGGCGCGCAGCAGCTGGTCCTTCAGGGAGACAGGGAGGTGCAGGGAACCTGGCTGGGATGACAGGAGAGACTGTGTTCATGGACTAGGAGAGCCCAAGGGAGCCATGGGAAGGTTTGGGAGATGCCAGAGAGAGCGTTTTCTAGAACAGTCTTGAACCAGATACTCAGAAGACTGTGACTTGCATTTGGTGTAATTTCTGAAGAATGAAGCGTCCAGCCACGGGGGGAGGGGTGGGGAGCAGGTGGCACTTGCAGAGGCTGGAGCGGGCCTGGCAGCGGAGTCTCGGGTCTTCAGCACTGCGGGGAACTTGGTGGTCATTTGATTCAATTAATCCCAAACTTTTAAGTCCATTTATTGAAGTGTGTTGACCTACACTAAAACTCACTCTTTTCAATTGTAAAGATGGATGAGTTTGACAAGTGTGTATAATTGTGTAACCACCACCACAGTGGAGAGAGGGAACTTTCCCACCATCCCCACAGTTTCCCTCATACACTGTGTCGTCAGTCGCCCCCGGCCCTTTGCACATGGTGGCCACCAATCAGCTTCCTTTCACCTTGAGTTTGTCTTTCCTGGAGTTGCACATGAACAGAACCACACAGTATGTTGTCTTTTGTGCAGGCAGCTTTTGCCTAGCCTGCTGCATTTGAGAGGTAGCATGTGGTCTTTTCCTTTTCCTCTTTCATTGCTGAGTAGCATTCCACAGTGGGAAGACACATGTACATGCACATGCCACAGCTTGTCTATGAGTTCATCTGTTGATGGACATTTCTATTGTTTGCTGTTTTGAGCTGTTATGAATAAATCTGATATGAACATACACATATGGGCCTTTGGATAGAAATAGGCTTTCATTTCTCCTGGGCAAATATCTAGGAGAGGGACTGCTGGGTCAAATAGTAAATGCAGTTTTCACCTGTAATAAAGTGTCAGAATACTTTCTAGAGTGGTTGTACCATTTTGCACGCCCACCAGCAGCATATGAGAGTTCCAGTTACCCCACATCCTCATTGGCACCCTGTGGTGAGTCTTGTAAATTTTACACATTCCAACAAATGTGTAGTGTCATTTCTTGCAGTTTAATATGCATTTCTTGAATGACTAAATATATTGAGCATATTTTCATATATTTATTTCCCATCATATTTGGTGCCTTCTTAGGAGTGAGGTGAATTTTCAAATCTATTGCCCATTAAAAAAAAATGGCATCTCGGCCAGGCACGGTGGCTCACGCCTGTAATCCTAGTGCTCTGGGGGGCCGAGGAGGGTGGATCGCTTGAGGTCAGGAGTTCGAGACCAGCCTGAGCAAGAGCGAGACCCCGTCTCTACTAAAAATAGAAAGAAATTATCAGGCCAACTAAAAATATATATAGAAAAAAATTAGCCGGGCATGGTGGCACATGCCTGTAGTCCCAGCTACTCGGGAGGCTGAGACAGGAGGATCGCTTGAGCCCAGGAGTTTGAGGTTGCTGTGGGTTAGGCCGACGCCATGGCACTCACTCTAGCCCGGGCAACAAAGCAAGACTCTGTCTCAAAAAAAAAAAAAAAAAAAAAAAAAATGGCGTCTCCTTCTCCTCCTCCCCTCCTCTTCTTCTTCCTCAACCTCCCTCTTCTTTTTCTTGCATTACAACGGTCTTTCTATAGTCTGGATACAAGTTTTTTCTTATCAAATATGTAATTTTGCAAATATTTTTTCCCAGTCTATAATTTTTCTTTTCATTCCCTTAATACCATCTTCTGGAGAGTATAAGATTTTCATTTTGATAAAGTTAAATATTTATTTTTTAAAAATTTTCCCTTGCTTTTTGTGTCCTGTCTAAGAAATCTTAGCCTAACTCAACATCAATTTTTTTCCCCTATGTTTTCGCTTATATCCTTACTGTATTGGTCAGGGTTCTCCAGAGAAACAGAGCCAACAGGAGAACTGTCTCCATCTCTGTCTCTACCATGTCTCTACCTGTATCTCTGTTTTAAAGAATGGCTCACATGGCTGTGGAGGCTGAAACGTCCCCAGATCTGCAGTCAGCAAGCTGCAGTCCCTGCAGGGTCGATGCTATATTTTCAGTTTGAGTCCAAAGGCCAGGACCAGGAGATCTAACAGGATTGTTCTAGTCCAAAGGCAGGAAAAAGTCAATGTAACAGTTTAAAAGCAGCCAGGCAGAGGAATTTCCTCTTACCTGGGCAGTGGCAGCCTTTTTGCTCTACATGGGCCTTCCACAGATTGAGTGAGGCTGCCATCGGGGAGAGCAACCTGTTGTACTCAAGTCTATGGATTTGAATGTTAAACTCAGCCAAACTCAACCTTATAGAAACACCCAGAATAACGTTTGACTACACGTCTGGGCAACCCATAGCCTAGTCAAATTGAAACCCAAAAATAACCATTGCATCTACTTTTCTGTGCGATATAAAACTCCTTGAAACCTAGAGAAGTTCTCAAATCATCCAGGAAGTCCAGGTGGTTGGTCACCTAACTGGTATCAGAACACAAATCTGGCCCTTGGTTTCTGCCCTACTAACATCTACATTCCGTTTGTCTTTTATTCTCCTGTGTAGAGTTTTTGACTATAAATAAATCCTGCTGTTAGTCTTTGACCTTTCACCTTTGGCTCCTTGCATTTTGCACATTTGTGCATTGTGCCGCTCTGGGGCATTTAAGTTGCTCAACTGTCTTCATTGTGTGTCAATTACCTGACCTCTGCTAAAACATGCTCCTTTTTTTGTGCTGCTTTTGTATCTGCTTTCTAAGTCGACATCTTCGCATTGGCCAGTATTGCAGTGATACAGGAACAATGCCACATGGTCCCAGGATTTACTCCCTGACTTCTAGTCTTGCTGATCTCTCTGGAGCACCATCCTGCCTGGGGTTGCCATGAGGATGAGTGTACCCAGCTCTTCTCCACCCGCTGGCCTCTCAGTCAGGTCTCTTAACTCCATGTCCTGGAAGTTTCCTGACTTGTGCCTAAGTCATTTACAAAAGTACTTCTCCAAGAATGATCTGTGGACCTGTGTTGATTCTTGAACTGTTGGCTGTCTGTGCAAATGACATAAGTGCAGAAATTGAGAGTTAAAGTTCAGAAACATTTTCAGTAACCTGACATGGTCATTACATCCAAACATATGTATCAAAGTAGATATTGTTGGATTTGTGAGGTAGGTTGAGTGAGGCTTGAGTTGTTTAGTAGCCTGGTATTGGTTCATAAAGGCTTGGAAGTTTATAAATATACAAAAGTATTCCTTTGCCATATGTGCTTTGAGAAGTACTGACCTATATCTCCTTCAATACTTTATAATACTAATTTCTACTGAGCCGGTCATTAATGATTAGCAAAGGAGGAAGGACATTGGATACAAAGTGAATGTGTTCATTTCTTATTTATCTACAGATTCAGAGTTTCCTGTTCGTGTCCCTGGTTCCTTTAAAGATTCTAGTAGTTTACTCCCATACAGTCTGATTCCATAGGAGTGGGCCTGAGAATTGGCATTGCTAACAACTCCCCCACCAAAAGATTTTGACAAACGAATTTGGAAGGCTCATCGTTTGAGACAAGGTGACCTGCAAGAAGAAAATGCTAATGGTGACCTCCCCGTTGTCAGGAAATAGGAGAATACTTGGAGGCTGGCATGCTGTAGAGCTGTGGGGTCACTGGAGTCTAAATCTGCCCATTCAGAGACTGGTCCTTTTTGGGACCAGAAGATGCTCCAGTTTCCTTCTGGAAGCTGAGATATTCATAACGTTTCTCCCAAAGAGCTGAATTTGTATATGGAAAGAAAAAGAGGATTTATGGTGCTTAATAGTAAATTTTTCTAAGAATAGCATCCATGCTGGTAATCAGAATAGCATGCCATGTTCCTCTCTCTGTTATTGGTGAGTTTGTTAAAATAAGACAGGGGGCATGCTTAATCTTATTTCTCTTTTAATTTTGGTCTCATTAGTATCATGACATGAGACAAAGAACCATGCAGCTCTTTGTAATAATGTCATTTCAAACAGAAAACAGATTTTACACCATCTGGCTCTTTGCCGTCATGCTTTTCCTAAAGCAAAATTAGTGTCTAGTTCAATCACTTTCTCAGATTATATTGTTTCTAGTGTCAATATTATATATTCACAGACATCCCTTAATTACCTGGAGTTAAGATGACAAGAAAACTCAACCAGACCATTGTTTGGGGAGATTCTGCATTTTCCATGTTCCCGTGGGCCAGGACATGGCATGGGGGCAGTGACCAGAGGCACAGCCGGAGGGGATGCAGAATACAGGTGACCGCCTGCTCACAACACTGGTGTTTATCTGGTGCCTGGAATAAATCACTTGGGGTTATTTAGTATGGAGAGGGGGTGTGTGTGAAAAAGAAATCTCCTTAGAACTTTCTAGAAGAAGCAAGTCTCTTTCTCCACAGCACAAGGGCTTTGTCTCTTATTTTTGATAGAGGGAATTTTAGGGACCAAGATAAGTATGACCCAGTTCTAAGAAATTTCCTAAACACCTTAAAGCTTTGAATATAAGTCCCAGCCACCAGACCTCAGGAGCAGAGCAGGAAGGATGCTCAGACATGATACCAAACAGAGGTGAACGCTGGTCACATCAGCCTTTAAACATTTGGCAGACAAGCGCAGGCATGAGAATGAACTGCAGCCGGCTCACTTGCAGCATGAATGAGCTCCTGGTGTCAGGGCACTGCAGGGAGTGGAGGGGACCCTGGGGTGGGCAAGGCGCAGGTACTGGCTCCCGCACGCTGAGCTGCATGCAGCTCTGACAGGATCGTGCCTTGTTCCGAGACTTCCAGGCCCACGTTGCATCAGCTTTCACAGGACTCTGACTAACATGTTCCCTGCTGCAATGGAAGATTCTGAGAATGAACATGAGGGAAGGAAATGTCACTATTGTGTGGGGCTGAGTTTTTGTTTACTGTTTCAAACAGACCTGGCTGGCCTCGCTGAAGCCTGACAGACAAAGGATTGTACAATCCTGAGACAGAGGTCTCAGATGGAAGCCAGGATTCAGCGGTCGCACAAGAGGAATCATTCTGGTTTACTCTGGGAGCCATCTGTCAGCATGCTGCAGCCCTAAATCCAGCACTTTCTCTCAGCCACAGCCCCGTGCTAGCATTAGTTTCCTAGGGCTGCCATGAGAAAGTACCACCAACCAGGTGGCTCAGGCAGCGGAAACTGCTGTCTCACAGTTCTGGGGCCAGACTCTGAGGTCAGGGTGTCGGCAGGGTGGGCTTCTCCCTCCCTCTGTGCTGTGACCCAATCTCCTCTTCTTTGAAGGAGATGATTTTAACTTAATCACCCCTTTCAAGACCGCAAATACAGTATGTAAAGATCCAAATACAGTCACATTCTGAGGTCCTGGGGGTTGGGACTTCAACACATGAACTTGGAAGTGGCACATTTCAGCCGTAGAATTCCCAAATCATCGCTGTCATCCCCACACTCAGCAATTGCACCCCGAGTGGACATCCACTGGTATCAGGCATCTCACCATTAAATGGCCTAATTATGACAAATGTTACGAGAATATAGGCTCACAGAATGTTAGCATCACGGGGCCCTCAAAGATATTTTGTTTCAATCAGCTCTTTTCTTGATGAGAAAATTGAAGTGCAGGGAGGCATGAGGACCTGCCCAAGGTGACAGGCAGGTATGGTGGAGCCA
The DNA here is from genome assembly GCF_041146395.1 of Eulemur rufifrons. Classification (NCBI taxonomy): domain Eukaryota; kingdom Metazoa; phylum Chordata; class Mammalia; order Primates; family Lemuridae; genus Eulemur; species Eulemur rufifrons. The sequence continues at coordinate 3,097,674 of NC_090984.1, read as the reverse complement.
GGATGGCCTCTGCCCCTTCCCCATTCAGTGGTTCTGGCAGGGGGTGGGCTGCACCGGGACAACCCAGAGAACTTTCACAGTTAACTGATTCCCCCAGAGCAGGGGATTCAGTAGGTCTGAGCTCTGGGAGCTTCCATGGGGTTCTGCTGCTCAATCAGGATTGTGACCCACTGCTTCTTCGAGAACAGCAGCCACTTTCCTGCCAGAGGCCACATAGTGAATGTCATTGGCTCGGAGGGCCATGCAGTCTCCTTGGCAACTACTCAGCTCTGCTGTGCAGTTTGGATTACAACCAAGTCTTCAGTCAATAACCACCTCTAAAAATATGGATTCTAAACATTCAAAGAGCACAAAAGAGCTTGGGGAGAGCATGGAAGTGCAGGACCAGGTCTCTATGCAAGAGACATATTCACAGATGCACGATAGAGTGACCAGCAACACGACTAGTTCATGGTACCACACCCGACTGCAGTAGAATCATCTGGCCAATGTGAAATCATTAGAATCTCAGGCTGCACCGACGACCAAGGAGGCTTTTGGACAGTGGGTCAGCAAGGGAGGAATCTGGGTTTTCATAACTCCCCATGTGATTCTCATGTCGTCAGGCCACAGATCCACACTAAGGGATCAAGGAGAATCACAAAATAAGTGCCTTAGAAGCTTCAGGAAGGAAAGGTTCTTGTGCACTGTGATGTGACAGTGTCAGAGGAGATTGCATGATGAGGGTGCTGCTGAGGGCGGTGGTAGGTTGGGGAGAGTTCATGAGCAGGAGGAGGGTGGAGGCTGTTTCTGGTGGGAGGCTCACCGCCCGAGGTGGGAGTGTGTGGCCAGAGAAGGGGAGCTGGGCCAGACGCTGGAGAATCATGTGCAGGCCAGTGATTTTCATTGGATAAAACAGGTAAAAGCAGAACTAAAAGAGGGCTGCCAAGATGGCCAAAAAAATTAGAAAAAGAAGAAAATTTGAAGCACTCATATAATCTAATTTCAAGATTTACTGTAAAGCAACAATAACCAAGACAGTCTGGCTTTGGCAAAACAATGGACACTTGGATCAATGGGACAGAGTGGAGAGTTAGAATGAGACTCACTCAAACGCGATCAATTGATTTTTGACAAAGGTGCAAAAACAAATCAATGGAGAATGGATAATCCTTTCAAAAATGATGCTAGAATAATCAGAAAACTCTATGCAAAGATATAAAAATAAAGGCAAACTATATCATAGAGGTAAGCATAACATGTAACATTTTGAAATTTTTAGATATATGAGGAAGGGGTACATGGGAAATTCTATACCTTCCACTCAACTTTGCTGTGAATCTAAAACCTCTCTAAAAATAAATGAGCAAAAGACTTGAATGACACTTCATCAAAGAAGATATACTGATGGCAAAAGGCATGTGAAAAGATGCTGAGCATTACAAGGAATTGGGAAATGCCAATTCTGTTACAAGGTGATGTTGCTACAAGTAGGTAAAGTTAAAAATCGGAAATACCACGTCCTAGTGAGTGTGTAGAACTGAAACTTGTACATCGCAGACAGCAATGCAGAGTGGTACAGCCACTTTCAAAAAGTTTGACAGTTTCTTAGAAAGGTAAACATTCATTTACCATATCAGTAATCCCAGCTAGGAATATATCCAAGTTAAAAAAACAAACAAGGAAAACTGTGCTTATATTTGCAAAGTATGTAAATATTTATAGTGGCTTTATTCATAATTACCTCAAACTGCAAACTGATTAAACCGATGTCCTCGGTGGGTGGACGGATAAACAAACTGTGGCTCATCCATCGACAGAATACCTCTCAGTAGTAAAAAGAACCACACTGTTGATTAACGCAATAGAATGTATGAATTTCAGATGCCTTATGCCTGCTAAAAGCAGCTTGACTCAAAGACTTCATTCCATGTAGATTCAGTTAGCTGACATTCTGGAAAAGGCCAAAAGACCTAGGAACACCCAGTGGGGAAGGGCCGAGGGTGACATGCAGGTCACTGGGGGTGATGGAGCTGCTCTGTGTTTGATTGTGATAGTGGTCACACAATCCCATGCATTGGTCAAATCTAGAACTATGCACCCAACAAGTGAATTTTACTGTATGGGAATTTAAAAATTAATAAATACAAATTTAACAGAGGGCATGGAAACCCAGATCTCTCTGGTCACCTGTGCCCCAACCAGGTTGTCTCCGAGGAAGCAGAGGCTCCCGGGGCAACCGGAGCAGCCTTTCTGCAGGCTGAGAGTGACACCTCTGCATTCTTGAGTCGTGATGTGATTAGATGATTAGAACGTTTTAGGAAGAAGAATATAGTGGTGATAAATTATGTGTCTTAGTGTCTGCACTCTGCTACACTTTGAAGAGGATTAAGAAAAGGCAGGGAAGTGAAGACCTCGCCTCCCTTGTCAGAGAATCACAGAACCTCCGGGATTTCATCAGCATTTGCTCTGGCTTCTCCCGGGTAAAGCTCCCCTTCTCCATCCTCCTGAGGGCCTGCCTGGCTGCTCCCTGCATAGGCAGCAGTTTGCCGAGGAGCCGCAGGTCCACAGTGTCCCTGTCTTGCCTTGGCCACTACCTACTGCTGGCTGGATCCCTGAAGGACTCTGGACCTCATCTTCAGTTTGAAGAACCGATTTTGCAATTGGGTCTGGGAATCTTCTGGGGTTAGTGGAAAAGCCAGAGGTGTGTGTACAGAGTAGAGCATGCATGTCAGGTAGGCCTGTGCAGTCCCACACGTGCTTCACCAGAGTAATTCAGGCTTCTTGGTTTTACTTGTTGAACTGCCAAGTGCTCCACTTGCTAACAATACGACCTCAGTTTCCTTATTCGTCACATGGTCACTCTGGTGGTACTTGCTTCAGAAGAGAGTTGTAAGGATAAGTGACATGTCCAGAGCACCTACCTCCAGCCAAGCCTAGAGTAGGAGTTTATAACATTCAGCAATTACATGTTTCCATTTGTGTTTAGTGCTCTGCACATTTTATTTATCTGTTTATCCTTTGATGGGCATTTTGGCTGATCCCATATTTTGGCTACTTTGAATGGTGTTGCAACAAATAACACTATAAACTTAAAGTCATCCCACTGGATATTTCTAAGGCCCCATCTACCCTGTCATTCAATGATTCTATGATTTCGCTTACAGAGAAATTGGTAGAGAATGGGGTCTCTTCATCCCCACTCCAATTTGAAATGCTTTATCTATCTACACACACACACACGTAGATACCTATGTGTGCTTGTTTTTACATTTTTATTGATTCATTTTTTCCCCTATGGTTTTAAAATAAAAAAAAACATAAAAGGGAAGCTATCTAAATTTTCATCAAGAGTGGATCAATTACATAAATTATCTGCATAAAATATCTGCACTACAGAATCTTAGGCAAATCCAGAATGTGGCGGATCTGCATATATTGACATGATGAGATGTCTGTGACATATGAAATTAAAAACAAAATCAGGTTAAAGAGAAATGGGCTGTGTAATTGCCCCATTTTATAGCAAAATCTGCTGGGGTAAACAGCCATTGGTCCATTTTAAACGGTTAAACATTTCTTCTGTATTCTGGCATCTGTCTCCCTCAGAACTAGCTCTTCCCACTGGAACACCACAAAATCCTAGGCCTCCTTCACCAGGGCATCAAATCTTGAATTTCCTGCTTTTCTCCAGGAAATGTGGCTCTGGCTCCCTGGATTCTCCCACGGTTGTCCAAATGGCCAGGTCATTGTCCTGGCGGCATTCCTGAGCTTCTACCACGTGCTGATCCTGTGCTACGCACTTTACAGAAAGGATCTCACTGAAGCTTTACAAAAACCTCTGCAGGGGGTGTTAATATTACCCCATTATTACAGATGAAGACACTTTCCCCAAGACCACTCATCTAGGAAGTGAAGAAGCAGGGATTGGAACTGAGGCAGCAAAACTCCAGGGCCATAGCCCCTAACCCGACCAGAGCTGTGTCTCTGAAACCAAGCTGTTTTTTGCAGGTTGCGTTGTGTATATGTGGGTTTTTTTTTTTTTTCCCTTCTTCAAAGTCTTAGAGTTTGCCTTTGACAGTAAAAATTTTGGTCTATCTGGATTGATTTTTTTGTATGTGTATGGTGTGAAGTGTGGATTCATTTTCATGCACTTAAATTAGTGAACAGTCCAGATTTTCCCATAGAAACAGCAGTAAATCAAGTTTCCATACCATACTCATGGGTCAGTTTGTTTGCTCTCTTTTTGGCCCATTGCTTGGTTTGTCTATTTCTGCTCCGATTTTACACATGGTTGTGGTAATATGTTTTGATATTGGATTGCACAGGTACCATCACCTTGTTTTCCTTGTTCAAAAGTGTCTTAATTATTGGCAACCTGAACTTCCATATACACTTTGCAATCATATTGTCAACTTCGTGAAACATTAATTTGCATTTTAATTAGGATTTAATTAACTCCATGAATTAATTTGTGGGAGAGTTGATGTGATTCCAATATTGAGTCTTCCCAAATATACATCTGACATGTGTTTCCATTAATTAAGTTTTTTAAAAAATGTCTTTTGGCAACAAAGTGAGACTCTGTCTCAAAAAAAAAAATGTCTTAACATAGTTTTAGGATTTCTTACATTAAAGTCTTGTACATGTTTGCTGCATTTATTCTTAGAAACATTATTTTTTGTTGCACTTGTAGATAGTATGTTTTAAAAATTGAATTTCAGTTTGCTCCTGGTGTACAGAAATGCAATGGACTTTTGTGAATTGATCGCATGTCAATGTAACTTTGCCAGGCTCTCTTATTAATTTTTAATAATTGCCTTATAGAATCTTTTAGTGAAAACTATCATTTGTGAATAAAGATATTTTTAAATTTTTTCACTTCCAAAACTTAAATTCTTTATTTTTTTTTTTATTGTCTTATTTGGATTGCCAGAATCCAATGTCAGATACAAGGGGTGGTTTCTAAAAATACATTAAAGTGGTAAATTATCTAAGTGAATTTTCTAATATGAAATTCAGCTTGCATTCCTAGAATAATCCAACCTGAACATGAGGTATTATCTTTTCATGCATTGTGGAATTGGTTTGCTAACATTTGGTGTAGTAGGTTTCTTCCTCCCTCATCCTTTGTTTTCTTTTTAATTTTTATTGATACATATTAGTTGTACATATTTTTAGGGTACATGTGATATTTCAATACAAGTATAAGATGTGTAAGGATCAAATCTGGTAATTAGGATATCTATCGCCTCAAACATTTATCATTTCTTTGTTTTGGGAACATTCCAATTTTTCTCCTCTAGCTATTGTAAAATACACAATATTGTTAACTATAGTTGTTCTCTTGTGCTAGATCATATTCTTTCTATCTCACTGTAGTTTTGTTCTCTTTAACTAACCCCCTCTTCTTCCTCATCCCCATTACTTTTTCCAGCCATCATTCTACTCTCTACTTCCATTACTTCAATTATTTTTTAGCTCCCACATACGAGTGAGAACATGTTGTATTTGTCTTTCTGTGCCTGGCTTATTTCATTTAACATAATATCCTCCAGTTCCATTCATGTTGCTGCAAATGATGGAATTTAATTCTTTTTTATGCCTATAATACTATTCCCATATATATATATATATATATACCACATCCCCTTTATCCATTCATCCACTGATGAACACTGAAGTTGATTCCACATCTTGGCTATTGTGACTTGTGCTGCAATAAATGTGGGAGGGCAGATATTGCTTCAATATAGTGATTTCCTTTCTTTTGGCTATATATCCAGTGTGGGATTGCTGGATCATGTGGTAGTTGATTTTTAGTTTTTTGAGAACCCCCATACTGTTTTCTGTAGTGGCTGTACTAGTTTACTTTCTGATCAACAGTGTATGAATGTTTCCCTTTCTCTCAATCCTTGCCAACATTCATTTTCTGTTTTTTTTTTTTTTATAATATCTGTTTTAACTGGGGTGAGATGATCTCTCATTGTGGTTTTAATTTTCACTTCCCTAATGATTAGTGATGTTGAACACTTTTGCATATACCTTTGGCATTTTTATGTCTTATTTTGAGCAATGTCTATTCAGATGTTTGCCCCTTTTAAAATCAGATTATTTGGATTTTTGCATTGGTTTGTTTGAGTTCCTTATACACTCTGGTTATTAATCCTTTGTTGAATGCGTAGTTTGCAAATATTTTCTCCCATTCTGTAGGTTTTCTTTTCACTTTATTGATTGTTTACTTCACTGTGCAGATTTTTAGCTTGATAAAATCCCATTTGTCAACTTTTGCTTTGGTTGTCTGTGCTTTTGATGTCTTATTTGAGAAATCTTTGCCCAGACCAAAGTCCTGAAGTGTTTCCTAAGCGTTTTCTAGTAGTTTCATAGTTTCAGGTCTTACATTTAAGTCTTTAATCCATTTTGATTTGATTTTTGTATATAGTGAGAGATAGGGGTCTTATTTCATTATTCTGTGTAGGAATATTTAGTTCTTCTGGCACCATTCATTTAAGAGTCTGTCCTTTCTCCCATGTATGTTCTTGGTGACTTTGTAAAAAGTGAGTTGGCTGTAAATGAATGGATTTATTTCTGGGTTCTCTATTCTGGTCTTGAACTCCTGACCTCGAGCGATCCACCCGCCTCGGCCTCCCAGAGTGCTAGGATTACAGGCGTGAGCCACCGCGCCCGGCCTGGGTTCTCTATTCTGTTTCATTGATCTGTGCCTCTTTTTATGTTAGTACCATGCTGTTTTGGTTACTATAGCTTTGTAGTATATTTTGAAATCAGATAATGGAATGCCTCCAGCTTTGTTCTTTTTGCTTGGGACTACTTCAACTATTAAGGGTCTTTTGTTGGCCGGGCGCGGTGGCTCACGCCTGTAATCCTAGCACTCTGGGAGGCCGAGGCGGGTGGATCGCTCAAGGTCAGGAGTTCGAGACCAGCCTGAGCGAGACCCCGTCTCTACTAAAAATAGAAAGACATTATATGGACAACTAAAAATCTATATAGAAAAAATTAGCCGGGCATAGTGGCGCATGCCTGTAGTCCCAGCTACTCGGGAGGCTGAGGCAGTAGGATCGCTTAAGCCGAGGAGTCTGAGGTTGCTGTGAGCTAAACTAACGCCACGGCACTCACTCTAGCCTGGGCAACAAAGTGAGACTCTGTCTCAACAACAAAAAAAAAAAAAAAAAAAAGGGTCTTTTGTCATTCCCTGTTAATTTTAGAATTGCTTTTTCTATTTTTGTGAAAAATGTCATTGGTATTTTGATAGGGATTGCATTGAATCTGTAGATCACTTTGGATACTATAGACATTTTAACAATATTACTTCTTCCAATCCATGAACATGGGATATTTTTCCATTTTTTGTGTCCTCTTCAATTTCTTTCATCAGTGTTCTATAGTTTTACTTGTAGAGATCTTTCATTTCTTTAGTTAAGTTTATTCTTAGGTATTTTGTTTTAACTTTTTTTTTATAGCTATTATAAAGGGGATTGGTTTCTTGATTTATTTTTCAGATTGTTCACTGTTGGGATATAGGAATACTATTGATTTTTATATGTTGATTTTGTATCCTACAAACTTACTGAATCCATTTATTAGTTCTAAAAGGTTTTTGGCACATTCTTCAGGTTATTCTAAACATAAGATAATGTCATCTGTAAACAAGGACAATTTAACTTCTTTTCAATTTAGATGACCTTTGTTTCTTTCTTTGCCTAATTATTCTGGTTAGGACTTTCAGTACTCTGTTGTATAAAACCAGTGAAAGTAGGCAACCTTGTCTTGTTCCAAATCTTAAAGGAAAGGCTTTCAATTTTCCCCCATCCAGTATGATGCTAGCTGTGAGTTTGTAATATGTGGCCTTTACTGTTTTGAGTTATAATATGTTCCTTCTATAACCACTTTGTTAAGAGTTTTTATCATGAAGGGATGTTGAATTTTATTGAATACTTTTTTTGTCTTCTATTGACATGATCTTATGGTTTTTGTCCTTAATGTGATGTATCATGCTTATTGATTTGCATGTGTTGAACCATCCTTACATCTTCAGGATGACTCCCATTTGATCATAGAGAATAATATTTTTAATGTGTGGTTATGTTTGGTTTGCAAGTAGTTTTTGGGGACTTCTGCATCTATGTTCATCAGTGATATTGGCCTGTATTTTTCTTTTTTGTTGTGTCCTTGTCTGGTTTTGGTATCAGGGTATTGCAGGCCTGTAGAATGGAGTTTGGAAGTATTTCCTCTTCTTTAAGTTTTTGGAATAGTTTGAGTAGAATTGGTGTTAGTTCTTCTTTAAATATTTCATAGAATTCTGCATTGATGCCATCAGGTCCTGGGCTTTTCTTTGATGGGAGACTTTTTATTACTGTTTTTCTGTTGTTACTCATTATTGGTCTACTCATTAGGGGGCAAGGGTGGACATGAGTGGGCGATAGTGGACTTGAGTGGAATTTAGTTGACGTGTGTGGACATCAGTGGACGTGAGTGGCCGTTAGTGGAAATGAGTGGATCAGAATGGACATGGGCCCACATGGGTGGACATGTATGGATGAGAGTGGGCATGAGTGGAAGTGAGTTGACATTAGTGGAATTTAGTGTACATTAGTGGACAGGAGTTGACAAGAGTGAACATGAGGCCACATGTGTGCACATGAGAGGATATGAGTGGATCAGAGTGGACATGAAAGCACATGAGTGGACGTGGATGGACTTGGTTTGACATGAGTAGACATCAGTGATTGTGGGTGGAGGGGATATGAGTGGAGCAGAGTGGACATAAGCCCACATGCTTTGACATGCATGGACGAGAGGGGACATGAGTGAATGAGTTTGGACATTAATGGACATTAGTGGATGGGAGTAGACCAGAGTGGATGAGAGTGGACATGAGTGGACGAGACTGGACATGAGTCCACATGAGTGGACATGTGTAAAAATGAGAGGAGATGAGTGGACATGGATAGCCATGAGGAGACGTGGATGGAAGTGGGTTGACATGAAAGAACGATAGTGCAAATTAGTGGACCTGTTTATAAATGAGAAGAGATGAGTGGCCATGGATAGCCATGAGCGGACGTGAATGGAAGTGGGTTGACATGAATGGACGATAGTGAACATGAGTTGACATGTACAAACATGGGTGGATATCAGTGGACATTTGAGGACCTTAGTGGAGGTGAGAGGACCTGTGTGTACTAGAGTGGACATGGGTGGATATGAGTGGATGTGGGTGGACGTGGGTGGATATGAGTGGACGTGAGTGGACGTGAGTGGAAATAATTTGTGGTGAATAGATGTGAGTTGACATTAGTGGATGTGAATGGTCATTATGGACAAGAGTGTGGAGGAGTGGTCATGTGTGGACATGAATGGACATGAGTCCACATGAGTGGACATGAATGGACGAGAGAGGACATGGGTGAACACGAGTGGATGTGGGTAGACATAAGTGGGCGATAGTGGACATGAGTGGATGTGAGTGGACATGAGTAGAAATGAGGGGATGTCTGTGGACATAAGTGGACGTGAGTGGACATTAATTGGCGTCAGTGGACATGACTCCACATTTATTCACATGAGTGTCCATGAATGGACCTGTGTGGACATGACTGGACATCAATGGAAATGAGTAGCTATTAGTGGACATGTGTGGAGGAGAGTGGACATGAGTCCACCTCAGTGGATGTGGGTAGATGTGGGTGGACATGAGTGGAAGTTACTGGACGTGCATGGGCAAGGGTGGACATGATGGCATGTGAGTGGACATTAGTGGATGGACTGGACATGAGTGGACTTGAGTGGAAGTGGGTGCACATGAGTGTATATGTGTGGACATGAGTGGACGATAGAGGACATGAGTGAACGTGAAGGACATTACTGGAGTGAATGGATGTGAGTGGACCATAGTGGACATGAGTGGACATGAGAGGACATGAATGGATGTGAGTGGATCTGAATGGACATGTGTAAGGTGGGTGGATATCAGTGGACATGAATGGACATTAGAAGATGTGAGGGACATTGGTGGACATCAGTGGACATTAGTGGACGTGAATAGACCTCAGTGGACATGAGTGGATGAGAATGGACATGAGTCCACATGAGTACACTTGAATAGAAATGAGTGGACATGCATGTATCTCAGTGGATATGCATGGATATGAGTGGACATGAGTGGTCCCTAGTGGCAGAGCGTGAACATGAGTGGACGGGAGAGGAAGACAGGGGACATCAGTGGATGTCAGTGGAGATTAGTGGATGTGAGTGTAAAAGAGTGGACATGAGGCCACTTGAGTGGATATTAGCAGATGAGAGTGGACATTAGAGGACATTAGTGCATGTTAATGGACTTGGTTTGACATGAGTGGAGGATACTGGACATGAGTGGATGTTGGTGGACATTCTACATGAGTGGACATTAGTAGAGGTGAGTGGACATGAGTGGACATGGGTGGACATCAGTGGACTTTAGTGGACATGAGTCAACATGAGTGTACGAGATTGGAGATGAGAAGACACTAGTGAAACTGGATGGAGGTTGGTGGACAAGAGGGGATGATAGTGGACATGAGTGGACATGAGGTGACGTAAATGGACATGAGAGGATGAGAGTGGACGTGAGTAGATATTGGTGCACATGAGTGTACGAAAGTGGACATTAATGGACATGAGTGGATATGAGTTTACATGAGTGGACATTTGTAAATGTGAGTGGACTTGGGTGGACTTGAGTAGGAGTGGGTGCACAGGAGTGTACATGGGCAGATATGGGTGGATGTGAGTGGACATGAATGGACATTAGAAATTTTGAGTGGACATTACCGAACGTGAGTGGAGATGAGGGGACATTAGCAGACAGGATTGGACAAGAGTGCCATGAATGGATGGGAGAGGACGTGGGTGGACATCAGTGCACATTAATGGATGTGAGTGAATATTAGTGGACGTGAGTTGATGAGAGAGGACAGGAGGCCATATGTGCACAGATGAGTGGATATGAGTGGTCCAGAGTGGATATGAGAGGACATGAGTGGACTTGGATGGAGTTGGTTTGATATGGGTAGACGAGAGTGGACATGAGTGGAAGTGGGTGGACTTCAGTGTACATGAGTGGACATTAGTATACCCGAGTGGCCATGAGTGGATATTTTTCTATGGGAGTGGACTTGGGTGTACTTTATTGGAAGTGGGTACACATGAGTGGACGTGGGTCGACGTGAGTGGACATGAATCGACGTGAGTAGATTTGAGTGGACATTATAGGATGGGAATGGACATGAGAGGGCATTATTAGACAGGACTGGATGAGAGTGGCCAGAATGGACATGAGTGGATGTGGGTGGACATCAGTGTACTTTAGTGGATGTGAGTGGACATTAGTGGACCTGGGAGGACATGAGTGGACATTAGTGGATGTGAGTGGTCATCAGTGGATGGGAGTGGCTCTTAGTAGAAGTGAGTGGATCAGAATGGACATGGGCCCTCATGGGTGGACATGTATGGATGAGAGTGGGCATGAGTGGAAGTGAGCTGACATTAGTGGATGTTAGTATACATTAGTGGACAGGAGTTTACAAGAGTGAACATGAGGCCACATGTGTGCACATGAGAGGATATGAGTGGACCTGAGTGGACATGAGAGGACATGAGTGGACGTGGATGAACTTAGTTTAACATGAGTGGACGGTAGTGGACATGGGTGGAGGTTTGTTGACATGAGTGGACGAGAGAGGACATGAGTGAATGTGAAGGACATGACTGGCGGTGGATGGATGTGAGTGGAAGATAGTGGACATGAGTGGATGTGAGTAGACATCAGTGGACACCAGTGGACCAGAGTGGACATGAGTCCACATGTGTGCACATTAGTGGAAATGAGTGTACCAGAGTGGACATGAGAGCACATGAGTGTATGTGGATGTACTTGATTTGACATGAGTGGACGATAGTGGATATGAGTGAATGTGGGTGGAGTGGATATGAGTAAACCAGAGTGGACATTAGACCACATGTGTTGACATGTGTGGAGAGGGGCATGCGTCCAGAGGAGTGGATGTGAGTATACATTAGTGGACGAGAGTGGACATTGGTGCACATGGGAAGATGAAAGTGGACAGGAATGGACATGGGTGGACATGGGTGGACATCAGTGGGCCTTACTTCACCTGAGTAGAGGTGAGTGGACATGAGTACACGAGAGCACATGTGTCAACTTGAGTGGACATGAGGACATGAGTGGAGGAGGATAGACGTGAGTCAACAGTAGTGGACAGGAGTGAAGGTGAGTTGACGTGAGTGGACATGTGAGTATGAGACTGGACATGAGTCCACATGAGTGGACATGAGTTACAATGAGAGGAGATGAGTGGGCATGGATAGCCATGAGTGTACTTGGATGAAAGTGGGTTGAAATCAATGGATGATAGTGAAAATGACTGGACAGGTATGCAAATGAGAGGAGAGGAGTGGACATAGATAACCATGAGTTGGACATGGATAGAAGTAAGTGGACATGAATGGATGATAGTGAACATGAGTGGACATATATAAAAGTGGATGGACATCAGTGGACATGAGTGGACATTAGTGGATGTGAGTCAACCTGGCTGGACGTGAATGGACATGGGTGGGCATGAGTGGAATGACTCGACGTGAATAGACGTGAGTTGACATTAGTGGATGTGAATGGTCAGTAGTGGACATTAGTGTACATGAGTGGACATGAATGGACGTGATTGGACATGGGTGGACATTAGTGGACATGAGTGGACATGAGTCAATGTGAGTGGACGAGAATGGACATGAGTCCACCTGAGTAGACATGAGTGGACGAGAGAGGACATGATTGGACGTGGGGGGAAATGAATGGATGTGGGTGGATGTGAGTGGATTTGAGTGGGTGAGGGTTGACATGAGTGGACTTTAGAGGACATGAGTGGATATTAGTGCCGGTAAGTGGGAATTAGTGGATGTGAGTGGATGACAGTGGACATGAGCATAATGAGTGGACATGTATGGGCGATAGTGAACATGAGTGGACATGTGTATACATGGGTGGATATCAGTGGACATGAGAGGACATTAGTTGAGATGACAGGACGTTGGTGGACATGAGTGGACATGGGTGGGAATGAGTGGAAATGAATCATAGTGAATAGATGAGAGTTGACATTACTGACTGTGAATGGTCATTATGGACAATAGTGTATATCAGTGGTCATGTGTGTACATGAATGGACATGAGTGGACATGAGTGGATGTATGTGCACATCAGTGGACACGGGTGGACATTATTTGGTGTGAGTGGACGAGAGTGGACATGGCTCCACATGAGTTCACATGAGTATCCATGAATGCACCTGGATCGACATGAGAGGACATTACTGGACATCAATGGAAATGAGTGGCTATTAGTGGATATGAGTGAATGAGAGTGGACATGAGTCCACCTGAGTGGACGAGGGTGGACATGAGTGGATGTGGGCGTAAATGAGTGGATGTGGGTGGAAATGAGTGGCCATGAGTGGGTGAGGGTGGACATGAGCAGATGATTGTGGACTTGAGTGGCTATGAGTGGACATGAATGGACATGCTTGGAGGTGAGTGGATGAGGGTGGACATGAGTCCAACTGAGTGGACATGAGTGGACATCAGTGGCCATTAGTGGATATGAGTAGACGAGATTGGACATGAGCCCACATGAGTTGACAAGTGTAGATGAGAGTGAATAAGAGTGGATGAGAGTCAACATTAGTGTACGTTAGTAAATATTACTGGAAGTGAGTGGACGTGAGTGGGCGAGGGAGGACATGGGTGAATGATCATGGACTTGAGTGGATGTGAGTCGACATTAGTTGATGTTAGTTGAAAAGAGTGGACAGCAGAAAGCATGAGTGGCCATTAGTGGATGGGGGTAGACGAGAGTGGATATGAGACCACATGAGTGGACATGTGTGGATGAGTGTGAACATGAGTGGATGAGAGTGGACATTAGTGTAAGTTAGTAGATATGAGTGGATGTTATTGGACGAGAGTGGAAGAGAGTGGACATGAGTGGACATGAGTGAACGTGAGTGGACGTGGGTAGACAACAGTGTGCATTAGTGTATGTGAGTAGACATGAGGGGACGGGAGGGGACATGAGTCCACATGAGTTCACTTGAGTAGACATCAGTGGACATGACTGGATGTGGGTGGACATTAGTGGAAGTGAGTGGACATGAGTAGACATGGGAGGACATCAGTGGGCGTGAGTAGACATTCATCGTCATTAGTGGACTAGAGTGCACATGAGTACAAATGAGTTGACATGAATGGATGTGAAGGACATGAGTGCACGTGGAAGGACATGAGAGGATGATAGTGGACATGAGTGGACTTGCCTGGACATGAGTCCACAAAAGTGGACATGAGGAAAATTGTGAGGAGATGAGTGGACATGTATAGCCATGAGTGGACATGGATGGGAGTGTGTGGACATGATTGAAGGATAGTGCAAATGAGTGGACATGTGTGGAAATGAGAGGAGATAAATGGACATGGATAGCCATTAGTGGACATGGATGGAAGTGGGTTGACATGAATGGATGATAGTGAGCATGAGTGGACATGTGTAAACTTGGGTGGATATCAGTGGACATGAGAGGACATTAGTGGATGTGAGAGGATGTGGGTGGACGTAAGTGGACGTGGGTGGACATGAATGGACGTTTGTGGACGTGAGTGGAAATGAATTGTCGTGAATAGATGTGAGTTGACATTAGTGGATGTGAATGGTCATTATTGTCAATAGTGTACATGAGTGGTCATGTGTGGACATGAGTGGACATCAATGGACATTAGTGGACGTGAGTGGACATTAGCGGATGTGAGTGGACATTAGTGGATATTAGTGGACGAGAGTGGACATGAGCCAACATGTGTTGATATGTGTGGATGAGAGTAGACATGTGTCAAAGTGAGTGGTCATTATTGGGCATTAGTGGACATTAATGGACATGAGTTGAAGAGAGTAGACAGGAGGCCACATGTGTCCACCTGAGTGGATATGAGTGGACCAGAGTGGACATGAGAGGACATGAGTGGCCGTGGATGTTCTTAGTTTGAAATGAGTGGATGATAGTGGACATGAGTGGAGGTGGGTGGACCTCAGTGTATATGAGTGGATATTAGTAGACGTGGGTGGACATGAGTTGACCTTTGTGGATGTGAGTGGCGTAGAGTGGACACGAGATGAGATGAGTGGATGTGGAAAGACATTAGAGGAATTGAGTGGACATGAGTGGATATGGGTGGACATCAGGGGACATGAGTGAACGTTGGTGGATATTAATGGACGAGAATGCACATGAGTACACATGAGTTTACCTGTAGGGACGTGAAGGATATGAGTGGACCTGGATGGGAGTGAGTGTATGATAGCGGACATGAGTGGCCATGAGTGGACATGAGTGGACTAGAGTTGACATGAGTCCACATGAGTGCACAGCAGTGTAAATGAGTGGTCATTAATGGTCGTGCATTGAGATGAGAGGACATGACTGTACATCAATGGAAATGAGTGGGCATTAGTGAACGTGAGTGGATGAGAGTGGACATGAGTAGATGTGGGATGACATGAGTGGATGTGGGTGGACATGAGTGGGCGAAGGAGGACATGAGTGAACAATAGTTGATTTGAGTGGACGTGAGTGGACGTGAGTGGCCATAAGTTGATGTGAGTGTATAAGAGTGGACATGAGCCCACATGAGTGGACATTAGTGGATGAGAGTGGATGAAAGTGGACATTAGTGTACGTTAGTGTACATTAGCCGATGTCAGGGGAAGTCAGTGGATGGGAGTGGACGTGAGTGCACATGAGTGGACGTGAGTAGACGTGGTTAGACATCAGTGGACGAGAGAGGACATCAGTCCACTTAAGTTCACCTGAGTAGACATGAGTGGACATGAGTCGATGTGGGTGGACATTAGTGGAAGTGAGTGGATATTATTGGACATGGGATGACATCAGTGGATTTGAGTGGTCATTTGTGGACATTAGTGGACAAGAATGCATATGAGTTGACATGAGTGGATGTGAAGGACATGAGTGGACATGGAAGAACGTGAGTGGAGTATAGTCGACATGAGTGGACGAGACTGGACATGAGTCCACATGAGTGGACATGAGTAAAAATGAGAGGAGATGAGTGGACTTGTATAGACATGAGTGGACTTGGATGGACGTGGGTTGACATAAATGAATGATAGTGCAAATGAGTGGACATGTGTGGGAATGAGAGGAGATGAAAGCACATGGATAGCCATGAGTGGACGTGGATGGAAGTGGATTGACATGAATGGACATTAGTGAACAGGAGTGGACATGTGTAAACATGGGTGGACATCAATGGACATGAGAGGACATTAGTGGAAGTGAAAAGAAGTGGGTGATTGTGAGTGGAAGTGGGTGGACATGAGTGGACGTGGGTGGACATGAGTAGAAATGAATCATCATGAAAGATGTGAGTTGACATTAGTGGATTTGAATGGTCATTATGGACAATAGTGTACATGAGTGGTCGTGTGTGGACATGAATGGAAGTGAGTGGACATGAGTGTACATGAGTCCACATGAGTGGACTTGAATGCATGAGAGTGGACATGGGTGGACATTAGTCAATGAGGGTTGACATGAGTGGACATGAGTGGGCGACGGTGGATATGAGTGCATGTGGGTAGACAGGGGTGGACGTGGGTGGACGTAAGTGGAAATGAATCAATGTGAATAGATGTGAGTGGACATTAGTGGAAGAGAGGGGACATGAGTCCACATGAGTGTACATGAGTGGACATGAATGGATGTGAGTGGAGATGAGAGGATATGACTGGACATCAAAGGAAAGGAGTGGCTATTAGTGGACATGAGTAGATGAGAGTGGACCTGAGTACATGAGGTTGGACATGAGTGGATATGGGTGGACATGAGTGGACATTAGTTGTCGACGGTTGACATGAGTGGATGTTCGTGGACATGGGTGGACGTCGATGGACATGAGTGGAAGTGAATCACCATGAATAGATGTGAGTGGACATTAGTGGAAGTAAGGGGATATTAGTCGAAGTGACGGGATGTCGGTGGACATCAGTGGATGTGGGTGCAAATGAGTGGACATGAGTGAGCGAGGGTGGACATGATCAGACAATTGTGGACTTGAGTGGACGTGAGTGATCATGAATGGACAAGCTTGGAGGTGAGTGGATGAGAGTGGACATGAGTCCACATGAGTTGACATGTGTGGATGAGAGTGTACATGAGTGGAAGTGAGTGGAAAATATTGGACATTAGTGGATGTGAGTTGAAGAAAGTGGACAGGAGGCCACATGTGTCCACATGAGTGGATATGTGTGGACCAGAGTGGACATGAGAGGACTTGAGTGGCCGTGGATGGACTTCATTTGACATGAGTGTATGATAGTGGACAATAGTGGAGGTGAATGGACCTCAGTGTACATGAGTGGATATTAGTAGATAAGAGTGGACATTTGTGGAGGTGAGTGGACCTGGGTAGACCTCAGTGGGCATTATTGTATGTGAGTATACCTCAGTGGACGATAGTGGAATTGAGTCCACATGAATTTACTTGAATAGACATGAGTGGAAAGAGTGAATGTGGGTGGACATTAGTGGAATTGAGTGGACATGAGTGGACATGAGTGGACATGAGAGGATATCAGTGGACCTGAGTGGACATTCGTGGACATTATTGGATGGGAGTGCACTTGAGTACACATGAGTTGAAATGAGTACACATGAAGGACATGAATGGATGCGGAAGGATGAGAGTGGACGATAGTGGACATGAGTGGATGTGCGTGGACGTGAGTGGACAAGAGTGGACGAGGGTGGACATGAGTCTACATGAGTGCACAGGCATGTATATGAGTGGACATGAATGGACGTGAGTGGAGATGAGAGGATATGACTGGACATCAATAGAAATGAGTGGCTATTTGTGGACGTGAGTGGATGAGAGTGGACATGAGTAGACGTCAGGGACAATGAGTGCATGTGGGTGGACAAGGGTGGACATCAGTGGGCGAGGGAGGACATGAGTGAACGATAGTGGACTTGAGTGGATGTGAGTGCACGTGAGTCGACATTAACGGATGTGAGTTGACGAGAGTGGAGAGCAGAGGACGTGAGTGGCCATAGTGGATGTGAGTGGACGAGAACGGACATCAGCCCACATGAGTGGACCTATGTGGATGAGAGTGGACATGAGTGGACGAGAGTGGACATTAGTTTATGTTATTGGACATTAGTGGACATGAGTGGACTAGAGTGAATAAGGGTGGACACGAGTGGACATGAAAGAACGGGATTGGACGTGGGTAGACGTGTGTGGGTATTAGTGTACATGAGTAGACATCAGTGGACAAGAGGGCACATGAATCCACATGAGTTTACTTGAGTAGACATGAGTGGACATGAGTGCAAGTGGGTGGATATTAGTGGAACTGAGTGGACTAGAGTGCACATGATTTGACATGAGTGAACGTGAAGGACATGAGTGGATGTGGGCATGGGTGGACGGGGGTAGAGGTTAGTGGACATGAATGGACATGAGTAGATTTGAGTGGACATTACCCGACGTGAATGGACATGAGTGGAGATTAGCAGACAGGATTGGATGAGAGTGGCATGAATGGATGGGAGTGGATGTGGGTGGACATCAGTGCACATTAGTGGATGTGAGTGGACATTACTGGATGTGAGTGGACATGAGTGGATGTGAGTGGACGAGAGTGGACATGCGTCCTCATGAGTGGACATGAGTGGATGAGAGTGGAAATGAGTGGACGTGTGTGGACATGAGTGGATGTGGCTGGAAGTGAGTGGATTTGAGTGGACAAGGGTGGACATGAGTGGATGATAGTGGACTTGAGTTGACTTTAGTGGATGTGAGTGGACATCAGTAAATGTGAGTGGCCAATAGTGGATGTGAGTGGATGAGAATGGAAATGAGCCCACATGAGTGGACATGTGTGGATGAGAGTGGACATGAGTGGCCGTTAGTGGTCATTATTGGTCGTGAATTGACAAAAGTGGACATGAGGCCATATGTGCACACATGAGTGAATATGAGTGGTGTAGAGTGTATATGAGAAGACATGAGTGGACGTGGATGGACTTGGTTTGACATGAGTAGATGACAGTGGACATGAGTGGATGACGGTGGACATCAGTGGACATGAGTGGATGTTAGGGGACATGAGTCAGCATGAGTGAATGAGAGTGGACATGAGAAGACACTTCTGAAACAGGATGGATTTTGGTGGACAAGATGGGATGATAGTGGACATGAGCGGACATGATGGGACGTGAGTGGACATGAGATGACGTGAGTGGATGTGAGGGGATATTGGTGGACATCAGTGGACGAAGGAGGACATTAATAGACATGAGTGGACATGAGTGGACATTTGTGGATGTGAGTGGGCTTGGGTCAACTTGAGTGGAAGTGGGTGCAAAGGAGTGGACATGGGTAGTCGTGTGTGGACATGAATGGACATGAATGGATGTTACTAGATTTGAGTGGACATTTCTGGACGTGAATGGACATGAGTAGACATTAGCAGACAGGATTGTACGACAGTGGCATGAATGGACGGAAGTGGACGTGGGTGGAAATCAGTGCACATTGGTGGATGTGAATAGACATTAGTGGAAGTGAGTGGACATGAGTGGAGATAGGAGGACATCAGTGGACTTGAGTGGATATTCTTGGACATTAGTGGATGAGAATGCACATGAGTTGACATGAGTGAACATGAAGGACATGAGTGGACGTGGAAGGTCAGGAGTGGACGATAGTGGACATCAGTGGATGAGACTTGACTTGAGTCCACATGAGTGGACATGAGAAAATATGAGAGGATATGAGTGGACATGTAAGCCATGAGTGGACATGGATAGAAGTGGGTTGACATGAAAGAATGATAGTGAAAACGAGTGGACATGTGTGGAAATGAGAGGAGATAAATAAACATTGATAGCTATGAGTGGACGTGGATGGAAAAGGGTTGACATGAATGGACAATAGTGAACATGAGTGGACCTGTATAAACGTGGGTGGATATCAGTGGACATGAGAGGACATTACTGGAAGTGAGAGGACGTGGGTGGACACCAGTGGATGTGGGTGGACATGAGTGGACGTGGTTGCACGTGAGTGGAAATGAATCATCGTGAAGAGATGTCAGTTGACATTAGTGGATGTGAATGTTCATTATGGACAATAGTGTCCATGAATGGTCATGTATGGATATGAATCGACATGAGTGGACATCAGTACACATGAGTGGACATGAATTGATGAAAGAGGACATGGGTGAACACGAGTGGACATGGGTGTACATGAGTGGGTGTTGGTGGACATAATTGTACGTGGGTGGACATGAGTGGATGTAGCTGGACGTGTGTGGAAATGAATCAATGTCAATAGATGTGAGTGGACATTAGTGGACATGAGTGGAAGTGAGGGGATGTCAGATGACATCAGTGTATGTTAGTGGACATTAGTTGGTGTGAGTAACCGAGAGTGGACATGACTCCACATGAGTTCACATGAGTCTTCATGAATGGACCTGTGTGGACATGAGAGGACATTACTGGACATCATTGTAAATGAGTGGCTATTAGTGGACATGAGTGGATGAGAGTGGACATGAGTCCACCTGAGTGGACATGAGTGTATGAGAGTGGACATGAGTGGATGTGGGCATAAATGAGCGGATGTGGGAGGACATGACTGGACATGAGTGAGCGAGGGTGGACATGAGAAGACGATTATGGACTTGAGTGGACATGAGTGGACAGGAATAGACATGCTTGGAGGTGAGTGGATTAGGGTGGACATGAGTACAACAGAGTGGACATGAGTGGAAGTGAGTGGACATTATTGGATGTTAGTGGACATTAGTGGACGTGAGTTGAAGAGAGTGGACTTGAGGCCACCTATGTCCATATGATTGAATATGAGAGGACCAGAGTAGACACGAGAGAACATGAGTGGCCGTGGATGGACTTGTTTTGACATGAGTGGACTATAGTGGACATGAGTGGAGATGGGTGGACCTCAGTGTATGTGAGTGGATATTAGTAGACGTGAGTGGTCATGAGTAGACATGAGTGGATATGGGTGGACATCAGGGTACGTGAGTGGACGTGAGTAGACATGAGTGGACTTGGGTGGACATCAGTGGACGTTAGTGGACACGAGTGAACATGAGTGGACGAGAGTGGACATAAGAGTACACTCATGAACATGGATGGAGTTTAGTGGACAAGAGGGGATGATAGTGGACGTGAGTGGACATGAGAGGATGAGAGTGGATACTGGTGCACATGCATGGACAAAAGCGGACATTAATGGACATGAGTGGACATGAGTGGACATTTGTTGATGTGATTGGACTTGGGTGGACTTGAGTGGAAGGGGGTGAACAGGAGTGGATGTGGGTGGATGTGGGTGGACGTGAGTGGACATGAATCGATGTGAGTAGATTTGAGTGGACATTGCTAGATGTGAAAGGACATGAGTGGAAATTAGCAGACAGGATTGGACGAGAGTGCCATGAATGGAAGGGAGTGGACATGGGTGCACATGAGTGAACATTGGTGGATGTGAGTGGACATTATTGGACGTGAGTGGACATGAGTGGACATTTGTGGAGGTGAGGGGACCTGGGTAGACCTCAGTGGGCATTATTGAATGTGAGTATACCTCAGTGGACGGTAGTGGAATTGAGTCCACAAGAATTCACTTGAATAGACATGAGTGGGCAAGACTGGATATGGGTGGACATTAGTGGAATTGAGTGGACATGAGTGGACATGAGTGGACATGAGAGGATATCAGTGGACCTGAGTGGACATTCGTGGACATTATTGGACGGGAGTGCACTTGAGTACACATGAGTTGAAATGAGTGCACGTGAAGGACATGAATGGATGCGGAAGGATGTGAGTGGACGATAGTGGACATGAGTGGATGTGCATGGACATGAGTGGACAAGAGTGGACGACGGTGGACATGAGTCTACATGAGTGCACAGGAGTGTATATGAGTGGACATGAATGGACGTGAGTGGAGATGAGAGGATATGACTGGACCTCAATAGAAATGAGTGGCTATTTGTGGATGTGAGTGGATGAAAGTGGACATGAGTAGACGTGGGGGGAAATGAGTGCACGTGGGTGGACAAGGGTGGACATCAGTGGGCGAGGGAGGACATGAGTGAACGATAGTGGACTTGAGTGGATGTGAGTGCACGTGAGTCGACATTAATGAATGTGAGTTGACAAGAGTGGTCAGCAGAGGACGTGAGTGGCCATTAGTGTATGTGAGTGCATGAGAATGGACATCACCCCACATGAGTGGACCTATGTGGATGAGAGCGGACATGAGTGGATGAGAGTGGACATTAGTTTATGTTTTGGACATTAGTGGACTAGAGTGAATAAGAGTGGACACGAGTGGACATGAGAGAACAGGATTAGACATGGGTAGACATGTGTGGGTATTAGTGTACATGAGTAGACATCAGTGGACGAGAGGGCACATGAATCCACATGAGTTTACTTGAGTAGACATGAGTGGACATGAGTGCAAGTGGGTGGATATTAGTGGAACTGAGTGGATGTGAGTGAACATTAGTGGACTAGAGGGCACATGAGTTGACATAAGTGAACGTGAAAGACATGAGTGTATGTGGACATGGGTGGACGTGGGTGGAGGTGAGTGGACATGAATGGACGTGAGTAGATTTGAGTGTACATTACTCGACGTGAATGGACATGAATGGAGATTAGCAGACAGGATTGGATGAGAGTGGCATGAATGGATGGGAGTGGACATGGGTGGACATCAGTGCACATTAGTGGATGTGAGTGGACATTAGTGGATGTGAGTGGGCGTGTGTTGATGTGAGTGGATGAGAGTGGACATGCGTCCTCATGAGTGGACATGTGTGGATGAGAGTGGAAATGAGTGGACGTGTGTGGACATGAGTGGATGTGGCTGGAAGTGAGTGGACTTGAGTGGACGAGGGTGGACATGAGTGGATGATAGTGGACTTGAGTTGACTTAAGTGGACGTGAGTGGACATCAGTGGATGTGAGTGGATGAGAATGGACATGAGCCCACATGAGTGGACATGTGTGGATGAGAGTGGACATGAGTGGACGTTAGTGGTCATTATTGGACATGAATTGACAAAAGTGGACATGAGGCCATATGTGCGTACATGAGTGGATATGACTGGTCCAGAGTGTATATGAGAGAATGTGAGTGGTTGTGGATGGACTTGTTTTGACATAAGTAGTTGACAGTGGACATGAGTGGATGACGGTGGACATAAGTGGACATCAGTGGATGTTAGGGGACATGAGTCAGCATGAGTGAATGAGAGTGGACATGAGAAGACACTTCTGAAACAGGATGGATTTGGTGGACAAGATGGGATGATAGTGGACATGAGCAGACATGACGGGACGTGAGTGGACATGAGATGACGTGAGTGGATGTGAGGGGATATTGGTGGACAACAGTGGACGAAGGAGGACATTAATAGACATGAGTGGACATGAGTGGACATTTGTGGATGTGAGTGGACTTGGGTCAACTTGAGTGGAAGCGGGTGCATAGAAGTGGATGTGGGTAGTCCTGTGTGGACGTGAATGGACATGAATGGACGTTAGTAGATTTGAGTGGACATTTCTGGACATGAATAGACAAGAGTGGACATTAGCGGACAGGATTGGACGAGAGTGGCATGATCGACGGAAGTGGATGTGGGTGGACATCAGTGCACATTGGTGGATGTGAATGGACATTAGTGGATGTGAGTGGACATGAGTGGATGTGAGGGGACAAGAGTGGACATGAATCCTCATGAGTATTCATGAGTGGATGGGAGTGGACATTAGTGGACATGATGGACAACAGTGGATGTGATTTTCCATTAGTGGATGTGAGTTGACGAGAGTGGACATGAGCCCACATGAGTGGACATGTGTGGACGAGAGTGGACATGAGTGGATATGAGTGGATATTAGTGGATATAATTGGACGAGAGTGGATGAGAGTGGACATGACTGGAAATGAGTGGACGTGAGTGGATGTGGGTAGATATCAGTGAACATTAGTGTACATGAGTAGACATTAGTGGACGAGAGGGGGCATGAGTCCACATGAGCACACTTGACTAGACATGGGGGCTATGAGTGGATGTGAGTGGACCAGACTAGACATGCGTGGGTAAGGGTGGACATGAGCGGATGTGAGTGGACATTAGTGGATTTATGTGGACTTGAGTGGAAATGGGTGCATGAGTGGATGTGGGTGGACTTGGATGGGCAAGATAGGACATGAGTGAACGTGAAGACAGGACTGAACATGGATGGAGGTGACTGGAGGATAGTCGACATGAGTGGACTTGAGTAGACATCAGTGGACGCCAGTGGATGAGAGTGGACATGCGTCCACATGAGTGCACTTGGGTAGACATGAATGGACATGAATGGATGTGGGTGGACATCAGTGTACAGTAGTAGACATTAGTAGCCTTGAGTAGACATCAGTGGACATGCGTGGTCATCAGTGGACGTGAGTGGATATGAGTCCCCATGAGTGGACAAGAAGGGGAGATAGTGGAAAAGGATGGACATGAGAGGACATGAGAGGATGAGAGTGGACATGAGTGGACATTGGGGCACATGATAAGATGAAAGTAGACAGGAATGGACGTGCGTGGACATGGGTGGATATCAGTGGACATTGGATGTGACTGGACAAAAGTAGACATGAGTGGACATGTGTAAAGGTGGGTGGATATCAGTGGACATGAGTGGAAATTAGTGGATATGAGTGGACGTGGATGGACATGAGTGGACATTAGTGGACGTGAGTGGACATCAGTAAAAGGGAGTGACCCTTAGTGGAAGTGAGTTGATGAGAATGGACATGAGCCCACATGAGTGGACATGTGTGGACGAGAGTGGACATGAGTGGAAGTGAGTTGACATCAGTGAACGTTAGTGGACATTAGTGGACATAAGTTGAGAGTGAACTTGAGGCCACATGTGTGCACTTGAGAGGATATGAATAGACCAGAGTGGACATGGGAGGACATGAGTGGATGTGGGTGGACGTGGGTGGGCGAGATAGGACATGAGTGAACGTGAAGGACAGGACTGAACATGGATGGAGGTGACTGGAGGATAGTCAACATGAGTGGACTTGAGTAGACATCAGTGGATTCCAGTGGACGAGAGTGGATATGAGTCACCTGAGTTGACATGAGTGGATGAGAGTGGACATGAGTGGAGGTGGGTGGACATGAGTGTATGTGGGTGGACGTGAGTGGACTTTGGGGGTTGAGGGTGGACATGAGTGGACAATAGTGGACTTGAGTGTACTTTAGGGGATGTGAGCGGACATTAGTGGATGTGAGAGGACATTGGTTGATGTGAGTGGATGAGATTAAACATGCACCCACCTGAGATCACAGGAGTGGACATTAGTGGACATGAGTGGACACCAGTGGACGTGAGTGGCTATTAGTGTATGTGAGTGGACGGGAGTGGACATGAGCCCACTTCAGTGGACATGTGTGGACAAGAGTGGATATGAGTGGACATTAGTGGGCATTAGTGAACATAAGAGGATGTGAGTTGTTGAGAGTAGACATGAGGCCACATGAGTGCACATGAATGATTATTAGTGGTCCAGAATGGATATGAGAAGACATGTGTGGACATGGATGGACTTGGTTTGACATGAGTGGACGATAGAGGATATGAGTGGATGTGGGTACATATGAGTAGATGAGAGAGGACTTGAGTGAACGTGAAGGACATGACTGGATGTTGAGGGACGTGAGTGGATGATAGTGGACGTGAGAGGACGTGAGTAGACATCAGTGGATGCCAGTGGATGGGAGTGGATATGAGTCAACATTAGGGCACTTGAGTATACATGAGTGGGCATGAGTGGATGTGGGTGGACATGAGTGGATGTGAGTGGATGTTACTGGACATGTGTGGGCAAGAATGGACATGAGTGCATGAGAGTGGACATGAGTAGACATGAGTGGACTTGGGTTGAATTGAGTGGAAGTGGGTGCACATGAGTGGATGTTGGTGGACATGAGTGGATGAGAGAGGACATGAGTGAACGTGAAGGACATGACGGGATATGGACGGATGTGAATGGACGATAGTGGACATGAGTGGAGGTAAGTAGATATCAGTAGACATTAGTGGATGAGAGTGGACATGAATCCACATGATTCCACTTGAGTAGACATGAGTAGACAATAGTGGACATGAGTGGACTTGTGTGGATAAGAGTGGCCACGATTGGACATGATTGGACGGAAGTGGGAGGTGGGTAGATATGTTTGGGCATTAGTGTATGTGAGTAGACATCAGTGGACGAGAGGGGACATGAGTCCAAATGAGTTTACTTGAGTAGACATGAGTGAACATGAGTGGAAGTGGTTGGACATTAGTGGAAGTGAGTGGACATGAGTGGAGTTGGGAGGACATCAGTGGACTTGAGTGGATATTCATGGACATTAGTGGACGAAAATGCACATGAGTTGACATGAGTGAACATGAAGGATATGAGTGGAAGTGGAAGGTCGGGAGTGGATGATAGTGGACATCAGTGGATGAGACTTGACATAAGTCCACATGAGTGGACATGAGAAAATAGGAGAGGATATGAGTGGACATGTAAGCCATGAGTGGACATGGATAGAAGTGGGTTGACATGAAAGAACGATAGTGAAAACGAGTGGACATGTGTGGAAATGAGAGGAGATAAATAAACATTGATAGCTATGAGTGGACATGGATGGAAGAGGGTTGACATGAATGGACAATAGTGAACATGAGTGGACCTGTATAAACGTGGGTGGCTATCAGTGGACATGAGAGGACATTAGTGGAAGTGAGAGGACATGCATGGACACTAGTGGATGTGGGTGGACATGAGTGGACGTGGTTTCACGAGAGTGGAAATGAATCATCGTGAATAGATGTGAGTTGACATTAGTGGATGTGAATGTTCATTATGGACAATAGTGTACATGAATGGTCATGTATGGACATGAATCGACATGAGTGAACATCAGTCCACGTGAGTGGACATGAATTGATGAGAGAGGACACGGGTGAACACGAGTGGACATGGGTGTACATGAGTGGACATGAGTGGGTGTTAGTGGACATTATTGTACGTGGATGGACATGAGTGGATGTAGCTGGACGTGTGTGGAAATGAATCAATGTCAATAGATGTGAGTGGACATTAGTGGATGTGAGTGCACATGAGTGGATGTGGGCAGAAATGAGTGGATGCGGATGGACATGAGTGGATATGAGTGGGCGAGGGTGGTCCTGAGTGGACGATTGTGGACTTGAGTGGACATGAGTAGAGGTCAATGGACATGCTTAGAGGTCAGTGGATGATAGTGGACATGAGTCCACATGAGTGGACATGAGTGGACGTCAGTGGACATTAGTGGACATCAGTGGACATTAGAGGACATGAGTGGCCATTAGTGGATATGAGTGGACGAGTGTGGACATGAGCCCACATGAGTTGACATGTGTGGACGAGAGCAGACATGAGTGGAAGTGAGTCGACATTATCGGATGTTAGTGGACATTAGTGGATGTGAGTTGAAGACAGTGTACAAAAGGCCACATGTGTACACATGAGTGGATATGAGTGGACCAGAGTGGACATGAGTGGCCATGGATGGCCTTGGTTTGACATGAGTGGACGATAGTGGACATGAGTGGAGGTGGGTGAACCTCAGTGTACAGGAGTGGATATTAGTAGACATGAGTGGACATGTGTGGGCATTTGTGGATGTGACTGGAATAGAGTGTATATGAGAGGAGATGAGTAGACGTGTATAGACATTAGTGGAATTGAGTGGAGACGAGTGGACATGGGTGGACATCAGTGGATATGAGTGGACATTGGTGGACATTAGTGGACGAGAGTGCACATGAGTACACATGAGTTTACATGTGTGGACGTGAAGGATATGAGTGGACCTGGATGAAAGTATGTGTATGACAGTGGACCTGAGTGGACGTGAGTGGAGGAGAGTGGACGAGAGTGGACATGAGTCCACATGAGTGCACAGGATTGTACATGAATGGACGTGAGTGGAGATGACAGGACATGAGAGGACTTCAATGGAAATGGGTGGCTATTAATGGATGAGGGTGGACATGACTACATGTGGGCAGACATTAGTGATTGTGGGTGGACATGATTGTACGTGAGTGGGCGAAGGAAGACATGAGTGAACAACAGTGGACATGAGTGGATGTGAATAGGCATGAGTCAACATTAGTGGATGTGAGTTTACGAGAGTGGACAGCAGAGGACCTGAGTGGCCATTAGTGGATGTGAGTGGACGAGAGTGAACATGAGTCCACATGAGTCAACATGTATTGATGAGAGTGGCCGTGAGTGGACATTAGTGTACATTAGTGAACGTGAATGCATTAGAATTCACATGAGTGGAGACAGTGGACATTAGTGTACGTTAGTGGACATTAGTGGACGTGAGTGGATGAGAGTTTATGAGTGTGTACATGAATGGACATGAGGGGATGTGAGTGGACGTGAGTAGACATCAGTGGGCATTAGTGTACATGAGTAGACATCAGTGAACGAGAGGGGACATGAGTCCTAATGAGTTCACTTGAGTAGACATGAGTGGACATGAGTTGATATGGGTGCACATTAGAGGAAGTGAGTGGACATGAGTGGACTGGGGAGGACATCTGTGGACATGAGTGGACATTTGTGGACATTAGTGGAAGAGAGTGCACATGAGTACACATGAGTTGACACGAGTGGACATAAGGACATGAGTGGACATGGAAGGACATGAGTGGACATGCGTGGATGAGACGTGACATGAGTCCACATGAGTGGACTTGAGTAAAAAATGAGAGGAGTTGAGTGGACATGGATAGCCATGAGTGGACGTGGATGGAAGTGTGTTGACATGAAAGATGATAGTACAAATAGATGGACATGTGTGGAAATGAGAGGAGATGCATGGACATGGATATCCTTGAGTGAATGTGGATGCAAGTGGGTTGACGTTAATGGACGAGAGTGAACATGAATGGACATGTGTATACATGGGTGGATAACAGTGGACTTGAGAGGACATTAGTGGAGGTGAGAGGATATGGGTGGACATGAGTGGACATGGGTGGACATGGGTGGACATGAGTGGAAATGAGTGGATGTGTGTGCACATCAGTGGACATGGGGGGACATTAGTTGGTGTGAGTTGATGAGAGTGGACATGGCTCCACATGAGTTCACATGAGTGTCCCTGAATGCACCTGAGTTGACATGACAGGACATTACTGGACATCATTGGAAATGAGTGGCTATTAGTGGATGTGAGTGGATGACAGTGGACATGAGTCCACCTGAGTGGACATTAGTGGATGAGAGTGGACATGAGTGGATGTAGGTGGATGTGGGTGGACATGACTGGACATGAGTGAGTGAAGGTGGACATGAGAAGACGATTATGGACTTGAGTGGACATGAGTGGACAGGAATGGACATGCTTGGAGGTGAGTGGATGAGGGTGGACATGAGTCCAACAGAGTGGACATGAGTGGACGTCTGTGGACATTAGTGGATATGAGTAGACAAGATTGGACATGAGTCCACATGAGTTGACAAGTGTAGACGAGAGTGGACATGAGTGGATGAGAGTGGACATTAGTGTACGTTAGTAGATATTAGTGGATGTGAGTGGACGTGAGTTGGGCATGGGAGGATATGGGTGAACAATGGTGGACTTGAGTCAACATTAGTTGATGTGAATTGAAAAGAGTGGACAGCAGAAAACATTAGTGGCCATTAGTGGATGGGAGTGGACGAGAGTGGACATGAGACCACATGAGTGGACATGTGTTTACGACTGTGAACATGAGTGGATGATAGTGGTCCTTAGTGTACGTTAGTGGATGAGAGTGGATGTGAATGGACGAGAGTGGATGAGAGTGGACATGATTGGACGTGAGTAGATGTGGGTAGAAAACACTGTGCATTAGTGTACGTCAGTAGACATCAGTGGACGAGAGGGTACATGAGTCCACATGAGTTAACTTGAGGAGACATCAGTGGACATGACTGGATGTGGGTGGACATTAGTGGAATTGAGTGGACATGAGTAGACATGGGAGGACATCGGGGGCATGAGTGGACATTTGTGGACATTAGTGGACTCAAGTGCACATTCATACAAATGAGTTGACATGAGTGGATGTGAAGGACATGAGTGGATGCGGACGGACATAAGTGGATGATAGTGGACAAGAGTGGAGGAGGGTGGACATGAGTCTACATGAGTGCACAGGAGTGTATATGAATGGATATGAATGGATGTGAGTGGAGATGAGAGGATGTGACTTGACATCAATAGAAATGAGTGGCTGTTAGTGGACATGAGTGGGCGAGGGAGGACGTAAGTGAACGATAGTGGACTTGAGTGGATGTGAGTGGACGTGAGTTGACATTAGTGGATGTGAGTTGATGAGAGTGCGCATCAGCAGACAGGAGTGGACAGGTGTGGACAAGAGTGGACATGAGGTGATGAGAGTGGACTAGAACGGTTAAGAGTGGACACAAGTGGATGTGAGTGGATGTTCATAGACATCAGTGGGCATTAGTGTACGTGAGTAGACATTAGTGGACGAGAGGGGCCATGAGTCCACATAAGTTCAATTGAGTAGACATGAGTGGACATGAGTGGATGTGGGTGGACATAGGTGGAAGTGAATGGACATTAGTGGTCATTTGAGGACATCTTTGGACATGAGTGGACATTCGTGGACATTAGTTGAGAAAATTGCAATGAGTTGACATGTGTGGTCGTGAAGGATTTGAGTGGAAGTCAAAGATGTGAGTGGAAGACAGTGGACATGAGTGGATGAGACTGAACATGAGTCCACATGAGTGGACATGAGCATAAATGAGAGGAGATGAGTGGACATGGATAGCCATGAGGGGACGTGGATGGAAGTGGGTTGACATGAAAGAACGAAAGTGCAAAGTAGTACACATGTGTATAAATGAGAAGAGATGAGTGGCCATGGATAGCCATGAGCGGAAGTGAATGGAAGTGGGTTCACATGAATGGCCGATAGTGAACATGAGTTGACATGTATAAACGTGGGTGGATATCAGTGGACATGAGAGGACATTAGTGGAGGTGAGAGGACCTGTGTATACTAGAGTGGACATTAGTGGATGTGAGTGGATGTGGATGGACGTGGGTGGATATGAGTGGACGTGAGTGGAAATAATTCGTGGTGAATAGATGTGAGTTGACATTAGTAGATGTGAATGGTCATTATGGACAAGAGTATGGAGGAGTGGTCATGTGTGGACATGAATGGACATGAGTCCACATGAGTGGACATGAATGGATGAGAGAGGACATGGGTGAACACAAGTGGATGTGGGTAGACATAAGTGGGCGATAGTGGACATGAGTGGATGTGAGTGGACATGGGTGGACGTGGCTGGATGTGAGTGGAAATGAATCAACATGAACAGATGTTAGTGGACATTAATGGATGTGAGTGGACATGAGTAGAAATGAGGGGATGTCTGTGGACATAAGTGGACGTGAGTGGACATTAATTGGCGTCAGTGGACATGACTCCACATTTATTCACATGAGTGTCCATGAATGGACCTGTGTGGACATGACTGGACATCAATGGAAATGAGTAGCTATTAGTGGACATGTGTGGAGGAGAGTGGACATGAGTCCACCTCAGTGGACATGAGTAGACATGGGCAGACATGAGTGGATGTGGGTTGACATGAGTGGGCGAAGGAGGACATGAGTGAATGATAGTGGACTTGAGTGGATGCGAGTGGACGTGAGTCGACATTAGTGGATGTGAGTTGATGAGAATGGACAGCAGAGGACGTGAGAGGCCATTAGTGGATGTGAGTGGATGAGAGTGGACGTGAGTGGACGAGAGTGGACATTATTGTATGTTAGTGGACATTAGTGGACGTCAGTGGACGTTAGTGAACGTGAGTGGATAAGAGTGGACAAGAATGTACATGAGTGGATGTCAGTGGGCGTGGTTAGACAACAGTGGGCATTAGTGTACATGAGTAGACATCAGTGGATGAGAGGGGACATGGGAACTCATGGGTTCACTTGAGTAAACAAGAGTGGACATGAGTTGATGTGGTTGGACGTTAGTGGACATGAGTGGACATGGGAGGACATCAGTGGATGTGAGTGGACATTCATGGACATTAGTGGACTAGAGGGTACATGAGTACACATGAGTTGACATGAGTAGACTTGAAGGACATGAGTGGACATAGAAGGACATGAATGGACGATAGTGAACATGAGTGGACGAGACTGGACATGAGTCCACATGAGTGGACATGAGTAAAAATGAGAGGAGATGCGTGGACATCTGTAGCCACGAGTGGACTTGCATGGAAGTGGATTCACATGAATGAATGGTAGTGCAAATGAGTGGACATGTGTGGAAATGAGAGGAGTTGAGTGGTCATGGATAGCCATGAGTGGATGTGGATGGAAGTGGGTTGGCATGAATGGATGATATTGCACATGAGTGGACATGTGTAAACGTGGGTACATATCAGTGTACATGAGAGGACGTTAGTGGAAGTGAGAAGACGTGGGTAGACGTGAGTGGACGTGGGTGAACATGAGTGGATGTAGGCAGACGTGAATGGAAATGAGTCATTGTGTATAGAAGTGAGGTGACAATAGTGTATGTGAATGGTCATTATGGACAATAGTCTACATGAGTGGTTATGTGTGCACATGAATGGACGTGAGTGGACATGAGTGGACTTGAGTCCACATGAGTGGACATGAATGGAAGAGAGACAACATGAGTGAACACGAGTGGACGTGGGTGGACTTCAGTGGGCGACGTTAGACATGAGAGTACGTGGGGTGACATATTTGGAAGTCAGTGGACATTACTGGACATGAGTGGGCAAGGGGGGACATGAGTAAACAATAGTGGACTTGAGTGGATGTCAGTGTACATGTGTTGAAATTAGTGGATGTGAGTTGATGAGAGTGGACAGCAGAATATGTGAGTGGACATCAGTGGATGTGAGTGGACGAGAATGGACATGAGACCACATGAGTGGACTTGTGTGGACGAGAGTGGACATGAGTGGATGACAGTGGACATTAGTTTACATTAGTGGACATTATATGATGTGAGTGGACGTGAGTGGACTTGAGTGTACGGGACTGGATATGAGTGCACTTGAGTGGACATGAGTAAAAATGAGAGGGGATGAGTGGACTTGTATAGCCATGAGTTGACGTGGATGGAAGAGGGTTGACATGAATGAACAATAGTGCAAATTGGTGGACATGTGTGGAAATGAGAGGAGATGAGTGGCCATTGATAGCCATGAGTGGACGTGGATGGAAGTGGGTTGACATGAATGGACGATATTGCACATGAGTGGACATGTGTAAACGTGGGTGGATATCAGTGGACATGAGAGGACATTAGTAGAGGTGAGAGGACATGGGTAAACGTAGTGGACATGGGTGGATATGAGTGGACGTGAGTGGACGTGAGTGGAAATGAATCGTCATCAATAGGTGTGAGTTGACGTTAGTGGGTGCGAATAGTCATTGTGGACAATAGTGTACATGAGCGGTCATGTGTGGAAATGGGTGGATGTGAGTGGACAGGAGTGCACATGAGTGAACATGAATGGACGAGAGAGGACATGGGTGAACACGAGTGGACATGGGTGGACATGTTTGGACGTGGCTGGACATGAGTTGAAATGAATCAACGTGAATAGTTGTGAGTGGACATTAGTGGACATGAGTGGACATAAGTGGAAGTGAGGAGATGTTGGTGGACAACAGTGGACGTGAGTGGACATTAGTTGGTGTGAGTGGACGAGAGTAGACCTGACTCCACATGAGTTCACATGAGTGTCCATGAATGGACTTGCATGGACATGAGAGGAAATGACTGGACATCAATGGAAATGGGTGGCTATTAGTGGACGTGTGTGGAGGAGAGTGGAGATGGGTCCACATGAGTGGACATGAGTAGACGAGAGTGGACATGAGTGGATGAGGGTCGACATGAGTGGACATGTGTGGGCAAGGGTGGACATGAGCAGACGATTGTCGAATTGAGTGGAAGTGAGTGGACGTGTATGGACATGGTTGGGGGTGAGTGGACCAGAGTGGATATGAGTCCAAATGAGTGGACATGTGTGGACGTCAGTGGACATTAGTGGACTTGAGTGGACATTAGTGGACGTGAGTGTTTATTAGTGGATATGAGTGGAAGAGAATGGACATGAACCCACCTGAGTTGACATGTGTGGATGAGAGTGGACATGAGTGGAAGTGAGTGGATATTATAGGATATGAGTTGACATTATTGGACATGAGATGAAGACAGTGGAAAGGAGGCCACATGTGTCCACATGAGTGGTAATGTGTGGACCAGAGTCAACATGACATGAACTGAGTGGCCTTGGATGGACTGGGTTTGAAATGAGTAGACATGTGTGGACATGAGTGGATGTGGGTGGACATAAGTGGACATGAGTGGACGTGGGTGGAAATCAGTGAACATGAGTGGACATTAGTGGACATGAGTCCACATTAGTGGACGAGAGTGCACATGAGAAGACACTAGTGAAAATGGATAGAGGTTCGTGGACAAGAGGGGATGATAGTGGACATGAGTTGACATGAGGGGACGTGAGTGGACATCAGAGGATGAGAGTGGACATGAGTAGATATTCATGCACATGAGTGGACGAAAGTGGACATTGATGGACATGAGTGTACATGAGTGGATATTTGTGGATGTGAATGGACTTGGGTGGACTTGAGTGGAAGTGCGTGCACAGGAGTGGATGTGGGTGGACATTGATGTATGTCAGTAGACATGAGTGGACGTGAGTAGATGTGAGTGGACATTACTTGACCTGAATGGACATGAGTGGACATTAGCAGACAGGATTGGACGAGAGTGGCATGAATGGATGGGAGTGGATGTGGGTGGACATCAGTGCACATTAGTGGATGTGAGTGGACATTAGTGGACAAGAGTGGACTCTAGTGGACGAGAGTGGACATTAGTGGACATTAGTGGATGTGAGTGGACGAGAGTGGACATGAGTCCACATGAGTTGAAATCAGTGGATGTGAGTGGACATTAGTGGATCTGAGTGTCCATTAGTGGATGTGAGTGGACGAGAGTAGACATGAGCCCACATGAGTGGACATGTTTGGACTGCAGTGCACATGAGTGGACGAGTGTGGACATTAGTGGACATTATTGGATGTGAGTAGACGAGAGTGGTTGAGTGTGGACATGAGTGGAAATGTGTGGACGTGAGTGGTTGTGGGCAGACATCAGTCGCATTAGTGGGTGTGAGTAGACATCAGTGGATGAGAGGGGACATGAGTCCATATGAGTACAATTGAGTAGACATGAGGGGACATGATTGGATGTGGGTGGATATTAGTGGATGAGAGAGAACATGAGTGAACGTGAAGGACATGACTGGACATGGATGGACGTGAGTGGATGATAGTTGACATGAATGGATGTGAGTAGACATCAGGGAACGCCAGTGGATTAGAGTGGACATGAGTCCACATGAGTGCACTTGAGTAGACATGAGTGGGCATGAGTGGATGTGGGTGGACATGAGTGGACGTTACTGGAAGTTCATGGGCAAGGGTGGACATGATGGCATGTGAGTGGACATTAGTGGATGTGACGGGACATGAGTGGACTTGTGTGGACTTGAGTGGAAGTGAGTGCACATGAGTCGATATGGGTGAACATGAGTGACGCTGAGGACATGAGTGAACATGAAGGACATTACTGGAGTGAATGGATGTGAGTGGACCATAGTGGACATGAGTGGACATGAGAGGATATGAATGGATGTGAGTGGACCTGAGTAGACATGTGTAAGTTGGGTGGATATCAGTGGACATGAGTGGACATTATCAGATGTGAGGGGGAATTGGTGGACATCAGTGGACATTAGTGGACGTGAGTAGACCTCAGTGGACATGAGTGGATGAGAATGGACATGAGTCCACATGAGTGCACTTGAGTAGAAATGAGTGGATATGAGTGTATGTCAGTGGATATGCATGGATATGAGTGGTCTTGAGTGGCAGAGGGTGAACAAGAGTGGACGGGAGTGGAAGACAGGGGACATCACTGGATGTCAGTGGAGATTAGTGTACGTGAGTGGAAGAGAGTGGACATGAGGCCACATGAGTGGATATTAGCGGACGAGAGTGGACATTAGTGGATGTTCATGGACTTGGTTTGACATGAGTGGAGGTTACTGGACATGAGTGGATGTCGGTGGACATCATTGTACATGAGTGAACATTAGTAGAGGTGAGTGGACATGTTTGGACATGGGTGGACATCAGTGGACTTTAGTGGACATGAGTCAACATGACTGTACGAGAGTGGAGATGAGAAGAAACTAGTGAAATTGGATGGAGGTTGGCAGACCAGAGGGGATGATAGTGGACATGAGTGGACATGAGGGGACGTGAGTGGACATTTGTAAATGTGAGTGGACTTGGGTGGACTTGAGTAGGAGTGGGTGCACAGGAGTGTACATGGGCAGATATGGGTGGATGTGAGTGGACATGAATGGACATTAGAAATTTTGAGTGGACATTACCGAACGTGAGTGGAGATGAGGGGACATTAGCAGTCAGGATTGGACAAGAGTGCCATGAATGGATGGGAGTGGACGTGGGTGGACATCAGTGCACATTAATGGATATGAGTGGACATTAGTGGACGTGAGTTGATGAGAGAGGACAGGAGGCCATATGTGCACAGATGAGTGGATATGAGTGGTCCAGAGTGGATATGAGAGGACATGAGTGGACTTGGATGGAGTTGGTTTGATATGGGTAGACGAGAGTGGACATGAGTGGAAGTGGGTGGACTTCAGTGTACATGAGTGGACATTAGTATACCCGAGTGACCATGAGTGGATATTTTTCTATGGGAATGGACTTGGGTGTACTTTATTGGAAGTGGGTACACATGAGTGGACGTGGGTCAACGTGAGTGGACATGAATAGACATGAGTAGATTTGAGTGGACATTATAGGACGGGAATGGACATGAGTGGGCATTATTAGAAAGGACTGGATGAGAGTGGCCAGAATGGACCTGAGTGGTTGTGGGTGGACATCAGTGTACATTAGTGGATGTGAGTGGACATTAGTGGACCTGGGAGGACATGAGTGGACATTAGTGGATGTGAGTGGTCATAAGTGGACGGGAGTGGCCCTTAGTAGAAGTGAGTGGATCAGAATAAACATGGGCCCACATGGGTGGACATGTATGGATGAGAGTGGGCATGAGTGGAAGTGAGTTGACATTAATGGACGTTAGTGTACATTAGTGGACGTGAGTTGACAAGAGTGAACATGAGGCCACATGTGTGCACAGGAGAGGATATGAGTGGACTAGAGTGGCCATGAGAGGACATAAGTGGACGTGGATGAACTTAGTTTAACATGAGTGGACGATAGTGGACATGGGTAGATATTTGTAGACATGAGTGGACGAGAGAGGACATGAGTGAATGTAAAGGACATGACTGGCGGTGGATAGATGTGAGTGGAAGATAGTGGATGTGAGTGGATGTGAGTAGACATCAGTGGACACCAGTGGACGAGAGTGGACATGAGTCCACATGTGTGCACATTAGTGGAAATGAGTGTACCAGAGTGGACATGAGAGCACATGAGTGTACGTGGATGTACTTAATTTGACATGAGTGGATGATAGTGGACATGAGTGAATGTGGGTGGAGTGGATATGAGTAAACCAGAGTGGACATTAGACCACCTGTGTTGACATGTGTGGAGAGGGCCATGAGTCCACAGGAGTGGATGTGAGTGTACATTAGTGGACAAGAGTTGACATTGGTGCATATGAGAAGATGAAAGTGGACAGGAATGGACGTGTGTAGACATGGATGGGCATCAGTGGACATTGCTGGATGCGAGTGGACGAGAGTCAATATGACTGTGCATGAGTGCACATGAGTCAACATGGGTGGATAGGAAGACATGAGTGGAGGTGGATGGACATGAGTGGACCGTATTGGACAGGAGTGGAGCTGAGTTGATGGGAGCCGACATGAGAGGATGATACTGGACATCAGTCCACATGAGTAAAAATGAGAGGAGATGAGTGGACGTAGATAGCCATGAGTGGACGTGGATGG
This sequence comes from Eulemur rufifrons, assembly GCF_041146395.1. Lineage (NCBI taxonomy): Eukaryota > Metazoa > Chordata > Mammalia > Primates > Lemuridae > Eulemur > Eulemur rufifrons. Next base: position 3,059,277 of record NC_090984.1, on the reverse strand, counting down.
AAGTGGGTTGACATGAAAGGATGATAGTGAAAATGATTGGACAGGTGTGGAAATGAGAGGAGAGGAGTGGACATGGATAACCATGAGCGGACATGGATAGAAGTTAGATGACATGAATGGATGATAGTGAGGATGAGTCGACATGTATAAACGTAGATGGACATCAGTGGACATGAGTGGACATTAGTGGATTTGAGTGGACGTAGGTGGACGTGATTGGACTTGGGTGGGCATGAGTGGAAATGAATAGATGTGAATAGATGTGAGGTGACATTGGTAGATGTGAATGGTCTTTAGTGGACATTAGTGTACATGAATGGACGTAAGTGGACATGAATGGATGTGATTGGACATGGGTGGATATTAGTGGATGTGAGTGGACATGAGTCAATGTGAGTGGATGAGAGTAGACATGAGTGGACATGGGTGGACCTGAGTGGACTTGTGTAGGCAAGGGTGGACATGAGTGGACAATAGTGGACTTTACAGGACCTGAGTGGACATAAGTGGACATGAGTGGGCATGAGTTGATGTGAGCCGACATGTGTTCACATTATTGGACATGAGTGTATGTGAGCGCACATTAGTGGACATGAGTGGATATCAATGGAGGTGAGTGTCAATTAGTGGATGTCAGTGGACGAGAGTGGACATCAGTCCACAGGAGTGTACATGAGTGGACATGAATAGACGTGAGTGGACATGAGAGGGCATGACTGGACCTCAATGGAAATGAGTGGCTTTTAGTGGATGTGAGTGGATGAGAGTGGACATGAGTCCACTGAGTGGAAATGAGTGGATGATAGGTGACGTGCGTGGACATTGGTGGACATGAGTGAATATGTGTGGACATGAGTGGACATTAGTGGGTGAGGATGGACATGAGTGGACAATATTGGACTAGAGTGGACATGAGTCAACGTGAGTGGACATTAGTGGATGCGAGTGGATGAGAGTAAACATGAGCACACCTGAGAGAACATGAGTGGATGTGAGATGATGAGAGTGGACAGGAGTCCATATGAGTGGACATGAGTGGACATTAGGGGGCGAGGGTGGACATGAGTGGATGATAGTGGACTTGAGTGGAATTTAGTTGACGTGTGTGGATATCACTGGACGTGAGTGGACATTAGTGGAAATGAGTGGATGAGAACAGACATGAGCCCACATAAGTGGACATGTGTGGACGATAGTGGACATGAGTGGACATGAGTTGATATTAGTGGACATTAGTGGACGTGAGTTGACGAGAGTGGACATGAGGCCACATGTGTGCACATTAGTGGAAATGAGTGGACATGAGAGCACATGAGTGGACGTGGATGGACTTGGTTTGACATGAGTGGACAATAGGGGACATGAGTGCTTATGGGTGGAGTGTATATGAGTGGAGCAGAGTGGACATGAGCCCACATGCTTTGACATGCATGGACGAGAGGGGACATGAGTGAATGAGTGTGGACATTAATGGACATTAGTGGATGGGAGTAGACCAGAGTGGATGAGAGTGGATATGAGTGGAAATGAATGGACGTGAGTGGATGTGGGTAGACATCAGTGGGCATTAGTGGCTGTGAATAGACATGAGTGGACAAGAGTGGACATGAGTCCACGTGAGTGCACTTGAGAAGACATGAGAAGACATGAGTGGTTGTGGGTGGACATCAGTGTATGAGAGAGGATATGTGTGAATGTGAAAGACATGACTGGACAGGCATGGACATGAGTGGACGATAGTGGACATGAGTGGACGTGCGGAGACATCAGTGAACACCAGTGGATTAGAGTTGACATGAGTCCACATTAGTGGACTTGAATAGACATGAGTGGGCACAAGAGGATGTGGATGGACATGAGTGGATATGAGTGGACATTACTGGACATGAATGGGCAAGGGTGGACATGAGTGCATGTGAGTGGACAATAGTGGACGTGGCTGGACATGAGTGGACTTGGGTGATCTTGAGTTGAAGTGGGTGCATATGAGTGGATGTTGGTGGACATGACTGAACGTGAAGGATATGACGGGCAGTAGATTGATGAGAGTGGATGATAGTGGACATCAGTGGACGCGAGTAGACATCAGTGGACGCCAGTACATGAGAGTGGACATGCGTTCACATGAGTGCACTTGGGTAGACATGAGTGTACATCAGTGGATGTGGGTAGCCTTCTGTGTACATGAGGAGACATTAGCAGACTTGAGTGGACATCAGAGGACATCAGTGGACATGAGAGGACATGAAAGGACGAAAGTTGGCATGAGTGGGCATTGGTGCACATGAGAATACTAAAGTGGACAGGAATGGACATGGGTAGACATCAGCGGACATTACAGGACATGAGTGGATGATAGTGGACACGAGTCTGCATGAGTGCACATGAGTCAACATGAGTGGATATCAGGACATGAGTGGAGTTGGGTGGAAGTTAGTGGACAGGAATGGAGGTGAGTTGACGTGAGTAGACATGAGAGGATGAGACTGGACATGAGTCCACATGAGTGGACTTGAGTAAAAATGAGAGGAGATGAGTGGACGTGGATGGGCATTAGTGGACTTGGATGGAAATGGGTTGACATGAATGGATGATAGTGAAAACGAGTGGACTGGTGTGGAAATGAGAGGAGATCAGTGGACATGGATAAGCATGAGTAGAAATAGATAGGAGTTGGTTGACATGAATAGATGATAGTGAACATGAGTGGACATGAGTGGACATTACTGGATGTGAGTGGATGTGGGTGGACGTGAGTGTACTTGTGTGAGCGAGGGTAGACATGAGTGGACGATAGTGGAATTGAGTGGACTTTAGAGGTCATGAGTGGAAATTAGTGGACGTGAGTGGACATGAGTGGATGTGAGTGGACATGTGTCCACATAATTGGACATGAGTGGACGTGAGTTGACATTAGTGCACATGAGTGGATATCAGTGGACATGAGTGTCAATTACTCGATGTCAGTGGACGAGTGTGGCGATGAGCTTACATGCGTGGACATACGTGGACAATAGTGAACAAGAGTGGACATGTGTAAACGAGGGTGGACATCACTGGACATGAGTAGACATTAGTGGATGTGTGTGGAAGAGAGTGGACATGAGTCCACATGAGTGTACATGAGAGGACATGTATAGACGTGAGTGTACATGAGAGGGCATGACTGGACCTCAATGGAAATGAGTGGCTATTAGTGGATGTGAGTGGATGAGTTTGGACATGAGTCCACCTGAGTGGACATGAGTGGACAAGAGTCGACATGAGTGGAAATTGGTGGACATGAGTGGATGTGTATGGACATGAGTGAACATGAGTGTGTGAGTGTGGACGTGAGTGGGCAATAGTAGACTAGAGTGGACATGAGTGGACGTGAGTGGACATTAGTAGATGTAAGTGGACATTAGTGGATACAGGTGGACATTAGTAGATGCGAGTGGATGAGTTTAAACATAGCCCACCTGAGAGAACATCAGTGGACAATAAATGACATGAGTGGATGTGAGGGAAAGAGAATGGACATGAGTCCAGATGAGAGGATGTGAGTGGCCATTAGTGGACATTAGTGGACATCAGTGGACGTGAGTGGCCATTAGTGGAAGAAAGTGGATGAGAATGGACATGAGCACATGAGTGGACATGTGTGGATGAGAGTGAACATGAGTGGACATGAGTCAACATGTGTGTACCTGAGAGGGCATCAGTGAATGTGAGTGGACATGAGTGGATGTGAGTTGACGAGAGTGGACATGAGGCCACATGTGTGCACATGAGTGGATATGAGTGGACAAGAGTGGACGTGAGTGGACATCAATGGACTTGGTTTGACATGAGTGGACGATAGTGTACATGAGTGGATGTGGGTGGAGTGGATATGAGTGGATGAGAGTGGACATGAGCCCACATGTGTTGTCATGTGTGGACGAGAGGGGACATGAGTGAACGAGTGTGGACATTAATGGACATTAGTGGTTGTGCATGGACGAGAGTGGATGAGAGTGGATATGAGTGGAAATGAGTGGACATGAGTGGATGTGGGTTGACATTAGTGGGCATTAGTGGACGTGATTAGATATTAGTGGACAAGAGGGGACATGAATTCACATGAGTGCACTTGAGTAGACAGGAGGGGACATGAGTGGATATTTGTGGACATGAGTGGGCAAGAGAAGACATGAGTGAACATGAATCACATGACTGGACGTGAGTGGATGATAGTGGACATGAGTGGACGTGAGTAGACATCAGTGAATGCCAGCGGATTAGAGTGGACATGAGTCCACATGAGTGCACTTGAGTAGATATGAGTGGGCATAAGTGGATGTGGGTGGACATGAGTGGATATGAGTGGATGTTACTGGATGTGCATGCGCATGGATGGACATGATTGCATGTGAGTGGACATTAGTGGACATTACTGGACATGAGTGGACTTGTGTGGACTTGAGTGGAAGAGGGTGGACATGAGTGGACAATAGATCACATGAGTGAACGTGAAGGACATTACTGGAGTGAATGGATGTGAGTGGACCATAGTGGACATGAGTTGACATGAGACGACATGAATGTACATGAGAGGACATGAATGGACGTGAGTGGACCTGAGTGGACATGTGTAAAGGTGGGTGGATATCAGTGGACATGAGTGGACATTACCGGATGTTAGGGGGCATTGGTGGACATCAGTGGATATTAGTGGACGTGAGTAGACCTCAGTGGACATCAGTGGATGAGAATGGACATGAGTCCACATGAGAGCACTTGAGTAGAAATGAGTGGACATGAGTGTATATCAGTGGATATGCATGGATATGAGTGGACATAAGTGGTCATCAGTGGTAGAGGGTGGACATGAGTGGAAGGGAGTGGAAGTCAAGGGACATCAGTGGATGTCAGTGGAGATTAGTGGACGTGAGTGGAAAAGAGTGGACATGAGGCCACATGTGTACACATGAGTGGATATTAGCAGACGAGAGTGGACATGAGAGGATATGAGTGGATGTTCATGGGCTTGGTTTGACATGAGTGGAGGATACTGGACATGAGTGGATGTTGGTGGACATCATTGTACATGAGTGGACATTAGTAGACGTGTGTGGACTTGGGTGGACATCAGTGGACTTTAGTGGATATGAGTCAATATGAGTGTATGAGAGTGGAGATGACAAGACACTGGTGAAACTGGATGGATGTTGGAGGACAAGAGGGGATGATAGTGGACATGAATGGACATGAGGGGATGTGAGTGGACATGAGAGGATGAGAGTGGATGTGAGTGGATATCGGTGCACATGGGTGGATGAAAGTGGACATTAATGGACTTGAATGGACATGAGTGGACATTTGTGAATGTGAGTGGACTTTGGTGGACTTGAGTAGAAGTGGGTGCACAGGAGTGGACGTGGGTAGATGTGGGTGGAAGTGAGTGTACATGAATGGACGTTAGAAGATTTGAGTGTACATTACTGAATGAGAGTGGACATGAGTAGATATTAGCAGACAGGATTGGACAAGAGTGCCATGAATGAATGGGAGTGGACGTGGGTGGACATCAGTGCACATTAGTGGATGTGAGTGGATATTAGTGGACATGAGTTGACGAGAGAGGACAGGAGGCCATATGTGCACACCTGAGTGGATATGAGTGGTTCAGAGTGGATATGAGAGGACATGAGTGGACATGGATGGAGTTGGTTTGACATGAGTAGACGAGAGTGGACATGAGTGGAAGTGAGTGGACTTCAGTGTACATGAGTGTACATTAGCATACCCGAGTGGACATGAGTGGACATTTGTAGATGGGAGTGGACTTGGGTGTACTTTATTGGAAGTGGGTGCACATGAGTGCACGTGGGTCAATGTGAGTGGACGTGGGTTGACGTGAGTGGACATGAATCAACATGAGTAGATTTGAGTGGACATTACAGGACGGGAATGGACATGAGTGGGCATTATTAGACAGGATTGGATGAGAGTGGCCTGAATGGACCTGAGTGGACGTGGGGGGACATCAGTGTACATTAGTAGATGTGAGTGGATCAGAATGGACATGGGCCCACATGGGTGGACATGTGTGGATGAGAGTGGACATGAGTGGAAGTGAGTTGACATTAGTGGACGTTAGTGTACATTAGTGGACGTGAGTTGATGAGAGTGAACATGAGGCCACATGTGTGCACATGAGAGGTTATGAGTGGACTGGAGTGGACATGAGAGGACATGAGTGGATGTGGATAGACTTAGTTTGACACAAGTGGAGGATAGTGGACATGAGTGGATGTGGATGGGTTTTGTTTGACATGAGAGGACAATAGTGGACATGATTGGATGTGGGTAGACATGAGTGGAAGAGACAGGATATGAGTGAACCTGAGGACATGATTGGACATGAATGGTCATTAGTGCATGATAGTGGACATGAGTAGACATGAGTAGACATCAGTGGATGCCAGTGGACGAGAGTGCACATGAGTCAACATGAGTGCACTTGAGTAGACATAAAGGGACATGACTGGATGTGGGTGGACATGAGTGGATGTGAGAGGACATGAGTGAAGATGAAGGACATGATTGGACGTGGATGGATATGAGTGGACGATAGTGGACATGAATGAACTTGAGTAGATGTGAATGGACGTGAGTGGACATGGGTGGACATCACTGGACATCAGTGGACATTAGTGTACATGAGTCAACATGAGTGGAAGAGAGTGAACATGAGGCCGCCTGTGTGCACATGAGTGGATATTAGTGGACGAGAGTGGACATCAGAGGACATGAGTGGATGTTGATGGACTTGGTTTGACATGAGTTGACAACAGTGGAAATTAGTAGATGTGGCTGGACATCATTGTACGTGAGTGGACATTAGTTGACCTGAGTGGACATGAAAGGATGAGAGTGGACTTGAGTGGATATTGTTGCACATTAGGGGAAGAAAGTGGACATTAATGGACGTGGGTGGACATGAGAGGATAAGAGTGGATATGAGGGGATGTGAGTAGACGTGCATGGACATGAATGGATTAGAGCAGATATAAGGCCACATGTGTGCACATTACTGGATATTAGTGGCGAGAGTGGCTATCAGAAGACATGAGTGGATGTGGATGGACTGGATTGACATGAGTGGATGACAGTGGACATGAATGGATATGGGTGCACATAAGTGTACATGAGTTGACATTAGCGGATGTGAGTGGACTTGGGTGGACATCGGTGGACATCAGTGGACGTTAGTGGACATGAGTACATGCGTGGATGAGAGTGGCCATGAGAAGACACTAGTGAACATGAATGGAGTTTGGTGGACAAGAGGGGATGATAGGGGACGTGAGTGGACATGAGAGGATGAGAGTGGATGTGAGTGGATATTGGTGACCATTAGTGGAAGAAATTGGATATTAATGGATGTCAGTGGACATTTGTGGATGTGATTGGACTTGAGTGGACATGGTGGAAGTGGTGCACAGCAGTGGACGTGGGTGGACCTGAGTGGACATGATTGGACATGAATAAAGGTGAGTAGATTGGAGTGGACGTTACTGGTCGTGAATGGACGTGAATGGACATGAGTGGACTTTAGCAGAGAGAAATGTATGAGAGTGGCATGAATGGACGGGAGTAGACATGGGTGGAAATCAGTGCACAGTAGCGGACATGAGTGGACATTAGTGGACATGAGTGGACACGAGTGGACGTGAGTGGACATTAGTGGGCATGGGTGGACACCAATGGATGTGAGTGTCCATTAGTGGATGTGAGTGGATGAGAGTGGACGTCAGCCCACATGAGTGGACATGTGTGGATGAGAGTGGACATGAGTGCACGTGAGTGCACATTAGTGGACATGACTGGATATCAGTGGACATGAGTGTAAATTAGTGGATATCAGTCGACGACAGTGGACATGAGCTTTCATGAGTGGATATGTGTGTATGATAGTGAACATGAGTAGACATGTTTAAATAAGGGTGGACATCAGTGGACAAGATTGGATAAGAGTGGATGTGTGTGGAGGAGCGTGGACATGAGTCCACATGAGTGTACATAAGGGGACATGAATAGACGTGAATGGACATGAGAGGGCATGACTGGACCTCAAGGGAAATGAGTGGATATTAGTGGATGTGAGTGCATGAGAGTGGACATGGGTCCACCTGAATGGACATGAGTGGATGAGAGTTGACATTAGTGTACATTGGCGGACATGAGTGGATGTGAGAGGACATTAGTGGATGTGAGTGGACATTAGTGGATGTGAGTGGACATTAGTGGATGCGAGTGGATGAGAGTAAACAGGAGCCCACCTGAGAGAACATGAGTGGACATGAGTAGATGTGAGTGGACAAGAGTGGACATGAGTCCACATTAGTGGATGTGAGTGGACATTAGTGGATATGAGTGGACATCAGTGGATGTGAGTGGCCATTAGTGGAACGCAGTGAATGAGAATGGACCGTAGCCCACATGAGTGGACATGTGTGCATGAGAGTGGACATGACCCCACATGTGTTCACATGTGTGAAAGAGAGGGGACATGAGTGAACGAGTATGGACATTAATGGACATTAGTGGATGGGAGTGGACCAGAGTGGATGAGAGTGGATATGTGTAGAAATGAGTGGACGTGAGTGGATGTGGGTAGACATCAGTGGGCATTAGTGGACGTGAGTAGACATCAGTGGATGAGAGGGGACATGAGTCCACATGAGTTCACTTGAGTAGACATGATAGGACATGAGTGGATGTGGGTGGATATGAGTGGACAAGAGAGGACATGATTGAATGTGAAGGACATGACTGGACATGGATGGACGTCATTGGAAGATAGTGGACAGGAGTGGACAAGGGTAGACATCAGTGGACGTGAGTGGATTAGAGTGGTCATGAGTCCCCATGAGTGCACTTGACTAGACCTGAGTGGACATGAGTGGATGTGGGTGGACATCAGTGTACATGAGTAGACATTAGTAGACCTGAGTGGACATCAGTGGACATGCGTGAACATCAGTGGATGTGAGTGGACATGAGTCCACATGATTGGAGAATAGGGGATGATAGTGGACATGAGTGGACATGAGAGGACATGAGAGGATTAGAGTGGATGTGAGTGGCCATTGGTGCACATGAGAAGACGAAAGTGGACAGGAATGGACATAGGTGGACATGCGTGGACAACACTGGACATTACTGGACTTGAATGGACAAAATTGGACATGAGTGCACATTAGTAGACATGAGTGGACTTGAGGACATAAGTGGAGGTGGATGCACGTGAGTGGATTGAAGTGGAGAGGAGTGGAGGTGAGTTTTTGTGAGTGGATATGAGAGGACGACACTGGACATGAGTCCACATGAGTGGACATGGGTAAAAATGAGAGTAGATAAGTGGACGTTGATAGCCATGAGTGGAGGTGGATGGAAGTGGGTTCACATGATTGGACGATAGTGAAAATGAGTGGACAGGTGTGGAAATGAGAGGAGAGGAGTGGACATGGATAATCATGAGTGGACATGGATAGAAGTTGGTTGACCTGAATGGAAGATAGTGAAACGAGTGGACATTATAATCGTGGAGGGACATCAGTGGACATTAGTGGATGTGAGTGGATGTGTATGGAAGTGGGTGGATGAGAGTAAACATGAGCCCACCTGAGAGAATATGAGTGGACATTAGTGGACATGAGTGGATGTGAGTGGACTAGACTGGACATCAGTCCAAATGAGTGGATGTGAGTGGACATTAGTGGGCATGAGTGGACATCAGTGGACGCCAGTGGATATAAGTGGACAGGCGTCCACATGAGTGCACTGGGGGAGATATGAGTGGACATTAATGAACATGAGTGGACATGGGTGGACATTTGTGGATGTGAGTGGACTTAGTTGGAATTGAGTAGAAATGGGTGCACAGGAGTGGATGTGGGTGGACGTGAATGGACATGAATAGACGTTAGTAGGTTTGAGTGTGCATTACTGGACTTGAATGGACATGAGTGGACCTTAGCAGACAGGATTGGACGAGACTGGCATGAATGGACGGGAGTAGACATGGGTGGACATCAGTGCACATTAGTGGATGTGAGTGGACATTACTGCATGTGAGTGGACATGAGTGGATGTGATTGGACGAGAGTGGACATGCATCCTCATGAGTGGACATGAGTGGATGAGAGTGGAAATGAGTGGACATGTGTGGACATGAGTGGATGTGGCTGGAAGTGAGTGGACTTGAGTGGACGAGGGTGGACATGAGTGGATAATAGTGGACTTGAGTTGACTTTAGTGTACGTGAGTGGACATCAGTGGAGGTGAGTGGCCAGTAGTGGAAGTGAGTGGATGAGAATGGACATAAGCCCACATGAGTGGACATGTGTGGATGAGAGTGGACATGAGTGGACATTAGTGGTGATTAATGGATGTGAATTTACGAAAGTGGACATGAGGCCATATGTGCACATATTAGTGGATATGAGTGGTCCAGAGTGTATATGAGAGGACATGAGTGGATGTGGATGGACTTGGTTTGACATGAGTAGACGACAGTGGACATGAGTGGATGACGGTGGACATCAGTGGACATCAGTGGATGTTAGGGGACATGAGTCAGCATGAGTGAGTGAGAGTGGACATGAGAAGACACTTGTGAACCTGGATGGATGTTGGTGGACAAGATGGGATGATAGTGGACATGAGCAGACATGAGGGGACGTGAATGGACATGAGAGGATGTGAGTGGACGTGAGTGGATATTGGTGGACATCAGTGGACGAAGGAGGACATTAATAGACATGAGTGTACATGAGGGGACATTTGTGGATGTGAGTGTACTTGGGTGGACTTGAGTGGAAGCGGGTGCACAGGAGTGGACATGGGTAGTTGTGTGTGGACGTGAATGGACATGAATGAACGTTAGTAGATTTGAGTGGACATTTCTGGACGTGAATGGACATGAGTGGACATTAACAGACGGGATTGGATGAGAGTGGCATGAATGGACAGAAGTGGACATGGATGGACATCAGTGCACATTGGGGGATGTGAATGGACATTAGTGGATGTGAGTGGACATGAGTGGATGTGAGGGGACAAGAGTGCACATGAGTCCTCATGAGTGGATATGAGTGGACATGATTGGACGTTAGTGGACATGATGGACAACAGTGGATGTGAGTGTCCATTAGTGGATCTGAGTGGATGAGAGTGGACATGAGCCCACATGAGTGGACATGTGTGGACGAGAGTGGACATGAGTGGATGAGAGTGGACATTAGGGGATATAAGTGGACAAGAGTGGATGAGAGTGGACATGACTGGAAATGAGTGGACATGAGTGGACATTGGTGCACATGAGGAGATGAAAGTGGACATTAATGGACATGGGTGGATATCAGTGGACATTACTGGACGTGAGTGGATGAGAGTGGACATGAGTTCACATGAGTATACATGAGTCGACATGAGTGGACATGAGGACATGAGTGGAGGTGGATGGACGTGAGTGGACGGTAGTGGACAGGAGTGAAGATGAGTTGACGTGAGTGGACATGAGAGGATGAGACTGGACATGAGTCCACATGAGTGAACATGAGTAACAATTAGAGGAGATAAGTGGACGTGGATAGCCATGAGTTGATGTGGATGGAAGTGGGTTGACATGAATGGACGATAGTGAAAATCAGTGGACATGTGTGGAAATGAGAGGAGAGGAGTGGATATGGATAGCCATGAGTGGACATGGATTGAAGTTGGTTTACATGAATGGATGATAGTGAACATGAGTGGACATGTATAAAAGTGGATGGACATCAGTGGACATGAGTGGACATTAGTCGGTATGAGTTGACATGGGTGGACGTGAGTGGACATGGGTGGGCATGTGTGGAAATGAATCAACGTGAATAGATGTGAGTTGACATTATTGGATGTGAATGGTCGTTAGTCGACATTAGTGTACATGAGTGAACATACGTGGACATGAATGGAGGTGATTGGACATGGGTGGACATTAGTGGATGTGAGTGGATGTGAGTCAATGTGAGTGGACGAGAGTGGACATGAGTCACCTGAGTGGACATGAGTGGATGAGAGTGTACATGAGTGGACGTGGGCGTACATGAGTGGATGTGGGTGGACATGAGTGGACTCTGGTGGGTTGAGGGTGGACATGAGTGGACGATATTTAACTTGGGTGTACTTTAGGGGATGTGAGCTGACATTAGTGGATGTGAGTGGACATTAGTTGATGTGAGTGGATAAGATTAAACATGCACCCACCTGAGATCACAGGAGTGGTCACATTAGTAGACACGAGTGGACACTAGTGGACATGAGTGGCTATTAGTGTATGTGAGTGGATGGGAGTGACATGAACCCACTTCAGTGGACATGTGTGGACAAGAGTGGACATGAGTGTACATTAGCGGACATTAGTAGACATTAGAGGACATGAATTTTTAGAGTAGACATGAGGCCACATGGGTGCACATGAGTGATTATTAGTGGTCCAGAATTGATATGAGAAGACATGTGTGGACATGGATGGACTTGGTTTGACATGAGTGGACGATAGTGGATATGAGTGGATGTGGGTAGATATGAGTAGATGAGAGAGGACTTGGGTGAACGTGAAGGACATGACTGGATGTTTAGGGACGTGAGTGGATGATCGTGGACATGAGTGAATGTGAGTAAACATGAGTGGATGCCAGTGGATGGGAGTGGATATGAGTCCACATGAGGGAGCTTGAGTAGACATGAGTGGGCATGAGTGGATGTGATTGGATGTTACTCGACATGCATGGGCAAGAATGGACATGAGTGCATGAGAGTGGACATTAGTGGACATGAGTGGACTTGGGTTGAATTGAGTGGAAGTGGGTGCACATGAGTGGATGTGGGTGGACATGAGTGGACCAGAGAGGACATGAGTGAACATGAAGGACATGATGAGATGTGGATGGATGTGAGTGGACGATAGTGGACATGAGTGGAGGTGAGTAGATATCAGTGGACATCAGTGGATGAGAGTGGACATGAATCCACATGATTCCACTTGAGTAGACATGAGTGGAAATTACTGGACGTGAGTGGACTTGTGTGGATAAGAGTGGCCACGAGTGGACATGAGTGGATGGAAGTGGGAGGTGGGTAGATATGTTTGGGCATTAGTGTATGTGAGTAGACATCAGTGGACGAGAGGGGACATGAGCCCAAATGAGTTTAAGTGAGTAGACATGAGTGGACATGAGTGGAAGTGGGTGGACATTAGTGGAAGTGAGTGGACATCAGTGGAGATGGGAAGACATCAGTGGACTTGAGTGGACATTAGTGGATGAGAATGCACATGAGTTGACATGAGTGAACATGAAGGACATGAGTGGATGTGGAAGGTCAGAAGTGGACGATAGTGGACATCAGTGGATGAGACTTGACATGAGTCCACATGAGTGGACATGAGAAAATAGGAGAGGATATGAGTGGACATGTAAGCCATGAGTGGACATGGATAGAAGTGGGTTGACATGAAAGAACAATAATGAAAACGAGTGGACATGTGTGGAAATGAGAGGAGATAAATAAACATTGATAGCTATGAGTGGACGTGGATGGAAGAGGGTTGACATGAATGGACAATAGTGAACATGAGTGGACCTGTATAAACGTGGGTGGCTATCAGTGGACATGAGAGGACATTAGTGGAAGTGAGATGACGTGGGTGGACACTAGTGGATGTGGGTGGACATGGTGCACGTGAGTGGAAATGAATCATGGTGAATAGATGTCAGTTGACATTAGTGGATGTGAAGGGTCATTATGGACAATAGTGAACATGAATGGTCATGTATGGACATGGATCAACATGAGTGGACATCAGTCCACGTGAGTGGACATGAATTGATTAAAGAGGACATGGGTGAACACGAGTGGACATGGGTGTATATGAGTGGACATGAGTGGGTGTTGGTGGACATAATTGTACATGGGTGGACATGAGTGGACATAGCTGGATGTGTGTGGAAATGAATCAACGTCAATAGATGTGAGTGGACATTAGAGGACGTGAGTGGACATGAGTGGAAGTGAGAGGATGCCAGTTGACATCAGTGGACGTGAATGGACATTAATTGGTGTGAGTGGACGAGAGTGGACATGACTCCAAATTTTTTCACATGAGTGTCCATGAATCGACCAGTGTGGACATGAGAGGACATGATTGGACATCAATGGAAATGAGTGGCTATTAGTGGACATGTGTGGAGGAGAGTGGACATGAGTCCACCTCAGTGTACATGAGTAGACATGGGCAGACATGAGTGGATGTGGGTTGACATGGGTTGGCGAGGGAGGACATGAGTGAATGATAGTGGACTTGAGTGGATGCGAGTGGATGTGAGTCGACATTAGTGGATGTGAGTTGACGAGAGTGGACAGCAGAGGATGTGAGTGGCCATTAATGGATGTGAGTGGATGAGAGTGGACATGAGCCCACATGAGTGGACGTGAGTGGATGAGAGTGGACATGAGTGGACAAGAATGGACATTAGTGGACATTAGTGGACATAAGTGGATGTTAGTGGATGTAAGTGGATAAGTGTGGACAAGAATGTACATGAGTGGACGTTGGTAGACATCAGTGGGCTTTAGTGTACATCAGTAGACATCAGTGGACGAGAGGGGACATGGGAACTCATGGGTTCACTTGAGTAAACATGAGTGGACATGAGTGGATGTGGTGGGACGTCAGTGGAAGTGAGTGGACATGAGTGGACATGGGAGGACATCACTGGACATGAGTGGACATTCGTGGACATTAGTGGACTATAAGGTACATGAGTACACATGAGTTGACATGAGTAGACTTGAAGGACATGAATGGACATGGAAGGACATGAGTGGATGATAGTGAATATGAATGGATGAGACTGGACATGAGCCCACATGAGTGGACCTGAGTAAAAATGAGAGGAGATGAGTGGACATCTGTAGCCACGAGTGGACTTGCATGGAAGTGGATTCACATGAATGAATGGTAGTGCAAATGAGTGGACATGTGTGGAAATGAGAGGAGTTGAGTGGTCATGGATAGCCATGAGTGGATGTGGATGGAAGTGGGTTGACATGAATGGATGATAATGCACATGAGTTGACATGTGTAAACATGGGTGCATATCAGTGGACATGAGAGGACATTAGTGGAGGTGAGAGGACGTGGGTAGACGTGAGTGGACATGGGTGAACATGAGTGGATGTGGGCAGACGTGAATGGAAACGAATCATTGTGTATAAATGTGAGGTGACATTAGTGGATGTTAATGGTTATTACGGACAATAGTCTACATGAATGGTTATATGTGCACATGAATGGACGTGAGTGGACATGAGTGGACTTGAGTCCATATGAGAGGACATGAATGGAAGAGAGAGGACATGGGTGAACACGAGTGGACATGGGTGGACATGTGTGGACGTGGCTGGACATGGGTTGAAATGAATCAACGTGAATAGTTGTGAGTGGACATTAGTGGACATGAGTGGACATAAGTGGAAGTGAGGAGATGTCGGTGGACATCAGTGGACGTGAGTAGACATTAGTTGGTGTGAGTGGACGAGAGTAGACCTGACTCCACATGAGTTCACATGAGTGTCAATGAATGGACCTGCATGGACATGAGAGGAAATGACTGGACATCAATGGAAATGGGTGACAATTAGTGGACGTGTGTGGAGGAGAGTGGAGATGGGTCCACATGAGTGGACATGAGTAGACGAGAGTGGGCATGAGTGGATGTGGGTGGAAATGAGTGGATGTGGGTCGACATGAGTGGACATGTGTAGGTGAGGGTGGACATGAGCAGACGATTGTCGAATTGAGTGGAAGTGAGTGGATATGTATGGACATGGTTGGGGGTGAGTGGACCAGAGTGGACATGAGTCCACATGAGTGGACATGTGTGGACATCAGTGGACATTAGTGGACATTAGTGGACGTGAGTGGCCATTAGTGGATATGAGTGGAAGAGAATGGACATGAACCCACCTGAGTTGACAAGTGTGGATGAGAGTGGACATGAGTGGAAGTGACTGGATATTATAGGATGTTAGTTGACATTATTGGACGTGAGATGAAGACAGTGGACAGGAGGCCACATGTGTCCACATGAGTGGTAATGAGTGGACCAGAGTGGACATGAGATGAAATGAGTGGCCGTGGATGGACTGGGTTTGACATGAGTAGACGAGTGGACATGAGTGGATGAAAGTGGACATTGATGAACATGAGTGGACATAAGTGGATATTTGTGGATGTGAATGGACTTGGGTGAACTTGAGTGGAAGTGGGTGCACAGCAGTGGATGTGGGTGGACATGGGTATATATCAGTGGACATGAGTGGATGTGAGTAGATGTGAGTGGACATTACTTGATGTGAATGGACATGAGTGGACATTAGCAGACAGGATTGGACGAGTGTGGCATGAATGGATGGGAGTGGATGTGGGTGGACATCAGTGCACATTAGTGGTTGTGAGTGGACATTAGTGGACAAGAGTCAACTTTAGTGGATGAGAGTGGACATTAGTGGACATGAGTAGACACCAGTGGATGTGAGTGTCCATTAGTGGATGTGAGTGGAAGAGAGTGAACATGAGCCCACATGAGTGGACATGTGTGGACTAGAGTGCACATGAGTGGATGAGAGTGGACATTAGTGGACATTATTGGATGTGAGTGGAGGAGAGTGAATGAGTTTGGACATGAGTGGAAATGAGTGGCCATGTGTGGATTTTGGCAGACATCAATCACATTAGTGGACGTGAGTAGACATCACTGGACGAGAGGGGACATGAGTCCACATGAGTACACTTGAGTAGACATGAGGAGACATGATTGGGTATGGGTGGACATGAGTGGACGAGAGAGGACATGAGTGAACCTGAGGGACATGACTGGACGTGGATGGAAGTGAGGTGATGATAGTGCACATGACTAGACATCAGTGGAAACCAGTGGACGAGAGTGGACATGAGTCCACACGAGTGCACTTGAGTAGACATGAGCGGACATGAGTGGATGTGGGTGGACATGAGGGAATATGAGTGGACGTTAATGGACATGCGTGTGTAAGGTTGGCCATGAGTGGATGTGAGTGGACATTAGTGTACATTAGTGGACGTGAGTGGACTTGAGTGGATGAGAGTGGATGAGAGTGGACACGAGTTGAAATTTTGGGGATGTGAATGGATGTGGGTAGATATCAGTGGGTATTAGTTTACATGAGCAGACATCAGTGGAAGAGAGGGGACATGAGTTGACATGAGTTCACTTGAGTAGACATGAGTGGACATGAGTGGATGTGGGTGGACAATAGTGGACGTAAGTGGACATGAGAGGACATGGGCGGCATCAGTGGATGTGAGTGGGCATTCATGGACATTAGTGGATGAGAATACACATGAGATGACATGAGTGGACGTGATGGACATGAGTGCACGTGGAAGGACCTGAGTGGATGATAGTTGACATGAGGGGGCAAGACTGGACATGAGTCCACATGAGTGGACATGAGTAAAAATGAGAGGAGATGAGTGGACATGGATAGCCATGGGTGGACGTGGATGGAAGTGTGTTGACATGAATGGACGATAGTGAACATGAGTCGACATATGTAAACGTGGGTGGATATCAGTGGACATGAGAGGACATTAGTGGAGGTGAGAGAACGTGGGATGACGTGAGTGAACGTGTGTGGATATGAGCGGACGATTGTGGACTTGAGTCGATGTGAGTATATGTGAATGGACATGCTTGGAGTTGAGTGGATGAGAACCGATAGCAGACCACATGAGTGGAATTGAGTGGACATCAACCGACATTAGTGGATGAGAGTGGACATTGGTGGACGTGAGGGGCCATTAGTGGATATGAGTGGACGAGTCTGAGCATGAGCCCACATGAGTGGACATGTGTTGACGAGAGTGGACATGAGTGGGGTGAGTGGACATTATTGGATGTTAGTGGACATTAGTGGACGTGAGTTGAAGAGAGTGGACTGGAGGCCACCTGTGTCCATACGATTGGATATGAGAGGACCAGAGTAGACAGGAGAGAACATGAGTGGCCGTGGATGGACTTTGTTTGACATGAGTGGACTATAGTGGACATGAGTAGAGGTGGGTGGACCTCAGTGTACGTGAGTGGATATTAGTAGACGTGAGTGGTCATGAGTGGATATGAGTGGATGTGGGTGGACATCAGGGTACGTGAGTGGATGTGAGTGGACATGAGAGGATGAGAGTGGACATGAGTGGATATTGGTGCACATGTGTGGATGAAAACGGACATTAATGGACATGAGTGGACAGGAATGGACATTTGTTGATGTGATTGGACTTGGGTGGACATGAGTGGAAGGGGGTGAACAGGAGTGGACGTGGGTAAATGTGAGTGGACATGAATCGATGTAGGAGATTTGAGTGGACATTACTAGATGTGAATGGACATGAGTGGACATTAGCAGACAGGATTGGATGAGAGTTGCATGAATGGAAGGGAGTGGACGTGGGTGGACATGAATGAACATTGGTGGATATGAGTGGGCATTAGTGGACGTGAGTGGACATGAGTGGATGTGAGTTGATGAGAGTGGACATGAGTCCACATGAGTGGACATCAGTGGATGTGAGTGGACATTAGTGGACCTGAGTGTACACCAGTGGACATAAGTGTCCATTAGTGATTGTGAGTGGACGAGAGTGGACATGAGAGCACATGTGTCGATGAGAGTCAACATGGGTGGACATGAGTGGACATTAGTGGACGTTAGTAGACATTAGTGGATGTGAGTTGATGAGAGTGGATATGAGGCCACATGTGCGCACATGAGTGGATATCAGTTGTCCAGAGTGGATATGAGAGGACATGAGTGGACGTGGATGGACTTTGTTTTACATGAGTAGATGATAGTCGACATGAGTGGAAGTGGGTGGACCTCAGTGTACATGAGTAGCCATAGTATACACTAGTGGACATTTGTGGATATGAGTGGACTTCGGTGGAATTTATTCTAACTGGGTGCACAGCCGTGGACTTGGAGGGAAGTGAGTGGATATGAATCGATGTGAGTAGATTTTAGTGGACATTAAAGGACATGAATGGACATGAGTGGACATTAGTAGAGAGTCTTGGACAAGAGTGGCATGAATGGACGTGAGTGGACATGGATGGACATCAGTGCACATTAGTGGATGAGAGTGGAGATTAGTGGACATGAGTGGACATGGGTGGATATGAGTGGACATTAGTGGACGTGAGTGGACATCAGTGGACAGGAGTGCCCCTTCGTGGATGTGAGTAGATGAGAATGGACATGAGCCCACATGAGTGGCCATGTGTGGATGACAGTGGACATGAGTGGACGTGAGTTGACATTAGTGGGCGTTAGTGGACATTAGTGGACGTGAGTTGACAAGAGTGAATATGAGGCCACATGTGTGCACATGGGAGGATATGAGTGGACCACAGTGGATGTGGGTGGTCATGAGTGGGCAAGAGTGGATATGAGTGGACGATACTTCATTTGAGTGCACTTTAGTGGATGTGAGTGGACATTAGTGGACGTGAGTGGATATCAGTGGAAGTGAATGTCAATTAGTGGAAGTCAGTGGATGAGGGTGGACATGAGCCCACATGAATGGACAGGTGCGGATGATAGTGAACATGAGTGGACATGTATAAACGAGGGTGGACATCAGTGAACATGAGTGCACATTAGTGGATGTGAGTGGACATGGGTGGACCTCAGTGGACATTAATGGCCGTGAGTAGACATCAGTGGACGGGAGTGGGTGAGAATGGACATGAGTCCATATGAGTGCACTTGAGTAGAAATGAGTGGACATGGGTGTATGTGGGTGGATATGAGTGGACATGACTGGTCCTGAGTGGGAGAGGGTGGACATGAGTGGAAGGAATTAGAAGTCGGGGGACATCAGTAGATGTGAGCGGATATTAGTGGACATGAGTGGACGAGAGTGGACATGAGAGGACATGACTGGACCTCAAGGGAAATGAGTGGCCATTAGTGGACATGAGTGGACATGAGAGGACATGAGAGGACATCAGTGGTTTTTGATTAACTTGGTTTGAAATCAGTGCAGGATACTGAACATGAGTGCATGTCGGTGGACATCAGTGTACATCAGTGGACATTAGAAGACATGAGTGGACATGAGTGGACATGGGTGGACATTAGTGGATATCAATGGAATTCTGTGGATATGAGTCAACATCACTGGATGAGAGTGGACATGAGCAGACACTAGGGAAACTGTATGGAGGTTGGTGGACAAGAGGGGATGATAGTGGACATGAGTGGACATGAAGGGATTTGAGTGGACATGAGAGGACGAGAGTGGATGTGAGTGGATATTGGTGCACATAAGTGGATGAAAGTGGACATGAATGGACATTTGTGGATGTGAGTGGACTTAGTTGGAATTGAGTAGAAGTGGGTGCACAGGAGTGGACGTGGGTGGATGTGAATGGACATGAATAGACATTAGTAGGTTTGAGTGTGCATTACTGGACTTGAATGGACATGAGTGGACCTTAGCAGACAGGATTGGACGAGATTGGCATGAATGGAGGAGGGTAGACATGGGTGGACATCAGTGCACATTAGTGGATGTGAGTGGACATTACTGGATGTGAGTGGACATGAGTTGACATGAGTTTTCATGAGTGGACATGAGTGGATGTGAGAGGACATTAGTGGACCTGAGTGGACACCAGTGGATTTGAGTGTCCATTAGTGGATGTGAGTGGACAAGAGTGGACATGAGCCCACATGAGTGGACATTGTGGAAGAGAGTGGACATGTGTGGATGAGAGTGGACATCAGTGGAAATGAGTGAACGTGAGTGGACATGGGTAGACATCAGTGGACGTTAGTGGACCTGAGGTTATGAGAGTGGATATGAGGCCACTTGTGTGCATATGAGTGGATATGATTGGACCAGTGTGGACATCAGAGGACATGAGTGGACGTGGATGGACTTGGTTTGACATGAGTGGATGATACTGGACATGAGTCGATGTGGGTGGACATCAGTGTATATGAGTGGACATTAATAGTCTTGAGGGGACATGAGTGGACATTTGTGGACGTGGGTGGACTTGGGTGCACTTGAGTGGAAGTGGGTTCCCATGAGTGGTCGTGGGTGGACGTGAGTGGACATGAATTGAGGTGAGTAGATTTGAGAGGACATTGTGGACGTGAATTGACGTGGGTTCCCATGAGTAAACATTAGTGGATGTGGGTGGGCATCAGTGGATATGAGTTAGTGACAGTGGACATGAGTGCACATGAGTGTACATAGTAGACATAAGTGAACATTGGTGAACATGAGTGGATATGAGTGGATGAGAGTTGACATGAATGGACAGGAGTGGACATGAGAGGATAAGAGTGGATATGAGCAGATATGAGTAGATATGCATGGACATGAGTGGACGAGAGTGGACATGAGGCCAGATGTGTGCACATCAGTGAATATTAGTGGATGAGACTGGACATGAGTGAATGTGGATGGAATTGGTTTGACATGAGTGGACGACAGTGGACATGAGTGGATGTGAGTGGACTTGGTTTGACATGAATGGACGATAGTCGACATGAGTGGATGTGGGTAGACATGAGTAGACAAGAGGACATGAGTGAACGTGAAGGACATGACTGGAGGTGGATGGATGTGAGTGGACAATACTGGACATGAGTGGACGTGAGTAGACATCAGTGGATGCCAGTTTATGAGAGTGTAATGAGTCCACATGAGTGCACTTGAGTAGACATTAGCAGGCATGAGTGAATGTGGGTGAACATGAGTGGATATGAGTGGACGATACTGGACATGCAAGGCCAAGAGTGGACATGAGTGCATTTGAGTGGACATTAGTGGACTTGAATGGACATGAGTAGACTTCGGTGGACTTGAGTGGAATTGGGTGCACATGAGTAGATGTGAGTGGACATTAGTGGATGGGAGACGACATGAGTGAATGTGAAGGACATGACAAGAGGTGGACAGATATGAGTGGACAATACTGGACATGAGTGGACATGAGTAGACATCAGTGGACGCCAGTGGATGAGAGTGGACAGGCATCAACATGAGTGCACTTGGGTAGACATGAGTGGACATGAGTGAATGTGGGTGGACATCAGTGTACATGAGTAGACATTAGTAGACTTGAGTGGACATCAGTGAACATGTGTGGACATCTGTGGATGTGAGTGGACATGAGTCCACATGAGTGGACAATAGGGGATGATAGTGGACATGAGTGGACAAAAGAGGACAAGAGTCGATGTGAGTTTACATTGGTGCAGATGAGAAGACGAAAGTGGACAGGAATGGACATGGGTGGACATCTGTGGACATTACTGGATGTGAGTGGACGAGAATGGACATGAGTCTGCATGAGTGCACATGAATCGACATGAGTGGACATGAGGACATGAGTGGAGGTGAGTTCACCTGAGTGGACATGAGAAAATGAGACTGGACATGATTCCACATGAGGAAAAATGAGAGGAGATGAGTGGATGTGGATAGCCATGAGTGGAGGTGGATGTAAGTAGGTTGACATGAATGGACGATAATGAAAATGAGTGGCCAGGTGTGGAAATGAGAGGAGAAGAGTGGACATGGATAACCATGAGTGAACATGGATAGAAGTTAGTTGACATGAATGGACAACAGTGAACATGAGTGGGCATGTATAAACATTAATGGACATCAGTGGACATGAGTAGACATTAGTGTATGTGAGTGGACATGGATGGACATGAATGGACTTGGGTGGGCAGTAATGGAAATGAATTGACGTGAATAGATGTGAGTTGACATTAGTGGAGGTGAACAGTCATTAGTGGACATTAGTGTACATGAGTGGATGCAAGTGGACATGAATGGACGTGATTGGACATGCGCGGATATTAGGGGACATGAGTGGACATGAGTCCACCTGAGTGTACATGAGTGGACCAGAGAGGACATGAGCAGATGTGGGCAGAAATGAGTGGATGTGGGTGGATTTGAGTGGGCACGGGTCAACATGAGTGGATGATAGTGGACTTCAGTGTACTTTAGAGGATGTGAGTGGACATTAGTACACGTAAGTGGGCATGAGTGGATGTGAGTGAACATGTGTCCACATGATTGAACATGAGCGGACGTGAGTGGACTTTAGTGGACAAGCATGGATATCAGTGGATGTGAGTGTCAATTAGTGGATGTCAGTGGACGAGAGTGGACATGAGCTTACATGAGTGGACATGTGTGGACGATAGTCAACATGAGTGGACATGTGTAAACGAGGGTGGACATGAGTGGACATTAGTGGATGTGTGTGGAGGAGAGTGGACATGAATCCACTTGAGTGGACATGAGTGGACATGAATAGATGTGAGTGGACATGAGAGGGCATGACTGGACCTCAATGGAAATGAGTGGCTACTAGTGAATGTGAGTGAATGAGAGTGGACATCAGTCCACCTGAGTGGACATGAGAGGATGAGAGTTGACATGAGTGGAATTGGTGGACATGAGTGGATGTGTGTGGACATGAGTGGACATGATTGGGTGAGGTTGGACATGAGTGGACAATAGTGGACGTGAGTGGGCATAAGTGGACATGAGTGGACGTTAGTGGATGCAAGTGGAGATTAAACCTGAACTCACCTGAGAGAACATGAGTGGACGTTAGTGTACATGAGTGGATATGAGTGGACGAGAGTGAACATGAGTCCACATGAGTGGACGTGAGTGGACATCATTGGATGTGGTGGCCATTAGTAGAAGGGAGTGGATGAGAATGGACATAAGCCCACATGAGTGGACATGTGTTGACGAGAGGGGACATGAGTTGATATTAGTGGACGTTAGAGGATATTAGTGGATGTGAGTTGAAGAGAGTTGACATGAGGCCACATGTGTGCACATGAGTGGATATGAGTGGACAAGTTTGGACATGAGAGGACATAAGTGGTCATGGATGGACTTGGTTTGACATGATTGGATGATAGTGGACATGAGCCCACATGTGTTGACATGTGTGGATGAGAGGGGACATGAGAGAATGAGTGTGGCCATTAATGGATATTAGTGGATGGGAGTGGACGAGAGTGGATGAGAGTGTATATGAGTGGATATGAGCGGACGTGAGAGGATGTGGGTAGACATCACTGGGCATTATTTGACTTGAGTAGACATCAGTTGATGAGAGGGGACATGAGTCCACATGAGTGCACTTGACTAGACATGAATGGGCATGAGTGGATGTGGGTGGACATGAGTGGATATGAGTGGACGTTACTGGACATGCATGGGCAAAGGTGGACATGAGTGCATGTGGGTGGACATTAGTGGACGTGAGTGGACATGAGTGGACTTTGGTGGACTTGAGTGGAAGTGGATGCACATGAGTGGATGTGGGTAGACATGAGTGGACGAGAGAGGACATGAGTGAACCTGAAGGACATTACTGGAGGTGGATGGATGTGAGTGGACCATAGTAGACATGAGTGGACGTTAGTAGACATCAGTGGACGCCAGTGGATGAGAGTGGACATGCTTCCACATGAGTGCCCTTGGGTAGACATTAGTGTCAAGCAGCAGATGTGGGTAGACATCAGTGTATAGGAGTAGACATTAGAAGACGTGAGTGGACATCAGTGGACATGCGTGGACATCACTGTACATCAGTCAATGAGAGTGGATATTAGTCCACATGAGTGAAAAAGAGGGGACAAGAGTGGACAAGAGTGGACATGAGAGGATATCAGAGGACAAAAGTGGACATCAGAGGACATTGGTGGCCATGAGAAGACGAAAGTGGACAGGAATGGACGTGGGTGGATATGGGTGGACATCAGTGGACATTACTGGAGGTGAGTGGACGAGAGTGGACATGAAAGGAATTAGATGGACATGAATGTATGTAGGTGGACAAGAGTGGACATGAGTGGGCGATGGTTGACATGAGTGGACGATAGTGGACTTGAGTGGACATAAGGGAACGTGAGTGGACATGAGTGAACGTAAGAGGGCAAGAGTGGACATGAGTGGAGAGGAGAGTGCATCAGAGGACAAGAGTGGATATGAGTGGATGTGAGTGGACATTAGTGGAGGTTAGTGGACAAGTGTGGACATGAGGTCGTATGTGTGAACATGAGTGGATATTAGTGGATAAGAGTGGACATGAGAGGACATCAGTGGATTTTCATGGACTTGATTTGACATGAGTGGAGGATACTTGACATGAGTGGATGTCGGTGGACATCAATGTACATGAGTGGACATTAGTAGACATGAGTGGACATGGGTGGACATCAGTGGACATTAGTGGACCTGAGTCAACTTTAGTGGACAAGAGTGGGAATGAGAAGACACTAGTGAAACTGGATGGAGGTTGGCAGACAAGAGGGGATGATAGTGGACGTGAGTGGACATGAGAGGACGTAATTGTTCATTCGAGGATGAGAGTGGACAAGAGTGGATATTGGTCCACATGAGTGGACAAAAGTGGACATTAATGGACATGAGTGGACATGAGTGGACATTTGTGGATGTGAGTGGACTTGGGTGGACTTGGGTGGACTTGAGTGGAAGTAGGTGCACAGGAGAGGACGTGGGTGGAAGTGAGTGGACATGAATGGACGTGAGTAGATTTGAGTTGACATTACTGGACATGAGTGGACATTATCAGACAGGATTGGACGAGAGTGTCATGAATGGATGGCATTGGAAGTGGGTGGATGTCAGTGCACATTAGTGGATGTGAGTGGACATTAGCTGACAAGAGTGGACATAAGTGGATGTGAGTTGACGAGAGTGGACATGAGTGGACATGAGTGAACATTAGTGTACATGAGTGGACACCAGTGGACGTGAGTGTCCATTAGTGGATGTGAGTGTATGAGAGTGGACATGAGCCCACATGAGTGGACATGTGTGGATGAGAGTGGACATTAGTGGATGTGAGTGGACGAGAGTGGACAAGAGTGGACATGAGTTGAAATCAGTGGATGTGAGTGCACATGGGTAGACATCAGTGGACGAGAGGGGGCAGCAGTACACATCAGTGCACTTGAGTAGACATGAGGAGACATGATTGGATGTAGGTGTACATGAGTGGACGAGAGAGGACATCAGTGAACCTGAAGGACATGACTGGACATGAGTGGATGATAGTGGACATGAGTGCACATGAGTGGACATCAGTGGACGCCAGTGGATGCCAGTGGACACCAGTGGACAAGAGTGGACATGAGTCCACATAAGTGCACTTGAGTAGACATGAGTGGAGGTGGGTGGACATGAGTGGATATGAGTGGACGTTACTGGACATGCGTGGGTACAGGTGTACATGAGTGGATGTGAGTCGATATTAGTGAATGTGAGTGGACATGAGTGGGCTTGCATGGACTTGAGTGGAATTGGGTGCATATGAGTGGATGTGGTTGCACATGAGTGGATGTGCGTGGACGTGGGTGGGTGACAGAGGATATGAGTGAATGTGAAGGACATGACTGGACATGGATGGACATGAGTGGACTATATTGGATAGGAGTGGACGTGAGTAGACACCAGTGGATGCCAGTGGACATGCGTCCACATGAGTGCACTTGGGTAGACATGAGTGTACAAGAGTGGATGAGGGTGGACATCTGTATACAGGAGGAGACATTAGTAGACTTGAGTAGACATCAGTGGACATGAATGGACATCAGTGGACGTGAGTGGACATGAATCCACATGAGTGGACAAGAAGGGATGATAGTGGACAACAGTGTACATCAGAGGATGAGAGTGGACCCGAGTGGACATTGGTGCACATGGGAAGACGAAAGTGGACAGGAATAGACGTGGGTGGACATGGGTGGACATCACTATACCCTACTGCATGTGAGTGGAGGAGAGTGGACATGCGTCCACATGAGTGCACATGTGTTGACTTGAGTAGACATGAGGACATGAGTGGAGGTGGATGGACATGAGTGGATGGTAGTGGAAAGGAGTGCAGGTGAGTTGACGTGAGTGGACATGAGTCCACATGAGTGGACATGAGTAACAATGAGAGGAGATGAGTGGACATGGCTAACCATAAGTGGACATGGATAAAAGTTGGCTGACATGAATAGATGATACTGAACATGAGTGGACATGTATAAATGTGGATGGACATGAGTGGACATTAGTGGATGTGAGTGGACGTCGGTGGATGTGATTGAACTTGGGTGGTCATAAGTGGAAATAAATCGATGTGAATAGATGTGAGTTGACATTAGTGGATGTGAATGGTCATTAGTGGACATTAGTGTATATGAGTGGACATAAGTGGACATGAATGGACGTGATTGGACATGGGTGGATATTAGTGAACATGAGCGGACATGAGTCAATGTGAGTGGAAGAGAATTGACAAGAGTCCACCTGAGTGGAAATACATGGACGTGGGCAGACTTGCATGCAAGAGGGTGGACGTGACTGGATTTGAGTGGCCGAGGTGGAGATGAGTGATAATGGTGGACTTGAGTGGAATTTAGAGGATGTGAGTGGCCATTAGCGGACGTGAGTGGGCATGAGTGGATGTGAGTGGACATTTGTCCACATGATTCGACATGAGTGGACATGAGTGGACATGAGTAGATATAAGTGGACATGAGTGTCAATTAGTGGATGTCAGTGGAAGAGAGTGGACATTATCTTACATGAGTGGACATGTGTGGACGATAGTGAATATGAGTGGACATGGGTAAACGAGAGTGGACATCCGTGGACATGAATGGACATTACTGGATGTTAGTGGACATTAGAGGACATGAGTGGACATGAGTGAACATTAGTGGACGTGAGTGGACATCAATGGACGGGAATGGCCCTTAGTTGAAGTGAGTGGATGAGAATGGAAATCGGCACACATGAGTGGACATGTGTGTACGAGAGTGGACCTGAGTAGACGTGAGTTGACGAGAGTGAACATGAGGCCACAGGTGTGCACATCAGAGGATATGAGTGGAACAGAGTGGACATGAGAGGACATAAGTGGACGTGGATGGACTTAGTTTGACATAAGTGGACGATAGTGGAAATGAGTAGACATGGATGGACTTGGTTTGACATGAGTGGACGATAGTGGACATGAGTGGATGTGGGTAGACATGAGTGGATAAGACAGGACATGAGTGAAAAAGAACATGACTGGATGTGGATGGATGTGAGTGGACAATAGTGGACATGAGTGGACATGATTAGACATCAGCAGATGCCAGTGGACGAGTGTGGACATGAGTCCACATGAGTCCACTTGAGTACAGATAAGTGGGCATGAGTGGATGTGGGTGGACATGAGTGGATATGAGTGGACATTTCCGGACATGCGTGGGCAAGGGTCGACATGAGAGCATTTGAGTGGACATTAGTGGATGTGAGTGGATATGAGTGGACTTGGGTGGACTTGAGTGGAACTGGGTGCACATGAGAAGATGAAAGTGGACAGGATGGACCTGGGTGGACATTGGTGGGCATCAGTGGACATTACTGAGTGTGAGTGGACAAGAGTGAATGAGAGTGGATATGAGTGGAAATGATTGGATGTGAGTGGATGTGGGTGGACAGGAGGAGATGAGATTCTACATGAGTGAATGTGAAGGACATGACTGGACTGATATGGATATGAGTGGACGATAGTGGGCATCAGTGGACATGAGTAGACATCAGTGGACACCAGTGGATTAGAGTGGACATGAATCCACATGAGTGCGCTTGAGTAGACATGAATGGACATGAGTGGATGTGGGTTGACATCAGTGTACATGAGTAAACGTTAGTAGATGTGAGTGGACATCAGTGGACATCAGTGGACATGTGTGCACATCAGCGGATATCAGTGGACATGAGTGGATATCAGTCTACATGAGTGGACAAGAGGGGACAATAGTAGACAAGAGGGGACAATAATGGAAAAGAGTGGACATGAAAGGACATGAGAGGAAGAGAGTGGACTTGAGTGGACATTGGTGCTCATGAGAAGATGAAAGTGGACAGGAATGGACGTGGGTGGACATGGGTGGACATCAGTGGACATTACTGGACATGAGTGGACGAGAGAGGACATGAGTCCACATGAGTGGAAGACAGTGGCCACGAGTGAAAATGGGTAGACATTAGTGGATGCAGGTGGACGTGAGTGGACTGCAGTGGGCGAGAGAGGACATGAGTGGATGATACGAGACTTGAGTGCACTTTAGTGGACGGGGGTGGACATTAGTGGATGTGAGTTGACATTAGTGGACGTGAGTTGATATTAGTGGAACTGAGTGTCAGTTAGTGGAAGTCAGTGGACGAGGGTAGACATGAGCCTATGTGAATGGACATGTGTGGATGATAGTGAACAAGAGTGGACATGTGTAAACGAGGGTGGACATCAGTGGACATGAGTGGACATTAGTGGATGTGAGTGGCACAGTAGACATGAGTCGAAATGAGTGTACATGAATGGATGTGAGTGTACATGAGTGGACATTACTGGATGTTAGTTGGCGAGGGTGGACATCAGTGGACATTAGCGGACGTGAGTAGACATCAGTGGACATGAGTGGATGAGAATGGACATGAGTTCACATGAGTGCACTTGAGTAGAAATGAGTGGACATGAGTTTATGTGGGTGGATATGGGTGGATATGAGTGGATATGAGTGGTCCTGAGTGGGAGAGGTTGGACATGAGTGGAAGGGAGTGGAAGTATGTGGACATCAGTGGATGTGAGCGGACATTAGTGGACGTGAGTGGATGAGAGTGGACATGAGAGGACATGACTGGACATCAAAGGAAATGAGTGGCTATTAGTGGATGTGAGTGGACATGAGAAGACTTCGGTGGATGTGGATTGACTTGGTTTGACAGGAGTGGAGGATAGTGAACATGAGTGGATGTGTGTGGACATCAGTGTACACGAGTGGACATTAGTAGAGGTGAGTGGACGTGGGTGGACATCAGTGGACATCAGTGGATTTTAGTGGACATGAGTCAACATGAGTGGATGAGAGTGGACATGAGAAGACAGTAGTGAAACTGGATGGATGTTGGTGGACAAGAGGGGATGACAGTGGACATGAGTGGACATGAGTGGACACGAGAGGACGTGAGTGGACATGAGAGGACGACAGTGGACATGAGTGAATATTGGTACACATGGGTGGATGAGAGTGGACATTAATGGACATGAGTGGACATGAGTGGGAATTTGTGGATGTAAGTGGACTTGGGTGGACTTGAGTGGATGCGGGTGCACAGGAGTGGATGTGGGTAGATGTGGGTGGATGTGAGTGGACATGAATGGATGTTAGTAGATTTGAGTGGACATTATTGGACATGAATTGACATGAGAGGACATTAGCAGACAGGATTGGACAAGAGTGGCATGAATGGATGGGAGTGGACGTGGGTGGACATCAGTGCACATTAGTGGATGTGAGTGGACATTAGTGGACGTGAGTGGACAAGAGTGGACATGAGTCCTCATGAGTGGACATGAGTGGATTTGAGTGGACATTAGTGTACATGAGTTGACTCTAGTGGACCTGAGTGTCCATTAGTTGATGTGAGTGGACGAGAGTGGATATGAGCCCACATGAGTGGACATGTGTGCATGAGAATGGACATGAGTGGATGAGAGTGGACATTAGTGGATATAATTGGACAAGAATGGATGAGAGTAGACATGAGTGGAAATGAGTGGACGCAAGTGGACGTGGGTGGTCATCAGTGAACATTAGTCGATGTGAGTGGACATAAATAGAGGTGAATGGACATGAGTGGATGTGAGTTGATGAGAGTGGACCTGATTCCACATGATTGAACATGAGTCAACGTGAGTGGACATTAGTGGACACCAGTGGATGTGAGTGTCCATTAGTGGACGTGAGTGGATAAGAGTGAACATTAGTGGATATAATTGGACAAGAGTGGATGAGAGTAGACATGATGCAAATGAGTGGACGGGAGTGGACTGGGTGGATATCAGTGAACATTAGTCGATGTGAGTGGACATAAATGGAGGTGAGTGAACAGGAGTAGATGTGAGTGGATGAGAATGGACATGATTCCACATGATTGGACATGAGTCAACGTGAGTGGACATTAGTGGACGTGAGTGTCCATTAGTGGACATGAGGGGATGAGAGTGGACATTAGGCCACATGTACCCACATAAGTGGATATGAGTGGTCAAAAGTGGATATGAGAGGACATGAGTCGACATGGTTGGACTTGGTTTTTACATGAGTAGGCAATAGTGGACATGAGTGGAAGTGGGTGGACATGGGTGGACATAGTATACATGAGTGGACATCAGTGGACATTTGTGCATGTGAGTGGACTTGGGTGGACTTTATTGGAAGTGGGTGCACATGAGTGGACATGTGTGGACGTGAGTGGACATGAATCGACGTGAGTAGATTTGTTGGCTATTACAGGACGTGAGTAGACACGAGTGGACATTAGAAGATAGGATTGGATGAGAGTGGCATGAATGGATGTGAGTGGACATGGGTGGATATCAGTGCACATTAGTGGATGTGAGTGAACATTAGTGGACGTGGGTGGACATGAGTGGACCCAAGTGGATGTGAGTGGATGAGAGTAGACATGAGCCCATATGAATGGACATGTGTGGACGAGAGTGGACATTAGTGGATGTGAGTGGACATGAATCGACATGAGTAGATTTGAGTGGACATTACTGGACGTGAATGGACATGAGTGGATGTGGCTGAACATCAGTGGACATCAGTGGACGTTGGTGTATAAGATTCAACATGAGTGGAAGAGAGTGGACATGAGGCTGCCTGTGTGCACATGAGTGGATATTAGTGGATGAGAGTGGACATCAGAGGACATGAGTGCATGTTGATGGACTTTGTTTGACATCAGTGGACGACAGTGAATATTAGTGGATGTGGCTGGACATCATTGTACATGAGTGGACATTAGTGGACCTGAGTGGACATGAAAGGATGAGAGTGGACGTGAGTGGATATTGGTTCATATTAGGCGAAGAAAGTGGACATTAATCGATGTTAGTGGACATGAGAGGATACGAGTGGATATGAGTGGATGTGAGTAGACGTGCGTGGACGTGAATGGAAGAGAGCGGACATAAGGCCACATGTGTGCACATTACTGGATATTAGTGGACGAGAGTGGATATGAGTGGACTTTGGTGGACATCAGTGGATGTTGGTGGACATGAGTACATGAGTGGATGAGAGTGTACATGGGAAGACACTAGTGAACAAGGATAGAGTTCGGTGGACAGGAAGGGATGATAGTGGACGTGAGTGGACATGAGAGTATGAGAGTGGACGTGAGTGGAAATTGGTGCCCATTAGTGAAAGAAAGTGGACATTAATGGATGTGAGTGGACATGAGTGGACATTTGTAGACGTGATTGGACTTGTGTAGACTTGGTGGAAGTGGGTGCACAGGAGTGGACGTGGGTGGACATGAGTGGAGATGAATGAACCTGAGTAGATTGGAGTAGACGTTACTAGACGTGAATGGACATGAGTGGACTTTAGCAGACAGAAATGTATGAGAGTGGTATGAATGGACGGGAATAGATGTGGGTGGACATTAGTGAACATTAGTGGACTTGAGTGGACATTAGTGGACGTGAGTTGACGTGAGTGGATGTGAGTGGTGAGATTGGACCTGAGTCCTCATGAGTGAACATGAGTGGACGTGAGTGGACATTTGTGGGCATGGGTGGACACCAATGGATTTGAGTATCCATTAGTGGATGTCAGTGGACAAGAGTGGACGAGTGACATGAGTGGACATGTGTGTATGAGAGTGGACATGAGTGCACATGAGTGGACATTAGTGGACATGACTGGATATCAGTGGACCTGAGTGTAAATTAGTGGATGTCAGTCAACGAAGGTGGACATGAGCTTACATGAGTGGATATGTGTGGAAGATAGTGAACATGAGTGGACATGTGTAAATGAGGGTGGACATCAGTGGACAAGAGTGGACATTAGAGGATGTGTGTGGAGGAGAGTGGGCATGAGTCCACATGAGTGTACATGAGTGGACATGAATAGACGTGAGTGGAGATGAGAGAGCATGACTGGACATCAATGGAAATCAGTGGCTATGAGTGGATGAGAGGACATGTGTCCACGTGAGTGGACATGAGTGGATGAGAGTCGACATGAGTGGACATTGGCAGACATGAGTGGATGTGTGTGGACATGAGTGGACAAGAGTGGACGAGGGTGGACAATAGTGGACATGAGTGGATGTTGATGGACTTGGTTGACATGAGTGGACGACAGTGGAAATTAGTGGATGTGGCTGGATATCATTTTACATGAGTGGACCTTAGTGGACCTGAGTGGACATGAAAGGATGAGAGTGGACGTGAGTGGATATTGGTGCACATTAGTGGAAGAAAGTGGACACTAATGGACGTGAGTGGATATGAGAGGATAAGAGTGGATATGAGTGGTTGTGAGTAGACGTGCGTGGACGTCAATGGAAGAGAGTGGACATAAGGCCACATGTGTGCACATTACAGGATATTAGTGGATGAGAGTGGATATCAGAAGACATGAGTGGGTGTGTATAGACTTAGCTTGACATGAGTGGACGACAGTGGACATGAGTGGATGTGGGTGGATAAGTGTACATCAGTTGAATTTAGTGGACGTGAGTGGACATGAGTGGACTTGGGTGGATATCAGTGGACATCAGTGGATATTAGTGGACATGAGTACATGAGTGGACGAGAGTGGACATGAGAAGACACTAGTGAACATGGATGGAGTTTGGTGTATAAGGGGGATGATAGTGGACGTGAGTGGACATGAGAGTATGAGAGTGGATGTGAGTGGATATTGGTGCCCATTAGTGGAAGAAAGTGAACATTAATGGATGTGAGTGGACATGAGTGGACATTTGTGGATTTGATTGGACCAGTGTGGACTTGGTGATAGTGGGTGCACAGGAGTGAATGTGGGTGGACGTGGGTGGACGTGAGTGGACATGAATGAACGTGAGTAGATTGGAGTGGACGTTACTGGATGTGAATGGACATGAGTGGACTTAAGCAGACAGAAATGTAGGAGAGTGGCATCAATGGACGGGAGTAGACGTGGGTGGACATCAATACAAATTAGTGTACTTGAGTGGACATTAGTGGACGTGAGTGGACGTGAGTGGATGTGAGTGGATGAGATTGAACCTGAGTCCTCATGAGTGCACATGAGTGGACGTGAATAGACGTGAGTCGACATTAGTGGATGTGAGTTGACGAGACTGGACAGCAGAGAACCTGAGTGGCCATCAGTGTATGTGAGTGGATGAGAGTGGACATGAGCCCACATGAGTAAACATGTGTGGACGAGAGTGGCCGTGAGTGGACATTAGTGTACATTAGTAGACGTGAGTGCACAAGAGTTCACATGAGTGGAGAGAGTGGACATTAGTGTATGTTAGTGGACATTAGTGGACGTAAGTGGATGAGAGTTTATGAAAGTGTACATGAATGGACATGAGAGGATGTGAGTGGACATGAGTAGACATCAGTGGGCATTAGTGTACGTGAGTAGACATCAGTGGATGAGAGGGGACATGAGTCCTCATGAGTTCACTTGAGTAGACATGAGTGGACATGAGTTGATATGGGTGCACATTAGAGGAAGTGTGTGGACATCAGTGGACTGGGGAGGACATCTGTGGACATGAGTGGACATTTGTGGACATTAGTGGAAGAGAGTGCACATGAGTACACATCAGTTGACATGAGTGGACATAAGGACATGAGTGGACATGGAAGGACATGAGTGGACAATAGTGGACATGAGTGGATGAGATGGGACATGAGTCCACATGAGTGGACTTGAGTAAAAATGAGAGGAGTTGAGTGGACATGGATAGCCATGAGTGGACATGGATGGAAGTGTGTTGACACGAATGACCATAGTACAAATAGATGGACATGTGTGGAAATGAGAGGAGATGCATGGACATGGATATCCTTGAGTGGATGTGGATGTAAGTGGCTTGACGTGAATGGATGATAGTGAACATGAATGGATGTGTGTATACATGGGTGGATATCAGTGGACATGAGAGGACATTAGTGGAGGTGAGAGGACGTG
Organism: Eulemur rufifrons; assembly: GCF_041146395.1. Classification (NCBI taxonomy): domain Eukaryota; kingdom Metazoa; phylum Chordata; class Mammalia; order Primates; family Lemuridae; genus Eulemur; species Eulemur rufifrons. The sequence continues at coordinate 3,024,042 of NC_090984.1, read as the reverse complement.
GGTGGACATGAGTGGACATGGGTGGGCTTGAGTGCAAATGAATCATCGTGGATAGATGTGAGTTGACATTACTGGATGTGAATTGTCATTACGGACAATAGTGTACATGAGTGGTCGTGTGTGGACATGAATGGACGTGAGTGGACATGAGTGGAAATGAGTGAATGTATGTGCACATCAGTGGACATGGGGGGACATTAGTTGGTGTGAGTCGATGAGAGTGGACATGGCTCCACATGAGTTCACATGAGTGTCCATGAATGCACCTGTGTGGACATGAGAGGACATTACTGGACATCATTGGAAATGAGTGGCTGTTAGTGGACGTGAGTGGATGAGAATGGACATGTGTCCACCTGAGTTGACATAAGTGTACGAGAGCGGACATGAGTGGATGTGGGCATAAATGAGTGCATGTGGGTGGACATGACCGGACATGAGTGAGCGAGGGTGGACATGAGAAGATGATTATGGACTTGAGTGGACATGAGTGGACAGGAATGGACATGCTTGGAGGTGAGTGGATGAGGGTGGACATGAGTCCAACGAAGTGGACATTAGTGGACGTCAGTGGACATTAGTGGATGTGAGTGGACATTAGCGGACATCAGTGGCCATTAGAGGATATGGGAAGACGAGATTGGACATGGGCCCACATGAGTTGACAAGTGTAGATGAGAGTGGACATGAGTGGATGAGAGTGGACATTAGTGTACGTTAGTAGATATTAGTGGACGTCAGTGGACATGAGTTGGGCATGGGAGGACATGGGTGAACTATGGTGGACTTGAGTCAACATTAGTTGATGTAAGTTGAAAAGAGTGGACAGCAGAAAACGTGAGTGGCCATTAGTGAATGGGAGTGGACAAGAGTGGATATGAGACCACATGAGTGGACATGTGTTTACGACTGTGAACATGAGTGGATGATAGTGGACATTAGTGTACGTTAGTGGATGAGAGTGGACGTGAGTGGACGAGAGTGGATGAGAGTGGACATGAGTGGACGTGAGTGGATGTTGGTAGACAACAGTGTGCATTAGTGTATGTGAGTAGACATCAGTGGACATGAGGGGACATGAGTCCACATGAGTTCACTTGAGTAGATATCAGTGGACATGACTGGATGTGGGTGGACATAAGTGGAATTGAGTGGACATGAGTAGACATGGGAGGACATCAGTGGGCATGAGTGGACATTTGTGGATATTAGTGGACTCGAGTGCACATTAGTACAAATGTGTTGACATGAGTAGATGTGAAGGACATGAGTGGATGCAGAAGGATGTAAGTGGATGATAGTGGACAAGAGTAGACGTGCATGGACATGAGTGGAAAAGAGTGGACATGCGTGGACATGAGTGGATAAGAGTGGACGAGGGTGGACATGAGTCTACATGAGTGCACAGGAGTGTATATGAGTGGACATGAATGGACGTGAGTGGAGATGAGAGGACGTGACTGGACATCAATAAAAATGAGTACCTGTCAGTGGACATGTGTGGGCGAGGGAGGACATAAGTGAACGATAGTGGACTTGAGTGGATGTGAGTGGACGTGAGTTGACATTAGTGGATGTGAGTTGACGAGAGTGCACATGAGGAGACATGAGTGGACAGCTGTGGACCAGAGTGGACATGAGGTGACCAGAGTGGACTAGAATGGTTAAGAGTGGACACCAGTGGATATGAGTGGATGTTTGTAGACATCAGTGGGCATTAGTGTAAGTGAGTAGACTTCAGTGGATGAGAGGGGCCATGAGTCCACATGAGTTCAATTGAGTAGACATGAGTGGACATCAGTGGATGTGGGTGGACATTAGTGGAAGTGAATGGACATTAGTGGTCATCTGAGGACATCTGTGGACATGAGTGGGCATTCGTGGACATTAGTTGAGAAGAGTGCACATGAGTTGACATGAGTGGACGTGAAGGATTTTAGTGGATGTCGAAGGATGTGAGTGGAAGATAGTGGACATGAGTGGATGAGACTGGACATGAGTCCACATGAGTGGACATGAGTAAAAATGAGAGGAGATGAGTGGACATCTGTAGCCACTAGTGGACTTGCATGGAAGTGGATTCACATGAATGAACAATAGTGCAAATGAGTGGACATGTGTGGAAATGACAGGAGATGTGTGGTCATGGATAGCCATGAGTGGACGTGGATGGAAGTAGGTTGACATGAATGGACTATATTGCACATGAGTGGACATGTGTAAACGTGGGTGCATATCAGTGTACATGAGAGGACATTAGTGGAGGTGAGAGGACGTGGGTAGATGTGAGTGGATGTGGGTGAACATGAGTGGATGTAGGCAGACGTGAATGGAAATGAGTCATTGTGTATAGATGTGAGGTGACATTAATGTAGGTGAATGGTCATTATGGTCAATAGTGTACCTGAGTGGTTATGTGTGCACATGAATGGATGTGAGTGGACATGAGTGGACTTGAGTCCACATGAGTGGACTTGAATGGAAGAGAGACGACATGGGTGAACACGAGTGGACGTGGGTGGATTTCAGTGGGCGATGGTAGACATGAGAGTATGTGGAGTGACATATTTGGAAGTTAGTGGACATTAGTGGACATGAGTGGGCAAGGGGGGACATGAGTGAACAATAGTGGACTTGAGTGGACGTGACTGTACATGAGTCGAAATTAGTGGATGTGTTTTGATGAGAGTGGACAGCATAATATGTGAGTGGACATTAGTGGATGTGGGTGGACTAGAGTGGACATGAGACCACATGAGTGGACCTGTGAGGACGAGAGTGGACATGAGTGGACGACAGTGGACATTAGTTTACATTAGTGGACATTAGTTGATGTGAGTGGACTTCAGTGGACTTGAGTAGACAGGACTGGATATGAGTGCACTTGAGTGGACATGAGTAAAAATGAGAGGAGATGAGTGGACTTGTATAGCCATGAGTAGACGTGGATGAAAGAGGGTTGACATGAATGAACAATAGTGCAAATTAGTGGACATGTATAGAAATCAGTGGCCATGGATAGCCATGAGTGGACGTGGCTGGAAGTGGATTTACATGAATGGAGGATAGTGAACATGAGTGGCATGTGTAAATGTGGGTGGATATCAGTGGACATGAGAGGACATTAGTGGAGGTGAGAGGATGGGGGTGGACATGAGTGGACATGGGTGGATATGAGTGGACGTGGGTGGACATGAGTGGAAATGAATCATCATCAATAGATGTGAGTTGACTTTACTGGATGCGAATAGTCATTGTGGACAATAGTGTACATGAGTGGTCACGTGTCGAAATGAATGGATGTGAGTGGACAGGAGTGCACATGAGTGGACATGAATGGACGAGAGAGGACATGGGTGAACACGAGTGGACGTGGGTGGACATGTGTGGACGTGGCTGGACATGAGTTGAAATGAATCAACGTGAATAGTTGTGAGTGGACATTAGTGGACATGAGTGGACATAAGTGGAAGTGAGGAGATGTCAGTGGACATCAGTCAACGTGAGTGGACATTAGTGGACGTGAGTGTTTATTAGTGGATATGAGTGGAAGAGAATGGACATGAACCCACCTGAGTTGACATGTGTGGATGAGAGTGGAAGTGAGTGGATATTATAGGATATGAGTTGACATTATTGGACTTGAGATGAAGATAGTGTACAGGAGGCCACATGGGTCCACATGAGTGGTAATAGGTGGACCAGAGTGGACATGAGATGAAATGAATGGCCGTGGATGGACTGGGTTTGACATGAGTAGCCATGAGTGGACGTGAGTGGACGTGGGTGGACATCAGTGGACATTAATGGACATGAGTCCAAATTAGTGGACAAGAGTGGACATGAGAAGACACTAGTGAAAATGGATGGAGGCTGGTGGACAAGAGGGGATGATAGTGGACATGAGTTGACGTTAGGGGACATGAGTGGACATGAGAGGATGAGAGTGGACGTGAGTGGATATTCATGCACATGAGTTGACGAAGGTGGACATTGATGGACATGAGTGGACATGAGTGGATATTGGTGGATGTGAGTGGACTTGGGTGGACTTGAGTGGAAGTGGGTGCACAGGAGTGGATGTGGGTAGATGTGGGTGGACGTCAGTGGACATGAGTGGACGTGAGTAGATGTGAGTGGACATTACTTGACGTGAATGGACATGAGTGGACATTAGCAGACAGGATTGAAGGAGAGTGGCATGAATGGACGGGAGTGGATGTGGGTGGACATCAGTTCACATTAGTGGTTGTGAGTGGACATTAGTGGACGAGAGTGGACATGAGTGGACACCAGTGGACATGAGTGTCCATTAGTGGATGTGAGTGCATGAAAGTGGACATGAGCCCACATGAGTGGACATGTGTGGACTAGAGTGCACATGAGTGGACGTGAGTGGACATTAGTGGATGTGAGTGGACATTAGTGGATGTTGGTGGACATTAGTGGATGCGAGTGGATGAGATTAAACATAGCCCACCTGAGAGAACATCAGTGGACAATAAATGACATGAGTGGATGTGAGGGGAAGAGTGGACATGAGCCCAGATTAGTGGGCGTGAGTGGACATTAGTTTACATTAGTGGACATCAGTGGAGGTGAGTGGCCATTAGTGGAAGGGAGTGGATGAGAATGGACATGAGCACATGAGTGGACATGTGTGGATGATAGTGGACATGAGTGGACATGAGGTGACAAGTGTGTACCTGAGAGGACGTCAATGGATGTGAGTAGACATGAGTGGACATGTGTAAAGGGTGGTGGATATCAGTGAAAATGAGTGAATATTAGCAGATGTGAGTGGGCATGGGTGGACATCAGGGGACATTAGTGGATGTGAGTAGATATCAGTGGACATGAGTGGATGAGAATGGACATGAGTCCACGTATGTGCACTTGAGTAGAAATGAGTGGACATGAGTGTATGTGGGTGTATATGAGTGGACATGAGTTGTCCTGGCAGAGGCTGGACATGAATGGAAGGCAGGGGAAGTTGGAGGACCTCAGTGGATGTGAGTGGACATTAGTGGACGTGAGTGGACAAGAGTGGACATGAGGCCACATGTGTACACATGAGTGGATATTAGTGGACGAGAGTGGACATGAGAGGACATCAGTGAGTGTTCATGGACTTGGTTTGACATGAGTGGAGGATACTGGACATGAATGGATTATGGTGGACACCAGTGTACATAAGTGGACATTAGTAGATGTGAGTGGACATGAGTGGACCTGGGTGGACATCAGTGGAATTTAGTGGACATGAGTCAACATGAGTGGATGAGAGTGGAGATCAGAATACACTAGTGAAACTGAATGGAGGTTGGTGGATAAGAGGGGATGATAGTAGACATGAGGGGACGTGAGTGGACATGAGAGGACGAGAGTGGATTTGAGTGGATATTGGTGCACATGAGTGGACGAAAGTGGACATAAATGGACATGAGTGGATATTTGTCAATGTGAGTGGACTTGGTTGGAAATGAGGAGAAGTTGGTGCACAGGAGTGGATGTGCATAGATGTGGGTGGACATGAGTGGACATGAATGGACGTTAGAAGATTTGAGTGGACATTACTGAATGAAGTGGACATGAGTGGGCATTAGCAGACAGGATTGGACAAGAGTGCCCTGAATGGATGGGAGTGGATGTGGGTGGACATCAGTGCACATTAGTGGATATGAGTGGACATTAGTGGACGTGAGTTGACGAGAGTGAACATCAGGCTACATGTGTGCAAATGAGAGGAGATGAGTGGACAAGAGTGGATATGAGAGGACAGGAGTGGATGTGGATGGCCTTGGTTTGACATGAGTGGACGGTAGTTGACATGAGTGGATGTGGGTGGAGTGGCTATGAGTGGATGAGTGTGGACATCAGCCCACATGTGTTGACATGTGTGGACGAGAGGGGACATGAGTGGACATGTATAGACGTGAGTGGACATGAGAGGGCATGACTGGACCTCAATGAAAATGAGTGGCTATTAGTGGATGTCAGTGGATGAGAGTGGACATGAGTCCACCTCGGTGGACATGAGTGGACGAAAGTGGACATTAATGGACATGGGTGGACATGAGTGGACATTTGTGCATGTGATTGGTCTTGGGTGGACTTGAGTGGTACTGGGTGCACAGGAGTGAATATGGGCGGATTTGGGTGGACATGAGTGGACATCAATCGATGTGAGTAGACTTGAGTGGATATTACTGGACGTGAATGGAATGAGTCGACAAGAGCAGACAGGACTGGACAAGAGTGGCATGAATGGATGGCAGTGGAAGTGGGTGGACATCAGTGAACATTAGTGGATGTGAGTGGACATTAGTGGACGTGAGCGGACATTAGTGGATATTGGTACATATGAGTGGATGAAAGTGGACATTAATGGACGTGAGTTGACATGACATTTGTGGATGTGATTGGACTTGGGTGGACTTTAGTGGAAGTGGGTGCACAGGAGTGGACGTGGGTGGACGTGGGAGGACGTCAGTGGACATGAATGGACATCAGTAGATTTGAGTGGACATTACACGACATGAATGGAAATTACCAGACAGAATTGGATGAGAGTGGCATGAATGGATGTGAGTGGTCATGGGTGGACATCAGTGCACATTAATGGATGTGAGTGGACATGACTTGATGTGAGTGAATGAGAATGGACATGCGTCCTCATGAGTGGATATGAGTGGACGTGAGTGGACATGAGTGGATGAGAGTCGACATGAGTGGACATTGGCGGACATGAGTGGATGTGGCTGGATGTGAGTGCACTTGAGTGGATGACGGAGGACATGAGTGGACCATAGTAGACTTGAGTTGACCTAAGTGGACGTTAGTGGACATCAGTGGATGTGAGTGGCCAATAGTTGAAGTGAGTGGATGAGAACGGACATGAGCCCACATGAGTGGACATGTGTGGATGAGAGCGGACATGAGTGGACTTTAGTGGACATTATGGGACATGAATTGACAAAAGTGGACATGAGGCCACATGTGCACACATGAGTCGATATGAGTGGTTCAGTGCGTATATGAGAGGACATGAGAGGACATGGATGGACTTGGTTTGACATGAGTAGATGATAGTAGACTTCAGTGGATGATGGCGGACATCAGCGTACATGAGAGGACATTAGTATGCATGAGTGGACATGAGTGGACATAGGTTGACATAAGTGGACATCAGTGGACATTAGTGGACATGAGTAGACATGAGTCAACATGAGTGGATGAGAGTGGACATGAGAAGACACTTGTGAAACTAGATGGAGGTTGGTGGACAAGACGGGATGATAGTGGACATGACTCAAGATGAGGGGACATGAGTGAACATGAGAGGCATGAGCCTACGTGAGCGGATATTTTTGGACATGAGTGGACAAAGGAGGACATTAATAGACATGAGTGGTCATGAATGGACATTTGTGGATGTGAGTGGACTTGGGTGGACTTCAGTGGAAGCGGGTGCACAGGAGTGGATGTGGGTAGTCGTGGGAGGACGTGAGTGGACATGAATGGATGTTTGTAGATTTTAGTGGACCTTTCTGGACGTGAATGGACATGAGTGAACATTAGCAGACAGGATTGGACAAGAGAGGCATGAATGGATGGGAGTGGATGTGGGTGGACATCAGTGCACATTAGTGGATGTGAGTGGACATTAGTGCACATGAGTGGAAATGAGTGGATGTGAAGGGACGAGAGTGGACATGAGTCTTCATGAATAAACATGAGTGGACTGTAGTGGACATTAGTGGACACCAGTGGATGTGAGTGTTCATTAGTGGACATGAGTGGACAAGAGTGGACATTAGTGGATATAAGTGGATGAGAGTGGATGAGAGTGGACATGACTGGAAATGAGTGGACGTGAGTGGATGTGGGTAGACATTAGTGGACATTAGTGGACGTGAGTAGACATCAGTGGGTGAGAGGGGGCATCAGTCCACATGAGCGCACTTGAGTAGACATGAGGGGAGATGAGTGGACGAGAGAGGACATTAGAAACTTGAAGGACATGATTGGACATTGATGGACATGTGTGGACAATAGTGGACATGAGTAGACATCAGTAGAAATCAGTGGATGCCAATGGATGAGAGTGGCCATGAGTCCACATGAGAGCACTTGATTGGACATGAGTGGACATGAGTGGATGTGGGTGGACATGAGTGGATATGAGTGGATGTTACTGGACATGCGAGGATAAGGGTGGACATGAGTGGATGTGAGTGGACATTAGTGGACGTGAGTGGACATTAGTGGACTTGTGTGGACTTGAGTGGAATGGGTGAATATGAGTGGATATCGGTGGACGTGGGTGGACGAGAGTGGACATGACTCTGCATGAGTGCACATGAGTCGACTTGAGTGGACATGAAGACATGAGTGGAGGTGGATGGACGTGAGTGGATGGTAGTGGAGAGGAGTGGAGGTGATTTGGCGTGAGGGGACATGATAGAATGAGACTGGATATGAGTCCAAATGAGTGAACATGTGTAACAATGAGAGAAGATGAGTGGACGTGAACAGCCATGAGTGGACATGGATGGAAGTGGGTTGACATGAATGGTCCATAGTGAAAATGAGTGGACATGTGTGGAAATGAGAGATGAAGAGTGGACATGGATAGCCAGGAGTGGACATGGATGGAAGTTGGTTGACATGAATGAAGGATAGTGAACATGACTGGACATGTATAAACATAGATGGACATCAGTGGACATGAGTGGATGTGAGTGGACGTGGGTGGACATGAGTGGACGTGGGTGGGCATGAATGGAAATGACTTGACGTGAATAGATGTGAGTTGACATTATTGGATGTGAATGGTCATTAGTGGACATTAGTGTACATGAGTGGACGTAAGGGGAAATGAATGGACGTGATTGGACATGCATGGAAATTAGTGGATGTGAGTGGACATGAGTCCACATGAGTGGACAATAGGGGATAATAGTGGACAAGTTGGACATTAGAGGACATGAAGAGGACGAGAGTGGACATTAGTGGACATTGGTGCACATGAGAACATGAAAGTGGACAGGAATTGACATGGGTGGACATGGGTGGACATCAGTGGACATTACTGGACGTGAGTGGACAAGAGTGGATGAGAGTTGATATGAGTGGACATCAGTGGATGTGGGTAGATATCACTGGACATTATTGGACATGAATAGACATCAGTGGATGAGAAGGGACATGAGTCCACATGAGTGCACTTGAGTAGACATGAGGAAACATGAGTGCATGTGGGTGGACATGAGTGGATGAGAGTGGACGGGAGTAAACAGGAAGGACATGACTGGACATGGATGGCTGTGAGTGGATGATAGTGGACGTGAGTAGAGGTCGGTGAACCTCATTGTACAGGAGTGGATATTATAGATGTGAGTGGACATGAGTGGGCATTTGTTGATGTGAGTGGAGCAGCGTGGACATGAGAGGAGATGAGTAGACATGGATAGACATTAGTGGAATTGAGTGGAGATGAGTGGACATGGGTGGACTTCAGTGGATATGAGTGGATATTGGTGGACATTAGTGGATGAGAGTGCACATGAGTATACATCAGATTACATGTGTGGATGTGAAGGATAATACTCGACCTGGATGGAAGTGAGTGTATGATAGTGGAACTGAGTGGACATGAGTGGAGGAGAGTGGACAAGAGTCGACACAAGTCCACATTAGTGCACAGGATTGTATATGAGTGGACATGAGTGGACGTGAGTGGAGATGACAGGGCATGAGTGGACTTCAAGGAAATGGGTGGCTATTAGTGGATGAGAGTGGACATGAGTACATGTCGGCGGACATGAGTGGATGTGGGGGGACATGAGTGGACATGAGTGTGCGAGGGAGGACATGAGTGAACAATAGTGGACTTGAGTGTACGTGAGTGGATGTGAGTAGACATTAGTGAATGTAAGTTGATGAGAGTGGACAGCAGGTGACCTGAGTGGCCATTAGTGGATGTGAGTGGACGAGAGTGGACATGAGCCCACATGAGTCAACATGTGTTGACGAGAATGGCCATGAGAGGGGAGAGTGGAAATTAGTGTACATTAGTGGACATTAGTGGACATGAGTGCACGAGAGTTTATATGAGTGGAAAGAGTGGATATTAGTGTACGTTAGTGGACATTAGTGGATGTGAGTGGACATGAGTGGATGAGAGTTTATGAGAGTGAACATGAGTGGGCATGAGTGGACGTGAGTTGACGTGGGTAGACCTCAGTGGGCAATAGTGTATGTGAGTAGACATCAGTGGATGAGAGGGGACATGAGTCCTCATGAGTTCACTGGAGTAGACATGAGTGGACATGAGTTGATGTGGGTGGAAATTACTGGAAGTGAGTATACATGAGTTGACTGGGGAGGACATCTGTGCATGTGAGTGGACATTTGCGGACATTAGTGGAAGAGAGTGCACATCAGTACACATGAGTTGACATGAGTGGATGTGGAAGGACGTGAGTGGACGATAGTGGACATGAGTGGACATGACTAGACATGAGTCCACATGAGTGGACTTGAATAAAAATGAGAGGAGTTAAGTGGACATGGATAGCCATGAGTGGACGTGGATGGAAGTGTGTTGACATGAATGAACGATAGTACAAATAGATGGACAGGTGTGGAAATGAGAGGAGATGCATGGACATGGATATTCATGAGTGGATGTGGATGTAAGTGGGTTGATGTGAATGGATGATAGCGAACATGAATGTACATGTGTATACTTGGGTGGATATCAGTGGACATGAGAGGACATTAGTGGAGGTGAGAGGATGTGGGTGGACATGAGTGGACATGGGTGGGCATGAGTGGAAATGAACCATAGTGAATAGATGAGAGTTGATTTTACTGGATGTGAATGGTCATTATGGACAATTGGGTACATGAGTGGTCATATGTGGACATTAATGGACGGGAGTGGACATGAGTGGAGGTATGTGCACATCAGTGGATGCGGGTGGACATTATTTGGTGTGTGTGGATGAGAGTGGACATGGCTCCACATGAGTTCACATGAGTGTCCATGAATTCACCTGCATCAACATGAGAGGACATTACTGGATATCAATGGAAATGAGTGGCTATTAGTGGATGTGAGTGGATGAGAGTTGACATGAGTCCACCTGAGTGGACGAGAGTGGAAATGAGTGGATGTGGGCATAAATGAGTGGATGTGGGTGGAAATGAGTGGACATGAGTGGGTGAGGGTGGACATGAGAAGACGATCATGGACTTGAGTGGATATGAGTGGACGTGAATGGACATGTTTGGAGGTGAGTGGATGAGGGTGGACATGAGTCCAACTGAGTGGACATGAGTGGACATCAGTGGACATTAGGCGATGTGAGTGGACATTAGTGGACATCGGTGGCCATTAGTGGATATGAGTAGGTGAGATTGGACATGAGACCACATGAGTTGACAAGTGTAGACGAGAGTAGACATGAGTGGATGAGAGTCGACATTAGTGTACGTTAGTAAATATTAGTGGACATGAGTGGACGCGAGTGGGCGAGGGAGGACATGGGTGAACGATCGTGGACTTGAGCGGATGTAAGTTGACATTAGTTGATGTGAGTTGAAAAGAGTGGACAGCAGAAAGCATGAGTGGCCATTAGTGGATGGGAGTGGACGAGATTGGACATGAGACTACATGAGTTGACATGTGTGGATGAGTGTGAACATGAGTGGATGAGAGTGGACATTAGTGTAAGTTAGTGGATATGAGTGGACGTTCAGTGGACGAGAGTGGAAGAGAGTGGACATGAGTGGACGTGAGTGGACAAGGATAGACAACAGTGTGCATTAGTGCTCGTGAGTAGATATCAGTGGACGAGAGGGGACATGAGTCCACATGAGTTCACTTGAGTAGACATCAGTGGATATGACTGGATGTGGGTGGACATTAGTGGAAGTGAGTGGACATGAGTAGACTTGTGAGGATATCAGTGGGCATGAGTAGACATTCGTGGACATTAGTGGACTAGAGTGCACATGAGTACAAATGAGTTGACATGAGTGGATGTGAAGGACATGAGTGGACGTGGAAGGACATGAGAGGATGATAGTGGACATGAGTAGACTTTCCTGGACATGGGTCCACAAAAGTGGACATGAGGAAAATTGTGAGGAGATGAGTGGACATGTATAGCCATGAGTGGACATGGATGGAAGTGTGTGGACATGAATGAAGGATAGTGCAAATGAGTGGACATGTGTGGAAATGAGAGGAGATAAATGGACATGGATAGCCATGAGTGGACGTGGATGGAAGTGGGTTGACATGAATGGACGATAGTGAGCATGAGTGGACATGTGTAAACTTGGGTGGATATCAGTGGACATGAGAGGACATTAGTTGATGTGAGAGGACGTGGGTGGACGTAAGTGGACGTGGGTGGACATGAGTGGACGTGGGTGGACGTGAGTGGAAATGAATTGTCATGAATAGATGTCAGTTGACATTAGTGGATGTGAATGGTCATTATGGTCAATAATGCACATGAGTGGTCGTGTGTGGACATGAGTGGACATGAATGGATATTAGTGGACGTGAGTAGACATTAGTGGATATTAGTGGACGAGAGTGGACATGAGCCAACATGTGTTGATATGTTTGGATGAGAGTGGACATCAGTCGAACTGAGTGGTCATTATTGGGTGTTAGTTGACATTAATGGTCGTGACTTGAAAAAAGTAGACAGGAGGCCACATGTGTCCACCTGACTGGATATGAGTGGAGCAGAGTGGACATGAGAGGCCTTGAGTGGCCGCGGATGGACTTGGTTTGAAATGAGTGGATGATAGTGGACATGAGTGGAGGTGGGTGGACGTCAGTGGACATGAGTGGATATTAGTAGACGTGGGTGGACATGAGTTGACATTTGTGGATGTGAGTGGCGTAGAGTGGACATGAGATGAGATGAGTGGACGTGGAAAGATATTAGTGGAATTGAGTGGACATGAGTGGATATGGGTGGACATCAGGGGACATCAGTGGACATTGGTTGATATTAATGGATGAGAGTGCACATGAGTACACATGAGTTTACCTGTAGGGACGTGAAGGATATGAGCGGACCTGGATGGGAGTGAGTGTATGATAGTGGACATGAGTGGCCGTGAGTGGACATGACTCCACATGAGTGCACAACAGTGTACATGAGTGGTCATTAATTGACGTGCATTGAGATGAGAGGACATGACTGTACATCAATGGATATGAGTGGGCTTTATTGAACGTGAGTGGATGAGAGTGGACATGAGTAGACATGGGCTGACATGAGTGGAAGTGGGTGGACATGAGTGGGCGAAGGAGGATATGAGTGAACGATAGTGGACTTGAGTGGACGTGAGTGGACATGAGTGGCCATAAGTTGATATGAGTGTATGAGAGTGGACATGAGCCCACATGAGTGGACATTAGTGGATGAGAGTGGACATGAGTGGACGAAAGTGGACATTAGTGTATGTTAGTGGATATTAGTGGATGTGAGTGGACATCAGTGGATGAGAGTGGATGGGAGTGGACATGAGTACACATGAGTGGATGTGAGTGGACATGGTTAGACATCAGTGGACGAGAGAGGACATCAGTCCACTTAAGTTCACCTGATTAGACATGAGTGGGCATGAGTTGATGTGGGTGGATATTAGTGGAAGTGAGTCGATATTATTGGACATGGGAAGACATCAGTGGATTTGAGTGGACATTCATGAACATTAGTGGACAAGAATGCATATGAGTTGACATGAGTGGATGTGAAGGACATGAGTGGATGTGGAAGGACGTGAGTGGAGTATAGTTGACAAGATTGGATGAGACTGCACATGAGTCCACAAGAGTGGACATGAGTAAAAATTAGAGGAGACGAGTGGACATGTATAGACATGAGTGGACTTGGATGGATGTGGGTTGACATAAATGAATGATAGTGCAAATGAGTGGACATGTGTGGGAACGAGAGGAGATGAAAGGACATGGATAGCCATGAGTGAATGTGGATGGAAGTGGGTTGACATGAATGGACATTAGTGAACAGGAGTGGACATGTGTAAACGTGGGTGGACATCAATGGACATGAGAGGACATTAGTGGAATTGAGAAGAAGTGGATGGTTGTGAGTGGAAGTGGGTGGACATGAGTGGACATGGGTGGACATGAGTAGAAATGAATCATCATGAAAGATGTGAGTTGACATTAGTGGATTTGAATGGTCATTATGGACAATAACGTACATGAGTGGTGTGTGTGGACATGAATGGAAGTGAGTGGACATGAGTGGACATGAGTCCACATGAGTGGACTTGAATGCACGAGAGTGGACATGAATGGACATGGGTGGACATTAGTCAATGTGGATTGACATGAGTGTTCATGAGTGGGTGACGGTGGACATGAGTGCACGTCGGTAGACAGGGGTGGATGTGGGTGGACGTAAGTGGAAATGAATCAATGTGAATAGATGTGAGTGGACATTAGTGGAAGAGAGGGGACATGAGTCCACATGAGAGCGCAGGAGTGTACATGTGTGGACATGAATGGATGTGAGTGGAGATGAGAGGAAATGACTGGACATCAATGGAAAGGAGTGGCTATTAGTGGACGTGAGTGGATGAGAGTGGACATGAGTAGACGAGAGCGGACATGAGTGGATGTGGGTGGATATGAGTGGACATTAGTTGTCGACAGTTGACATGAGTGGACGTTCATGGACATGGGTGGACGTGGCTGGACATGAGTGGAAATGAATCAACGTGAATAGATGTGAGTGGACATTAGTGGAAGTAAGGGGATGTTAGTCTAAGTGATGGGATTTCAGTGGACATCAGTGGGTGTGGGTGCAAATGAGTGGACATATGTGAGCGAGGGTGGACATGATCGGACAATTGTGGACTTGAGTAGACGTGAGTGTTCGTGAATGGACAAACTTGGAGGTGAGTGGATGAGAGTGGACATGAGTCCACATGAGTTGACCTGTGTGGATGAGAGTGTACATGAGTGGAAGTGAGTGGAAATTATTGGACATTAGTGGCCATTAGTGGATGTGAGTTGAAGAGAGTGGACAGAAGGCCACATGTGTCCACATGAGTGGATATGTGTGGACCAGAGTGAACATGAGAGGCCATGAGTGGCCGTGGATGGACTTCATTTGACATGAGTGTATGATAGTGGACGAGAGTGGAGGTGAATGCACCTCAGTGTACATGAGTGGATATTAGTAGATGTGAGTGGACATGAGTGGACATTTGTGGAGGTGAGTGGACCTGGGTAGACCTCACTGGGCATTATTGTACATGAGTATACCTCAGTGGACGATAGTGGAATTGAGTTCACATGAATTCACTTGAGTAGACATGAGTGGAGAAGAGTGGATGTGGGTGGACATTAGTGGAAGTGAGTGGACATGAGTGGACATGAGAGAATATCAGTGGACCTGAGTGGACATTCGTGGACATTATTGGACGGGAGTGCACTTGAGTACACATAAGTTGAAATCAGTGCACGTGAAGGACATGAATAGATGAGGAAGGATGTGAGTGGACGATAGTGGACATGAGTGGATGTGCGTGGACGTGAGTGGACAAGAGTGGACGAGGGTGGACATGAGTCTACATGAGTGCACAGGAATGTATATGAGTGGACATGAATGAATGTGAGTGGAGATGAGAGAATATGACCGGACATCAATAGAAATGAGTGGCTATTTGTAGACGTGAGTGGATGAGAGTGGACATGAGTAGACGTGGGAGGAAATGAGTGCATGTGGGTGGACAAGGGTGTCCATCAGTGGGCGAGGGAGGACATGAGTGAACGATAGTGGACTTGAGTGGATGTGAGTGCACGTGAGTCGACATTAATGGATGTGAGTTGACGAGAGTGGAGAGCAGAGGATGTGAGTGGCCATTAGTGGATGTGAGTGGACGAGAATGGACATCACCCCACATGAGTTGACCTATGTGGATGCGAGTGGACATGAGTGATGAAGGTGGACATTAGTTTACATTATTGGACAATAGTGGACATGAGTGGACTAGAGTGGATAAGTGTGGACACGAGTGGACATGAGAGAACGGGATTCGACGTGGGTAGACATGTGTGGCTATTAGTGTGCATGAGTAGACATCAGTGGACGAGAGGGGACATGAATCCACATAAGTTTACTTGAGTAGACATGAGCGGACATGAGTGGAAGTGGGTGGATATTAGTGGAACTGAGTGGACATGAGTGGACATTAGTGGACTAGACTGCACATGAGTTGACATGAGTGAACGTGAAGAACATGAGTGGATGTGGACATGGGTGGACGTGGGTGGAGGTGAGTGGACATGAATGGACGGGAGTAGATTTGAGTGGACATTACTCAACGTGAATGGACATGAATGGAGATTAGCAGACAGGATTGGATGAGAGTGGCATGAATGGATGGGAGTGTAGGTGGGTGGACATCAGTGCACATTAGTGAATGTGAGTGGACATTAGTGGATATGAGTGGACATGAGTTGATATGAGTGGATGAGAGTGGACATGTGTCCTCATGAATGGACATGAGTGGATGAGTGTGGAAATGAGTGGACGTGTGTGGACATGAGTGGATGTGGCTGGAAGTGAGTGGACTTGAGTGGACGAGGGTGGACATGAGTGGATGATAGTGGACTTGAGTTGACTTTAGTGAACGTCAGTGGACATCAGTGGATGTGAGTGGCCAATAGTGGAAGTGAGTGGATGAGAATGGACATGAGCCCACATGAGTGGACATGTGTGGATGAGATTGGACATGAGTGTACGTTAGTGGTCACTAATGGACGTGAAATGACGAAAGTGGACATGAGGCCATATGTGCGCACATGAGTGGATATGAGTGGTCCAGAGTGTATATGAGAGATCATGAGAGGATGGGGATGGACTTGGTTTGACATGAGTAGATGACAGTGGACATGAGTGGATGACGGTGGACATAAGTGGACACTAGTGGATGTTAGGGGATATGAGTCAGCATTAGTGAATGAGAGTGGACATGAGAAGACACTTGTGAACCTGGATGGATGTTGGTGGACAACAGGGGATGATAGTGGACATGAGCAGAAATGAGGAGACGTGAGTGGACATGAGAGGACGTGAGTGGACGTGAGTGGATATTGGTGGACATTAGTGGATGAAGGAGGATATTAATAGACATGAGTGGACATGAATGGACATTTGTGGATGTGAGTGGACTTGGTTCGACTTGAGTGGAAGTGGGTGCACAGGGGTGGACATGGGTAGTAGTGTGTGGACTTGAATGGACATGAATGGACATTAGTAGATTTGAGTGGACATTTCTTGACGTGAATGGACATGACATTAACAGACAGGATTGGACGAGAGTGGCATGAATGGATGGAAGTGGACATGGGTGGACATCAGTGCACATAGCTGGATATGGATGGACATTAGTGGATGTGAGTGGAAATGAGTGGATGTGAGGGGACAAGAGTGGACATGAGTCCTCATGACTGGACAAGAGTGGACATGAGTGGACATTAGTGGATGTTAGTGGACGAGAGTGGACATGAGCCCACATGAGTGGACATGTGTGGACGGGAGTGGACATTAGTGGATATAAGTGGACAAGAGTGGATGAGAGTGGACATGACTGGAAATGAGTGAACATTAGTGGACGTGGGCAGACATCAGTGAACATTAGTGTACATGAGTAGACATCAGTGGACGAGAGGGGGATGAGTCCACATTAGCGCACTTGACTAGACATGAGGGGACATGAGTGGATGTGAGTGGACCAGACTGGACATGGGTGGGTAAGGGTCGACATGAGTGGGTGTGAGTGGAAATTATTGGACGTGAGTGGACATTAGTGGACTTATGTGGACTTGAGTGGAAGTGGGTGCATATGAGTGGATGTGGGTGGACCTGGGTGGACAAGATAGGACATGAGTGAACGTGAAGGACAGGACTGAACATGGATGGAGGTGACTGGAGGATAGTTGACAAGATTGGACTTGAGTAGACATCGGTTGACGCCAGTGGATGAGAGTGGACATGCGTCCACATGAGTGCACTTGGGTAGACATGAATGGACATGAGCGGATGTGGGTGGACATCAGTGTACAGTAGTAGACTTTAGTAGCCTTGAGTAGACATCAGTGGACATGTGTGGTAATCAGTGGACGTGAGTGGACATGAGTCCACATGAGTGGACAAGAAGGGGAGATAGTGGAAAAGGGTGGACATGAGAGGACATGAGAGGATGAGAGTGGACATGAGTGGACATTGGTGCACATGAGAAGATGAAAGTAGACAGGAATGGACGTGGGTGGACATGGATGGACATCAGTGGACATTATTGGACATGACTGGACGAGAGTGGACATGAGAGGACATGTGTAAAGGTAGGTGGATATCAGTGGACATGAGTGGACATTAGTGGACGTGAGTAGACATCAGTGGAAGTGAGTGACCCTTAGTGGAAGTGAGTTGATGAGAATGAACATGAGCCCACATGAGTGGACATGTGTGGACGAGAGTGGACATGAGTGGAAGTGAGTTGACATCAATGAACGTTAGTGGACATTAGTGGACATGAGTTGATGAGAGTGAATTTGAGGCCACATGTGTGCACTTGAGAGGATATGAATAGACCAGAATGGACATGGGAGGACATGAGTGGATGTGGATGGACTTGGTTTGACATGAGTGGACGATAGTGGGCATGAGTGGATGTTGGTAGATATGAGAGGATGAGAGAGGATATAAGTGAACATGGAGGACATGATTGGATGTGGATGGACGTGATTGGATGATAGTGGACATGAGTGGACTTGAGGAGACATCAGTGGATGCCAGTGTATGAAAGTGGATATGAGTCCATATGAGTGTCCTTGAGTAGACATGTGTGGGAATGAGTGGATGTGGGTAGACATGAGTGGATATGTGTGATGTTACTGGACATGCGTGGGCAAGGGTGGACATGAGTGGATGTGAGTGGATATTAGTGTATCTGAGTGGAAGTGAGTGGATTTGGGTGGACTTGGGTGGAATTGAGTGGATGTGGGTGGACATGAGTGGACAAGAGAGGACATGAGTTAACGTGAAGTACCTGACTGGCAGTGGATGGATGTGAGTGGACGATAGTGGACGTGAGTGGACCTGAGTAGACATCAGTGGACACCAGTGGATGAGAGTGGACATGAGTCCACATGTGTGCACATTAGTGGAAATGAGTAGACCAGAGTGGACATGAGAGCACATGAGTGGACGTGGATGTACTTGATTTGACATGAGTGGACGATAGTGGACATGAGTGAATGTGGTGGAATGGATATGACTAAAAAAGAGTGGACATTGGACCACATGTGTTGACATGTGTGGAGAGGGGCATGAGTCCACAGGAGTGGACGTGAGTGAACATTAGTGGACGAGCGTGGACATTGGTGCATATGAGAAGATGAAAGTGCACAGGAATGGACGTGTGTAGACATGGATGGAAGTGGATTGACATGAATGGACGATAGTGAAAAATGAGTGGACAGGTGTGGAAATGAGAGAAGAGGTGTGGACATGGATAACCATGAGTAGACATGGATAGAAGTTAGTTGATATCAATGGACGATAGTGAACATGAGTGGACATGTATAAACATGGATGGACATCAGTCGACATTAGTGTACATTAGTGGATGTGAGTGGACATGGGTGGATGTGAGTGGACTTGGGTGGGCATGAGTGGAAATGAATAGACGTGAATAGATGTGAGGTGACATTGGTGGATGTGAATGGTCATTAGTGGACATCAGTGTACATGAGTGGACGTAAGTGGACATGAATGGACGTGATTGGACATGGGTGGACATTAGTGGACATGAGTCAATGTGAGTGGATGAGAGTGGACATGAGTCCACCTGAGTGGACATGGGTGAACCTGAATGGACTTGTGTGGGCGAGGGTGGACATGAGTGGACGAAAGTGGATTTGAGTGGACTTCACAGGACCTGAGTGGACATAAGTGGATGTGAGTGGGCATGAGTGGATGTGAGTGGAGATATGTCCACATGATTGGACATGAGTGTATGTGAGTGCACATGAGTGGATATCAATGGAGGTGAGTGTCAATTAGTGCATGTCAGTGGACGAGAGTGGCCATGAGCTTACATGTGTGGACAAATGTGGACAATAGTGAACATGAGTTGACATGTGTAAATGAGGGTGGACATCAGTGGACATGACTGGACATTAGTGGATGTGTGTGGAGGAGAGTGGACATGAGTCCACATGAGTGTACATGAAAGGACATGAATAGACGTGAGTGGACCTGAGAGGGAATGACTGGACCTCAATGGAAATGAGTGGCTATTAGTGGATGTGAGTGGATGAGTTTGGACATGAGTCCACCTGAGTGGACATGAGTGGATGAGAGTCAACATGAGTGGACATTGGCAGACATGAGTGGATATGTGTGGACATGAGTGGACATGAGTGTGCGAGGGTGGACATGAGTGAACAATAGTAGACTAGAGTGGATGTGAGCGGATGTGAGTGGACATTAGTGGACATAGGTGGACATTAGTGAATGCGAGTGGAAGAGATTAAACATAGCCCACCTGAGAGAACATGAGTGGACATTAGCAGACATGAGTGGATGTGAGGGAAAGAGAGTGGACATGAGTCCAGATGAGTGGACCTGAGTGTACATTAGTGGACGTTAGTGGACATCAGTGGACATGAGTGGCCATTAGTGTAAGGAGTGGAAGAGAATGGACATGAGCACATGAGTGGACATGTATGGATGAGAGTGGACATGAGTGGACATGAGTCGACATGTGTGTGCCTGAGAGGACATCAATGGACGTGAGTGGACATGAGTAGACATGTGTAAAGGTTGGTGGATATCAGTGAAAATGAGTGGACATTAGCAGATGTGAGTGGGCATGTGTGGACATCAGGGGACATTAGTGGACGTGAGTATACATCAGTGGACATGAGTGGATGAGAATGGACATGAGTCCACATGAGTGCACTTGAGTAGAATGAGTGGATATGTGTGTATGTGGGTGTATATGAGTGGACATGAGTGGTCCTGAGTGGCAGAGGGTGGACATGAGTGGAAGGCAGTGGAAGTTGGGGGACCTCAGTGGATGTGAGCAGACATTAGTGGACGTGAGTGGACAAGAGTGGACAAGAGGCCACATATGTACACATGAGTGGATATTCGTGGACAAGAGTGGACATGAGAAGACATCAGTGGATGTTCATGGACTTGGTTTGACATGAGTGGAGGATACTGGACATGAACGGATTACGGTGGACACCAGTGTACATAAGTGGACATTAGTATACGTGAGTGGACATGGGTGGACATCAGTGGAATTTAGTGGACATGAGTCAACATCAGTGGACGAGAGTGGACATGAGAAGACACTAGTGAAACTGAATGGAGATTGGTGGACAAGAAGGGATGATAGTGGACATGAGTGGACATGAGGGGACGTGAGTGGACATGAGAAGACGAGAGTGGATTTGAGTGGATATTGGTGCACATGAGTGGATAAAAATGGACATTAATGGACATGAGTGGACATGAGTGGGCATTTGTGAATGTGAGTGGACTTGTGTGTACTTGAGTAGAATTGGTGCACAGGAGTGGACGTGGGTAGATGTGGATGGACATGAGTGGACATGAATGGACGTTAGAAGATTTGAGTGGACATTACTGAATGAGAGTGGACATTAGCAGACAGGATTGGACAAGAGTGCCATGAATGGATGGGAGTGGACGTGGGTGGACATCAGTGCAGATTAGCAAATGTGAGTGGACATTAGTGGACGTGAGTTGATGAGAGAGGACAGGAGGCCATATGTGCACACATGAGTGGATAAGAGTGGTCCAGAGTGGATATGAGGGGACATGAGTGGACATGGATGGAGTTGGTTTGACATGAGTAGACGAGAGTGGACATGAGTGGAAGTGGGTGGACTTCAGTGTACATGAGTGGACATTAGTATACCCAAGTGGACATGAGTGGACATTTGTAGATGGGAGTGGACTTGAGTGGACTTTATTGGAAGTGGGTGCACATGAGTGCACGTGGGTCGATGTGAGTAGATTTGATTGGACAATACAGGACAGGAATGGACATGAGTGAACATTATTAGACAGCATTGGAGGAGAGTGGCCTGAATGGACATGAGTGGATGTGGGTGGACATCAGTATACATTAGTGGATGTGCGTGGACATTAGTGGACCTGGGAGGACATGAGTGGACATTAGTGGATGTGAGTGGTCATCAGTGGATGGGAGTGGCCCTTAGTAGAAGTGAGTGGATCAGAATGGACATGGGCCCACATGGGTGGACATGTGTGGATGAGAGTGTACATGAGTGGAAGTGAGTTGACATTAGTGTACATTACTGCACGTGAGTTGACGAGAGTGAACATGAGGCCACATGTTCGCACATGAGAGGATATGGGTGGACCAGAGTGGACATGAGAGGACATGAGTGGATGTGAATGGACTTAGTTTGACATGAGTGGATGATAGTGGACATGGGTGGCTGTTTGTAGACATGAGTGGACGATAGAGGACATGAGTGAATGTGAAGGACATGACTGGCAGTGGATGGATGGGAGTGGACGATAGTGGACGTGAGTGGACCTGAGTAGACATCAGTGGACACCAGTGGACGAGAGTGGACATGAGTCCACATGTGTACACATTAGTGGAAATGAGTGGACCAGAGTGGACATGAGAGCACATGAGTGGACATGGATGTACTTGATTTGACATGAGTGGACGATAGTGGACATGAGTGAATGTGGGTGGAGTGGATATGACTAAATCAGAGTAGACATTAGACCACATGTGTTGACATGTGTGGAGAGGGGCATGAGTCCACAGGAGTGGACGTGATGGTCATTAGTGGATGAGAGTGGACATTGGTGCATATGAGAAGATGAAAGTGGACAGGAATGGACCTGTGTAGACATGGATGGGCATCAGTGGACATTGCTGGATGCTAGTGGACGAGAGTCGACATGAGTCTGCATGAGTGCACATGAGTCAACATGGGTGGATATGAAGACATGAGTGGAGGTGGATGGACGTGAGTGGACGGTATTGGACAGGAGTGCAGCTGAGTTGATGGGAGCCGACATGAGAGGACGAGACTGGACATCAGTCCACATGAGAAAAAATGGGAGGAGATGAGTGGACGTAGATAGCCATGAGTGGACCTGGATGGAAGTGGGTTGACATGAATGGACGATAGTGAAAATGAGTGGACAGGTGTGTAAATGAGAGGAAAGGAGTGGACATGGATAACCATGAGCAGACATGGATAGAAGTTAGTTAACATGAATGGATGATAGTGAACATGTGTGGACATGTATAAATGTGGATGGACATCAGTGGACATGAGTGGATGTGATTGGACATGGGTGGACGTGAGTGGACTTGGGTGAGCATGAGTGGAAATGAATAGACATGAATAGATGTGAGGTGACATTGGTGGATGTGAATGGTCATTAGTGGACATTAGTGTACATGAGTGGACGTAAGTGGACATGAGTGGATGTGATTGGACATGGGTGGACATTAGTGCAGATGAATGGGCATGAGTCAATGTGAGTGGATGAGAGTGGACATGAGTTCACCTCAGTGGACATGAGTGGACGTGGGTGTACCTGAGTGGACTTGTGTGGGTGAGGGTGGACATGAGTGGATGATAGTGGACTTCAGTGGACTTCACAGGACCTGAGTGGACATAAGTGGACGTGAGTGGGAATGAGTGGTTGTGAGTGGACATGTGTCCACCTGATTGGACGTGAGTGTATGTGAGTGCACATTAGTGCACATGAGTGGATATCAATGGAGGTGAGCGCCAATTAGTGGATGTCATTAGACGAGAGTGGACAAGAGGCCACCTGAGTGGATATGAGTGGATGAGAGTCGACATGAGTGGATATTGGCGGACATGACTGGTTGTGTGTGGACATGGGTGGACATGACTCGGTGAGGAAGAACATGTGTGGATGAGAGTGGACATGAGTAGATGTGGGTGGAGTGAATATGAGCGGACGAGTGTGGACATGAGCCCCCAAGTGTTGACATGTGAGGATGAGAAGAGACATGAGTGAAGGAGTGTGGACATTAATGGACATTAGTGGATATGATTGGACCAGAGTGGATGAGAGTGGATATGAGTGGAAATGAGTGGACGTGAATAGATGTGGGTAGACATCAGTGGACATTAATGGACGTGAGTAGACATCAGTGGAGGAGAGGGGACATGAGTACACATGAGTGCACTTGAGTAGACATAAGGGGACATGAGTGGACATAAGTGGACATGAGTGGACGAGAGAGGACATGAGTGAACATGAAGGACATGACTGGAAGTCGATGGATGTGAGTGGATGATAGTGGACATCAATAGACGTCAGGAGATATCAGTGGATGCCAGTGGATGAGAGTGGACATGCGTCCACATGAGTGTACTTGGGTAGACATGAGTGGACATCAGTGGACATTCCTGGATGTGATTGGATGAGAGTGGATATGAGTGGAAATGAGTGGATGTGGGTGGACATGAGTGGATTGGAGTGGGCAAGAGTGGACATGGGTTGACAATACTGGACTTGATTGCACTTCAGTGGACATGAGTGGACATTAGTGGACATGAGTGGACATTAGTGGATGTGAGTGGATATCAGTGGAAGTGAGTGTCAATTAGTGGAAGTCACTGGATGACGTTGGACAAGAGCCCACATGAGTGGACATGTGTGGACAAATGTGAACATGAGTGGGCATGTGTAAGCGGGGGTGGACATCAATGGACATTAGTGGATGTGAGCAGAGGAGAATGGTCGAGTTGACATGCGTGTGCATTAGAGGACATGAATGGACATGTGTGGACATGAGTGGACATGTGTAAAGGTGGGTGGATATCAGTGGACATGAGAGGACATTAGTGGAAGTGAGTGGGCATGGGTGGACATCAGTAAACATTAGTGGACGTGAGTAGACATCAGTGGATGTGAGTGGATGAGAATGGACATGAGTCCACATGAGTGCACTTGAGTAGAAATGAGTGGACATGAGTGTATGTGGGAGGATATGAGTGGATATGCGTGGACATGAATGGTCCTAGTGAAAGAGGGTGGACAGGAGTGGGAGAGGCTGGACATGAGTGGAAGGGAATGGAAGTCGTTGGACATCAGTGGATGTGAGTGGACATTAGTGGACGTGAGTGGACGAGAGTGGACATGAGAGGACATGACTGGACATCAAGGGAAATGAGTGGATATTAGTGGACGTGAGTGGACATGAGAGGACATCAGTGGATGTTGATTGACTTGGTTTGACATGAATGGAGGATAGTGAACATGAGTGGATGTCGGTGGACATCAGTGTACATGAGTGGACATTAGTAGACGTGAGTGGATGTGGGTGGACATCAATGGACATCAGTTGACATCAATGGACATGAGTCAACATGAGTGGACGACAGTGGACATGAGAAGACACTAGTGAAACTGGATGGAGGATGGCAAACAAGAGGGGATGAGAGTGGACACGAGTGGACATGAGGGGATGTGAGTGGTCATGAGAGGACGGGAGTGGAGGTGAGTGGATATTGGTGCACATGAGTGGACGAAAGTGGACAATAATGGACATGGGTGCACATGAGTGGACATTTGTGGATGTGAGTGGACTTGGGTAGACTTGAGTGGAAGTGGGTGCACAGGGGTGGATGTGGGTAGACGTGGGTGGACGTGAGTGGTCATGAATGGACGTTAGTAGGTTTTAGTGTGCATCAATGGACTTGAATGGACATGAGTGGACATTAGCAGACAGGATTGGACGAGAGTGGCATGAATGGATGGGAGTGGAAGTGGGTGGACATCAGTGTAAATTAGTGGACCTGAGTGGACATGAGTGGATGTGAGTGGACGAGAGTGGACATGAGTGGATGTGAGAGGACATAAGTGACCTGAGTGGACACCAGTGGACTTGAGTGGCTATTAGTGTATGTGAGTGGATGGGAGTGGACATGAGCCCACTTTAGTGGACATGTGTGGACAAGAGTGGACATGAGTGGACATTAGTGGACGTTGGTGGACATTAGAGGACGTGAGTTGATGAGAGTGGACATGAGGCCACATGAGTGGACATGAGTGGACGTGAATGGACATTAGTGGACCTGAGTGGACACCAGTGGATGTGAGTGTCCGTTAGTGGATGTGAGTGGACGAGAGTGGACATGAGTGGATAAGAGTGGACATTAGTGGACATTAGTTGATGTAAGTGGATGAGAGTGGACATGAGTGGAAATTAGTGGACATGAATGGACGTAGGTAGACATCAGTGGATATTAGTGGACGTGAGTTGATGAGAGTGCATATGAGGCCACATGTGTGCACATCAGTGTATATGTTTGGACTAGAGTGGACATGAGAGAAAATGAGTGGACGTAAAAGGACATGACTGGAGGTGAATGGATGTGAGTGGACCATAGTAGACATGAGTGTACTTAGTAGAGCTCAGTGGATGCCAGTGGATTAGAGTGCACATGAGTCCACATGACTGCACCTGAGTAGACATGAGTGGGCATGAATGGATGTGGGTGGACCTGAGTGGATGTTACTGGACATGTGTGGGTAAGGGTGGACATGAGTGCATGTGAGTGGATTTTAGTGGACATGAGTGGACTGGGTGGACTTGAGTGGAAGTGGGTGCACATGAGTGGATGTGGGTGGACGTGAGTCAATGAGAGAGAACATGAGTGGATGTGAAGGACATGACTGGAGGTGAATGAATGTGAGTGGACATGAGAGGACATCAGTAGAGATCAGTGGATGCCAGTGGATTAGAGTGCACATGACTCCACATAATTTCACTTGAGTAGACATGAGTTAACATGAGTGAATGTGGGTGGACAAAAGTTTACATGAGTAGACATTAGAAGACTTGAGTGGACATCAGTGGACATGAGTAGACCTGAGTGGACATGAGTACACATGAGGTGAGAATAGGGGACGATAGTGGACATGAGTAGAAATGAGAGGACATGAGAGGCTGAGAGTGGACATGAGTTGACATTGGTGCACATGAGAAGATGAAAGTAGACAGGAATTGACATGGGTGGACATGGGTGGACATTAGTGGATATTACTGGACGTGAGTGGCCGAGAGTGGACAGGAGTGGAGGTGAGTTGATGTGAGTGGACATGAGAGGATGAGACTGGACATGAGTCCACATGAGTGGACATGAGTAAAAATGAGAGGACATAAGTCAACGTGGATAGCCATGAGTGGACGTGGATGGACGTGGATTCACATGAATGGATGATAGTGAAAATGAGTGGACAGGTGTGGAAATGAGAGGAGAGGAGTGGACATGGATAACCATGAGTGGACATGGATAGATGTTGCTTGACATGAATAGATGATAGTGAACATGAGTGGACATTTTAAACGTGGATGGACATCAGTGCACATTAGTGGATGTGAGTGGATGTGGGTGGATGTGAGTGGACTAGGGTGGGCATGAGTGGAAATGAATAGACATGAATAGATATGAATTGACATTAGTGGATGTGAATGGTCATTACTGGATATTAGTGTACATGAGTGGACATAATTTGACATGAATGCATGTGATTGGACATGGGTGGACATTGGTGGACGTGAGTGGACATGAGTCTATGTGAGTGGATGAGAGTGCACATGAGTGGATGTGGCCAGAAATGAGTGGATGTGGGTGGACGTGAGTGGATTTTAGTGGGCGAGGGTGGACATGAGTGGACCATAGTGGACTTGAGTGGACATTAGAGGACGTGAGTGGACATTAGTGGACGTGAGTGGGCATGAGTGGATGTGATTTGACATGTGTCCACATGACTGTACATGAGTGGACATGAGTAGACATTAGTGGACATGACTGGATATCAGTGGAGGTGAGTGTAAATTAGTGGATGTCTGTGAATGAGAGTGGACATGAGGTTACATGCGTGGACATGTGTGGACGATAGTGAACATAAGTGGACATGTGTAAATGAGGGTGGACATCAGTGGACATGAGTGGTCATTAGTGGATGTGTGTGGAGGAGAGTGGACATGAGTCCACATGAGTATACATGAGTGGACATAATAGACGTTAGTGGACATGAGAGGGCATGAAAGGACCTCAATGGAAATGAGTGGCTATTAGTGTATGCGAGTGGATGAGTGTGGACATGAGTCCACTTGAGTGGACATGAATGGATGAGAGTTGACATGAGTGGACATTGGTAGGGGAGAGTGGATGTATGTGGACATGAGTGGACATGACAACATGAGTGGAGGTGGATGGACATGAGTGGACGTTAGTGGACAGGAGTGAAGGTGAGTTGCCATGAGTGGACATGACAGGACGAGACTGGACATGAGTCCACATGAGTGTACATGAGTCACAATGAGAGGAGATGAGTGAACGTGGATAGCCATGAGTGGATGTTGATCGAAGTGGTTTGACATGAATGGACGATAGAGAAAATGAGTGGACATGTGTGGAAATGAGACGAGAGGAGTGGACATAGACGGCCATGAGTGGACATGGACAGAGTTGGTTGACATGAATGGACGATAATGAACATGGGTGAATATTTATAAACATAGATGGACATCAGTGGACATGAGTGGACATTAGTGGATGATAGTGGACGTGGGTGGACAGGAGTGGACGTGGGTTGGAGTAAGTGGAAATGAATCAACGTGAAAAGAAGTGAGTTGACATTAGTGGATGTGAATGGTCATTAGTGGAAATTAGTGTACATGAGTGGACTTAAGTGGACATGAATGGACGTGATTGGACACGGGTGGACATCAGTGGACATGAGTGGACAAGAGAAGAAGTGGGTTGACATGAGTGGACTAGAGTTGCCAAAGTGGACATGAGTGGATGATACTGGACTTGAGTGCACTTTAGTGGATGTGAGTGGACATTAGTGGACATGAGTGGATATCAGTGGACATGAGTGTCCATTAGTGGAAGTCAGTGGACAAGGGTGGACATGAGCCCACATGAGTGGACATGTGTAAACGAGGGTGGACATGAATGGACATTAGTGGATGTGAGTGGAGGAGTGTGGACATGAGTCGACATGAGTGTACATGAGAGGACATGAATGGACGTGAGTGCACATGAGTGGACATGAGTGGATGTGGGAGGATATCAGTGTACATGAGTAGACATTAGTAGACTTCAGTGGACATCAATGGACATGCGTGGACATCAGAGGATGTTATTGGACGTGAGTCCACATGAGTGGAAAGAGGTGACGATAATGGACATGAGTGGACATGAGAGGACATGAGAGGACGAGAGTTGATGTCAGTGGACATTGGTGCACATGAGAAGACGGAAGTGGACAGGAATGGACATGGGTGGACATGGGTGGACATCAGTGGACATTACTGGATATGAGTGGACGAGGGTGGATATGACTCTGCATGAGTGCACATGAGTCAACATGAGTGGACATGAGGACATGAGTGGAAGTGGATGGACATTTGTGGTTGGTAGTGGACAGGTGTGGAGGTGAGTTGATGTGAGTGGACATGAGAGGACGAGACTGGACATGAATCCACCTGAGTAGACATGCGTGTATGAGAGTGAACATGAGTGGACAGGGCAGACATTAGTGGACATGGGTGGACGTGAGTGGACTTGTGTGGGTGAGGGTGGACATGCGTGGACGATAGTGGACTTTAGCGGACTTTAGTGGATATGAGTGGACATTAGTGGATGTGAGTGTACATTAGTGAATGTGAGTGGGTGAGATTAAACATGCACCCACCTGAGATCACAGGAGTAGACATTAGTGGACATCAGTGGATGTGAGTGGATGAGAATGGACATCAGTCCACGAGTGGATGTGAGTGGACATTAGTTGACGTGAGTGGACATCAGTGAATATGAGTGGCCATTAGTTGAAGCGAGTGGATGAGAATGGACATGGGCCCACATGGGTGGACGTGTGTGGATGAGAGTGGACATGAGTGGACATGAGTTGACATTAGTGGACGTTAGTGGACATTAGTGGACGTGAGTTGACAAGAGTGAACATGAGGCCACATGTGTGCACATGAGAGGATATGAGTGAACCAGAGTGGACATGAGAGGACATGAGTGGATGTGGATGGACTTGGTTTGACATGAGTGGACAATAGTGGACATGAGTGTATGTGGGTAGACATGAGTGGACGAGAGAGGACATCAGTGAATGTGAAGGACGTGACTGGCGATGGATGGAAGTGAGTGGATGATAGTGGACATGAGTGGATGTGATTAGACATCAGTGTACGCCAGTGGAGGATAGTGGATATGAGTCCACATGTGTGCATGTTAGTGGAAATAAGTGGACCAGAGTGGACATCAGAGCACATGAGTGGACATGGATGGACTTGGTTTGACATGAGTGGATGATAGTGGACATGAGTGGATGTGGGTGGAGTGGATATGAGTGGACCAGTGTTGACATGAGCCCACATGTGTTGCCATGTGTGGATGAGAGGGGACATGAGTCCACATGATTGGATGTGAGTGGACATTAGTGGTCGTGAGTGGACATTGGTACATATGAGAAGATGAAAATGGACAGGAATGGACGTGTGTGGACATGGGTTGACATCAGTGGACATTACTGGATGTGAGTGTATGAGAGTGGACATGAGTCTGCAGGAGTGCACATGACTTGACATGAGTGGACATGAGGACATGAGTGGAGGTGGATGGATATGAGTGGATGGTAGTGGACAAGAGTGGAGGTGAGTTGACTTGAGTGGACATGAGAGGATGAGACTGGACATGAGTTCACATGAGTGGACATGAGTAAAATGAGAGGAGATGAGTCGACATGTATAGCCATGAGTGGATGTGGATAGAAATGGGTTGACATGAATGAGTGATAGTCAAAAAAAGTGGACATGTTTGGAAATAAGAGGAGAGGAGTGGACATGGATAACCATGAGTGGACATCCATAGAGGTTGGTTGACATGAATGGGCAATAGTGAACATGAGTGGACATTACAAATGTGGATGGACATGAGTGGACATGAGTGGACATTAGTGGATGTGAATGGACATGGGAGGACGTGAGTGGACGTGGGTGGGCATGAGTGGAAATGAATCAATGTGAATAGATGTGAGTTGACATTAGTGGATGTGAATGGTTATTAGTGGACTTTAGTGTACCTGAGTGGATGTAAGTGGACATGAATGGACGTGACTGGACATGGGTGGACATTAGTGAAAGTGAGTGGACATGAGTCAATAGGAGCGGACTAGAGTGGACATGAGTTCACAGTGTACATGAGTGGACATGAATAGACGTGAGTGGACATGAGAGGGCATGACTGGACCTCAATGGAAATGAGTGGCTTTTAGTGGATATGAGTGGATAACAGTGGACATGAGTCCACTGAGTGGAAATGATTGGACGATAGTTGATGTGAGTGGACATTGGTGGACATGAGTGAATGTCTGTGGACATGAGTGGACATGAGTGGGTGAGGGTGGACATGAGTGGACAATAGTGGACTAGAGTGGATGTGAGTCAACGTGAGTGGACATTAGTGGATGTGCATGGACATTAGTGGATGCGAGTGGATGAGATTAAACATGAGCCCACCTGAGAGAACATGAGTGCAATGAGTAGATGTGAGTAGACGAGAGTGGATATGAGTGGACATTAGTGGGCGAGGGTGGACATGAGTGGACGATAGTGGACTTGAGTGGAATTTAATTGACGTGAGAGGACATCATTGGACATGAGTGGCCATTAGTGGAAATGGGTGGATGAGAATGGACTTGAGCCCACATAAGTGGACATGTGTGGACGAGAGTGGACATGAGTGGACATGAGTTGATATTAGTGGACATTAGTGGACATTAGTGGATGTGAGTTGATGAGAGTGGATATGAGGCCACTTGTGTGCACATTAGTGGAAATGAGTGGACCAGAGTGGACATGAGAGCACATGAGTGGACGTGGATGGATTTGGTTTGCCATGAGTGGAGAATACTGCACATGAGTGGATATCGGTGGACATCAGTGTACATGAGTGGGCTTTAGTAGACATGAGTGGAGATGAGTGGACGTGGGAGGACATAAGTGGATGTTAGTGGACAAGAGTCAACATGAGTGGAAGACAGTGGACATGAGAAGACCCTAGTGAATCTGAATGGAGGTTGGAGGACAATAGGGGATGTTAGTGGATATTAGGTGACACGAGTGGACATGACGGTATGAGAGTGGACGTGAGTGGTTATTGGTGCACATCAATGGACAATAGTGGACATTAATAGACATGAGTGGACATGAGTGGACATATGTGGATGTGAGTGGACTTGGGTGGACTTGAGTGGAAGTGGGTGCACAATAGTGGACATGGGTAGACTTGGGCGGACGTGAGTGGACATGAATGGATGTGAGAGGATGAGAGTGGATGAGAGAGGATATGCGTGGAAATGAGTGGACATAAGTGGATGTGGGTGGGCATCAGTGGACATGAGTTAGTGACAGTGAATATCGGTGGACAAGAGTGGACATTAACAGATGTGAGTGGAGGAGAGTGGACATGAATCGACATGAGTGTACATCAGGGGACATGAAAGGACGTGAGTGGACATGAGTGGACATGTGTAAAAGAGGGTCGATACCAGTGGGCATGACTGGACATTAGTAGATGTGAGTGGTTGTGAGTGGATGAGAATGGACATGAGTCCACATGAGTGGATGTGAGTGGACAATAATGGATGTAAGTGGACATCAGTGGATGCGAGCAGCCAATAGTGGAAGTGAGTGTATGAGAATGGACATGAGCCCACATGAGTGGACATGTGTGGACGAAAGTGGACATGAGTGGACATGAGTTGATATTAGTGGATCTTAGTGGACATTAGTGGATGTGAGTTGACAAGAGCGGACAGGAGGCCACGTGTGCACATGAGCTGATATGTGTGGACAAGAGTGGACATGAGAGGACATGAGTGGACGTGGATGGACTTGGTTTGACATAAGTGGACGATAGTGGACCTGAGTTGATGTGGGTGGAGTGGATATCAAGAGTGGACATGAGCCCACATGTGTTGACATGTGTGGAGAGGGGGCATGCGTGAATAAGTGTGGATACTAATGGACATTAATTGATGTGAGTGGACGAGAGTGGATGAGAGTAGATATGAGTGGAAATGAGTGGATGTGAGTGGATTTGGGTGGACATGAGTGGACGAGAGAGGACATGAGTGAACATGAAGGACATGATGGGACATGGATGGATGTGAGTGTACGATAGTGGACATTAGTGGATGTGAGTAGACATCAGTGGATGCCACTGGACGAGAGTGGACATGAATCCACATGATAACACTTGAGTAGACATGAGTGGACATTAGTGGACGTGAGTGGACATTAGTGGACGTGGGTGGACTTGAGTGGAAGTGGGTGCACAGGAGTGGATGTAGGTGGACATGAGTGGACGATGGTGGACATCAGTGTACATGAGTGGACATTAGTAGATATGCATGGACATGAGTGGACATGGGTGGACATCAGTGGACGTTAGTGGACATGATTCAACATGAGTGGACATGAGAAGACACTTGTGAACCTGGATAGAGGTTAGTGGACAAGACAGGATGATAGTGGACATGACTGGATATGAGGGGACATGAGTGGACATGAGTGGATGAGAGTGGAAGTGAGTGGATATTGGTGGACATGAATGGACGAAGGAGGACATTAATAGAGATGAGTGGACATGAGTGGACATTTGTGGATGTAAGTGGACTTGG
Source organism: Eulemur rufifrons (assembly GCF_041146395.1). Lineage (NCBI taxonomy): Eukaryota > Metazoa > Chordata > Mammalia > Primates > Lemuridae > Eulemur > Eulemur rufifrons. Next base: position 2,990,179 of record NC_090984.1, on the reverse strand, counting down.
GTGGACTTAAGTGGAAGTGGGTGCACAGGATTGGACATGAGTAGTCGTGGGTGGATGTGAGTGGACATGAATGGATGTTAGTAGATTTGAGTGGATATTTCTGGATGTGAATGGACATGAGTGGACATTAGTAGACCGGATTGGACAAGAGTGGCATGAATGGATGGGAGTGGACAACATTAGTGGATGCGAGTGGATATCAGTGGAAGTGAGTGTCAATTAGTCGAAGTCAGTGGAAGAGGGTGGACATGAGCCCACATGAGTGGACATCTGTGGACGATAGTGAACATGAGTGGACCTGTGTAAATGAGAGTTGACATCAGTGGACGTGAGTGGACATTAGTGGATGTGAGTGGAGGAGAGTGGAGGAGAGTGGATATGAGTCGACATGAGAGGACATGAATTGGTGTGAGTGGACATGAGTGGACATGTGTAAATGTGGGTGGACATCAGTGGCCATGAGTGGACATTAGTGGATGTGAGTTGGCGTGAGTGGACATCAGTGGACGTTAGTGGACATGAGTAGACATCAGTGGATGTGAGTGGATGAGAATTGACATGAGTCCACAACAGTGCACTTGAGTTGAAATGAGTGGACATGAATGTATGTGGGTGGATATGAGTGGATATGAGTGGTCCAGAGTGGGAGAGTGTGGACATGAGTGGACGGGAATTGAAGTCGGTGGACATCAGTGGATGTGAGTGGACATTAGTGGACGTGAGTGGACGAGAGTGACATGAGGCCACATGTGTGCACATGAGTGTACATTAGTGGACATGAGAGGACATCAATGGATGTTGATTGACTTGGTTTGACAAGAGTGGAGGATACTGGACATGAGTGGATGTCAGTGGACATCAGTGTACATTAGTGGATGTTAGTAGACATGTGTGGGTGGACGTGGGTGGATATCAGTGGACATCAGTGGACATTAGTGGAAATTAATGGACGTGAGTTGATGAGAGTGAACATGAGGCCACATGTGTGCACTTGAGAGGATATGAGTAGACCAGAGTGGACATGAGAGAACATGAGTGGATGTGGATGGAGTTGGTTTGACATGAGTGGATGATAGTGGTCATGAGTGGATGTGGGCAGATATGAGTGGAGGAGAGAGGACATGAGTGAACATGAAGGACATGATTGGATGTGGATGGACGTGAGTGGACAATAGTGGACATGAGTAGACATCAGTGGATGCCAGTGGACAAAAGTGGACATGAGTCCACATGTGTGCACTTGAGTAGACATGAGTGGATATGAGTGGATGTGGATGGACATGGGTGGAAGTGAGTGGATGTTACTGGACATGCATGGGCAAAGGTGGACATGAGTGGATGTGGTGGACATAGTGTACATGAGTGGGCATGAGTGGATATCAGTGAACGTGAGTGGTCATTAGTGGAGGTGAGTGGATGAGAGTGGACATGAGTTGACATGATTACATATGAGACGATATCAGTGGACATGAGGACATGAGTGGAGGTGCATGGACTTGAGTGGACCATAGTGGACAGGAGTGAAGATGAGTTGACATGAGTGGACATGACAGGACGAGACTGGACATGAGTCCACATGAGTGGACATGAGTCACAATGAGAGGAGATGAGTGAACGTGGATAGCCATGAGTGGATGTGGATTGAAGTAGGTTGACATGAATGGACGGTAGTGAAAATGAGTGGACATGTGTGGAAATGAGAGGAGAGAAGTGGACATGGACAGCCATGAGTGGACATGGACAGAAGTTGGTTGACATGAATGGACAATAATGAACATGGGTGAATATTTATAAACGCAGATGGACATCAGTGGGCATGAGTGGACACTAGTGGATGTGAGTGGACATGGGTGGACATGACTGGACGTGGGTGGGCATGTGTGGAAATGAATCGACGTGTATAGATGTGAGTTGACATTAGTGGATGTGAATGGTCATTATTGGATTAGTGTACATGAGTGGACGTACATGGACATGAATGGACGTGATTGGACACAGGTGGAGATTAGTGGATATGAGTGGATATGAGTCAATGTGAGTGGACGAGAGTGGACATGAGTCCACCTGAGTGGACATGAGTGGACGTGGGCAGACATCAGTGGATGTGGGTGGACGTGAGTGGACTTTGGTGGGTGAGGGTGGACATGAGTGGGTGACAGTGGACTTTAGTGGACGTGAGTGGACATGAGTGGATGTCAGTGGACATTAGTTGATGTGAGCAGATGAGATTAAACATGTGCCCACCTGAGATCACAGGATTGGACGTTAGTGGACATGAGTGGACACCAGTGGATGTGAGTAGCCATTAGTGGATGTGAGTGGAGGAGAGTGGACATGAGCCCACTTGAGTGGACATGTGGGGATGAGAGTGGACATGAGTGGATGTTACTGGATATTAATGGATGTGAGTTGACAAGAGTACATGAGGCCACATGTGCACACATCAGTGGATATGAGTGGTCCAGAGTGGATATGAGTAAACATGAGTGGACGTGGATGGAGTTGGTTTGACATGAGTGCACGATAGTGGACATGAGTGGAAGTGAGTAGACACCAGTAGATACCAGTGGATAGGAGTGGACATCAGTCCCCATGAGGGCACTTGAGTAGATATAAGTGGGCATGAGTGGATGTGGGTGGACATGAGTGCATGTGAGCAGATGTAACTGGACAAGCGTGGGCAAGGTTGGACATGAGTGCATGAGAGTGGACATTAGTGGACATGAGTGGACTTGGGTGGACTTGAGTGAAAGTGAGTGCACATGAATGGATGTGGGTGGACATGAGTGGGCGAGAGAGGACATGAGTGAACATGAAGACATGATGGGACATGGATGGATGTGAGTGGACGATAGTGGACATGAGTGGATGTGAGTAGACATCAGTGGATGCCACTGGAGAGTGGACATGAATCCACATGATAACACTTGAGTAGACATGAGTGGACATTAGTGGACGTGAGTGGACTAGAGTGGATAAGAGTGGACAAGAGTGGATATGAGTGGACAGGAGTGGACATGAGTGGACAGGAGTGGGCGTGGGTAGATAGGTTTGGGCATTATTTTACGAGAGTAGACATCAGTGGACGAGATGGTACATGAATCCACATGAGTTTACTTGAGTAGACATGAGTGAACATGAGTGGAAGTGAGTGGACATTAGTGGACATGAGTGGACATGGGAGGACATCAGTGGACGTGAGTGGACATTCGTGGACATTAGTTGATGAGAGTGCACATGAGTTGACATGAGTGAATGTGAAGGACATGTGTGGATGTGGAAGGTTGTGAGTAGACGATAAAGGAGATCAGTGGATGAGACTGGACATGAGTCCACATGAGTGGACATGAGAAAATATGAGAGGATATGAGTGGACATGTATCGCCATCAGTGGATGTGGATGGAAGTGGGTTGACATGAAAGAACGATAGTGTAAATGAGTGGACATGTGGGGAAATGAGAGGAGATAAATGGACATGGATAGCCATGAGTGGACAAGGGTGGAAGTGGGTTGACATGAATGGACGATAGTGAACATGAGTGGACATGTGTAAACGTGGGTGAATATCAGTGGACATGAGAGGACATTAGTGGAGGTGAGAGGACCTGGGTGGATGCTAGTGGACCTGGGTGGACATGAGTGGACGTGGGTGGACGTGATTGGAAATGAATCATCATGGATAGATGTGAGTTGACATTAGTGGATGTGAATGGTCATTATGGACAATAGTGTACATAAGTGGTCAGGTGTGGACATGAGTGGACATGAGTGGGTGATGGTGGATATAAATGTACATTGGTGGACATGAGTGGATGTAGCTGGACGTGTGTGGAAATGAATCAACATCAACAGATGTGAGTGGACATTAGTGGACGTGAGTGGACATGAGTGGAAGTGGGTGATGTCGGTTGACATTAGTGGACGTGAGTGGACATTAGTTGGTGTTAGTAGCCGAGAGTGGACATGATTCCACATGAGTTCACATGAGTCTTCATGAATGGACCTGTTTGGACATGAGAGAACATGACTGGACATCAATGGAAATGTGTGCCTATTAGTGGATGTGTGTGGAGGAGAGTGGACATGAGTCCACCTGATTGGACTTGAGTGTACGAGAGTGGACATGAGTGGATGTGGGCAGAAATGAGTGGATGTAGGTGGACGTGTGTGGATATGAGTGGGCGAGGGTGGACAAAAGCGGACGATTGTGGACTTGAGTGGACATGAAGGGACGTCAATGGACATGTTTGGAGGTCAGTGGACGAGAGCCTACATGAGTCCACATGAGTGGACATGAGTGGAAGTCAGTGGACATTAGTGGACATGACTGAACATTAGAGGACATGAGTGGCCATTAGTGGATATGAGTGGATGAGAGTGGCCATGAGCCCACATGAGTTGACATGTGTTGACGAGAGCGGACACGAGTGGAAGTGAGTGGACATTATTGGATGTTAGTGGACATTAGTGGATGTGAGTTGAAGACAGTGTACAGGAGGCCACATGTATCCACATGAGTGGACATGAGTGGCCGTGGAAGGACTTGGTTTGACATGAGTGGATGATAGTGGACATGAGTGGAGGTGGGTGGATCACAGTATGCAGGAGTGGATATCAGTAGACTTGAGTGGACATGAGTGGGCATTTGTGGATGTGAGTGGAGTAGAGTGGACATGAGAGGAGAAGAGAAGATGTGGATAGACATTAGTGGAATTGAGTGGAGATGAGTCAACATGGATGGACATCGGTGGATATGAGTGGACATTGGTGGACATTAGTGGACGAGAGTGCACATCAGTATCCATGAGTTTACATGTGTGGACGTGAAGGATATGAGTGGACCTGGAAAGAAGTGAGTGTGTGGTAGTGGACATGAGTGGACGTGAGTGGATGAGTGTGGACGAGAGTGGACATGAGTCCACATGAGTGCACAGGAGTATACATGAGCGCATATGAATGGACGTGAGTGGAGATTACAGGACATGAGTGGACCTCAATGTAAATGGGTGGCTATTACTGGATGTGAGTGGATGAGAGTGGACATGAGTACATGTGGGCCAACATGAGTGGATGTGGGTGGACATGAATGGACATGAGTGGGTGAGGGAGGACATGAGTGAACGATAGTGGACTTCAGTGGACGTGAGTGGACGTGAGTTGACATTAGTGGATGTGAGTTGATGAGAGTGGACAGCAGAGGTCCTGAGTGGCCATTAGTGAATGTGAGTGGACGAGAGTGGAAATGAGCCCACATGAGTCGATATGTGTGGAGGAGAGTGGCTGTGAGTGGAGAGAGTGGACATTAGTGGATGTGAGTGGATGAGAGTTTATGTGAGTTGACATGAGTGGATGTGAGTGGACGTGGGTAGACATCAGTGGGCATTACTGTACATGAGTAGACATCAGTGGATGAGAGGGGACATGAATCCTCATGAGTTCACTTGAGTACACATGAGTAGACATGAGTTGAAGCGGCTGGACATTAGTGGAAGTGAGTGGACATGAGTGGACTGGGGAGGACATCTGTGGACCTGAGTGGACATTCATGGACACTAGTGGAAGGGATTGCACATGAGTATACATGAGTTGACATGAGTGGACATAAGGATACGAGTGGACACGGAAGGACATGAGTGGACGATAGTGGACATGAGTGGAAGAGACTGGACATGAGTCCACATGAGTGGACTTGAGTAAAAATGAGAGGAGTTGAGTGGACATGGATAGCCATGAGTGGACGTGGATGGAAGTGTGTTGACATAAATGAACAATAGTACAAATAGATGGACATGAGTGGAAATGAGAGGAGATGCATGGATATACATGAGTGGATATGGATATAAGTGGCATGACGTGAATGGACGATAGTGAACATGAATGAACATATGTATATGGGGGTGGATATCAGTGGACATGAGAGGACATTAGTGGAGGTGAGAGGACGTGGTTGGACATGAGTGGACATGGGTTGGCGTGAGTAGAAATGAATCATCGTGAATAGATGTCAGTTGACATTACTCGATGTGAATGGTCATTATGGACAATAATGTACATGAGTGGTCATGTGTGGACATGAGTGGACATGAGTGGACATGAGTGGAAATGACTGGATGTATGTGGACATCAGTGGAAGTGGGTGGACATGATTTGGTGTGAGTGGACGTGAGTGGACATAGCTCCACATGGGTTCACATGAGTGTGCATGAATGGACCTTAGTGGACATGAGAGGTCATTACCGGACATGAATGGAAATGAGTGGCTATTAGTGGATGTGAGTGGATTAGAATGGACATAAGTCCACCTGAGTGGACATGAGTAGACAAGAGTGGACATGAGTGGATGTGGGCATAAATGAGTGGATGTGGGTGGACATGAGTGGACATGAGTGGGCGAGGGTGGACATGAAAAGACAATTGTGGACTTGAGTGTCATGAGTGGACGTGAGTGGAGGTTGGTAGACACCAGTGGGCATTAGTGTACGTCAGTAGACATCAGTGGACGAGAGGGGACATGAGTTCACTTGAGTAGACATCAGTGGACATGGCTGGATGTGGGTGGACATTAGTGGAAGTGAGTGGACATGAATAGACATGGGAGGACATCAGTGGGCATGAGTGGACATTCGTCAACATTAGTGGACGAGAGAGCACATGAGTTGACATGAGTGGACATGAGGGACATGAGTGGATATGGAAGGACTTTAGTGGATGATAGTGGACATGACTGGACAGGAGTCCACATGAGAGGACAGGAATGGATGGGAGAGGACATGGATGAACACGAGTATACCTGAGTGGACATGGGTGGACATGAGTGGACATGAGAGGACATCATTGGACGTTGCTGGACGTGAGTGGAAATGAATCAATGTGTGGACGTGATTGGACATGAGTGGAAGTGAGGGGATATCAGTGGACATCAGTGGACATGATTGGACATTAGATGGTTTGAGTGGACGAGAGTGGACATGACTCCACATGAGTTCATATGAGTGTCCATGAATGGACCTGAGTGGACATAAGAGGAAATGGATGGACATCAATGGAAATGAGTGGCTATTAGTGGACGTGTGTGGAGGAGAGTGGACATGAGTCCACATGAGTGGACATGAGTGGACGAGAGTGGACATGAGTGGATGTGGGCAGATTGAGTGGATCTGGGCGGACATGAGTCGACATGAGTGGGCGAGGGTGGACAAGAGCGGATGATTGTGGACTTGAGTGGACATGAGTGGACGTGAATGGATAGGTTGGGGGTGAGTGGATGAGAGTAGACATTAGTCCACATGAGTGGACATGAGTAAAAATGAGAGGAGATCAGTGGACACGTATAGCCTTGAGTGGACGTGGATGGAAGTGGGTTGACATGAATGTTCGATAGTGAACCTGAGTGGACATGTGTAAACGTGGGTGGATATCAGTGGACATGGGAGTACATTAGTGGAGGTGAGAGGACATGGGTGGACATAAGTGGACATGGGTGGACGTGAGTGGAAATGAATTATCGTGAATAGATATGAGTTGACATTAGTGGATGTGAATGGTCATTATGGACAATAGTGTACCTGAGTGGTCATGTGTGGACATGAATGGATGTGAGTGGAAATGAGTGTACATGGGTCCACATGAGTGGACATGAATGGACGAGAGAGGACACGGGTGAACATAAGTGGACTTGGGTGGACATGAGTGGGCTACGGTGGACGTGAGTGGACATAGCTGGAAGTGGGTGGAAATGAATCAACACGAATAGATGTGAGTGGACATTAGCGGACACGAGTGGATCTGAGTGGAACTGAGGTGATGTCAGTGGAAATCAGTGGACATGAGTGGACATTAATTGGTGTGAGTGGACGAGAGTGGACACGACTCCACCTAAGTTCACATGAGTGTCCATGAATTGACCTGAGTGGATATGAGAGGACATGACTGGACATCAATGGAAATGAGTGGCTAATAGTGGCTGTGTGTGGAGGAGAGTGGACATGAATGGACGAGAGTGGACATGAGTGGATGTGGGCATAAATGAGTGGATGAGGGTGGACATGAGTGGACATGAGTGGGCGAAGTGGACATGAGTGGACAATTGTGGACTTAGTTGGTTGTGAGTGGAATCAAAAGGACATGCTTGGAGGTGAGTGGATGAGAGCGGACATCAGTCCACATGAATGGACGTCAGTGGACATTAGTGGACGTGAGTGAACATTGGTGGATATGAGTGGCCATTAGTGGATATGAGTGGATCAGAGTGGATATGAGCCCACATGAGTTGACATGTGTCGATGAGAGTGGACATGAGTGGAAGCGAGTGGACATTATTGGATGTTAGTGGACATTAGTGGATCTGAGTTGAAGAGAGTGGACGGGGGCAACATGTGTCCACATGAGGGGATATGAGTGGACGAGAGTGGACATGAGAGGACATGAGTGGTCATCTATGGACTTGATTATACATGAGTGGACGATAGTGGACATAAGAGGAGGTGGGTGGACCTCAGTTTACATGAGTGTATTTTAGTATACATGAGTGGACATGAGTGGATGAGAGTGGACATTAGTGTATGTTAGTGGACATTAGTGGATGTGAGTGGACTAGAGTGGACTAGAGTGGATGAGCGTGGACACGAGTGGATGTAAGTTGATGTGGGTAGACATCAGTGGGCATTAGTGTACCTGAGCACACATTAGTGGATTAGAGGTGCCATGAGTCCACATGAGTTCACTTGAGTAGACATGAGTGGACATGAGTGGATGTGGGTGGACATTTTCGAAGTGAGTGGACATTAGTGGACATGGGAGGACATCAGTGGACATTAGTGGACATTGGTGGACATTAGTGGACGAGAGTGCACATGAGTAAACATGAGTTTACATGTGTGGACCTGAAGGATATGAGTGGACCTTGATGAAAGTGGGTGTATGATAGGGGACATGAGTGGATGTGAGTGGATGTGAGCGGAAGAGAGTGGACAAGAATGAACATGAGTCCACGTGCGTGCACAGGATTGTACATGAGTGGACATGAATGCACGTGAGTGGACATGAGAGAACATGACAGGACATCAATGGACAAGAGAGGCTATTAGTGGATGTAAGTGGATGAGAGTGGATATGAGTATATGAGGGCAGACATGAGTGGATGTTGGTGGACATCAGTGGACATGAGTGGGCGAGGGAAGACATGAGTGAACGATAGTGGTCTTGAGTGGACGTGTGTCGATGTGAGTCGACATTAGTGGATGTGAGTTGACGAGAGTTGACAGCAGAGGACGTGAGTGGCCATTAGAGGATGGGAGTGGACGAGAGTGGACATGAGCCCACATGAGTGGACATGTGTGGAGGATAGTGGACATGAGTGGACAAATGTGGACATTAGTGTACATTAGTTGACATTAGTGTACGTAAGTGAATTAGAATGGATGAGAGTGGACAAGAGTGGAAATGACTGGATGTGAATGGACATGGGTAGATATCAGTGGGCATTAGTTTACGTGAGTAGACATCAGTGGACAAGAGGGGAAATGAGTCAACATGAGTTCACTTGAGTAGACATGAGTGCACATGAGTGGATGTGGGTGGTATTAGTGGAAGTGATTGGACATGAGAGGACATGGGTGGACATCAGTGGACGTGAGTGGACATTAGTGGACGAGAGTGCACATGAATTGACATTAGTGGATGTGAAGGATATGAGTAGACATGGAAGGATGTGAGTGGATGATAGTGGACATGAGTGGACGAGACTGGACATGAGTCCACATGAGTGGACATGAGTAAAAATGAGAGGAGATGAGTGGACATGGATAGCCATGGGTGGACATGGATGGAAGTGCATTGACATGAATGGATGATAGTGCAAATTAGTGGACAGGTGTGGAAAAGAGAGGAGATGAGTGGACATGGAAAACCATGAGTGGATGTGGATGGAAGTGGGTTGACATGAAAGGATGATAGTGAACATGAGTGGACATGGGTAATCGTGGGTGGATATCAGTGGACATGAGAGGACATTAGTCTAGATAAGTGGACGTGGGTGGACATGAGCGGACGTGGGTGGATGTGAATGGAAATCAATCGTCGTGAATAGATGTGAATTGCCTTAGTGGATGTGAATGGTCATTATGGACAATAGTGTACATGAGTGGTCATGAATAGACATGAATGGATGTGAGTGGACATGAGTCCACATGAGTCCACATGAGTGGACATGAATGGATGAGAGAGGACATGGGTGAACACTAGTGGATGTGGGTGGACATGAGTGGGCAATGGTGGACATGAGTGGACATGGGTGGAGGTGGATGGACATGAGTGGAAATGAATCAATGTGAGTGGACATTAGTGGACGTGAATGGACGTGAGTGGACATGAGTGGAAGTGAGGGGATGTCGGTGGACATCAGTGCACGTGAGTGGAGATTAGTTGGTGTGAGTGGACGAGAGTGGACAGAACTCCACGTGAGTTCACATGAGTGTCCATGAATGGAGCTGAGTGGACTTCCGTGGACATTAGTGGATGAGAGTGCACATGAGTTGACATGAGTGGAGGTGAAGGATATGAGTGGACGTGGCAGAACATGAGTGCACAATAGTGGACATGAGTGGACGAGACTAGACATGAGTCCACATGGGTGGACATGAGTAAAAATGAGAGGATATCAGTGGACATGGATAGCCATGGTGGGATGTGGATGGAAGTGGGTTGACATGAATGGAAGATAGTGAACATGAGTGGACATGTGTAAACGTGGATGGATATCAGTGGACATGAGAGGATATTAGTGGAGTTGAGAGGACGTGGGTGGACGTGAGTGGACATGGGTGGACATGAGCAGACGATTGTAAACTTGAGTCAATGTGAGTGGAAGTGAATGGACATGATTGGAGGTCAGTTGAGGAGAGTGGACATCAGACCACATGAATTGAATTGAGTGGACATCCACGGACATTAGTGGATGAGAGTGGACATCGGTGGAAGTGAGTGGCCATCAGTGGATATGAGTGGACAAGTGTCAACATGAGCCCACATGAGTTGACATGTGTGGACAAGAGTGGACATGAGTGGAAGTGAGTGGATATTATTGGATGTTAGTGGACATTAGTGGACATGAGTTGAAGAAAGTGGACAGGAGGCCACATGTGTCCACATGAGTGGATATGAGTGGACCAGAGTGGACATAACAGAACATGAGTGGCCGTGGATGGACTTGGTTTGACATGAGTGGACTATAGTGGACATGAGTGGAGGTGGTTGTACCTCAGTGTACATGAGTGGATATTAGTAGACATGAGTGGACACGAGTGGACATTTGTGGAAATGAGTGGCCTAGCGTTCACATGAGAGTAGATGAGTGGACATGGATAGACATAAGTGGAATTGAGTGGACATGAGTGGATATGGGTGGACTTGAGTGGATATGAGTGGACATTGGTGGACATTAATGGATGAGAGTGCACATGACTACACATGAGTTTACATGTGTGGACGTGTGGTTATGAGTGGACCTGGATGGAAGTGAGTGTATGATAGTGGACATGAGTGGACCTGAGTGGACGTGGGTGGACGAGAGTGGACGATAGTGGACATGAGTCCACATGAGTGCACAGGAGTGTACATGAGTGGACATGAATGGACATGAGTGGAGATTAGAGAACATCACTGGACATCAATAGAAAAGTGTGGCTATTAGTCAATGTGAGTGGACATGGGTAGATGTGGGCAGACATGTGTGGATGTGGGTGGACATGGGTGAACATGAGTGGGTGAGGGAGGACATGAGTGAATGATAGTGGACTTCAGTGGACCTGAGTGGATGTGAGTTGACTTTAGTGGATGTGAGTTGATGAGAGTATACATTGGAGGACGTAAGTGGGCATTAGTGGATGTGTGTGGAAGAGAGTAGACATGAGTCCACCTGAGTGGACATGTGTGGACGAGAGTGGACATGAGTGGACGAGAGTGGACATTATTGTATGTTAGTGGACATTAGTGGACGTTAGTGGATGTGAGTGGACTAGAGTGGATGAGAGTGGACACAAGTGGATGTGAGTGGATGTGGGTAAACGTCCATGGGCATTAGTGACCATGAGTAGACATCAGTGCATGACAGGAGCCATGAGTCCACATGAGTTCTCTTGAGTAGACATGAGTGGACATGAGTGGATATGGGTGGACATTAGTTAAAGTGAGTGGACATTGGTGGAAATGGAAGGACATCAGTGGATGTGAGTGGATATTCATGGACATTATTGGACAAGAGTGCACATGAGTTGACATGAGAGGATGTGGAAAGACGTGAGTGGACAATAGTGCACCTGAGTGGACGCGACTGGACATGAGTCTACATGAGGACATGAGTAAAAATGAGAGGAGATGAGTGGACATGGATAGCCATGAGTGAACGTGCATGGAAGTGGGTTGAAATGAATGGACGATAGTGAACATGAGTGGACATGTGTAAACGTGGGTGGATATCAGTGGACATGAGAGGAGATTAGTGGAGGTGAGAGGATATGGGTGGACGTGAGTGGACGTGGGTGGACATGAGTGGAAATGAATCATTGTGAATAGATGAGATTTGACATTAGTGGATGTGAATGGTCATTGTGGACAATATTGTACCTGAGTGGTCACGTGTGGAAATGAATGGATGTGATTGGACATGAGTCCACGAGTGGACATGAATGGATGAGAGAGGACATGGGTGAACACGAGTGGACATGGGTGGATATGAGTGGGCATGAGTGGGCGTTGCTGGACATGAGTGGACTTGGGTGGACATGGCTAGATGTAAGTGAAATGATTCAACATGAATAGTTGTGAGTGGACATTAGTGGACGTGAGTGGACATCAATGGAAGTGACGTAATGTCGGTGAACATCAGTGGATGTGAGTCGACATTAGTTGGTGTCAGTGGAAGAGAGTGGACATGACTCCACATGAGTTCACATGGGTGTCCATAATGGACCTGAGTGGACATTAGAGGACATGCATGGACATCAATGGAAATGAGTGGCTATTAGTGGATGTGTGTGGTGGAGAGTGGACATGAGTCCACCTGAGTGGACATGAGTGGATGAGAGTAGACATGAGTGGATGTGGGCGGAAATTAGTGGATGTGGGTGGACATGAGTGGACATGATTGGACGAGGATGAACATGAGTGGATGATTGTGGACTTGAGCGGACATGTGTGGACGTGAGTGGAGGTGAATGGACATTCTTGGAGGTAGTGGACGAGAGTGGACATGAGTCCACATGAGTGGACATGAGTGGACATCAGTGGACATGAATGGACATTAGTGGACGTGAGTGGCCAATAGTGGATATGAGTGGATTAGAGAGGACATGAGCCCACAAGAGTTGTTATGTGTGGACGAGAGTGGACATGAGTGGAAGTGAGTCGACATTATTGGATGTTAGTGGACATTAGTGGACATGAGTTGAAGAGAGTGGACGGAAGGCCACATGTGTCCACATGAGTGGGTCTGAGTGGACCAGAGTGGACATGAGAAGACATGAGTGGCCATGGATGGACTTGGTTTGACATGAATGGATGATAGTGGACATGAGTAGAGATGGGTGGACCTCAGAGTACATGAGTGGATATTAGTAGACTTCAGGGGACATGAGTGGACAATTGTGGATGTGAGTGGAGTAGAATGGACATGAGATGAGATGAATGGGTGTGGATAGACATTAGTGGAAGTGAGTGGATATTAGTGGATATGGGTGGACATCAGTGGATATGAGTGGACATTGGTAGACATTAGTGGACAAGAGTGCCCATGAGTAAACATGAGTTTATTCATGTGGACGTGAAGGTTAGGAGTGTACCTGGTTCGAAGTGAGTGTATGATAGTGGAGGTGAGTGGACGTGAGTGGACGAGAGTAGATGAGAGTGGACATGAGTCCACATGAGCTGATAGGTTTGGACGAGAGTGGACATGAGTGGATGTGAGTGGACATTATTGGATGTTAGTGGACATTAGTGGAAGTAAGTTGAAGAGAGTGGAAAGGAGGCCACATGTGTCCACATGAGTGGATATGAGTGGACCAGAATGGACAGTAGAGGACATGAGTGGCCATGGATGGACTTGGTTTGACATGATTGGACGATAGTGGATATGAGTGGAGGTGGGTGGACCTCAGTGTACGTGAGTGGATATTAGTAGACGTGAGTGGTCATGAGTGGACATTTGTGGATTAGTGGCCTAGAGTTCACATGAGAGGAGATGAGTAGACGTGGATAGACATTAGCGGAAGTGAGTGGACGTAAGTGGATTTTGGTGGGGGACATCAGTGGATATGAGTGGACATTGGTGGACATTAGTTGACGAGAGTGCCCATGAGTACAATGAGTTTACATGTGATGACGGGAAGGATATGAGTGGACCTGGATGGAAGTGAGTGTCTGATAGTGGACATGAGTGGATGAGAGTGGACAAGAGTGGACATGAGTCCACATGAGTGCACAGTAGTGTACATGAATAGACGTCAGTGGAGATGAGAGGACATAACTCGACATCAATGGAAATGAGTGGCTATTAGTAGACCTGAGTGGATGAGAGTGGACATGAGTAGACTTGGGCGGACATGAGTGGATGTGGGTGGACATGAGTGGACATAAGTGGGCGAGAGAGGACATGAGTGAATGATAGTGGACTTGAGTGGACGTGAGTGAACGTGAGTCAACATTAGTCGATGCGAGTTGACGAGAGTGGACAGCAGAGGACGTGAGTGGCCATTAGTGGATGTGAGTAGACGAGAGTGGACATGAGCCCACATGAGTGGACATGTGTTGATGAGAGTGGACATGAGTGGACAAGAGTGGACATTAGTGTACGTTAGTGGACATTAGTCTACACGAGTGGACATGAGTGGACTAGAGTGAATAAGAGTGGACATGAGTGGACATGATTGGACGTCAGTGGATGTGGGTAGACATCAGTGGGCATTAGTGTACATGAGTAGACATCAGTTTACGAGAGGGACATGAGTCCACATGAGTTCACTTGAGTAGACATGAGTGGGCATGAGTGGATGTGGGTCAACATTAGTGGAAGCGAGTGGACATTAGTGGACATGGGAGTACATCAGTGGACATGAGTGGACATTCGTGGACATTAGTGGATGAGAGTGCACATGAGTCGACATGAGTGGACATGAGGACATGAGTGGAGGTGGATGGATGTGAGTGGACGGTAGTGGACAGGATTGGAGTGAGTTGATATGAGTGGACATGAGTAAAAATGAGAGGAGATTAGTGGACATGTATAGCCTGCAGTGGATGTGGATAGAAGTGGGTTGACATGAATAAACGATAGTGCAAATAAGTGGACATGTGTGGAAATTAGAGGAGATGAGTCGACATGGATAGCAATGAGTGGACATCGATGGAAGTGGGTTGACATGAATGGACGATAGTGAACATGAGTGGACATGTGTAAACATAGGTGGATATCAGTGGACATGGGAGGACATTAGTGTAGGTAAGTGGACATGGGTGGACGTGGGTGGACATGAGTGGATGTGGGTGGGTGTTAGTGGAAATGACTCATTGTGAATACAAGTGAGTTGACATAAGTGGATGTCAATGGTCATTATGGACAATAGTGAACATAAGTGGTCATGTGTGGACATGAATGGACCTGAGTGCACATGAGTGGACATGAGTCCACATGAGTGGACATGAATGGATGAAGGAGGACATGGTTGAACACGACTGGACCTGGGTGGACATGAGTGGGCGATGCTGGACATGAATGGACATGGGTGGACGTGAGTAAAAATGAATCACAGTAAATAGATGACCTGACATTAGTGGATGTGAATGGTCATTATCGACAATAGTGTACATGTGTGGATATGAATGGACGTGAGTGGACACTAGTGGACATAAGTGCACATGATTGGACATGAATGGATGAGAGAGGACATGGGTGAACATGAGTGGACGTGGGTAGACATGAGTGGGCGGCTGTGGACATGAGTGGAGGTGGGTGGACATGAGTGGATGTGGCTGGACGTGAGTGGAAATGCATCGATGTGAATAGATATGAGTGGACATTTGTGGATGTGAGTGGACATTAGTGGAACTGAGGGAATGTCAGTGTACATCAGTGGATGTGAGTGGACATTAGTTGGTGTGGGCAGACGAGAGTGGACATGACTCCATGTGAGTTCACAAGGGTGTCCATGAATGGACCTGAGTGGACATGAGAGGACATGATTGGACATCAATGGAAATGAGTGGCTATTAGTGGACGTGTGTGGAGGAGAGTGGACATGAATCCACCTTAGTGGACATGAGTAATGAGAGTGGACACAAGGGATGTGGGTGGAAATGAGGGGATGTGGATGTACATGATAGGACATGTATGGGCGAGGGTGGACATGAGCGTACAATTGTGGACTTGAGTTGATGTGAGTGGACATGAATGGACAATATTGGAGGTGAGTGTATGATAGTGGACATGAGTGGACCTCAGTGGACATGAATGGCCATTAGTTTATATGAGTGGATGAGAGAGGACAGGAGCCCACATGAGTTGTCATGTGTGGACGAGAGTGGACATGAGTGGAAGTGAATGGACATTATTGGATATCAGTGGACATTAGTGGATGAGAGTTGAAGAGAGTGGACAGGAGGCCACATGATTCCACATGAGTGGATATATGTGAGCCAGAGTGGACAGGAGAAGACTTGAGTGGCCGTGGATAGACTTGGTTTGACATGAGTGGATGATAGAGGACATGAGTGGAGGTGGGTGGACCTCAGTGTACATGAGTGTATATTAGTAGACGTGAGTGGACATGAATGGACATTTGTGGATGTGAGGGGCCTAGAGTTCACATGAGAGGAGATGAGTGGACATGGATAGATATTAGTGGAGTCGAGTGGACATGAGTGGATATGGGTGGTCTTCAGTGGATATGAGTTGACATTGGTGGACATTATTGGGCGAGAGTACACATGAGCTTACATGTGTCGACATGAAGGGTATGAGTGGACCTGGATGGATGTGAGTATATGATAGTGGACATGAGTGGCCATCAGTGGACGTGAGTGGATGAGAGTGGACATGAATCCACATAAGTGCACTGGAGTGTACTTTTGTGGACATGAATGGACGTGAGTGGAGATGAGAGGACATGATTGGACATCAATATAAAGGAGTGGCTATTAGTGGATGTGAGTGGATGAGAGTGGACATGAGTAGATGAGGGTGGACATGAGTGGATGTGGGTGGATATGAGTGAACAGGAGTGGGCAAGGGAGGACATGAGTGAACGATAGTGTACTTGAGTGGACGTGAGTGGCCATGAGTCGATATTAGTGGATGTGAGTTGAGAACCATGGATAGCAGAGGATGTGAGTGGCCATTAGTGGATGTGAGTGGAAGAGAGTGAACATGAGCCCACATCAGTGGACCTTGTGCAGGAGAGTGGACATGAGTGGACCTGAGTGGAAATGAATCAATGTGAATAGATGTGAGTGGGCATTAGTGGATGTGAATGGACATGAATGGAAGTGAGGGGAAGTCGGTGGACATCAGTGGAAATGAGTGGACTTTAATTGGTGTTAGTGGACAAGACTGGACGTGACTCCAGAAGATTTCACATGAGTATCCATGACTGGACCTGAGTGGACATGAGAGGATATTAGTGGACATCAATGGAAATGAGTGGCTGTTAGTGAACATGTGTGGAGGAGAGTGGACATGAGTCCACCTGAGTAGACATGAGTGGACCAGAGTGGACATGAGTAGATGTGGGCAGAAATGAGTGGAGGTGGGTGGACATGAGCTGACATGATTGGGCAAGGGTGGACGTGAGCAGACGATTGCGGACTTGAGTGGACATGAGTGGACATGAATGGACATGCTTGGAAGTGAGTGGATGATAGTGGATATGAGTCCTCCTGTGTGCCCATGAGTGGACATTAGTCAACATAAGTGTACATTAGTGGACATGAGTGTCCTTTAGTGGATATGAGTGGATGAGTGCGGACATGAGCCCACATGAGTTGACATGTGTGGACGAGAGTGGACATGAGTGGAAGTGAGTGGACATTATTGGATGTGAGTTGAAGAGAGTGGACAGGAGGCCACATGTGTCCACATGAGTGGATATGAGTGGACCGGGGAGGACATGAGAGGACATGAGTGCCCGTGGATGGACGTGGTTTAACATGAGTGGACGATAGTGGGCATGAGTGGAGGTGGGAGGACTTCCGTGTACATGAGTGGATATTAGTAGATGTGAGTGGGCATGAGTGGACATTTGTCAATGTGAGTGTCCTAGAGTGGACATGATAGGAGATGAGTGGACATGGATAGACATTAGTGGAAGTGATTGGACATGAGTGAATATGGGTGGACATAAGTGGATATAAGTGGCCATTGGAGGACTTTAGTGGACGAGAATGCACATGAATACATGAGTTTACATGTGTGGTCGTGATGATTATGAGTGGATCTGGATGGAAGTCAGTGTAAGATTGCGGACATGAGTGGACTTCAGTGGACGTGGGTAGATGAGAGTAGACAAATGTGGACATGAGTGCACAGGAATGTACATGAGTGTACATGAATGGACGTGAGTGGAGAAGAGAGGACATGACTGGACATCAATGCAAAAGAGTGGCTATTAGTGGATGTGAGTGGATGAGAGTGGACAAGAGAAGACGTGGGTGGACATGAGTGGATGTGTGTGGACATGAGTGGGTGAGGGAGTACATGAGTGAACGATAGTGGACTTGAGTGGACGTCAGTGGACGTGAGTTGATATTTGTGGATGCGAGTTGACGAGAGAGGACAGCAGAGGACGTGATTGGCCATTACTGGATGTGAGTGGACAAGAGTGGACCTGAGCCCACATGAGTGGACCTGTGTGCACAAGAGTGGACATGAGTGGACCAGAGTGCATGTAAGTGTATGTTAGTGGACATGAGTGGACAAGAGTGGCTAAGAGTGGACATGAGTGGATATGTGTGGACGGGAGTGGACGTGAGTAGACATCAGTGGACAAGAGGGCACATGAGTCCACATGAGTATACTTGAGTAGACATGAGTGGACATGAGTGGAAGTGGGTGGACAATAGTGGAAGTGAGTGGACATCAGTGGACATGGGAGGACATCAGTGGACATGAGTGGACATTAGTGGATGACAGTGCACATGAGTTGAGATGAGGAGATGTGAAGGACATGAGTGGATGTAGAAGGACGTGAGTGGAGGATAGTGGACATCAGTGGAGGTGGGTGGACCTCAGTGTACTTGAGTGGATATTAGTAGACGTGAGTGGACATGAGTGGAAATTTGTGGATGATAGTGGCCTAGAGTTCCCATGAGAGGAGATGAGTGGACATGGATAGACAATAGTGGCAGTGAGTGGATATGGGTGGACATTGGTGGATATGAGTGGACATTCGTGGACATCAGTGGAAGAGAGTGCAAATGAGTACACGTCAGTTTACATGTGTGAACGTGAAGGTTATCAGCGGACCTGGATGGAAGTGAGTGAATGATAGTGGACAGTACTGAACGTGAGTGGACATGAGTGGACAAGAGTGGACTAGATTGGACACGATTCCACATGAGTGCACAGGAGTATACATGAGTGGACATGAATGGACGTGAGTGGAGATGAGAGGACATGACTAGACATCAATGGAAAAGAGTGGCTATTAGTAGACATTAGTGGATGAGAGTGGTCATGAGTAGATGTGGGAGGACATGAGTGGATGTGGGTGGACATGAGTGAACATGAGTGGGCGAGGGAGGACATGAGTGAACGATAGTAGACTTGAGTGAATGGGAGTGGACGTGAGTTGACGTAAGTGGATGTGAGTTGACAAGTGTGGACAGCAGAGGACATGAGTGGCTATGAGTGGATGTGAGTGGATGAGAGTGGACATGAGCCCACATGAGTGGACATGTGTGGACGAGAGGGGACATGAGTGCACGAGAGTGGATATTAGTGTACATTAGTGGATGTAAGTGGACATCAGTGGACGTCAGTGGACTAGAGTGGAGGAGAGTGGACACGAGTGGACATCAGCGGACATCAGTGGACGTCGGTAGACACCAGCAGGCAATAGTGTCTGTGGGTAGACATCAGTGGACGAGAGGGGACATGAGTGGATGTCAGTGGACATCAGTGGATGTATTGGACATTAGTTGGTTTGAGTGGATGAGAGTGGACATGACTCCAGAAGAGTTCATATGAGTGTCCATGAGTGGACCTGAGTGGACATGAGAGGACATAACTGGACATCAATGGAAATGAGTGGCTATTAGTGGACGTGTGTGGAGGAATGTGGACATGAGCCCACCTGAGTGGAAATGAGTGGACAACAGTAGACACGAGTGGATGTGGGCAGAAATGAGTGGATGTGGGTGGTCATGAGTGTACATGAATGGGCGAGGGTGGACATGAGCAGACGATTGTGGACTTGAGTGGACATGAGTGGACATGAATGAAAATGCTTGGAGGTGAGTGGATGATAGCAGATATGAGTCCTCATGTGTGGACATGAGTGGACATTAGTGAATGTAAGTGTACATTAGTGGACGTGAGTGGCCTTTAGTGGGTTTGTGTGGATGAGAATGGACATGAGCCCACATGAGTGGACATGTGTTGAAGAGAGTGGACATGAGTGGACGAGAGTGGACATTATTTTACGTTAGTGGACATCAGAGGAAGTGAATGGACCAGAGTGTATGAGAGTGGACACGAGTGGATGTGAGTACACGTAGGTAGATGTCAGCGGGCATTAGTGTACGTGAACAGACATCAGTGGACGAGAGGGGACATGAGTCCTCATGAGTTCACTTGAGTAGACATGAGTTGACATGAGTGGATGTGGGTGGACATTAGTGGAAGTGAGTGGACATGAGTCGACTTGGGAGGACATCAGTAGACATACGTGGACATTAGTGGATGAGAGTGCACATGAGTTGACATGAGTGGTAGTGAAGGACATGAGTGGACATGGAAGGATGTGAGTGGATGATAGTGGACATGAGTGAACGAGACTGGACATGAGTCCCCATGAGTGGACATGAGAATCTATGAGAGGACATGAGTGGACATGTATAGCCATTAATGGACGTGGATGGAAGTGGCTTGACATAAGTGGATGATAGTGAACATGAGTGGATATATGTAAACGTGAATGGATATCAGTGGACATGGGAGGACATTAGTGGAGGTGAGAGGATGTAGGTGGAAGTGAGTGGACGGGGGTGGACATGAGTGTACGTGGGTGGAAGTGAGTGGAAATGAATCATCGTGAATAGATGTGAGTTGACATTAGTGGATGTGAATGGTCCTTATGGACAATAGTGTACATGAGTGGTCATTTGTGGACATCAGTGGACGTGAGTGGACATGAGTTGTAGTGAGGGCATGTCAGTGGACATCAGTGGATGTGAGGGGACATTAGTTGGTGTGAGTGGACAAGAGTGGATATGACTCCAGGTAAGTTCACATGAGTGTCCATGAATAGATCTGGGTGGACATGAGAGGACATGAATGGACATCAATGGAAATGAGTGGCCATTAGTGGACGTGTGTGGAGGAGAGTGGACATGAGTTCACCTGAGTGGACATGAGTGTACGAGGGTGGACATGAGTGGATGTGGGCAGAAATGAGTGGATGTGGGTAAACATGAATCGATATGAGTGGGCGAGGGTGGACCTGAGCGGATGATGGTGAACTTTAGTGGACGTGAGTGGAGGTCAATGGACATGCTTAGAGGTGAGTGGATGAGATTGGACATGAGTTCACATGAGTGGACGTCAGTGGACATTAGTGGGCGTGAGTGGACATTAGAGGAATTGAGTGGCCATAGGTGGATATGAGTCAACAAGAGTGGACATGAGCCCACATGAGTTGACATGTGTGGACGAGAGTGGACATGAGTGGAAGTGAGTGGACATTTGTGGATGTGAGTTGAAGACAGTGTACAGGAGGCCACGTGTATCCACATGGGTGGATATGAGTGGACCAGAGTGGACATAAGTGGCCATGGATGGACTTGGTTTGACATGAGTGGACGATACTGGACATGAGTCCACAAGAGTGGACTTGAGTAAAAATGAGAGGAGATGAGTGGACATGTATAGCCATGAGTGGACGGGGATGGAAGTGGATTGACATGAATGAACGATAGTGCAAATGAGTGGACATGTGTGTAAATGAGAAGAGATGAGTGGTATGGATAGCCATGAATGGACATGGATGGAAGTGGGTTGACATGAATGGACGATAGTGAACCTGAGTGGACATGTGTAAACGTGGGTGGATATCAGTGGACATGAGAGGACATTAGTGCAGGTGAGAGGAGGTGGGTGGATGTGAGTGGACCTGGGTGGACATGAGGGGACGTGGGTGGACATGAGTGGAAATAAACTGTCGTGAATTGATGTGAGTTGACATTAGTGGATATGAATGGCCATTATGGACAATAGTGTACATGAGTGGTCATGTGTGGACAAGAACAGACGTGAGTGGACATGAGTGGATGTGAGTCCACATGAGTGGACATGAATGGATGAGAGAGGACGTGGGTGAACATGAGTGGACATGGGTGGACGTGAGTGGGCGATGGTGGACATGAGTGGACGTGGGTGGACATGGGTGGGCATAGCTGGACGTGAGTGCAAATGAATCAACATGAATAGATGTGAGTGGACATTAGTGAACGTAAGTGGACATGAGTAGAAGTGAGGGGATGTCGGTGGACGTCAGTGGATATGAGTGAACATTAGTTGGTGTGAGTGGATGAGAATGGACATGACTCCACATGAGTTCACATGAGAGTCCATGAATGGACGTGAGTGAAGATGAGAGGACATGACTGGACATCAATGGAAATGAGTGGCCATTAGTGGACATGAGAGGATGAGAGTAGACATGGGTAGACATGGGGGGACATTAGTGCATGTGGGTGGACATGTGTTGACATGAGTGGGCGAGGGAGGACATGAGTGAATGATAGTGGACTTGAGTGGACGTGAGTGGATGTGAGTCGACTTTAGTGGATATGAATTGTTGAGAGTGGACAGCAGAGGACGTTAGTGGCCATTAGTGGATGTGAGTGGACAAGAGTGGACATGAGCCCACATGAGTGGATGTGTGTGGACGAGAGTGGACATGAGTGGACAAGAGTGGACATTAGTGTACATTAGTGGACATGAGTGGACATGAGTGGATGTGAGTGGACGTGTGTAGACATCAGTGGGCATTAGTGTACGTGAGTAGACATCAGTGGACGAGAGGGGACAAAAGTCCTCATGAGGTCACTGGAGTAGACATGAGTGGACATGACAGGATGTGGGTGGACATTAGTGGAAGTGAGTGCTCATTAGTGGACATGGGAGGACATCAATGGACGTGAGTGGACATTCATGGACATTAGTGGATGAGAGTACACATGAGTTGAAATGAGTGTAATGAAGGACATGAGTGGACGTAGAAGGACGTGAGTGGACAATAGCGGCCATGAGTGGATGAGATTGGACATGAGTCCACATGAGTGGACTTGAGTAAAAATGAGAGGAGGTGAGTGGACATATATAGCCAGGAGTGGGCATGGATGGAAGTGGGTTGACATGAAAGAACGATAGTGCAAATTAGTCGACATGTGGGGATATGAGAGGAAAAAGTGGCCATGGATAGCCATGAGTGGAGATGGATGGAAGTGGGTTGACATGAATGGAGGATGGTGAACATGAGTGGACATGTGTAAACGTGATTGGATAACAGTGGACATGAGAGGACATTAGTAGAGATGAGAGGATGCAGGTGGACAAGAGTGAACATGGGTGGACAAGAGTGGATGTGGGGGAATGTGAGGAAAAATGAATCATCGTGAATAGATGAGTTGACATTAGTGGACGTGAATGGTCATTATGGACAATAGTGTACATGAGTGGTCATGTGTGGATATGAATGGATGTGAGTGGACATGAGTGTAATAGAGTCCACATGAGTGGACATCAATGGATGAGAGAGGACATGGGTGAACAGAGGTGGACATGCTTGGACATGAGTGGGCGACAGTGGACATGAATTGACGTGGGTGGACATGGGTGGACATGGCTAGATGTGAGTGGAAATCCATCAATGTGAATAGATGTGAGTGGACATTAGTGGACGTGAGTGGACATGAGTGGAAGTGAGGGGATATTGGTGGATATCAGTGGACTTGAGTGGACATTAGTTGGTGTGAGCAGACAAGAGTGGACATGACTCCACGTGAGTTCACATGAGTGTCCGTGAAAGGACCTGAGTGGACATGAGAGGACATGACTAGACATCAGTGGAAATGAGTGGCTATAAGTGGACATGTGTGGAGAAGAGTGGACATGAATCCACCTGAGTGGACATGAGTAACGTCAGTGGACATGAGTGGTTGTGGGCGGACATGAGAGGATATGGGTGGATATCAGTGGACAAGAGTGGGCGATGATGGACATGAGCGGACAATTGTGGACATGAGTGTACATGAGTGGATGTGAATGGACATGCATGGAGGTGAGTGGACGAGAGTGGATAGGAGTGGAAGTCAGTGGACATGAGTGGACATTAGTGGATATGAGTGGACGAGAGAGGACATGAGCCCACATGAGTTCACATGTGTGGATGAGAGTGGATATGAGTGGAAGTGATTGGACATTATTGGATGTTAGCAGATATTACTGGACATCAGTTGAAGATAGTCAATAGGAGGCCACATGTGTCCACATGAGTGGACCAGAGTGGATATGAGAGGACATGAGTGGCCATTTTTGGACTTGGTTTGACATGAGTGGATGATAGAGGACATGAGTGGAGGTGGGTGGACCTCAGTGTACATTAGTGGATATTAGTAGACATGAGTGGGCATGAGTGGATATTTGTGGATGTGAGTGGCCTAGAGTTCACATGAGAGGAGATGAGTGGATGTGGATAGACATTAGTGGAATGGAGTGGACATGAGTGGTAAGGGTGGACATCAGTGCATATGAGTGGCCGTTGGTGGACATTAGTGGACGAGAGTGCACATGAGTACACATGAGTTTACATGTGTGGACCTGAAGGGTACGAGTGGACCTGGATGGAAGTGAGTGTATGATAGTGGACATGAGTGGCATGAGTGGCCATGAGTGGATGAGAGTGGACGAGAGTGGACATGAGTCCACATGAGTTCACAGGAGTGGACATGAATGGACGTGAGTGGAGATGAGAGGACATGACTGGACATCAATGGAAAAGAGTGGTTATTAGTGGACATGAGCTGATGAGAGTGGACATGAGTAGACGTGGGCAGACATGAGTGGATGTGGGTGGACATGAGTGGCAATCAGTGGGCGAGGGAGGACATGAGTGCAGGACAGTGTACTAGAGTGGACGTGAGTGGATGTGAGTGGACATTAGTGGATGTGTGTTGATGAGAGTGGACAGCAGAGGACGTGAGTGGCCATTAGTGGATGTGAGTGGATGAGAGTGGACGTGAGCCCACATGAGTGGACAAGTGTGGACATGAGTAAATGAGAGTGGACATTAGTGTACGTTAGTGGAATGAGTGGACGTGAGGTTTCTAGAGTGGATGAGAGTGGTCACAAGTGGACATGAGTGGCCATGGGTAAACATCAGTGGCCATTAGTGTACAGGAGTAGACATCAGTGTACGAGACCGGCAATGAGTCCACATGAGTTTAATTGAGTAGACATAAGTGGATGTGGGTGGATATTAGTGGAAGTCAGTGAAAATTAGTGGACATGGGAGGACATCAGTGGACATTCGTGGACATTCGTGGACATTAGTTGAGGAGAGTGCACATCAGTTGACATGAGTGGATGTGAAGGACATGAGTGGATGTGAGTGGCCATTAGTGGATATTAGTGGATGAGAGTGGACATGAGCCCACTGAGTTGACATGTGTGGACGAGAGTGGACATGAGAGGAAGTGAGTGGACAATATTGGATGTTAGTGGACATTAGTGGACCTGAGTTGAAGAGAGTGGACAGGAGGCCACATGAGTGGAT
Source organism: Eulemur rufifrons (assembly GCF_041146395.1). Lineage (NCBI taxonomy): Eukaryota > Metazoa > Chordata > Mammalia > Primates > Lemuridae > Eulemur > Eulemur rufifrons. Next base: position 2,964,139 of record NC_090984.1, on the reverse strand, counting down.
ATTATTGGACCAGAATGTACATGAGAGGACATGAGTGGCCGTGGTTGGACTTGGTTTGACATGAGTGGACGATAGTGGACATGAGTGGATGTGGGTGGACCTCAGTGTACAGGAGTAGATATTAGTCAACATCAGTGGACATGAGTGGATATTTGTCGATGTGAGTGGAGTAGAGTGGACATCAGAGGAGATGAGTAGATGTCGATAGACATTACTGGAAGTGAATGGACATGAGTGGGTATGGGTGGACATGAGTGGATATGAGTGGATATTGGTGGACATTAGTGGACGAGAGTACACATGAGTACACATGAGTTTACATGTGTAGACCTGAAGGATATGAGTGGAACTGGATGGAATTGAGTGTATGATAGTGGACATGAGTGGACGTGATAGGACGCGAGTGGACGAGAATGGACATGAGTCCACATGAGTGCACAGGAGTGTACATGAGTGGACACGAATGGACGTGAATGGAGATGAGAGGACATGACTGGATATCAATATAAAGGAGTGGCTATTAGTGGACATGAGTGGATGAGAGTGGACATGAGTAGACATGGGCAAACATGAGTGGATGTGGGTGGACGTGAGTAGACATGAGTGGGCGAGGGGGCCATGAGTCAACGATAGTGGACTTGAGTGGACATGAGTGGACATGAGTCAACATTAGTGGATGTGAGTTGATGAGAGTGGACAGCAGAGGACGTGAGTGGCCATTAGTGGATGTGAGTGGACAAGAGTGGACATGAGCCCACTTGAGTGTACTTCTGTGGATGATAGTGGACATGAGTGGGCGAGAGTGGACGTGGGTAGACATTAGTCAAAGTGACGGGACATTATTGGACATGGGCGGACACCAGTGGACATGAGTGGACATTCACGGACATTAGTGGACAAGAGAGTTGACATGAGTGGAGGTGAAGGACATGAGTGGACGTGGAAGGACGTGAGTGGATGATAGTAGACATGGGTGGACGAGACTAGACTTGAGTCCACATGAGTGGACATGAGTAAAAATGAAAGGAGATGAGTGTACATGTATAGCCATGAGTGGACGTTGATGAAAGTGGGTTGACATTAATTAAAGATAGTGCAAATTACTGAGCATGTGTGCAAATGAGAAGACAGGAATGGACATGGATAGCCATGAGTGGACATGGATTGAAGTGGTTTGATATGAATGGATGATGAATGGACATGTGTAAACGTGTGTGGATATCAGTGGACATGAGAGGACATTAGTGGAGGTCAGAAGACGTGAGTGGACGTGAGTGGACGTGGGTGGACATGAGTGGACATGTGTGGATGTGAGTGGAAATGAATCGTCGTGAATAGATGTGAGTTGACATTAGTGGATGTGAATTAGTGGACATGAATGGATGTGAATGGACATGAGAGGACATGAGTCCACATCAGTGGACATGCATGGATGAGAGAGAACATGGGTGAACACGAGTGGTTGTGCATGGACATGAGTGGGCGAGTGTGGACATGACCGGACTATTGTAGACTTGAGTGGAAGGGAGTGGACGTGAATGGACATGTTTGGAGGTGAGTCTATGAGAGTGGACATGAGTCCACGTGAGTGCACATGAGTGGATGTCAGTGGACAGTAGTGGACATGAGTGGACATTAGTGGACCTGAATGGCCATTAGTGCTTATGAGTGCATGAGAGTGCACAGCAGAGGACGTGATTGGTGATTATTGTATGTGAGTGGACGAGAATGGACATTAGTGTACATTAGTGGACAGTAGTGGACGTGAGTGGATGAGAGTGGACATGAGTGGATGTGAATGGACGTTGGTAGACACTAGTGAGCATTAGTGTATGTGATTAGATATCAGATGGCAAGAGTGCACATGAGTCCACATGAGTTCACTTGAGTAGACATGAGTGGACATGAGTGGATGTGGGTGGACATTAGTGGAAGTGAGTGGACATGAGTGGACATGGGAGGACATCAGTGGACGTGAGGGGACATTCGTGGAAATTAGTGGACAAGAGTGCACATGAGTTGACATGAGTGGATGTGAAGGACATAAGTGAACGTGGAAGAACCTGAGTGGATGATAGTGGACATGAGTGGATGAGACTGGACATGAGTCCACATGACTGGACATGAGTAAAAATGAGAGGAGATGATTGGACATGTATAGCCAGGAGTGGATATGGATGGAAATGTGTTGACATGAATGAACTACAATGCAAATTAGTGGACATGTGTGGAAATGAGAGGAGATGTGTGGACATGGATAGCCTTGAGTGGACATGGATGAAAGTGGGTTGACATGAATGGATGATAGTGAACGTGAGTGGACATGTGTAAATGTGGTTGGACATCAATGGACTTGAGAGGACATTAGTGGAGGTGAGAGGACGTGGGTGGACATGAGTAGAAGTGAGTGGATGTGAGTGGAAATGAATAGATGTGAGTTGACATTAGTGGATGTGAATGGTCATTCTGGACAATAGTATACATGAGTGGTCATGTGTAGACATGAATGAACGTAGGTGGACATGAGTGGCCATGAGTCCACATGAGTGGACATGAATGGACGAGAGAGGACATGGGTGAACACGAGTGAACATGAGTGGACATGAGTGGCCGATGGTTGACATGAGTGGACGTGGGTGGAAATGGATGGACATGGATGGACGTGAGTGTAAATGAATCAATGTGAATAGATGTGAGTGGACATTATTGGACGTGAGTGGACATGAGTGGAAGTGAGGGAATGTCAGTGGACATGAGTGCAAGTGAGTGCACATTCGTTGGTGTGAGTGGATGAGAGTGGACATGACTCCACATGAGTTGACATGAGTGTCCATGAATGGACCTGAGTGTACTTGAGAGGACATGACTGGACATCAATGGAAATGAGTGACTATTATTGTATGTGTGTGGAGGAGAGTGAACGAGTGGACATGAGTGGACGAGTGTGGACATGAGTAGATGTGGGCAGAAATCAGTGAATGTGGGTGGACATGAGTGGACATGAGTGGCTGAGGGTTGACATGTGCGGACGATTGTGCCCTTGAGTGGACGTGAGTGGACGTGAATGGACATGCTTGGAGGACATGCTTGGATGAGTCTACATCAGTGGACAAGAGTGGACATTAGTGGACGTGAGTGGACATGAGTGGCCATTAGTGGATATGAGTAGACAAGAGTGGACATGAGCCTACATGAGTTGACATTTGTGGACCAGAGTGGACATCAGTGGAAGTGAGTGGACTTTATTGGATGTTAGTGGACATTAGTGGACGTGAGTTGAAGAGAGTTGACAGGAGCCCACATGTGTCCACATGTGTGGATATGAGTAGACCAGAGTGGACATGAGAGGACATGAGTGGCCGTGGATGGACTTGGCTTGACATGAGTGGATGATAGTGGACATGAGTCGAGATGGGGGGACCTCAGTGTACATGAGTGGATATTAGAAGATGTGAGTGGTCATGAGTGGACATTTGTTGATGTAAGTGGCCTAGAGTTAACATGAGAGGAGAGGAGTTGACGTGGATAGACAATAGTGGAAGTGAGTGGACATGAGTAGATATGGGTGTACATCAGCGGATATGAGTGAACATTGGTGGACTTTAGTGGAGAGAGTGCACATGAGAACACATGAGTACACATGAGTTTATAGGTGTGGACGTCAATGATATGAGTGGACCTGGATGGAAGTGAGTGTATGATAGGGGACATGAGTAGACATGAGTGGACGAGAGTGGACGAGAATGGACGAGAGTGGACATGAGTCCACATGAGTGCACAGGAGTGGACATGTATGCACATGAGTGGAATGAGAGGACATGACTGGACACCAATGGAAAGGAGTGGCTATTAGTTGACATGAGTGGATGAGGGTGGACATGAGCAGTCATGGGTGGACATGAGTAGATGTGCATGGACATGAGTGAACATGAGTGGGCGAGAGAGGACATGAGTGAATGATAGTGGACTTAAGTGGGCGTGAGTGGACCTGAGAGGACGAGAATGGATAAGAGTGGACATGAGTCCACATGTGTGCACAGGAGTGTACATGAGTGGACATGAATGTACGTGCGAGGAGATGAGAGCACATGACTGGACATCAATGAAAAGGAGTGGCCATTAGTGGATGTTAGTGGATGAGAGTGGACATCAGCCTACATGAGTGGACATGTGTGGACGACAGTGGATATGAGTGGATGATTGTGGACATTAGTGTACATTAGCGGAGATTAGTGGATGTGAGTGGGATAGAGTGGATAAGAGTGGACACGAGTGAACATGAGTGGAAGAGAATGGACGTGGGTAGACATCAGTGGGCATTAATGTACATGAGTAGACATCAATGGTCCAGAGTGGACATGAGTCGACATGAGTTCAATTGAGCAGACATGAGTGGACATGAGTGGATGTGGGTGGACATTAGTGGAAGTGAGTGGACATTAGTGGATATGGGAGGACATCAGTGGACGTGAGTGGACATTCATGGACATTAGTGGATGAGAGAGCAGATGATTTGACATAAGTGGATGTGAAGGACATGAGTGGACGTGGAAGGACATGAGTGGACGATAGTGGACATGAGTGGATGAGACTGGACATGAGTCCACATGAGTGGACATGAGTAAAACTGAGAGGAGATGCGTGGACCTGTATAGCCAAGAGTGGACATGGATGGAAATGGGTTGACATGAATGGATGATAGTGAACATGAGTGGATATGTGTAAATGTGGGTGGATACCAGTGGACATGAGAGGACATTAGTTGAGGTGAGAGGACGTGCGTGGACATGAGTGTACGTGGGTGGACAAGATTGGAAATGAATCGTCGTGAATAGAGGTGAGTTGACATTAGTGGATGTGAATTGTCATTATGGACAATAGTGTACATGAGTGGTCATGTGTGGACATGAATAGACGTGAGTGGACATGAGTGGATGAGAGAAGACATGGGTGAACACGAGTGGACGTGGGTCGATATGAGTGGGCGATGGAGGACATGCGTGGACGTGGGTGGACATGGGTGCACGTGGCTGGACGTGAGTGGAAATCAGTCAACGTGAATAGAGGTGAGTGGACATTAGTGGACATGAGTGGAAGTGAGGGGATGTCAGTGGACATCAGTGGATGTGAGTGGACATTAGTTGGTGTGACTGGACGAGAGTGGACATGACTCAACATGAGTTCACATGAGTGTCCATGAATGGATCTGAGTGGACATGAGAGGACTTGACTGGACATCAATTGAAATCAGTGGCTATTAGTGGACGTGTGTGAAGGAGAGTGGACATGAGTCCACCTGAGTGGACATGAGTAATGAGAGAGGATGTGAGTGGATAGGGGCAGAATTTAGAAGATGTGGGTTGACATGAGTGGACATGAATGGACGTGAATGGAGATTAGAGGACATGACTGGACATAAATGGAAAGGAGTGGCTATTAGTGGACATGAGTGGATGAGAGTGGACATGAGTAGACAAGGGTGGACATGAGTGGATGTGGGTGGACATGAGTGGAAGTGAGTGGACATGAGTGGATGTAAGTTGACATCAGTGGACGTGAGTAGAAGACACTGGACAGGAGTCCACATGTGTCCATCTGAGTGGATATGACTGGACCAGAGTGGAAATGAGAAGACAAGAGTGGCCGTGGCTGGACTTCCTTTTACATGAGTGGACGATAGTGGACATGAGTGAAGGTGAGTGGACCTCCGTGTATATGAGTCTATATTAGTAGACGTGAGGGGTCATGAGTGTACATTTTTGGATGTGAGTGGCCTAGAGTTCACATGAGAGGAGATGAGTGGACGTGGATAGACATTAGTGGAAGTGAGTGGACATGAGTGGATATGGGTGGACATGAGTGGATATGAGTGGACATTGGTGGACATTAGTGGACAAGCTTAAAATTGAGCACACATGAGTTTATATGTGTGGAGATGAAGGATATGAGTGGACCTGGATGGAAGTGTGTGTATGATAGTGGACATTAGTGGACGTGAGTGGACGAGCATGGACATGAGTCCACATGAGTGCAGAGAAATCGACATGAATGGACATGAATGGAGATGAGAGGACATGACTGGACATCAATGGAAAAGAGTGGGTATTAGTGGATGTGAGTGGATGAGAGTGGACATGAGTAGACATGGGTGGACATGAGTGGATGTGGGTGGACATGTGTGGACCAGAGTGGACATGAGTGGAAGTGAGTGGACATGAGTGGATGTTAGTTGACATCAGTGGACGTGAGTAGAAGACACTGGACAGGAGTCCACATGTGTCCAACTGAGTGGATATGACTGGACCAGAGTGGAAATGAGAAGACAAGAGTGGCCGTGGCTGGACTCCTTTTTACATGAGTGGACGATAGTGGACATGAGTGAAGGTGGGTGGACAGCAGTGTATATGAGTCTATATTAGTAGACGTGAGGGGTCATGAGTGTACATTTGTGGATGTGAGTGGCCTAGAGTTCACATGAGAGGAGATGAGTGGACGTCAATAGACATTAGAGGAAGTGAGTGGACATGAGAGGATATGGGTGGACATCAGAGGACATTGGTGGACTTTAGTGGACGAGAGTGCACATGAGAACACATGAGTACACATGAGTTTACATGTGTGGACGTGAAGGATATGGGTGGACATGGATGGAAGTGAGTGTATGATAGGGGAAATGATTGGACGTGAGTGGATGTGAGTGGATGAGAGTGGACAAGAGTGGACAGGAGTCCACATGAGTGGACGTGAGTGGACATTAGTGGACATGAATGCACGTGAGTGGAGATCAGAGGACATGAGTGGACATCAATGGAAAGGAGTGGCTATTAGTGGATGAGAGTGGACATCAGTAGACGTGGGTGGACATAAGTGGATGTGGGTGGACATGAGTGGACGAGGGAAGACATGAATTAACGATAGTGGACTTGAGTGGACGTGAGTCGACATTAGTGGATGTGAGTTGACGAGAGTGGAGAGGAGAGGACGTGTGTGGCCATTAGTGGATGTGAGTGGACGGAGAGTGGACATGAGCCACCATGAGTGGACGTGTGTGAACGACACTGGACATTAGTGGATCAGAGAGGACGTGAATGGATGAGAGTAGACACTAGTGGACATGAGTGGACGTGAGTGGATGTCGGTAGAAATCAGTGGACATTTGCGTACATGAGTAGACATCAGTGGACAGGAGAGGACTTGAGTCCACATGAGTTCACTTGAGTAGACATGAGTGGACATGAGTGGACGTGGGTGGACATTAATGGAAGTGAGTGGACATTAGTGGACATCAGAGAATATCAGTGGACATGAGTGAACATTCGTGGACATTAGTTGACAAGAGTGCACATGAGTTGACATGAGTGGATGTGAAGGACATGAATGAACATGGAAGGATGTGAGTGGACGAGAGTGGACATGAGTGGACAAGACTGGACATGAGTCCATATGAGTGGACGTCAGTGGACAATAGTGGAAGGGAGTGGACATTAGTGGACATTAGTGGGTGGTCATTAGTGGATATGAGTGGGCGAGAGTTGACTTGACCCCACATGAGTTGACATGTGTGGACAAGAGTAGACATGAGTGGAAGTGAGTGGACATTATTGGATGTTAGACATGAGCCCACATGAGTGGACCTGTGTGGAAGAGACTAGACATGAGTCCACATGAGTGGACATGAGTAAAAATGAGAGGAGATGAGTGGACCTGTATAGCAATGAGTGGAGGTGGATGGAAGTGGGTTGACATGAATGGATGATAGTGAACATGAGTGGACATGTGTAAATGTGGGTGGATATCAGTGGACATGAGAGGACATTAGTGGAGGTGAGATGATGTGGGTGGACGTGAGTGTATGTGGGTGGACATTAGTGGATGTGAATGGCCATTAGTGGATACCAGTGAACAAGAGTGGACATGAGCCCACATGAGTTGACATGTGTGGATGAGAGAGGATATGAGTGGAAGTGAGTGGACATTATTGGATGTTAGTGGACATTAGTGGATGTGAGTTGAAGAGAGTGGACAGGAGGCCACATGATTCCACATGAGTGGGTATGTGTGGACCAGAGAGGACATGAGAGGACATGAGTGGCCGTGGATGGACTCCGTTCGACATGAGTGGACGATAGTGGACATGAGTGGAGGTGGGTGGACCTCAGTGTACATGAGTGGATAGTAGTAGACGTGAGTCGACATGAGTGGACAATTGTGGATGTGAGGGGCCTAGAGTTCACATGAGAGGAGATGAGTGGACGTGGATAGACATTAGTGGAAGTGAGTGGACATGAGTGGATATGGGTGGACATGAGTGGATATGAGTGGACATTGGTGGACATTAGTGGACGAGCTTACAATTGAGCACACTTGAGTTTATATGTGTGGAGATGAAGGATATGAGTGGACCTGGATGGAAGTGTGTGTATGATAGTGGACATTAGTGGACGTGAGTGGATGAGAGTGGACATGAGTAGACGTGGGCGGACATGAGTGGATGTGGGTGGACATGAGTGGACATGAGTGGGCGAGGGAGGACATGAGTGAACGATAGTGAACTTGAGTGGACATGAGTCGACATTGTTGGATGTGAGTTGACGAGAGTACACAGCAGAGGACGTGAGTGGCCACTAGTGTATGTGAGTGGACGACAGTGGACATGAGTGGATGAGAGTGGACATTAGTGGACATTAGTGGATGAGAGTGGATGAGAGTGGATGAGAGTGGACACGAGTGGACATTAGTTGACATGAGTGGATGTGGGTAGACACCGGTGGGCATTAGTGTATGAGAGTAGACATCAGTGGATGAGAGGGGACATGAGTCCACATGAGTTCACTTGAGTAGACATCAGTGGAAGTGAGTGGACATTATTGGATGTTAGTGGACATTAGTGGATGTGAGTTAAAGAGAGTGGACAGGAGGCCATATGTGTCCACATAGTGGATTTGAGTGGACCAGAGTAAACATGAGGGGACATGAGTGTCCGTGGATGGACTTGGTTTGACATGAGTGGATGACAGTGGACATGAGTGCGGTGGGTGGACCTCAGTGTATATGAGTGGATATTAGTAGACATGAGTGGATATGAGTGGACATTTGTGGATGTGAGTGGCCTAGAGTTCACATGAGAAGAGATTCGTGGACGTGGATAGACATTAGTGGAAGTGAGTGGACTTGAATGGATATGGGTGGACATCAGTGGATATGAGTGGACAATGGTGGACATTAGTGGATGAGAGTGCACATGAGTATACATGAGTTTACATGTGTGGACGTGAAGGATATCAGTGGACCTGGATGGAAGTGAGTGTATGGTAGTGGACGTGAGTGTATGTGAGTGGACATGACTTGACGAATGGGGATGAGAGTAGACATGAGTCCATATGAGCACACAGGAGTTTACATGAGTGGACATGAATGGACATCAATGGAAATGAGTGGCTATTAGTGGACATGAGTGGATGAGAGTAGACATGAATAGACGTGGGCGGACATGAGTGGTTGTGGGTGGACATGAGTGGACATGAGTGGGCGAGGCAGGACATGAGTGAACGATAGTGCACTTGGGTTGATGTGAGTCGATATTAGTGGATGTGAGTTGAAAAGAGTGGACAGCAGAGGACGTGAGTCTCCATAAGTGGATGTGAGTGGATGAGATTGGACATAAGCCCACATGAATGGAAATGTGTGGACGACAGTGGACATGAGTGGATGAGGGCAGAAAAGAGTGGATGTGGGTGGACATGATTGGACATGAGTTGGCAAGGGTGGACATGAGCGGACGATTGTGGACTTGAGTGGACATGATTGGACATGCTTGGAGGTGAGTGGACGAGAGTGGACATGAGTCCACATGAGTGGACGTGAGTGGACATTAGTGGACGTGAGTGACCATTAATGGATATGAGTGGATGAGAGTGGACATGAGCCACATGAGTTGACATGTGTGGACGTGAGTGGACATCAGTAGAAGTGAGTGGACATTATGAGATGTCAGTGGACATTAGTGGACGTGAGTTGAAAAAAGTGGACAGGAGGCCACATAGGTACACAGGTGTGTACATGAGTGTACATGAGAGGACATGAGTAGCCGTGGCTGGACTTGGTTTGACATGAGTGGACGATAGTGGACATGAGTGGAGGTGGGTAGACCTCAGTGTACGTGAGTGGATATTAGTTGACATGAGTGGACATGAGTGGACATTTGTGAATATGAGTGGCCTAGAGTTCACATGAGACGATATGAGTGGACATGGATAGACATTAGAGGAAGTGAGTGGACATGGGTGGACATCAGTTGATATGAGTGGACATTGGTGGACATTAGTGGACAACAGTGATCATGAGTAAACATGAGTTGACATGAGTGGACGTGATGGACATTAGTAGATGTGGAAGGATGTGAGTGGATGATAGTGGACATGGGTGGATGAGACTGGACATGAGTGGACATGAGTAAAAACGAGAACAGATGAATGGCCATGAATAGTCATGAGTGGACGTGGATGGAAGTGGGTTGACATCAATGAACGATAGTGAACATGAGTGGACATATGTAAACATCGGAGGATATCAGTGGACATGAGAGGACATTAGTGGGGGTGTGAGGATGTGGGTGGACATCGGTGGACATGAGTGGAAATGAATCATCACGAATAGATGTGAGTTGACATTACTGGATGTGAATGGTCATTATGGATAATAGTGTACATGACTGGTTATGTGTGGACATCAATGAACTTGGTGGACATGAGTCCACATGAGTGGACATGAATGGACGAGAGAGGACATGGGTGAACACGAGTGGATGTGGGTGTACATTAGTGGACAAGAGTAGGTGACGGTGGACATGAGTGGACGTGGGTGGACATTGGTTTACGTGGCTGTACGTGAGTGGATATGAGTCCACATGAGTTCACATGAGGCTCCATGACTGGACCTGAGTGGACATGAGAAGACATGACTGGACATCAATGGAAATGAGTGGCCATTAGGAAACATGTGTGGAGGAGAGTGGACATGAGTCCACCTGAGTGGACATGAGTGGATCTTGGTGGAAATGAGTGGATGTGGGTGGACATGAGTGGACATGAGTGGGTGAGGGTGGACATGAGCAGATGATTGTGGAGTTGAGTGGATGTGATTGGACATGAGTGGAAGTGAGGGGATGTCGGTGGACATCAGTGGACGTGAGTGGACATTAGTTGGTGTGAGTGGACGAGAGTGGACATGACTCCACATGAGTTCACATGACTGTCCACGAATGGACCTGAGTGCACATGAGAGGACATGACTGGACATCAATGAAAATCAGTGGCTATTAGTGGATGTGTGTGGAGAGTGGACATGAGTCCACCTGAGTGGACATGAGTGGACGACAGTGGACATGAGTGGAAGAGGGTGGAAATGAGTGGATATGGGTGGACATGTTTGGGCGAGGGTGGACATGAGTGGACGATTGTGGAATTGAGTGGACGTGAGTGTACTTGACTGGACATGTTTTGAGGTGAGTGGACAAGAGTGGACATGCGTGGACATGAGTGGACATTCGTGGCCATTAATGGATATGAGTGGATGAGAATGGACATCAGACCACATGAGTTGACATGTGTGGACCACAGTGGACATGAGTGGAAGCGAGTGGACATTATTGGATGTTAGTATACATTAGTGGACATGAGTTGAGGAAAGTGGACAGGAGGCCACATGGGTCCACAGGAGTGGATATGAGTGGACCAGAGAGGACATGGGTGGCCATGGATGGACTTGGTTTGTCATGAGAGGAGCATAGTCGACATGAGTGGAGGTGGGTGGACCTCAGTGTACATGAGTGGATATTTGTGGATGTGAGTTGAGTAGAGTGGACATGAGAGGAGATGAGTGGATGTGGATAGACATTAGTGGAAGTGAGTGGACATGAGTGGATATGGATGGACATCAGTGGATATCAGTGGACATTGGTGGCCATTAGTGGGTGAGAGTGCACATGAGTACACATGAGTTTACCTGTGTGTATGTGAAAGATATGAGTGGACCTGGATGGAAGTGAGTGTATGATAGGGGACATGAGTGGACATGAGTGGACATGAAAGGACATGAGTGGACAAGAATGGACATGAGTCCACATGAATGCACAGGAGTGTACATTAGTGGACATGAATGCACGTGAGTGGAGATGAGAGGACATGACTGGACATCAATGGAAAGGTGTGGCCATTAGTGGATGTGAGTGGACGAGAGTGAACATCAGCCCACATGAGTGCACATGTGTGGACGAGAGTGCACATGAGTGGACGAAAGTGGATATTAGTGTATGTTAGTGGACATTAATGGACGTGAGTGGATGTGAGTGGACTAGAGTGGATGACAGTGGACACGAGTAGACATGAGAGGACGTGAATGGACGTGGGTAGACATCAGTGGGCATTAGTGTACATGAGTAGACATCAGTGGACGAGAAGGGACATGAGGCGACATGAGTTCACTTGAGTAGACATGAGTGGATGTGGGTGGACATTAGTGGAATTGAGTGGACATGAGTGGACATGGGAGGACATCAGTGGACGTGAGCGGACATTCGTCAACATTAGTGGATGAGAGAGCACATGAGTTGACATGAGTGGATGTGAAAGGACGTGAGTGAACAAAAGTGGACATGAGCGGATGAGACTGGACATGAGTCCACCTGAGTGGACATGAATAAAAATGAGAGGAGATGAGTGGAAGACAGGTTAATGTTAGTGGCAAAATAACACTTCATTCAATCTACAACATGTTTGACACAATAGAAACCTTTTTTAACTTAATAAAACAAATTAAGTTTCATGTAATCTAAAAATATTTCAAAATTCACTCTATTTCATCATCCTCATTTGCAATTAGTAAAGCAATTTATTTCTAATAATGTAATTGTTTCATTCTGATTATAATGAGAAGAGTATTAGTCTGTATACCTACATTATACATCACTTGAAATACTGTTTGTTAAAAGTCAACCACAAAGGACCTCTCCAATTCATACATGTTACATTTCAGTGATTTCCATTTTCCATGGAAAAGTACACGAATGATGCCTACTTAATACAGAACGACTTCTAATAACTGTGATGTAGCTATCATTAACCACACACATTCACATACACACTAGGAATGAAAGCATAGCATCTACTACTTTGAGAGTTGAAGCACATCAATATTTGCTTGTCAAAAAATGCAAAAAATTATACTTTGTTACATTTTCACCCCACCCTGACCAGAAAGTATATTTTACATGTAATTATACCTCTCAAAAAATCTCTCTCTTTTTTCAAACTGACATACAAATAAATTATCTAACTATTTTAACTGGATTATTCTCTATAATCAACAACCTGGTTTAAAGAAATAGGTGAATGTGTTAGTGCCTTAGTGTATTGTACTGTGAATCCTCAAATATCTATTTAGACTTTATTTTTGATTAAATCTGTTCCAAAATTTATTATATATGTAAAGTAGTTTTAAGTATCAATTCTGTGTTATTCTCTAAGGTATACCTTTTCCATAAATCTTTTTTCACATTCATTAAATTTGTAAGGTTTCTATCTATTAAAAATTTTCTGATGTTGAGCAATGCTTGAGAAAATATTGGAGAGTTTCTTTCAGTGTAAGTTCTCTCATGTCCAATAAGATCTGTGATAGAAGTAAAGGTATTGTCAGTGCTCTACATTATTATTGTTTACCTTCAGTATAAGTACTGTTGTGCATTTTAAGGCTAATGCTTTGGAAAAGCACTTCCATAGTCATTATATTTATCTCACTTTTATCTAGTGTGATGTCTTTGATGTTGAGTAAGATGTGAGCAGTTATTGAAGGCTTTGCCACATTCTTCACATTTGTAGGGTTTCTCTACAGTATGAATTCTTTTACGTAGAGTAAGGTATGTGTGCCGGGTGATGGTTTTTCCACATTCTTCATGTCTGTAGGATTTCTCTCCAGTATGACTTTTCTTTATGTACCATAAGGTGTGAGCACTGGGTAAAGGCTTAGACACATTCTTCACATTTGTATGGTTTCCCTTCACTATGACTTAACACAGAGTAAGGATTAAGGACTGGGTAAAGGCTTTGCCACGTTCTTTGCATTTGCATGGTTTCCCTCCTGTATGAATTCTTTTATGTAGATTGAGGTCTGTGCACCGGGTAAAGGCTTTGCCACATTCTTCACATTTGTATGGTTTCTCTCCTGTATGAATTCTTTTATGTTCAGCAAGACGTGAGGAGTGGATAAAAGTTTTGCTACATTCTTCACATTTGTATGGTTTCTCTCCTGTATGAATTCTTTTATGTTCAGCAAGACGTGAGGAGTGGGTAAAAGTTTTGCTACATTCTTCACATTTGTGTGGTTTCTCTCCTGTATGAATTCTTTTATGTTCAGCAAGACGTGAGGAGTGGGTAAAAGTTTTGCTACATTCTTCACATTTGTAGGGTTTCTCTCCTGTATGAATTCTTTTATGTTCAGTAAGATGTGAACAGTGGGTAAAGGCTTTGCTACATTCCTCACATTTGTAGGGTTTCTCTCCTGTATGAATTCTTTTATGTTCAGTAAGATGTGAACAGTGGGTAAAGGCTTTGCTACATTCCTCACATTTGTAGGGTTTCTCTCCTGTATGAATTCTTTTATGTAGAGTGAGCTTTGTGCACCAGGTAAAGGCTTTGCCACATTCTTCACATTTGTATTGTTTTACTCCTGTATGAATTCTTTTATGTTCAGTAAGACTTGAGTACCGGGTAAAGGCTTTGCCACATTCTTCACACTTGTAGGGTTTCTCTCCAGTATGAATTCTCTTATGTGCAGTAAGTTTTGAGTACCAGTTAAAGGCTTCTCCACATTCTTCACACTTGTAGGGTTTCTCTCCTGTATGAATTTTCCTATGTCCAGAAACGTTTGAGGTGTGGTTAAAAGTTTTCCCACATCTATTATGCCTGAAAATTCCCTCTCCTGTAGGTCTTTTTTTATGTCTATTTAGATTTGAAAATTTGGTAAAGCCTTTTATACATTTGAATATTTTCCTATGGGTAGTTGACAAACATTGGGTAAGACCATCATAATATACTTTCTGCCTCTTGCACTCATTCACACACTCCCAGTCTTCTCTTACGTGTATATTTTCAAGGCCTCAGCTTTCATATAGTCTCATTATTGATTTCTGAAATGAGTCTTTTATGCCCTGCTCTGGCACCAGGTTTCAGGTGCAATAGGAAGACAGCTCTGAAAGAAATGAACATAACAAAGTATCTCATTAACTAGACTCAGGTGAATATACTTCGTAATTTGAATATATAAAACTATACCAGGCACATTAGCAAGAAAGCACAATAGAATACCATGGTCCTACTTCCATGATAAATATATGACCTTAAAAATATACTTACAAACATGACTTTTTGAGAAATCATAACTGCTAATAGTTCATAACACCCCCCCATATGAGAATGATACCAAGAACCAAATGGAACTGGAAGGAAAGTTTGTTACATTTACCTAGCAAAGCCCTTCCTCACCGCTGATATAGAGGAATCACATTAGTAGTAAAATCCCATCTCCTGGACACCCTTTCAAAAGAGAATGAAAGTATTGGCACAAATGTCCATACATCTAATTTTTTATGGCCTTTCCAAAAGCTGGTTTCTATCTTCTATGATAACTACATAACTCTCTGGGAAAGGTGTGTACATATCAAAAATAAAATTCTGCAGTATTATAATGATGGTACAAAAACATTTATTTATGCTATAAAATTTGAAAGACAAAATTAAAAAAGAGCATTACCATATGTTAATTGATATACAATGTAAAAAGACATAATTACTGACATCAATATCATAAGGTTGGGGGCAGACATAAAGATTAAGAATTTTTGTATGCAACTGAAGTTGAGTACTTATCCGTTCAATTTATTTTGCAACTTCAAAGCATTTTAGGTAATTCTCACTGTGAACATCAGGAAAATGTTTATAGAGATACACAAAGGAAGGTGGACAAAGAAACAAAATATGTCCCTAAATATTAGTGGCACATAATGCAGAAGAAAAAAGAGGAAAGAAAGAAAAAATAGTGACAAAAGTTATATAAAACAATTCATATTAGGGAAATTATAAGTCCTTCCCTTTGAGAAAATTATGTAAATATTTATGTACTAGTATTTCCAGTCAGAAGACACAGTTAAATAAAGGGATTAAAAAATCCAACTATATTCTCTCTAAAGAGACTTTACTTCATATCTTGTGAAAACTATAGACTAAAACTGGCAGGATATAACAAGATATACCATGAAAACATTAAGCATATAAGAGCAGTGGAGTTCAAAATTATATTAGGCATATTATATTTGAAGTGAAAAATGTTACAGCTTATAAAATATACTTTAGGCCAAAACTGTCACAAGAGACAAACAAGGACATTTAATATAAAAAGAAGTCATTCACTGAGAACCCATGAAAATAATACATGTATATGATATCTATCTCTATCTCACATCAAGGTTCGCAAATATATAAAGAAAACATTGACAGAATGGAAGCAAGAAATGGACAGCAAAATAATAGGATACTTTGATATTCCACTTTCAATAATAATAAAGCCAGTCAAATTAGTAATAAGAAAACAGAAGATTTGAAAACACCGTAGAGCAATTAGACCTAACAGATATATAGAGAACACTCTACAGAATAATAATAGAACATACAATCTTCTTGATAGCTCATAAAACATTCTTCCTAAAGAACTACCTGTTTGGCCACAAAACAAGTCTTAACCAATTTTAGAAAACTGAAATTTTACACACTTTAATTTCTGACCAGAATGGAATGAAACTGTAAATAAATAACAGAAGAAACAGAAAAATTCACAAATATATGAAAATAACACACTTTTGAACACGTTCCTGTTCAAGGGAAGAAGACTTAATGCTGTGAAGATGTCGATAGTGGTCTACAGATTCAATGCAATTCCTTTCAAATTCTCAATTTAATTTTTTCAAAAAGAGAAACAGCAAACCCCAAAATAATATGGAATCTCAAGAGACCACAAAGATATGAACAATCATCAAAAAGAGAAACAATGCTATTGGTACCATACTTCCCCATTTTAAAACATTGAAAAAGCTACAATAGTCAATGAAGTTTTCTACTGGCAGGAAGACAGAAAACTGGACCAATGAATCAGAAAGAAACACAAATATAAACTCTTGCATATATTGTAAAATAAAAAGTTATCTTCACACTCATATTTATTTCATCATTATTCACAAAGGCAAGTAGATGAAAGAAACCCAAACTGCCCTTACCAAATGAAAGGATAAATACAATTTGAAATTTAGAAATAATGTATTATTTCTCAGCTTTAAAAAAACAAATAATCTGGCCGGGCGCGGTGGCTCACGCCTGTAATCCTAGCACTCTGGGAGGCCGAGGCGGGTGGATTGCTCAAGGTCAGGAGTTCGAGACCAGCCTGAGCGAGACCCCGTCTCTACTAAAAATAGAAAGACATTATATGGACAACTAAAAATCTATATAGAAAAAATTAGCCGGGCATAGTGGCGCATGCCTGTAGTCCCAGCTACTCGGGAGGCTGAGGCAGTAGGATCGCTTAAGCCGAGGAGTCTGAGGTTGCTGTGAGCTAAGCTGATGCCACGGCACTCACTCTAGCCTGGGCAACAAAGTGAGACTCTGTCTCAACAACAAAAAAAACAAAAAACAAAAAACAAAAAACAAATAATCTAATAACACGCACAGTAGAGATAAACCTTGATGATATTATGCTTAATGATGGGATGGGGGTATAACTACATGATGAGTGCAGTGCACACTGTCTGGGGAAGGGACATGCTTGAAGCTCTGACTCCGGGGTATGGGCGGGACATGGGCAATATATATAACCTGAACTTTTGTACCACCATAGTAAGCTGAAATAAAAAAAAATGATTATTTCCCCAAACTCATAGTAACAATTTATTATATTTTATATATTTGTATTATAAATTGACATTAACAAAATGAAATAAAACAAATTTATAGAATTCAAAAAAAAAGTGAGTGGTGTTGTGGGCAGCTTCTCTAATTGAGACAGCGGCACCAGATGTATTTATTTACCATGGGAACCAGTACTTATGCAAATTGATTCTCCTTGGTTCAGCAAAATCCAATATGGCAGTTCTCCAGGGGCGGTTTGGTGAGGGAACATTGATAGACCAGTGTTTTCCTTTTCTCCTCCACACCCTCCCAATGGACACGAACTTTCATTCACTGCCTGATTTTGAAACTGGGACCCTTACTCAATGCTTCTCATCCTGTTGACTGTGCTGTCAGCAGGCACATGCACCAAGTGCCTGACAATGGGAAGATCACAAGCTGAGCTAGGTGAAAAAGCACCCATAGCACTGAGAGCTGGGCATCTCAGCACAGAGAATTCCAGCATCAGCTATGGTGGTGAGAAGGGGCCATGGTCTTCCTGTAACACTCTCAGGAAGAGTGAGTGCCAGGCCACCCTCCTCCTCTCTGAGTTGCAGCACCAGATACAGTTCCCAAGGCAGGCTTGGCTGGTAGTTTTCACCCCATTGCCGAAGGCGTGCTCAGTCACTCAGTTCAGCTTTTGCTGGAAGTGTGCTACCTGTTGCCCAAGGCAGGCTTAGTCACTCGGTGCAAGGTGCTTTGGCAGTTGCTATGGGGGGAGTGTGGTCACACAGCTATGAGAACCTTAAGCCAAAATTACATCCTGGGATGCCTGGAGTGTATAAGAGCAGAGGAAGGGGTATCCAGGTGCAGTGATGCTGGCTCTCTTGCTGCTCATAGCACACTCCCATGGGATGAGAGACATGCATCCTATTGCAGGCCTGAGGCACCTGGCTGGGGGAGGTCAAAATCCCTTACTTTTTCCCTGAGCTCCAGAAGTCCTGTGATTTTGTTTGTGCCAGTTCCTACCTTTTATCCTCCTCTCTTCTCAGCTGCTCAGTACCTGCTGTTAGTGTCCCAGTCTCCATTTGTTTCAGACTGTATGGTCCACTGCTGACCAGGAATCATCCTCCACTCCCCTCTGTTAAATTCTCAACTGTTCTACTTGAATGGTCCGACAAGCCTTAATTCTCATCGGCCATCTTGAAGTCTCCTTGCATGATTATTTCTCTCACACCAATATAATACACATTCGGCAATAAAGAACTGCTGAAATTACAATTTTTATGACTACTCACCCAGTAAGGATAAAAGAATTATAGACCACAAACCAAGAAAACAAATAAGTAAGTTTGAAACAAACTAGACATAATTTTTACTCATACAGGCATGCAAACACATACAGAATTATTTTAGCAATGGATAAATTGCTAATTCATATTTAAATATTAAATCAAACTATGTTAAAGTGATCATAGTTGAATATTGTCACACAAAATTACAATGTATAAGTAAAAACAAAGATAAAATTAACTGAACTTATCACAAGATTTCCGGGAATGCAGAGGATTCACAAAACCTGTCCCACAGCAACAAAAAACATAAATCTCCAGGAACCAATGCTTAAGAAATGGAGATATTTGGAGTATCTGAAAAACCTTAAAAATAATCATCTGAAACATCCCCTACAAGCAAAAACAAAACACAGACAACAAAATCTGCAAAATGATGCCTGAAGAAACTGAGATATTAACAAATATAAAAACTATAACAAGAACTCAACACAAATTGTAGAGCTGAAGAATACAACAAGTGAGATGAAAAATTCACTAGAGAAGCACAGAAGCACACTTAATGAAGCAGAAGAATCAGAAAGTTGAAGACATTTCATTTATAAATATTGAGTCATGGAAGCAAAATTTTAAAAGGCAGACAACTGAAGGTGGAGTATGGGACGTATTGGACACAATCAGGTAGACCAATATATCTAAGAAAGATTCCTAGAAGAATAATATAGTGGGAAAATGGAAGAAAGATTATTTGGAGAATAAGGCAGCTGAGAATTTTCTAAATGCCAGAGTGATAAAAAAAAAAAAAATACTACCAAGAAGGCTTCCTCTGGGAAATATTTTTTTCAAAAACAAGAGAAAAATTAAAGGTTTTCCAAGCTAAGCAAAGTCAATGCTGTTCATCACCACGGGAATAGGCCAGAAGAAATGTAAAGGGGGTCCACTGTGATGAAAAATAAAATCATATTGGGTAGCATTATAAACAGTTAAAAACATAAAGCTCTGTGTTAAAGATAAATGTATAAACAGATACAGAATTCCATTTGATCATGATGGCTCATAAACCCTCATAATAAATCTATAGAATAAAAAAAAACTGAAAGCATAAATGTGCAAAAATCTGTTCTCACATATACAATATAAAAGGTATAATTTGTGACATTGATAAGAACATGTGGCACTTTAAGACGTGTAGGTTTTTTATTCACTTGAAGTGAAGGTGTTACGAGATTAAGATATATTGTTATAACACAGAGATTATTTAGTTAGTCTCCATTTCCTAATGTGGTCACAAACAGAATGCCTGTAGAAGGTATGCAAAAGCAAATGGGAAAGCAATCAAAGCGTGTCACTTCAAAATCAAGGAAATAAAAATAAAGAAATTAAGACAGGCAATGAGGAACAATGTAATTACAGGGCACATGGGAAAGAATTAAAAAGTTTCCATGGTAAGTTCATATCTTTTAGAAGTTACTTTAAATATAAGTGGTTTAAACTCTCTAATGAAAAATAAGAATTTATGAAGAAGACACCTAAGGCAATCACAGCAGCAACAAAAATAAATGAATGGGACATTATTAAATTAAAAAGCTTCTGCACAAAGAAACAGTCACGAGAATAAACAGACCACCTACAGAATGGGAAAATATTTGTGCATACTACACATCAGATAAAGGACTTATAACAAGAATCTATTTAGAACTCAGGAAAATCAGCAAGAAAAAATCAAGTAACCCTATCAAAAACTGGGCAAATGACATGAATAGAAATTTCTCAAAAGAAGATATAAGAATGGCTAACAAACATATGAAAAAATGCTCAACATCCCTAATCATCAGAGAAATGCAACTCAAAACCACAATGAAATATCACTTAACCCCAGTGAGAATGGCCTTTATCAAAAAATCCCAGAACAACACATGTTAGCGTGGATGTGGAGAGACAGGAACACTCATACACTGCTGGTGGGACTGCAAACTAGTGCAACCCCTGCGGAACGCATTATGGAGGTATCTTAAACAGATTCAAGTAGACCTGCCATTGGATCCAGCAATCCCATTATTGGGCATATACCCAAAGGAAAAAAGGTCATTCTGTAACAAAGACACATGTACCTGAATGTTTATAGCAGCACAATTCACAATAGCAAAGATGTGGAAACAACCCAAATGCCCAGCAATACATGATTGGATTAGTAAGCTGTGGTATATGTATACCATGGAATATTACTCAGCTATAAGAAATAATGAAGATACGACATCTCTATAGTTCTCCTGGAGAGAGTTGGAGCCCATTATATTAAGTGAAGTATCCCAAGAATGGAAAAACAAGCATCACATGTACTCACCAGAAAATTGGTTTCCCTGATCATCACCTAAATACACATCTGGGAACGACACCAATCGGATATCAGACTGAGGTGGGGGGTGGGGGAGGGGATGGGGGTATGCCTACACAATGAGTGCATTGCGCACTGTTTGGGGAATGGTCACGCTTGAAGGTGCTGACTCAGGAAGAGGGGAGTGGGGAAGGGAGGGATATATACCTACATGATGGGTGCAATGCGCACTGTCTGGGGAACAGACACGCCTGGAGCTTTGACTTGGGGGGAAAGGCGGTACATGGGCAACGTATGCAACCTGCAATTCTGTATTCCCCATAATAATAAGATGAAATTTAAAAAAAAAGAAAAATAAGATGATTTTATGGATAAAAAACAAACAGCACCCTACAATATGCCACCTACGAAAGCCTTCCTTTATCTCTGAAAAGTCAAATTGGTTGAAAGTAATTGTAAAAAAAAATGTATGTAAATAATTAGAGGAGGATACTGTGGCCATAATTAAAGGAAATACTCCTTAAGTCAAAAACCATCAGAAGAGACAAAGACTGTTATAACATACTGATAAAATGGGTCATTTAGCAGAAATCTATAGCACAGGATACACATAGATGATATACATGCAATGCACATATTTTATCATAGATATTTTAAATATATATTATATACATCAGGACTTCTAAATATATTAACCAAATAGGAACAAAAGTGTGGACAGAAGTGTTGAGCCTAAGAATACTGAATTATAGAAATGCCCCCTGTATTTCTGGAGACAAGATTTGATTTCAGAAGTCAAATAAGGCTTTGCCTTAAGGAAAAGATAAATGTGTTAGTTCAAGAGCTGCCTCGTCTCAGGAGGGCGTCTTGCTGGTCAGTAGAAGCTTCATCTCAAGGAGACAGCTGTAAACTGGGCCTTTGGTTCTCACCTGTTTTGAAAGACAAGGCAGGCCTCCCTTAGGACCAAAGGTTGCTGGTGCTGCTGACAGGTGGACCCCCGGAGATGAGAGCTAATCAGATAGATATGCTATTGCCCAAGCCGGGCCCAGATGGAACCATGCGGTTCAAGTAATTAACACAAAGCAC
This sequence comes from Eulemur rufifrons, assembly GCF_041146395.1. Classification (NCBI taxonomy): domain Eukaryota; kingdom Metazoa; phylum Chordata; class Mammalia; order Primates; family Lemuridae; genus Eulemur; species Eulemur rufifrons. Next base: position 2,941,502 of record NC_090984.1, on the reverse strand, counting down.
AGCCCATGTTGACTTCTGGGATGATCTCTGTCTCCAAGAACACAATCACCAGAGCCAAGATGTCTCTGTTTGTTGCTAAAGTAATAGCCTTATCATAAAACTTAGAAGTTTGCCCCAAGAAGATTTTATAACCCATTGTTCCCCTAGTTAGAGTTAGTTAAAGGATCTGTAGTAGACTTTTAGGAGACTTTGACCCTAAAGCAAACTGCCTGTTAGTATGAAAATCCCGTTGCCTTGGCAACCGGAGCCTGTATGTACCCTATATAATACCTGTGTGGAGTTTCAGTCGGGGAAATATTTGATGCGGGTAAAATATTTCCATCCGGATACCCTCCTTTATCTATTTTCATAAACTTTTACTTTATAAACTATATCTTTGGCTCTGTGTATTATTATTGCCATTACTTTATATTTTTATTTCTGTTTCCTACTATATTTTTCATCCTTTGCGATGACCCCTGCCTGAGAGACCAGATCGGAGGAAAAAACCTCTTTGCAGGGAGCGTAGCTAACTCCCCGCACAGAAGTGTTGCAAGAAACACCTAGCAACACAGTAATTAGAGGAGACTGAAAGACCTCACTTTCAATAATGAATACAAAAATTTGATAGAAGATCCATAAGAAACAGATAACGGGAAAAACATTATAGATCCGTTAGATGTGAAAGACATTTACAGAGGTCTTCAGTGAAAAGTAGCAGAATACACAATAGTTTCAATCAGACATGGCAAATCCTGTTAGGACACTTAAGTTTTATCAACTGGAAGAACTCTAAAAACATACAACATATATTTTTTGGCAAAAACGAAGTGGACCTAGAAATCAAAAGCAAAAGATAAACTGGATAATACAAAAATATGTCAAAATTAAACACACTCTTAAATGTATTCATGCTCAATGGTCAGATGATTTAAAATTTTTGAGATGTCAACAGTATACACAGTGATATACAAATTTAATGTAATGTCTATAATGTTCCAATCATACTTGATCTGGAGATATATAAAAGAGTTGGAACACATTCTACTAAGTGAAGTATCCCAAGAATGGAAAAATAAGCACCACATGTACTCACCAGCAAATTGGTTTCCCTGATCATCGCCTAAGTGCACATTTGGGAATAACACCAATTGTGTGTCATGCAGATATGGGGGGAGCGGGGAGGGGATGGATGTATACCTATATAATGAGTGCAATGTGCACTGTCTGGGGAATGGACACGTTTGAAGCTTTGGCTCGGGGGAGCGGGGGGCATGGGCAATATAAATAACCTAAAATTTTGTACCCCATAATAAGCTGAAATAATAAAAAGGAAATACATGTATAAAACTCTTAGAAGAAAATAAAAGGGAAGTATCATGATATTGGTCCTAGCACTGTTTTAGTAGATGCAACATCAAATGCATGAGGAAAAAAAAATGAAGAAAAGAAAAATGGGATTCCATGAAACTTCAAAATTTCTGCAAAAAGAAAAGACTCAGTGGAGTAAAAATGCCTCCTACAAAATGGGTAAAAATAGATGCAAATCACATATTGGATAGCAGTTAACATCATGAATATACAAACAATGACTAAAATTCAGCAACAAAAAGTGAATAGCTTGATTGAAAAATGGACAGTGGATTGATCTGGCATTTCTGCAAAGAAGACATACAAATGGACAAACAGAATTTGAAAGTATCCTTAAAATTGTTAATCTTTTGGGAAATGTAAAGCAAAGTCACAATGAGATATCACTCACATCCATTACATTGAGAACTTTTAAATTAATAAATGCATATACAAATACAAACACACATACATATGGTGAGAATGTAGAGAAATTGAAATGTTGTCATGTTATTTTGAAACTTTGATTCTAAAATTATAAAAAAATGAAATAGAACAGATCAGAAATAAAAAATATATAAGGAGACTAAACTCAGAAATATGGTGGGAGGGGAAGGATCCACTTGTATTTTTCCAAACAACAACAAAACTTTGCAGGCCATCCACAGAAAATTACACTTATCTTAATTTGGGGACTTAAATAGAAGGTCATTAAACCCTAGTGGAACCATAGATCTTGGAGGGCCATTTTGAATATTCAGGCTCTCATTCAGGTGCCAAAATTAAGGACCCGTTGTCCTGACTACAGAATACATCATGGGTCAACCAACTTGGATACACACTGTCTTTAACTGTTCCCTGTGCCAAAGTTGCAGTGGTGCTGTTCATCCAGAGACTTTGGGAGAGACACATCTATCTGTAGCCATGGAGGCAGACCTGAATAATTTTGTCTTACTGTCATCTGAAAAGCAGACCTGTGACTCTGCTGCAGCTGTCTAAACTACAGTCCATGGCCAGTTCTTTCAGTGCATAGATCCACACAGTGACCTGAAGGGAAACTTCCAAGGTACTCTTTGGGAGCCACACCCATCCACACATCTGGTATCAGCCCCACCATATGCAGACTCAACTGCACAATCATACCGTAGTATCTTTGATTAGAGATCAAAATCCTGAAGGCAACCAGCTTACCCAGAAACAAGAGAGGATTGAAAACCATCCAAGCCCTTCAGAACTGGACCACCAAATGCAGACTCCACTGCAGAGCAAGGAGCAACCTTGTGACCTAGCTAAAGGGACTCTTCATTGAAAACGCAGTGGACATACCTTTAGCCCAAGTACCCAAAAGGAAACATCTTTACCTTCCAAAACCACTTTATAAAAACTGCAAAAGGTATTTAATCCTTCACATGCACAGACACCAATATAAGGATAATGTGCAACCACTCTTAATGCTTCTATTTTATGATATTACTACAAGACCTAAGTAGAAAATCTAGGCAAGAAGATGACAAGAATCCACTCAAATTAGACAGGAAAAAGTAAAAATAACACTGTTTTCAGATGGCATTATCTTATATGTCAAAAACCATAAAGAAGATAGGGAAAAAAAAACCTTATGCAGTAATAAAACAACTAAGTTAAGTCACAGGCTATAAAATTTACATTCAAACATCAGTTGTTTTTCTATACACTAACAAACTATCCAATAAAAAAGGAAAACACTCTCATTTACAATAACATCAAGAGAATAGAATGATAAGAAATAAATTTAACCAAAGTGGTAAAAAAAAAAAACAACCTTTACACTGAGTACTATAAGCTATTAATAAAAGAAGTTGAAGATGACATGAGTAAATAGAAAGATATTATTCAAAACCATGTATAGATTCAATGCACTCCCTATCAAAATTCCAGGGGCATTACTCTCAGTATTAACAAACAAATCCTAACATTTGTGTGATATCTCATGTACCTTTGATGAGCCAGAACAATATTGAGAAAGAAGAAAAAAAGGTTCTGGCATCACACTTTCTGATTTCAAACTATATTTCGAGGTGATAGTAATAAAAACAAAATATGCACATAAAACCAACACAAAAAACAATGGAACAGAATGGAGAGCTCAGAAATAAACCAAAGTATATAAGGTTGACTAACCTTTACCTAAGGCACTAGCAATGCGCAATGCAGAAAGTATGGTCTCTTCAATGCTTGGTGCTGGAAAACTGGATACCCACAAACAAAAGCATAAAAGTAGACTATTTTTTTCTTACATGATATTCAAAAACTAACTCCAGATGTAATAAAGATTTAAATGGGAGACATAAAATTCTTTTATGAAGGTAACATGAAGAATAACTCAGCATCACCAAAACGTCATGCAAACAAAAATCAAAATTATCATAAGGTATCACCTCACAACTGTTAAAATGGCTAATGTCCCAAAGAAGAGACATAAAAAGTGTGGGCAAAGTGTGCAGAAAAGCAATCCCTGTACACTGTTATTGATTTGTAAATAGGTAGTGTCATAATAGAGATTTGTTTAAAAACGTAAATAGAACTACCTTATCATTCATCAATTCTACTTCTGAGTATAACCAAAGATGTAAAATGAGTATCTCAAGAAAATTATGCACCCCCGTGTATACTGCAGCAATACTTACAATGGATACAATAAATATATACAGTTATGCAATTCTTATTTGTGGAAAAATTTACCAGTTAAACACACACACACAAACACACACACACAAATTTATATGCACACATACACACATATATGTGAATGACAATTTCCTGATAGTACTAAATAGGAGAAAATTATGGAATATAAGTATCAAAATACAATGTATCAATTGGGAGTACAAATATATTCAGCAATTTGAAGCACTCAAAGGGAGAGTATATTTAAGGATTCTATGAGGTGAGTAGGGAAAATAAACTATCATACAGTTTGGGAATTTGGGTACAATAAAGTTGAAATTTTACTCTTATTTTATACTAGAAAAAAGAAAATATATAAAAAAGAAAGAAGGATATTTCAAAGTGAAATAATATTAGATGTTCTTAGGTTTAGGAAGAGGCTATGCATTTGTATAAAATTAATGAGTCTGAATATCTATAGGATTGCCTCTGAAACCTTAGAATTGGAAATCATGATGCAGAAAATATGAAAAATCTGTCCCTAGTGTTTCTAGCATTACTGAAGCAAATCACAATATCTCCACTATTCCTTTTTACACATTTCAAAAATGAGGCAAGTAAAGGAACTGAAAAAATGGAGCTGGGCATGGTGGATCACAACTATAATTCCAGCACTTAGGGAAGCCAAGGAAGGAGGATCAGTTGAGGTCAGGATCTTGAAACCAGCCCCAGAACCATAAAGAGACTTCATTTTAACAATTAATAATAATAATAGGAATAAATCAGCTGGCCATGGTGGTTCATGCCCATAGTCCTAGGTACTTGGAAAATTAAGTTAGCAGGATCCCTGGAGCCCAGAAGTTTCAGGTTGCAGAGAGCTATGATCAACCACTGTAGTACAGATAGGGCAGCAGAGCAAAACGCTGTCAAAAGATGCTTTAATGTGGAGGTCTTCAAAATATGTACAGATAATCCCGTATCTCCCCAAACAATAGAAGTGTTTACAGATAACATAGTCCCTTATAAGCTATGACAAGAAGTTTGGCTCTCACTGAATTCTAAGGAAGATCACTACAGATGTACAGTTCTTAGAGAGTTTAAGAGCATGGGACAGAAGATGTCCTTCTGTAAGAGAAAGGGAAATATACACAGGCTTCTCAAAAAACATTTCCAAAAGAGCGGAGCATTCCAAACCACTTTTTAATATCTGCCTTTCTCCTTGAGCTTTGGCTTTTTAACATTTGTTATCTGCTTTACTGAATCTCACCTACCTGTATATTTAGCTGTTGTTGCCTCTTTATTCATAATCCAGGGCTCTATCCCTTGCTCCAGACATGTGATCAGCTCTGGCTTTGAGACAGCAAGACCTGTTTTATTAGAAAGAATACACATGATGTATGCTGAAGACTCTCCAATTACTAATCTTTTAAGTACTATACTTATAGACAGAATATTATAGAAGATTCTAGAAAGTTGTTTTCCAAAATATGGTTTTCTCACAGACTCTCTGTAGAACGATAAGAAATTATTTCAAAATTGTGGCTCCAGAGCACCAATTCCCACTAGCACCAAATAAAAAATAAGTGGTGGAAACTGTATTCTAAGGTGCAGGCAAAAATTATATACCCTGATTTCTAGAGGAACCACTAATCTAGAGTGAAGTATACAGATCAGCTCAAGAAAGGAAAAGGTTCATGATAAGGTGAGACGTCTAGTGATTTTATTTTCTACACCAAAATCCTTCATATTTTCCTTAAAATCAGGGATATAAAATTAATTCATGTAAAGTAGAAACTTCCAAGAAACAATCTACAAAAATAAAATAATGCCCTTAGTGTGGAAAAGGAATTGTGTATTGAAGTGATCCTCACCAAGGGAGACCAGGTTTCCATAGTTCTCTAACATCACATCCCTATAAAAATTGCGTTGAGCATTGTCAAGGCATGCCCACTCCTCTGGAGAGAATTCTGTAGCCACATCCCTGAATGTCACCAGTTCCTCAAAAAAGACACATATTTCCCAAGTTGCCAAGGAGAGAATTCTTCACTACAAGGAAAATGAAAGTTATGAGAATTGTTTCTGACATATGGGTGACTGGAATTATCCAATAAGATATTTTTTAGCATAGTGATATTCTTGAACATATTCTCTAATTCTCAGGAATGAAGATCATATAACATGTATGAAACTAGTGTGCATATGATACTGTTTTGCATGATAAAGTATTTAATATAAAATTAAGGGCCTCAACACTGCAATATAAATTTGTGCTATATTTACATCATATGAAATAAGTTGTTCATATTTCTCACACAGAGAAACAGTCAGTTAGAAGGTATCACCCAATTTTCACGTGTATAATAATGAACTGGAGACCTTGTTAAAATACAGATTCTCATTCAGGAGATCTCGGGTGGGGTCTGAGTCTCTGCATTTAACATAATATAACCAGTGAAGCCAGTGTTTCTGGCCTAAGGAGAGTATTTTGTCAACATCCAGGAAGTGGTAGACTTTCAATTTATCTCACTTCATCTGACCAGAAGACAAAGATAAGAGCCTTCATTTTTCAAAGCAAGCTATAAAAAGAAAGGGGAGCTTCCAGTGTAAATGTGATGGTTCATGCACATCAGTCAGTAAATTTCCAAAAGACATTTAATCATAAAGAAAAAGACAATTAACTTTACTTTGGATGAATCTGTCAGAGAGCACCTTAACCAAGTGAATGAAATTAACATCAACTGTAGTGGGACAAATTGGTATTAGGCACCATTGCACAGAGGATAAAAACTCACTGCTGGGATGGTAGTGTCCAAAAATATGTAACCATGAAGAATCATCAGTTTTGTGCAAAGTTCAAGTTATAGATATTTCCCATGTTTTGTAATCTTTAATAATGTATGTAAATACTTTTGCATTTTACAGAACAAGTCTTCTATTTTTTATATTTTCATAATTTTCTTGTTGTCCTAGGCAATCAATGCTATCCTCTTTCTGCGTTTTCCAAATACTATTTCACATAGAGCTGATGAAAACATCCAGATCAAACCTTGAGAGTACATGTTCTCCTTCTTCACTCAAATACAAAGACCCTATCCCATTGCCAATAGGAATCTCAGATATCCACACTATTGTAGGTTGACCTGTCACAATGGGAACATTTTCAGTATTACATATCACACATTTATTATGAAACTTGTTTATTTTATTAAGAAGCTTGGGTGGAGAGAATGTAGAGTAGATTTTGTTATATAGGGAAGAAGGATTTTCCAGGGCTCCTTGACTATCATAAGAAGAAATGAAAAAAAAAATGCAGTGGAAAAAAATTCATTAGGCATAAACATCAGAAGTAAAGTAAAGGTTTACAAGTTCTAAAAATTGAAGTTCTGCATGACATTCCAGGAGGAATAGTGGACACAGCCCCTAACCTGGGACACACTTACCTGAAAACCAGCCATTTCTTCTTCTCCTACTCTGAAATTTCTTTTCATGTGAGATTGTGGAGAACAATTAGAATTACATCTTGAGACTATGCCCTGAAAGGAGTCAGCACAATTTCTTCACCTGTTTACATAGCATCCACAAACAGGAGGACCACAAAATGCAGAAAAGGCTACACTCACTGGTTCTTAGTCACAGGAAACAGTCAGGTATGAAATCTCCTCATGGAGACTAAAATGTGAGGTTCTCCTGTCTTTCCCTGGGTGACCTCCCCTGCCACATGTGCCAGGACTTTCTGTTACAGCGGTGGGAATCTGGACCACACTGATCTGCCCCTACCAAACCCAAAGCAGCAGGCCCTGTGACTTCTCTCTGGAACAAAGTCTAAACTCAATCTCATGAATGTATTTGGGAGTTCTAATGCTTGACCCTAGTATCAAATTAGAATTATTTGGGGCACAATTAAAACCACATGGATATTCCCACCCAGCCCAATAGACAGGTGATAGTGTTTCTTTTAAGCTAGCCAGGTGATCCTAATTGAAAGGTTGGCCTGAGAGGCAATTACTTAAAAATTGTCTCTGAACCATCCATGTGAATATAAATCATGTGGTATTGTGGGCCTAACTCTAAGATATGTGATCTGCTGGTGTGGAAGGGTTACATTAACTGGCTTCTTCATCAAGTCCCCTTTTAGTGCTGATGTTGCTCAATCTGATGCATTACTAGTAGCACACAGCTAGAGACAGCAAGCACAGCATACAGAGTGCCTTACACCCAACACTCATCACAACACAGATATTATTTTCCAAAGTGAAGACCAGCATAATGCAATGTCTACTGAGCATGTACTATGTGCTCGTAAGAATGGTATGCTGCACTGGGAAGAAGCTTTTACTTTGTGTGACTTAATCCTTACAATACCAGAAAAGGTGAGTACTAAAAAGGTGAGTACAGAAAAATTTAGATGTGGTGCCAGCCTTTCTATTCTTCTTCTCACACAACTACTATAGGATTCAAGAATGGAAGCTATACAGTATAAAACACAGAAAGAATTATATTGTGAATTGTTTCAGAAATTACCCAGGCTTGTAGGTACATACACATGAGAGAACTGAGGAAGACAGACACTGTGAGTATATAACAGGCATGGGTGAAAAAAGACCTTTCTTCACTTTCTGGTTGGAAATTTGATCACATTAGAAAATGTGCAAATATATAACATGGGCATTAAGATAAAGCAGCCACCACAAACTCCTATGGCAGAGGCAAGAAGTAAGAGCACATTGCTGAAGGGGTCACAGCAAGAGAGCCTCAACAGAGGCGGCGCGTCACAGGAGAATTGATGAACCACAGAAGGGCCAGCGGAAGGTGTTGACAGTGTGCATGCCTACATAGAAGAGACCACTGAGTATGGAAGCCAGTGTTATTCAGACACAAAAGTGGTGGTTTATGAGGACTGGGTAATGGAGGGGCTGGCAGATGGCCACACAGTGGCTGTGGGCCATGATGGTGAGGAAAAGAAACTACATACACACAACAAATGTCCAGAGTTCTAAATAGATTCTTGTTATCAGTCCTTTATCTGATGTGTAGTATGCAAAAATTTTTTCCCATTCTGTAGGTGGTCTGTTTATTCTCGTGACTGTTTCTTTGGCTGTGCAGAAGCTTTTTAATTTAATCATGTCCCATTCATTTATTTTTGTTGCTGCTGTGATTGCCTTGGGGGTCTTCTTCATAAATTCTTTGCCTAGGCCAATGTCTGTAAGAGTCTTTCCTACATTTTCTTCTAGAATTCTGATTGTATCACGCCTAAGGTTTAAGTCTGTTATCCACCATGATTTGGTTTTTGTGAGAGGTGAAAGCTGTGGGTCCTGTTTCAGTCTTCTACAAGTGGCTAACCAATTCTCCCAGCACCATTTATTGAATAGAGATTCTTGTCCCCAGAGTATATTCTTTCCTGCAAGAAAAAAATCAAGCAACCCTATCAAAAAGTGGGCAAATGACATGAATAGAAACTTCTCGAAACAAGATATAAGAATGGCTAAAAACATATGAAAAAATGCTCAACATCCCTAATCATCAGAGAAATGCAAATCAAAACCACAATGAAATATCACTTAACCCCAGTGAGAATGGCCTTTATCAAAGAAACCCAAAACAACACATGTTGGCGTGGGTGTGGAGAGACAGGAACACTCATATACTGCTGGCGGGACTGCAAACTAGTGCAACCCCTGTGGAAAGCATTATGGAGGTATCTTAAGCAGATTCAAGTAGACCTGCCATTTGACCCAGCAATCCCATTACTGGGCATATACCCAAAGGAAAAAAGGTCATTCTTTAACAAAGACACATGTACCCGAATGTTTATAGCAGCACAATTCACAATAGCAAAGATGTGGAAACAACCCAAATGCCCATCAATACATGATTGGATTAGTAAGCTGTGGTATATGTATACCATGGAATATTACTCAGCTATAAGGAATGATGAAGATACGACATCTCTATGGTTCTCCTGGAGAGAATTGGAACCCGTTATATTAAGTGAAGTATCCCAAGAATGGAAAAACAAGCATCACATGTACTCACCAGAAAATTGGTTTCCCTGATCATCACCTAAATACAAATCTGGGAACTACACCAATTGGATATCAGACTAAGGCGGGGGGTTAGGGAGGGGATGGGGGTATGCCTACACAATGAGTGCATTGCGCACCGTTTGGGGAGTGGTAACACTTGAAGGTGCTGACTTGGGAAGGGGGGGTGGGGAAGGGAGGGATATATACCTACATGATGGGTGCAATGCGCACGACCAGGGGAACAGACACGCCTGGAGCTCTGACTTGGGGGGAAAGGCAGTACAGGAGCAACGTATGTAACCTACAATTCTGTATCCCCCATAACAAGATGAAAAAAAAAAAAAAAAACAAATGTCCAAGAAGATCTGAGTTGTACACTCATCCACTGAGAGGGCACTGTTTTCAGTGACAGAGTTAACACAGGCATTGGAGGCAGTGATAGAAATATAGGACATATTCATAATGCACAAATTTCTCAGGAATACATGGGCCTGTGAAGGTTCTGGATGACAGGGTGACAATGATGATGAAAAGATTCCCAAACAAGTTGCCAAGTACATCATAGGAATAGCATGGAGTCCAAGAACCTCAGTCCAGGCTTTAGCAAAGCCCACAAAAAGGAACTGAGAAATCATGGTGGAATTGACCATTTACTAGAAATTCTGGTTGACTGGGAAGGCAGACAGATAAAAAGTAGGAAACATACAATGATAAAATCCACTTCATATATTTTCTTGAAAGTTTTTATTTCTGTCTTACACAATTGGTTTCTGTGTATAGGTCTACTATTGGTCTTTTTATTTTCATAATCACACCTGAGTTGATAATATATCAAACTGCTAAGGATAAAGTATTTCAATTAGTTATCTGAGCAAGACTTACCGAAGTGTAATTCGCTGACTTCTATCATATTCAGCCTATGATATTTATTGTTTTAATGAAGATTGAATTACTTGATATGTGTAAAATCCCTGTAAAGCAGTAAATTTCAGTAACAGTTAAATTTTATTAGGAGGTAGAAACACATGCAGCCTGGATATTGATATGCAGCAGAGATCTAACAGTTGCCTTCGTTAGGTGATCTGTTGTTATTAGCAGCAGTCATGTCTTAACATTTCTCTTCTTCGGATATGTGCAGATATTGAGATTAATAGTTTCTACAACTTTATACCACTTGACAATGGCATACCATCCAAGCATGTGAGCACAAGTTCAGACATAACCAGCTCCATGTATGTTTGTGTCTTTCCGCAAGTCCAGACTTTTACTGATGCTATTTTAATCATAAAAGCCGTGAGCTACATGGAGTTTCCAAAAAGAAAATTCTCTTTAGTACAACTGGCTCTCTCAGTAGTCAGAGCCATTGGTACACAGATAAAAGTGAATTCACAAGTCTGTGAATATTGCAAACCATACATAGTAGTATACCTAATCAATATATAAATGTTATAGATTAAAATTTTCATATCCAACAAAGTAACATTTAACATCAAGAGAAAGAGGACATGAAAAGGAGTTAATGAACCAGTCCAAGGAGAGCAACATGGACAAGAAGAGTATCTTTGGCTGATCTGCATGATCATCAACATCTTTCAAGGCAGAGTCCTTGACTTAGGCATGCCTTTGGCAGAAAATGCCAGGTGCTGACCACGAGTGACAGCAAGATTGTGTCTATAGAGATGGCCTCACCTAACCGGTGAAGCCCTGCTCTTTTTATGGCCCTTCAGTCCTCTGGTGAGGACTGGTAGTAAAGGGTTATGTCCTCATCTGGTCGGGCGTAGTCTCTGAACATCTGGTCCCTGTTAACATCATGCCCTTTGATATACTAGATCGAGTCTTTTTCTTAGATTGGTGCAAAAATAATTGCGGTTTTGGACCATGAATTTTAAATCATTACAACACATCTTTATTAATCAAAATAGTAACCATTATAATCAACACATTTTTGCCAATGAGGAATAAGTTTGTTTTTTCCTGTAGTGTAAAAATCCGTGCTTTGGGATTCCACAAATTCTTGGAAAGTATTTTCTGCATCCTGCTGGTTGTGGAAGCATTTTCCCTGCAAAAAGTTGTTGAGATGCTTGAAGAGGTGGTAGTTGATTGGCAAGAAGTTAGGTGAATATGGCAGATGAGACAAAACTTTTTAGTCCAATTCATTCAACTTTTGAAGTGTTGGTTGTGTGATGTGTGGTCAGGTGTTGTCATGGAGAAGAATTGTGCCCTTTCTGTTGACCAGTGCTGGCTGCAGGCATTGCAGTTTTTGGTGCCTCTCATCAATTTGCTGAGCATACTTCTCAGATGTAATGGTTTCACTGGGATTCAGAAAGCTACAGTGGATCAGACTGGCAACAGACCACCGAACAGTGACCATGACTTTTTTTGGTGCAAGTTTGGCTTTGGGAAGGACTTTGGAGCTTCTTAATCCAACCACTGAGCTGTTTGTAGCCAGTTGTTGTATAAAATCCACTTTTCCTCTCACATCACAATCTGATTGAGAAATGGTTCGCTGTTATTACATACAAGAGAAGATGACACTTCACAATGACAATTTTTTATTTTCAGTAAGGTCATGACGCACTCACCTATTGAGCTTTTTCACATTTCCAATTTGCTTCAAATGCCAAAAACAACCATAGAATGGTCCACGTTGAGGTCTTTGGCAACTTCTTCTGTAGTTGTAAGAGGATCACCTTTGGCCGGGCGTGGTGGCTCACGCCTGTAATCCTAGCACTCTGGGAGGCTGAGGTGGGCGGATCGTTTGAGCTCAGGAGTTCGAGACCAGCCTGAGCAAGAGCGAGACCCCATCTCTACTAAAAAATAGAAAGAAATTATATGGACAGCTAAAAATACATATAGAAAAAAATTAGCCGGGCATGGTGGTGCATGCCTGTAGTCCCAGCTACTCGGGAGGCTGAGACAGGAGGATCGCTTGAGCTCAGGAGTTTGAGGTTGCTGTGAGCTAGGCTGAAGCCACGGCACTCACTCTAGCCTGGGCAACAGAGAGAGACTCTGTCAAAAAAAAAAAAAAAAAAAAAAAGAGGATCACCTTTGACGATTGCTCTCAATTGGTTGTTGTCAACTTCCAATGGCCAGACACTGTGCTCTTTATCTTCAGGGCTCTCATCTCCTTTGCAAAATTTCTTGAACCACCACTGCACTGTAGGTTCATTACCAGTTCCTGGGCCAAATGAGTTGTTGATGTTGCCAATTGTCTCCGCTGTTTTATGACCCATATTGAACTCGAATTTGCTTTCTGTCTAACATCACTTCCATAGTGTAAAATAAATATGAAAAAATAAATAAATAAAAATAAAATAAATATCAAATAAACAACGAGTAATAAGTCATTACCAAAAACACATAAAGTGAGAAATGCACATTAAAATGATGTATAACGTATCCACGTTTACTTAAGAATGTATTCTAATATCAAACAGCAAGTTTCAACAATGCTAAAACCACAATTACTTTTGCACCAACCTTTAATAAGATGGAGTCACTTATGTCAAGGGTGCTCTATGCACATATATTCTGCATGTCATTTTAAAATATCATTTTATAGTTATCTGTTATCTTTGAAAATAAGGACTCAGGAAAAGTTTGGAGGAAAGTTAAAACTGGCCTTCACTATAGGTAATTTAAGTGTCAGTGGCCAAAAAGTAATATAGGTAGAGAAGTTATCCCTGTGATCATAAGGGGAAGTGAATACTGAATTTGACTATGAAACATTTGTAAATATTTTGTGTACACTCCTAAGCAACCAAGAGTTAATATAGTTGAGTCTCGTATGGTTATAATAAAATGACTGGGGACATTTTCCCATACTTGTTATCTATTATTTTAAATTGTATTCATTTTCCTATGTGATTGCTTTGACATCTGAATGTAGTACTAATTTTGACTCTGATCCCACATGCAGATTTACCTTTTACATACAGCATAATAATCTGTAAATTTCACATGCAAAATGAAACTCCTATATTTTTCACCTCCACTTCTCCCTAAGAAATTATCTTCTTACTATCTATTCTTTAAAGCCCTGTGTTTTCATAACCTCTCTTCTGTACCCTGACTACCAAAGTTGTCACCATCACTGCATCATTATATCCAATGCTAGTCATCCACATTATCATCTATTTAATATGTTTGTTATACAGGAAATAACTTGTACCATTATAATAGTTAAATATCTCCACAAACATCAACGATTTACTAATGAAGAACCAGTTTCAAAACTAAGCTTTTTTATTTTAAAACTGTATAAGTTTAAGAGTTTGGGCTCAACTTGAATCTGACTTATTTATAGTTTAAAACATTTTCCATAATTTCACATTTGCCTCCCATGATTCCACTGGAATCCTTCTCAATACTAATGTTTGATGACCCTTGCCCTGTCCATCACTGCCCAGGTCATCTCCACTTACTTATTTTTTTTTTAATTTTTTTGAGACAGAGTCTTGATTTATTGCCTTGGCTAGAATCAGTGCTGTAGCATCAGCCTAGCTCACAGCAACCTCAAACTCTTGGGCTCAAGCAATCCTCCTGCCTCAGCCTCCCCAGTAGTGGGGACTACAGGCGAGAGCCACCACACCCGGCTAATTTTTTGTTTCTATTTTTAGTTGCCTGGCTATTTTTTTCTACTTTTAGTAGAGACAAGGTCTCACTCTTGCTCAGGCTGGCCTCGAACTCCTGAACTCAAGGAATCCTCCCACCTTGGTCTCCCAGTGTGCTAGGATTACAGGTGTGAGCCACCTGCCCAGACTCCATTTACTTATTCATTTGCCTTTTCCAGCAGATTATTACAAAATCCTTAAAAGCCTCCCGCATGGATCGATTCTATTTTTTTGTTTTGTTTTGTTTTCCTAAAGCTCTGCTTGTCATAATGTTTCTTACTTTTCATACTTTCATGCTTTTACCTGCATAAAGTTTAATATTCCTCTGTCTATAAAATGGTTTTTCTTAGTCCTGACCATCCTTTTCATTACATTTTCTTTTTCCTAAAGGTATCATCTACATATCATAATAATATTAATATAATAGATTTTTTGGCACTACTGATCATACCACTTTTGAAAGAGCTCTTACCAGTTAAATCCTGTGAGTGACATAAATGGTTATATCCCCCACCTTATCCAACCTTTTTCCTCTTCAGCATCTTCTCACATTAACCACCATCTCCCTCAGAAAAGTCACTTTTCTTATCGGCTTTCTAGATCATCTCTGACAGTGCATGTGTTCCACAAGGCTGTATGTGTGAGTAGACAGCCCAAGTTGCGTATAAGTTACATTTCATGAAAGTAGAATATTTTTTGTCTTGCAAAATCTATATGCAATATATTTTTCTGTCCCTATTTCTCATTCTTCTCTATGCAAACCTGAAGTCCTCACCTGAGTACACTCCTCATTCTCAAAATAAACCTAAACTGGTCTCTGACTGTGCCACTTTCCTTCTTTGCCCATAATATCATGCTCTTTCCTTACCATCTATCTAGTCTTTAAGTCCAACTCAAATACCACTTTTGCTTTGAACTTTCCTAATAATTTCAGATTTATTCTTCTACCTACATTTTGTTTAAAATTTGAATTTTGCATGGAATTACAGGAATTTTGTATGTGTTTATCACCCACACATTTGTGTAAATTCTTTGAATTTTTGACTGTATATTATATTTTTTAACTTTTAGTGCCAAGTACATGTCTACACATGTGACAGTTAATAAAGAAATGCATTTTAATTTAACTGACTGACCACTAAAATTCTTCCTTATCCTACTTATTTACAAATGACTAGGTGCAAAATAAGATATGTTGTTTCCCAATCTCCATAAATCAATATGTTGAATGTAGGTTTGAAATAATAAAACTCATATCCCTTGTGAGAAGTACAGGCTAAAGTCTTAATTTTTCTAAGATATTTACTGATTACACACAACCATCTAAAAGCTGTTCTGACAGTGAGGTTTTAGTGGAAGAAGGAAATTATTATTATTTTTAATTGCTTGTTTTCTGTGAGGGGGAATATAATATATAAGAACACAAATAAATGTGAACATTTTGGTTAGTAATGGGTGACAAGAAAAGCAAATATTTTTAAAACCCTGCAAACCTTTTCACTCTATCAAAAATATTACATGGAAAGGTCAGATATGTCTTTAAACCTGGATGATAGCATAGAGCTATGGAGACATTTTCTTTTTTTACACTGAACTACCTACAACTTTTTTGTTTCACTAACAGAACTTAGTAAATTGTCCACTAGCTAGTTTGAATTAATTAAACATAATTGATGTATTTTTTTGTTTATATGAGCAAATTACAACTTGGAATTACTTTTCTTATTTATTTGACTTTGTTTGCCATGTACCATTCTTACAGGGAAACTCTAGATTACAAAGCAACACACTGAAGTCATATGTAAAAACCAATTTGGAAATTACCATCTAATTCTTACATAGGACCTCCAATAATTTTGACAAATAAAAATATAACTTTATTTATTACTTTATGGACATGTATATTTTTTAATAAAAATATACTGACTTTTGAAAATTTTTTAAATTTTGACCATGATAATTTTAGAGAGACTTATGGAACTAAAACCATCTTAGGAGTAAAGCATGACAGACATTTATTGAAAATTTCTTAGTACAAGAAGTAAGGAGGAGTTACAAATAAAACAAAGATTAAATAGAAATGAAAGAAAGATAGCCATAAGGAGAGGATAGCATATTCCTGAATGCCACAAATATTCAAAGGGATTTTTAAAAATGTTTTCCTCTGTAATTGGTAAGAGTAGAGGGTTTGCACTTTTCCTGTTGTTGTTATTGGTATTTGTAAATAAGAGAATATGCAATATTCTTTGCAAAAATTAATAAGGATTATTTTAGTTGTGAGATAAAAGATTGTAGCAATTTACTAAATTATATTTGCCACGTTAAAAATATTAACTAGTGTTATCCATAAACCTTTGAGAAATATTTAGGTATACTTCATTACATACTCACATTCAAAATGTGCGTCAAAAAGTTGTACACTATTATTCTCAAATATTTATAAATTGTACACACTTTCATGCCCACACTCCCACATAATACACTTTTAGTATAAAAATATTAAAATGATTAGAAAAGACAAAAGGATAGTGATCAAAACTAAAAAGTGAAATTGATTCATTACATTTCAATAAATTTTTATAAAATATAAAAATATTTTTATTTATTATATCTGTATCTACAAACTGTTTTTCAATTTGTTTTGCCTTAATATTGGTGTTCTTCCCATTCTATTAAGTGAAGTATCCCAAGAATGGAAAAATAAGCAACACATGTACTCACCAGCAAACTGGTTTCCCTGAGTGCACATTTGGGAATAACACCAATTGAGTATCGGACAGAGGTGGGGGCTGGGGGGAAGGGATGGGTGTTTATCTGCTTGATGAGTGCGATGCACACTGCCTGGGGAATGAACATGCTTGAAGCTCAGACTCTGGGGTATGGGGAGGCATGGGCAATATATATAACCTGAACTTTTGTACCCCCATAATGAGCTGAAAAAAAAATTTAAAAAAATGTAATAATAAAAAATTACCAGAAAGGAACTTCTCAAACCATCAGAAAAAAAAAAGTTGGTGTTCTTGTCTTTTTGGAACTTCTACGTACAAAGTTCTGTGTGTTTTTCAAGTTGATGTTAAGTAAAGTTATCTTTAAAAAATAAGAATTGTAAATCAGTAGAGGCAGCATAAAACAATCATCAGCCATGCTTTATTTTTATACAACTATAAAAATATGATAAGAATTCTTCCTACTTGCTATTTGCTTCAAAGAATTAACTATTTCCTTACTAGTTTGACCTACTCACTTAATGAAACTTTTTAATTGTTTCACAGAATAAAACAAGTCTGTGACATTGCATTGAGACTCTAACCGCAAAGTATTTCCTGGTGAGTAATGTATGTTCTTAACCTGGGGAAGAGAACAAAGTTTCTCTTCACAGGTTCTCCAAATCAAGGTCTGATTAATGGTTTAAACAAATTTTCTACGTAGCATTTTTAAGAATGTCTTCAGATGAAAAACATACCATTCTTATGCTGTCTTAAAAGGTCAATTATGTTGTGCTTTATATAAAACGTGGCATGTCCATGCCACCACCTGCAAAGCCTCCAGGAACAAAGCCTTGAACATCCAGTGACAGGAATATGCCCAAGGATCATTTCAGACAGAAAATGTTAGTCAGAGTACAGGTGATAGGGGACTCAATTAAAACACAAGTGGGGTTGAACACACAGAAATACATTTATCTTTGCATAAGCGTAAATGATTCATTTTGAGTCAATTTTGTACAAGTTTGTGCTAGGAGTCCAGCTTCATTCGTTCTGCATGGTTGATATCCAAGTTTTCTAGCACTATTTGTTGACAACTCTTCCCCCCTCCCACTGAAATGCATCTACACCCTTGTTCACAATCAATTGTTAGATCGGGATCCCTAGCGGACCCGCTGTGACCCTTGCTCTGGTGGCCAGATGTTGCTGCTGCCTCTTCGCGCCTCAGTGGGACTCAGATACCTAGTGTCCAGAAGGAATATAGTGAAAAATACAAAAGGACAAAATTATAAAACCTGCCAAATACCTCTTCGAATTGGAAAAGAGCCAATTGTTTGCTGTAGTAGAAAATTTCAAATATGTGCTAGCACATAAGAAAAGTGATGCGATATAGGATATATTGCCCTCAAGCAATGCACCTGGCCAGCGCTTGCCAAGTATGCAACTCTTAGCTGAATGCAAGGAGCGTACCACCGGGATTCCACACAGCTGAAGTGCTGGAGAACTTCAAGCCTGGCACCAAAACAATTACAGGCTGAGAAAGGAAAGAGAAAGTGAAGCCCAGTGTCAGCCCACGTCTGAGTACCCACATCCTGGGGAAGGAGAAGATTGCCAACACAATGCCCTTGAGCAGCTCTACTTCCTGCAGAGTCAGGGATGGGGGGAGGAAGAGGCCGAATACCATCCCACACTGCAGCCCAGAATCATTTGCTGCTTCTTATAGAGAACTGTGCAATGACAAGAAAGAGTTCGTTGCTTCCCAGTATGTGAGGGGACTGCTCCACCTGTTATTCAGCTGTCAGAATAACTTCCAATAAAAACTACAGGAGCAAAATCTCTCAGGAAGGTGCTTTTAAAAAGATGCATGAGGAAGAACCCCATCAACCAATTTCCATCTTACAACTGATACAAATGAATGAGGTGCAGGTGGTCAAAATACAGCAGGTAGAGCCAGAGTGTGAGATGGCAGAGGAGGAACACAGGTTAAAAAATAGAAGTTCTCAATAAAAAGATATATTGGGAAAAGAAACGATGAACTTCTACAGGAGAATGATAGCCTGTTCCCTCATTTAACCAGCCCTTTCCCAATTCACTCTAAGACTTCGGAGGTGCCTCTTTTGTAAGTAACCTGTTGGCAAAGAAACTCTGGAACATGAACTAGCAGTCAATAACCTGGAACAGAGCTACAGCTAGGCAAATTAGAGTGGTGTAGTCTCTTATTTAAGAATACATTTACATAAACACTTGCACCCTATGTACCCCTTAAATGGTAAAGAAGCTCTTAGAGTCTGCTGAAAATTATCACTGAGTATTATTATTCTGAAAGTAATGTTTCTTAATTAGAATTCATACAGGAACCATGTGGGAGTATTTTTGCATTTTCTTTAATCAAATGCAAGTGTGACTATAAAAAATCAATTGACAATAATTATATGGGTTTATTTGTGGACTCTCAATTGTAATCCATATATTTATTTTTCTACCCATTTGCCATTACCACAGTATTGATTCTGCAGTTTTGTAATGTATTTTAAAACTGGAAAGTGTGAGTTCTCCTACTTCTATTTTTCAGTTTTTTTTTTTTTTTTTTGGCTATTAGGTGGAAAATTCCATATGTATTTGAGAATATACTTTCCCACTTCTGAAAAGACAAGCACTTTTTAAAATAGGGAATATATTGACTATATAGATCACTTTGTGGAGTATTGCCATCTTAACAATTGAATTTTTAATCCATGAACACTGGGTGCATTTTCATTTGTTAGGCTGTTCTTTAACTCTTAGAAATATTTTGTACTTTTCAGCATTCAATTATTTCACCTCTTTGATTAAAATTATTCCATAGTTAAAGAGTATTTTCTATTCTGTGGAATTGTTTTCTTAATTTTTGCTTCAGGTTGATTATTGCTGGTATATAGAAACATCATAGATCTTTGTGTGTTAATTTTGTGTCCTCCAATTCTACTGAATTGTTCATTAGCTCTGATAAATTTTTATGGATTATTTGAGTGTTTCTAAAGGCAGTATCATGCCATATGTAAATAGCAAGAATTTTACTTTTTCTTTCTCAATTTGAATGGGTTTTATTAATTTTCCTGCCTAATTTTCCTGATTATGTCTTCTAGTGCACTGTTGAATAAAGTGGAGAAAAACGAGCATCCTTCTCTTTTCCCAATCTTAGGTGGTGTGGAGAAATTTTAGCCTTTATCCATTGATTTGTTAATTTTTTTAAAATAAATGCTCTTTTTCCTATTTCTAGTTTTTTGACTGCTTTCATCAAAAATGGTTTTTTTGTATACCATGGAGTACTACTCAGCAATAAGAAACAATGGTGATGTAGCACCTCTTGTATTTTCCTGGATAGAGTTGGAACCCATTCTACTAAGTGAAGTATCCCCAGAATGGAAAAATAAACACCACATGTACTCACCATCAAATTGGTTTCACTGATCATCACCTAAGAGCACATTCATGCATAACATTGATTGGGTGTCGAGCAGATGTGGGTAGGGAGGGGATGTGTGTATACATACCTCATGAGTGCGATGCTCACTGCCTAGGAGATGAACACGTTTGAAGCTCTGACTCAGGGGGTGGGGGAGGTAAGGGCAATATATGTAACCTAAACTTTCTACCCCCCACAATATGCAGAAATAATAATAAATGTGTATATATACACACACATACACATACACACACCTCTTCATATAACAGAATGGATTCAAAGTAGATTGGCCAGGTGTCAATAAAAAAAAAAGTTGTGGTGTTTTATTTTATTTTTTATTTTTTTTTAATTTTTAGAGAGAAGTTCTCACTATGTTGCCCTGGCTAAAGTGCAGTGACTTCACAGGCACAACGTAGAGAGCACTGCAGCCTTCAACTCCTCTAGACCCAAGTAATCCTCCTGCCTCAGCCACCTGAGTAGCAGGGACTACAGGTATGTGCAACCATACTGGCTAAGATATTTTGTTGTTATATAAATGCTTTTTCTGCCTTTGCTGATTTGCTGTGTGTATTTTCCTCCTCAATTCTATTATTATTAAATTAATTGATTTTCTTATATTGAATTAATCTTGCATTCCTGAAATAATTCCACTTGCTTTTTGTGTATTATCCTTTAAATAGACTGTTTGATTCAATTAGCTAGTATTTTGTTCAGACTCTTTTGCATCTATGACCATGAGGAATATTGATCTCTAATTTTCTTTTGGTGTCTTTATCTGTATTTCAGATCAGGACAATTCTGGCTCCACAGAATATATTTGGAAGTGACCTTACCTCTTCTATTTCTTGTAAGAGTCTGAGGAGGATTTTTAAAAATTCTGAAATATTTGATAGACTTAACCAGGAAAGCCATCTGGTACTGAGTTTTTCTTTGCTGGGAATTGTTTTAATATGTTTGATTGATTTTTTTTCTGATTCATCCTCTTTATATTTTATAGGTTTGTTCCTATTTTCTGTTTCCTCATCAGTCACTTTCAGTAATGTATGTGTTTGTAGAAGTTTGTTCATTTTATTCAGGTTATGTCTTTGTGCAACAGCTGATAACATTCTTCTAAAATCCATTTTATTTCTGTAAGGTATTTATTAGTGTCCCCACTTTCATTTATGATTGTAAATATTCATATCCTCTCTTCTATTTTCTTGGTCAGTGTACCAACATATTTATCAATTTTGTTAATCCTATCGGAGAACTAACTTTTAGTTTTGTTCATTTTCTCTAATGTTTTTCTCCTCTCAGTTTTATTTGTCTTCACTGTAATATTTATTAGTCCTTTGTTCTATTAGGCTTGGGTTTCATTTGCCTTTATTTTTCTAGGTCCTTCTATTGTAATATAGGGTTATTCAAGACATTTCTTCTTGTTTCATATAGACATTCACTGCTTTAACCATCCCTCTAAGCACTGCATTCACTGAATCTATGTTCTGTTATATTGTGTTTTCATTTTTATGTCCCTCTCAGTATTTTCCAATTTCTTTTGTATTATCTTATTTGTTTCATTGGTTGCTTATGACTGTGATGTTTAATTTCCTATTTACAAAGTTTGCATTTTTCCTTCTGTTTTTGATGTCTGGCTTCATTCTATTGTGATCAGAGAAGATACTTTTTATAACTTCGGTCTTTTACATTTATTGTCACTTGTTTTCTGCTCTAATATGTGGTCTAACCTGGAGAATTTTCCATCTGGGCTTGATAGAAATGTGCCTTATGCTCTGTGGAGGAATTTCTTTATGTCTGCTCTATTTGGCTGGTTTATATCATTTTTCAAATCTTCCTTTCCTTACTGATCTTCTGTCCAGATCACCTATTCATTAAAGAAAATGGGGTATTAAAGTTTCCAACCTGTACTGTAGAATGATTTCTCCTCTCCATTTTGTCAATACTTGTCTCATATATTTTGGCGTTCTGTTGGTGCATAAATGTTTGTAATTGTATCTTTTTGATGAATCAATTGTTTTTTCAATAAATAATGGCCTGTATCTTTTAAAAAAGGTTTTGGCTTAGAGTTTATTTTGTCTGATAATAACATAGACACCTAATGTTGTATGGAATATGTTTTCTATCCTTTCACTTTCAACATATATACATATATATCTTTGAATATAAAATATAGCTTTTGTAGATAACACATACTTGGATCATTTTGTTCCTTGTTGTTTAAAATGTATTCCTGCAGTTTCTTCCTTTCATTGTAGAGTTTCATACGTTTACACTTAATTAATTACTGATAAGGAAGAACTTACCTATGCTATTTTACTGTTTGTTTCCTGTGTACCTCTTACCTTTTTTTTCTTTATTCCCTCCATCAATTCCTTGTTTGCATTCAATAAAGTTTTGTAGGGTACTATTTTGATTTCCTTCTCATTGGCTTTTATTTGTATTCTGTTGAAACTTCTTAGTGGTTTATATGTGCTTTAATTTAACATTATAAATTTATTAAATTGAGATTGAGGCCACTAGCCGCTGCTAATTGGCTTGCTCCCTGGCAAACCGGAGGCCTCTGCTCTGGCTCCTAGCTCCCAGTGAGTGGCGGTGGACTCTCAGGCCGATGGCAGTGGCTTCAGCAGCGCCCCATCGTGGGTGGCGGGGCCAGGGATGGTGGTCCTGGCCAGGCTGCGGGGATGTGGTGCAGCTGGAGGGCTGCGAGTTCGAGTACCTGATTACCAAGTGCTCGGTGACCATCACGTGCATCTCGTCGCAGGGCTCAGTGGATGTGAGCATGGGCCACTCAAGTTTCATCTCC
Organism: Eulemur rufifrons; assembly: GCF_041146395.1. NCBI lineage: Eukaryota > Metazoa > Chordata > Mammalia > Primates > Lemuridae > Eulemur > Eulemur rufifrons. Next base: position 2,917,941 of record NC_090984.1, on the reverse strand, counting down.
CAGTGCCACCTCGAGATCTTGATGACCCCAAACGGCAGTGCTGGCCATGACTGGACAGCCCGGGCCCCACCGCCTGTACAGCCCAGGCCTAAAGTGGTGATTTCCAATTGCATTGCCTTGGCCAGAACAGCGTGTTTGTGGACAGGTGTTCCAGAGGCACCGGGTGCCGCTGCTGCAGCTACCAAGCTTCATGCACCAGATTTTCAAGCACAGACTCCAAACTAACTTTCACTTCCCTATCTGGCCAGAAGAGGAAGAAGCAAGAGGCGCCTGAGTCCCCAGTGAAGGCTGTGCAGCTGCACCTCTCGCCTCTGACCATCAATATTCCAAACACCATGGCCCACCTCATCATTCCCCTTCCCTCCCCAGCGGGAACTATCAGTGCTGCCAACTCCTGCCCATCCAGCCCCTGGGAAGTAGGGTCTTCAGGTTTCAAAATGGGCCCACTGATGCCATCTGACCTCAATTTAGTGGCTGAAAACTCGCACCCAGAAAATGAAAAGGAAGCTTCTGGTGGAGGAAGCCCAAAGGATTATTCAAAGCCACCTTATTCCTATGCACAATAGTACAAGCAATTACAATGGCTCCTGGTAAACAACTCATCCTAAATGAAATTTATATGCCCATCACTAAAAGTTATCCATACTACAAGACTGACAAGGAGTGGCAGAATTCAGTTCCCGACAATCTCTGTCTGAATTGTTATTTCATCCAAGTACCACATTCCCAGGAAGAACCAGGCAAAGGCTCATTCTGGAAGGTAGAGATCCTGCCTCTGAAAGCAAATTAACAGAGCAGACTTTTAGGAAAAGGCAGCCTAGGAGTGTACCTTGCTTTAGAATCTCTCTCTGACCACTCTCTTCTAGGAGCCTCTCCCAGTCATGCTGGAGTAGAGTCTGCTCACTGCAGTGGCCCCAGAGCCCTGAGAGCCTATGGAGGGAAGCCTTGCCGGCCCATCGAGAGCCTGAGCCTGGCAACTCACATCCCAGACTTGCCATCATCCAAGAAGCCTGGTTTGCCCAAAGCTCACCAGAGTCACCTCTGCCCAGCCAGCTGGTCTTAATCACCATTCAGTGGCAGCTACTACAGGTGGCTAAGCCTGCTGCCTACACTGCTGCCACCCTAGTGACCACTGCAAAGTGGTGACTTAGTGATCTTCCAGCCACCCTTCATACAGACCGTTCACATCCTCCACCAGATACCAGCAGTGTCAGTCACCAGCGTGGCTGGACTGGCCCCAGCGAACACCTACACTGTCTCAGGACAAGCCATAGTCACTCAGGCAGCTGTGTTGGCCTCTCCTAGGGCCCAGCTGCAAGAGAATAGAAATCACAGGGAAGTAAAAGTAGAACCTGTTGCTGCAATTAGCCATGACACATTAGGTGCTGCCAGCCAGGTCATTCAGATGTCACAGACCACCTCTGTCCAGATGGTCACTGTAATAGTGTTATAGCAAGTGTTACAGTGTGTGGTTCCAAGGACAAACCAAGCGGCACACAGGGAGTCAGAGAATCAAGGTTTATTTGCTGGCGGGCTCCCGTCTACTGGGTTTTTTCCACTTTTATTAGGTTGGGGTGGTCCGAGGGGTGGGGTCTCAGGAGGCTGATACAAAAGGTAAGTGTGATTACAGAAGCCAGGTAATAGGTTAGGATTAGATGGATGAGGATCTTTGTTATCAGTACAACACACACCTCTAGGTCAACACCAGCTACCTGTAAAAACTGTAATGCAAAACAGGACTCTTGTGGTACCAATCCCCACTGCGGTCCACTTCCAGGTGAACAATGCCACGAGGAGTCCTTTACACATGCTGGAGACCCCTGCATCAGCATCTGTCAGGACAGCAACCAGCCTGGGCAGCCAGGGCTGAAGCAAATCAAAACAGAAGACAGCCAGAGCATCGTCATCACCCTGAGTGTGGACGCATCATGGGCAGCTGTGAGGAAAAGGGTGTCTAAAACTAGCAACTGGGAACGTTTTTCTTACTTTAAAATAACAATGTTGTGGTGCCAAAAGGGGACATTGCCTCTCACCAATACTAGGAGTACACTCTCTCTCAGTGGGTAAAGGGCGCTGCGTTTGGACTTCACCTCTCAGTACCGAAAATACAAAACCCAGGTGGCCTGAAAACTCCTTAATTTACAGGCAGAAGTCACACTTGAACAAAAACCACACACAACAAAACTTGGTACTTGAGACAGTGTCTCTCCTGCTGAGCACTCCCTGGGATGCTGCCTTCAAGTGAAGCTTTTAACTACCAGTGAAAAACCACAGCCCTTCCTGGAGGACCAGGCATCTCCGTGTGAGGATGGTACAGTGTGGTCAGTGGTCAGGGCCAGGTGCCAGCAGACTTCCAGGGACTCGGCCGCCTGCAGAGACCAGGCAGGACCACCCTCCCATCTGCCCCCCACCACGGCCCTCGCAGTACTCACCGCTGGTACTGGCAGGCAAGACAGTATTTTGTTGTTCACATGTGTAATTAGAATATTTCGAAGTGCGCTTTCTTTACACAATAAAGAGGTCTGTGACATTTCACATCACTCGATTTCTACTCTGGAAATTTTGTAAACTATACAGGACCTTTCATGTGGATTTCATTTGGGGAAAAGAAACAAAGTAGTTTTGTGTTTTTGTTGTTTTCAGCCTATGGAATGATTTCTTTATCTTGTTCAGGTGGAGCTGCTTTATGGCACTTGCAGATTTTCCACGTTAGAGCAGTTGCTTGATGAATTTAATCCACCTCCATTTCAGTGCATAGGAGAGAAGACTAATGCTGAGGCTGCATGTGACTGTGAGAATTCAGGGACAAGCTGGTGATGGGAAAGAACTGCCCGGTTTCATCCGAGCTGCACTTAACTGTTCTCTTTCTTGCTGTTTTTTGTTGTTCGTTTCTTTGTGTTAACTTTGTCCCTGGCAAAATTTTCCATTCTAAGTAAAACCAGTCTCCTAAGTATTTAAAACAACAGAGCCATTACCACTACATTTGGGGGGAAAGACCCACTCTCTTATCACAAGCATTTTCAAACAAAGATCACAGATTTCTCCATAGTGTGTTATTGCAGGTTTAGTCGCCAGCTCAAGGCATCATCTGACCAGCTGTCTTCTCAGTTATATTGCACTTGACCCCACTCCAGGTGAGAGCAGCCATGCCAATGGAGTGGGAGCTGGAATGTTAATTCTAGGGTCTAAGCAAGCACCCTGTGATTATGCACTGGAAACATTTAGGTTGTTGTCTGATTTGCAGTAAGAAACTTCCCTGACTTTTCAGAACTGAATTCAAAACTAAGACTGACTTATCTCCTACCAAAATTGAAAAGAAGAGGAAAGGAAACAAGTGAGAGAATGAGAAATTCCAACCTTCCCCCCACCCCCAGCCTCAGCCCAGACTCCTTAGGAAAAAACCATTCTCCTTTCCAGACCTTTCCAGAGTGTTCTAGGGGTTAGGACAGAGCAGCAGTGCAAATAGAAAGAGGATGTTAGCTGTTATTTTGAATATTTAGTGTCATTATCCTAATGTTATTTATTTAAATATAGTAATTTTGATATTTAACTTTTTTAAAGAGAGGAAAAAAATACCTGTATCTTCCTGGTGGAATGAAATGGCTCAGAATGGTAAATTTAGGCAATTTTAGGAATGTTTATTAGTTAAATAAAGAAAAAATGTGATTTAAAAAAATCTAGGTTGATTAAATACCAACTTAGCATTGATAGCATGCAAAAGCTCTGCTTCTTACATATCCACCTTAGTTTATTGTTGCACAAGTGACATTGTCATTTCACGGTGTGCCTATTAACATGAATTTATAAATATTCATGTTTGTCTTTTAAATAATATAGGAAATGAAAAAATACTAGTTATAAGCCAAAAATACAATAGTATAGGCTACTATATTTACCTTTGTAGTTTATTTCTCTGTTCGTCATATTACTTTGAGTTTCTGTCTAGTGTCCTTTCATTTCTGGCCAGAGGACTCCCTTCAGCATTCCTTGTAGGGCAGGTCTACTAGCAAAGAGCCTCCTAAGTTTTATCCATCTTTGAATATCTCAATAGCTTTTTTCATTTATGAAAAAAGGATAGCTTTGTTGGATATAAAATTCTATATTGATATATATTTTTTTCTTTCAGCACTTTACAAATGATATTCACTCCCTTCAGACCTTGTTTCTGATGAGAAATATGCTGTTAATCTTATTGAGAATAATTTGTATAGGATAATTCTCTTCTGTCTAGCTGCTTTCAAAATTCTGACTTTCAACAATTTGATGATTATGTGCATTGGTATGAATATGTGTTTATTCTCTTGGAGTTTCTTGAACTACTTGATGCACATATTTTCTTATTTAAATTATGATATTGTTTGTAATATATTAACAGCTTTAAAAGAATTAGATTAAGTTCAAAGAAATTTGGCATTTCCAGTATTTTTGTCACTGATTTTCTAGGTAAATTATATTAAGGTAAGGAAAGTACACTCTAATCAATTTAAATCATTTGGAATTTTTTAAGGCTTACTCTCCCATTCATCATATGCTCAATTTTTGTAAAATATCCATGTACATTCAAAAAGATTGGATTGTTCAAGGGTGCAATAAAAATATATATTTATGTTTTATATTGATTAAATAAATGTATTTAATATATTAAAGTATACATGTATTTATGATAATATATTAAATATATTTTAATGTCTATTTAACAAGTATTTAATATACTTGTAGAAGCAGTGATAAAAAATCTTCCATGAAAGAAAAGCCCAGAACATGATGGCTTCACTGCTGAATTCTACAAAAGATTTTTTAAAATTAATACTATCCTATTGTAACTATTTCAAAAAATTAACGAAGAGGAATACTTTCCAACTCATTCTATGAGGCCAGTATTACCTTATACCAAAATTAGACATAGACAAAATGAGAACAATGACAGGCCAATGTCTCTGATAAACATAGGTGCAAAAATTCTCAACAAAATATTAGCAAACTGAATTCAACACACGACAAAGGTCATTCATCATGATCATGTTGAAAACAGCCCAGAGATGTATTTTTTTTTCACTGAAGCTAACTCCCCATCAATGCGTCAATCTCATCCCACTTATGCAGATCTCTGTTCCAACAATTACCTCTCTTTGAAGACTTTCCCCCTCTCTGCCAGAGATTTTCCCCAAGATGAATGTGTCCCCTTTGTTCCCATCCCATCCCCCACAACTCCCGAGATGTTTCCGCTCATTTGCTCACAGAATCATGCTCTGGTGCCAGCTTCTCATCTTCTGTCACTTCCTAACCCACTCCATCTGTCCCCTGTCACTGTCACTCTCCTGAGACTCCTCTTGCCAAGGTCCCTCATGTCTTCACACTTCTAAAGTAGAGCTCTTTTTCCAAACACACAACTTCCCAAGTCTGCCCTAATAATGGAAAGGGCATTGCCATTGACTAGTTGCTGGGGCACATACCTACATGAGTTACCCTGCTCCAACCTGTGAGCAATTCTTCCATCAGGAGTCTGTCCACTTTTCATTCTGAGCCACCATTTGTCACTGCTCAGTTTTATCACCAGAATTTCTTCCTAACCCTCTTCTCTGCCTACATTCTGACTCCCAACTATGGTCTACTCTCCCCTGAGCAGTAAACATAACCTCTTAAATTAAGGCACTTCACTCCCCTGCTCAAGATCTACCAAAAGTTACCCATCAAACTGGAATAAAAACCAAACTTCTTCCCATGCCCTGAAAACCACAAAGCTCTGTGAGCTACGGCAGGTGTTCCAAACCTATAGTGAATTGTATAATTATTTAATTATATATTTCAATGTAATAATAATAGAAATAAAGTACACAATAAATGTAATGCATTTGTTTTTTTGTTTGTTTTTTTTTAATTTTAATTTTAATTTTTTTTAATGTTTTTTTTTTATTATTTCATCTTATTGTTATGGGGGATACAGAATTGCAGGTTACATACGTTGCCCATGTACCGCCTTTCCCCCCAAGTCAGAGCTCCAAGCGTGTCTGTTCCCCAGTTAGTGCGTATTGCACCCATTATGTAGGTATATATCCCTCCCTTCCCCACCCCCCCTTCCCGAGTCAGCACCTTCAAGCATTACCATTTCCCAAACGGTGCGCAATGCACTCATTGTGTAGGCATACACCCATCCCCTCCCCCACCCCCCACCTCAGTCTGATATCCGATTGGTATTGATCCCAGATGTGTATTTAGGTGATGATCAGGGAAACCAATTTTCTGGTGAGCACATGTGATGCTTGTTTTTCCATTCTTGGGATACTTCACTTAATATAATGGGCTCCAAATCTCTCCAGGAGAACCATAGAGATGTCGTATCTTCATTATTTCTTATAGCTGAGTAATATTCCATGGTATACATATACCACAGCTTACTAATCCAATCATGTATTGCTGGGCATTTGGGTTGTTTCCACATCTTTGCTATTGTGAATTGTGCTGCTATAAACATTTGGGTACATGTGTCTTTGTTACAGAATGAACAAAGACATATACCTTTGGGTATATGCCCAATAATGGGATTGCAGGATCGAATGGCAGGTCTACTTGAATCTGTTTAAGATACCTCCATAATGCTTTCCACAGGGGTTGCACTAGTTTGCAGTCCCACCAGCAGTGTATGAGTGTTCCTGTCTCTCCACACCCACGCCAACATGTGTTGTTTTGGGTTTTTTTGATAAAGGCCATTCTCACTGGGGTTAAGTGATATCTCATTGTGGTTTTGATTTGCATTTCTCTGATGATTAGGGATGTTGAGCATTTTTTCATATGTTTGTTAGCCATTCTTATATCTTGTTTCGAGAAGTTTCTATTCATGTCATTTGCCCACTTTTTGATAGGGTTATTTGATATTTTCTTGCTGAGTTTCCTGAGTTCTAAATAGATTCTTGTTATCAGTCCTTTATCTGATGTGTAGTATGCACAAATTTTTTCCCATTCTGTAGGTGGTCTGTTTATTCTCATGACTGTTTCTTTGGCTGTGCAGAAGCTTTTTAATTTAATCACGTCCCATTCATTTATTTTTGTTGTTGCTGTGATGGGTCTTATTCAAAAATTCTTTGCCTAGGCCTATGTCTGTAAGAGTCTTTCCTACATTTTCTTCTAGAATTCTAATCGTGTCATGCCTAAGGTTTAAGTCTGTTATCCGTGATTTGATTTTTGTGAGAGGTGAAAGCTGTGGGTCCTGTTTCAGTCTTCTACATGTGGCTAACCAATTCTCCCAGCACCATTTATTGAATAGGGATTCCTGTCCCCAGAGTATGTTCTTTCCTGCTTTGTCAAAAATTAGGTGACTGTATAAGGATGGTTCTATATTTGGATTTTCTGTTGTGTTCCACTAGTCTGTGTCCCTTTACTTGTGCCAGTACCAGGCTGTTTTAAGAACCACGGCCTTGGAGTATAGTTTGAGGTCTGGCAAATTAATACCTCCCATTTTGTTTTTGTTGCTTAAAATTGCTTTTGCTATACGGGGTCTTCTCTGATCCCATACAAAGTGTATAATAATTTTCTCTACGTATGTGAAGAATGATGTTGGTAATTTAATAGGGATTGCATTGAATCTGTAGATCACTTTGGGTAGTATAGACATTTTAACAATGTTGATTCTTCCGATCCATAAGCATGGTATATTTTTCCATCTATTTGCAAGTTCTGCTATTACTCCAGAATGCAGTTAGCAGGCTCCATGGCAGCGGGTGCAGAAGCCACTGCCACCATGTCCCTGGCTGCTGCCAGGGAGATCTCAGACTCATAGTCCATCTCAGTTGGATGGATACGCCAGCCCAATGTGGGGCTGGTATTGGGGGACACACAACAGCTCAGCATGTTCCCCAGGGGGTGCCTCTGCTGTTTCCCCTTGTTGTCGTTTGCCTGTACCTTTGCTTGTCCCTGACTCCTCCTTTCTCGGCAGCCTGCTGACACTGCAGCCCTGCTCTGGGCAGGGTTCCAGCCTCTGCCACACCCGCAAACCACGGCAGTGGCTGCCTCCCCAAAGCTGACATGTGTGCTAGGGCAGTGACAAGCTGGGCTTATTTAAAAGGGGTAAATATCCAAAAAAATACTGAGTGGCACAGCCACTGCCAGAAAAGAGCTCAGTCAGACCTCGTCCTGTTCTGTCACCACATCCTGACTGAAGGCCACTTGCCCTGGCAGGCACTTGCCAACCAGAATGTGTCCTGTGGTTACTTGGTTACAAGGAACCAATCACACACAGAGTCCCACCCCCCAACATGCCTACCTCAGAGCCCACGCACATGACTCACAATGTCCTGCCCTTCCCTGCCCCACCCCTCCCATGGTGAGCACTGGACTCCAGTTTTTATTCATTCCTAGCTGCTGGGAACTTTCCAGTCCCATGGGAAGCACAGTGGGCATTTGTTCCTCAAAGCCTTCCTCATCAATGGGCGCTAGAGAAAGCCCCTGTCAGTAAAGAGCTGGTTCCATTAACAACTCAGGTTTTCAAAGTCCAACAGCTTTCTTTTGCTCACCAAACTTATACCCAAATTTGTTCTTGTAACTAAATGTTCTCCTGTCTTCCCAGAAGTATTAGTTTTCACCTGTCACATGACCATAACAACCCCCAGGGAACTGGTCCTACTCTCAATAAAGATTGCTGCTGTGCGTCTTGAATGAGACCTGAGGATACATCACCCTCCACTTCACTGTCCATAAAATAGGGATCAGACTCATCCCTCCCAGCTCTGAATTGCTGGGACTCACCAACTTCCTTTTCTCACCTTTGTTTCTTTCTTCCAAGGCAGCAGTTTCCATATTTTCCTTCTTTTACTAACAACAACACATAAAATACAATTTTCTCATACAAAATTGGAAATCACACTGTGGGGTACCACAGTCCTGATTCCAGGAAGATGAATAGTTAACATTTGGCAGGCACTATGTGCCCTATACTATTCCAGCTGTGGTATACTCATTTAACCCCCCAAACAATGACATGTTAGGTTTTGTTAATGCAGAAGAAATTGACATGCAGAAGGCAGTACCTTCCCCAAGGCACATGACTGCTCTGGTGGTGAGACAAGGATTTGATCCCAGACAATCTGGATTCCTACAAGCGCCTGATCCTAATTATTAGAAAACAAAGGAAAAAGTCAAGTATACTTTTTAAAAGGAGAATAACTTTATGATGTGAACTTTAAAATGCTTTCCCTTCATTTAACCGGATACATTAAGCCCCTTCTATGTGCCAGGCACTGTGGGTATGAAACAGTCCCAACCATCAGTGAGTCAGGCAGATGAGAAAACAAAGGCTTAGAGAGTTCTGTCATCTGAGGTCACACTGCTAACCAGTGCTTGAATCTAGGATATAAACCTAGATCTATCTGACCCCAAATTAGATGCCGGGATATAGTTTTAATTTTATCTTTGAAAATGAGAGATATTGAACCCTCTAAAGTTGAAGAGGCACTAGCAGATGTGTTTGTAGTGAGGTCACTTGCACAGTAAGGAGGGATTGAAAGAAGCAACAAGACAACAGACTTTATGTTCATCTAGGAGAGGAGTGAGGATTTAAACTAAAGGCAGTATCAGTGACTGAAGTGGAGGGAAAGGATTCGTGGTCATTTAGGAGATACTGTAGGAAGATTGGTGATTGGTGTGGAAGAAAAGTAGAAGTAGGTGGAAAAAGCGGCAGCTAAGGCTTTAGTTTTGGGGACTGGATAGATGGCAGGCCTTTCTGGACTGGGTAGATGGCAGGAATAGAGATGGCTGGCCTTTCTCCTAGACAGAAAATGCAGGAAGAGGAATAGGTTTGTGGACGGAGACAGTTTTTGACTCTAAAAGGCACATTAAAATGGCATTCTCTGGTTGAAACCTATGTAGGCTAAATCCATTTTGTGACATCCCAACTTATGTTTTCAAAAATTACATAATAAATCAAACATTAGGAGTAATTGGGAAAATTTTCTTAAATTTATATGTTAAGCATATCACAATTTTTATGACATAGGGTCTCTTTCTGTTGCCCGGGATAGAGTGCAGTGGCATCATAATAGCTCACTGTAACCTCAAATTTCTGGGCTTAAGTGACCCACCTGCCCCAACCTCCTGAGTAGCTGAGACTACAGGTATGTGCCACTATATCCTGCTATTTTGTGTGTGTGTGTGTGTGTGTGTGTGTGTGTGTGTTTAGAGACAAGATCTTGTTATGTTGCTCAGGCTGGTTTTGAACTCCTGGCCTCAAGCAATGTTCCAACCTAAGGCACCCAAATTGTTAGGATTACAGGCATGAGCCACATCAGGTTGAATATAATATTTTTAAGTGATTACTTTCATGGAATAACTTCAAATCTATGGTTTTATCAAATGAGGTATTTTGTATAAAATAAAGTTGTTAAATAAAAAACAATTTAAAATTGTGTTGTCATCAGAGCATAGAGAAAGTGATTGAAGCCATGGGTATAGAAGCTATTACCTTGAGAAGTTGTGTATAATAATGGGGGTTGGAAAGGAAAGAGATGTGGAGAATAGGCAAAGTTAAGAGGCATTAAGTGAAGTCTACAAAACTGAGCAGTGATACCTGATCAAGTGAGTCCCATTACAATGGGGATGACACCTGCTCTTCTCATTTCTGTAATGGCAGCACCTAACACAGTGATTGGTCAAAAGGCACTCAATATGTAATACCCTAAAGAACACAGTCAAATGTCACCAGGAGGAGAGGAAGGTTACAGATGCCATTGGCTATGGCAATTCAGTGACTGGGGATGTGTGTGAGTGAGCTGGATGGCAGGCAATGGGGAAAGAAGTGAACTAGAGGTAAGAAAGTGAAGAAAGAAACTGAGGGTTTCTTGTCCCAAACATTTGACTGAGAAAAGAGATGTAGTGTTAGCTAAAGGGAAATGTATGATTAAGGAAGTTTCTTTTCAAGATAAAAAATTGAGCATAGTTTATGTGAAAGGGTAAGAGCCAAGGGTGAAATAAAATCTTAAAGTTAGAGGAGAAAAAAGAATTAATGGCACAAGGTCCCCAAAAAGGTAGAAGTGGATGCAATCCAAAGTAGGGATACATTATCTTTGGACAAATACAAGAGTAAGGAGGGAGAAAAGACCCATGTGACTATAATGACATTCCTGGTAGAGGAGGGGTTTAGGAAGAGCTCTCTCAATGACCTTTATGTTTCTCTATTTTAATAGATTTCTACTTGAAAAACTACTCTGGGAAAAAAGGATTGATAAATAGAGAAGTCTACACTGCACAAGACCTCAATACACCTAAAAAAGAAACCAAACAGATAATATCTTTCCTCAAAGGTGGGGCAATGGAAAAGAAATTTCCACAAAAATCAAGGAGCTCAAGTATAAATAGATATATCATAAAAGTGGAAGATGGGACTAATTTTACCCCAAATAGTTAAAAGAAGTAGCGACAACATCAGGAGAAGAGTAAAAAAAATAAGAAAATTATATGTAATGGCAAAAAGTGAATATTTACAAACCTTATAAACACATATGAGACCACAAAAATAGCCAGAAGGAGTGTTACCTTTTAAATACAACAGAATTAAAAAGTCAGGGAAGCAGGAATGATCAGTATTTATTCTTATTCTATTCTATTTGCAATATTTAAGTAAAGTTTAAAAACAAAAATCAGTGATATGTTGAAATGTGGGAGACCACAGTGGAATGGGAAAAGATTCAACAAAGTTCACTTTCAGTAACTAATATCTAGTGTTAGTAAATCCTTAGGCTTTAGTGACTGTATTTTGTGATAATATTAATAATAATGTCTGAAGTCCTAGGAATGTCATTTGACACCATTTTGGATAGTTCTTGTAGACTTGAGATGATGCCGATTTTAAGTTACAAAATAGTGTCTGCATTTAACAACAAACACACACAAAAATAGATATTACATGACCTGGAAAATTGAAGAATTTTAAACTGACTAAGCAGGAAGATATTGGGAAGCATTTTTATAAAAATAGATTTAAAAACATATTGTTGGAATGGAATATTGGAGAGCATTAAGAAAATAGGCACCTATCCTATGACAGTGGCAAATCTGGGAGAACAAAGAGGAAGAAAAGAAGAGCAATGTGATTTGTATTAAGCAAGTGTTTTCTTCTTCTTCTTCTTTTTTTTTTTTTTTTTTGAGAGAAGGTTTCGCTCTCTTGCCCAGGCTAGAGTGCAGTGGCATTATCATAGCTCATTGCAGTGTCAGACTCCTGGGCTCAAGCAATCCTTTTGCCTCAGCTTCCCAAAAATCTGGGACTACAGATATGGGCCACCATACCCAGCTAATTTTTCTATTTTTTTGGTAGATACAGGGTCTCACTATGTTTTCCAGACTGTTCTCAAACTCCTGGCCTTAAGCAATCCTCCCATGTCCATTCCCAGTGTGTTACCGTTACAGGCACAAGATCTGTGCCTGGCCTAAGGAAGAGTTTGATTCTTTGAAAGAAGCTGAGATCTTGTTTATATGGGTCTAGAGCAAACTCGTTCATTCATCCATTCATCCAGTAACCATTCAATACCTGAGCCCATAGCACATGTGACACACTTTTTAAGTGCTGGGGATGTTGTTTTGACCAAGATCTACAAGGTTCCTGTTCTCATGAAATTTATGTTCTAGTAAGAGAGTCAACAGACAGTGTTGCCCAGCATTAGCAGCTTTATGGGCCTAGGAACTCTATTGATCAGAACCTATGTATCTCCTCAGCAAGGGGGAGGAAGGGATGAAGAAGAAAGGTTTTTCAGAAGTCCACATAGCACAGGGCTTACAAATCATCAGCTTAAAGCTAAGATACATGGCCATACCTAGCTGTAATGGAGGCTCAAAAAACAGAGTCACATAGCCAAGGTGACTAATGCACAAGTATGACAACTAGCACTCTGTGCCACAATCTGTAAGAAAATATCAGGGAAGTTTTAGCTTAAACCAAGAATAATCACAATAAAATTTCATAGCCATTTACAAACACATATAGAAAACATACAAGGAGTTTTTAATGATCTTTTCTTAAGCTAAGAGGACTAAAAAAGTGGAGAGAACCTTAAACTTCATTCTATAGAATGAAACTTTATGTCAGAAGAAAGAAAGATTTTATGGTGGCCAAGAGATCAGGATTATACGGTTTATCGTGTGTGTGTTGTTACTAACTGAATTCCATTTTGTTATCATACTAGTTGTTTTAATACAATAGGATTTGTGCATAAGATATATGTGCACTTTTTTCTAGGCAGAGAGTCTATAGTTATCATCATATTCTCAAAGACATCTGTTAACAAAAGTGTTTAAAATTACTGTTGTAACTGATTTGCTATAGAGCAACTTGATTTCTCTCATTCCCAACTTTAAAAAAGCATAACCTAGTTTTTTTCAGTCAATTGAGCATTTGATGGTGCTGGTACTTGTATTTTAATAAACTGCCTAATTCCTCTTCTAACTGTCTCTTTCCACTATTTAAATATTTTCCAGCCTTCTCTCTTCTCAGTGTGTGGATTTGTTGCTGCTGAGTGAGTCAGTTGAGATGAGAATGCTAATTTATTTGAAATGATGCTCTGAAAAAGGGTGTCCAAAGGGTGTCCAAAGGGTGTCAGTTTTCCATATCACAAGGGCAGATTATGCTCATTGGACAGGTCAGTTCTGGCCCCAAATGTCCATTGTGATTACAGTTCCAAACAGGGCATTTTGTGAAGCAAGTTCAAGGAAGGAACTGCAGTTTTAAGAGAGACTAGGAGCTTCTTTTTTGCCTTCCTGGCCCTTTACTGTTCTCTGCTTTATAATGGTTTATTTGCTTCCAGTTCCATTTTTCTAGGTGCTGTAGGAAATCTAAAATTTTTCTCAACCCACTGCTAGTATCTTCCGATCACCTCCAAGTAGAGCTGGCAAAGCCTCTGCCTTGTTTAGGCTCCTGGTTTTTAATACAGAAGTCTGCTCTACTTCCAGCTCCAATAACTGTAGCAATATGTGGTCTGCAGTTAATTACCTTCATAAGGGAGCTACCCTCTGTGCTTGCCCTGGAAATAAATTCACTGAAACTTTCACTTTGGAACAAGAAAAGTATAAACAAATATGTTAAAAGCTTTCAAGTGCTTTTTCCCCAACCATACCAGTGCTCCTCTGCCCCCAGCATTTACATGTTTCTCTGTTTCCACTTGTTTCATTTGTGTGATATCTTAGTACTTTTAAGATATGGCCACTTCTCTTTTAAAAGGGAATCCTTGGCCAAGTCACTTTACCGATGTTAGAACCTTTTTTCTTGTGAGGATTTAACACATTCACTCTGGCTTCTTCTAGTGGACTTTTTGATGGCTACCTTCTCAAGTCAAGCTGACATTAGAAAGGCAACTCTGAAGGAGGAGGATGAATTATATTAACCTCAACAGCAGGGGAAGTTTGAAGTAGTCTTTTGAACCAGGTGTTTGTCCCCAGGAACAAAATTCATAGATTTTAGGACATAACCTTTTTCTTATGATGGCTCTATTGCCGTATTGTTAAGACAAATCAATTTGTGTCCCCACAGCATGGAGTCCACCCTGAATTACTTCTAAAATTTTTCTATCAGAAGAGATTAGGACAGCAATAACGATGGATGTAGGGCCAAGAAAACTTGTCTGAAGAGACAGGTTTGGTCAGATGTGGTGGCTCATGCCTGTAATCTTGGCATTTGGGGGGGGCGCTGAGGATGGAGGGTTGCTTGAGGCCAGGAGTTTGAGACTAACCTGGGTAATACAATGAGACCCCAACTCTACAAAAAAGAAAAAAAATTTAGCCGGGCATGGTGGCACATGTCTGTAGTCCCAGATACTTGGGAGGAAGAGATGGAGGATCACTTGAGCCTAGGAATTTGAGGCTGCAGTGAGCTCTGACTATGCCACTGCACTGCAGCCAGAGTGACAGAGTGAGACCTTGTCTCTAACAATAAAGAGACAATTGTGTACAGGAAGAAGACCAAAAAAATAAAAACCCACCAACTTAGATTACATTTCATTGGGACTGGGGCTTCAGCTCCTCAGCTGAGCAGATGTGGCTTCTGTAGGGTGCTCATGTGATGAACCTGGGTTGCGTAATGCCACACACCACACAAGCTGTTTCTCTCCAGTAGTTCCACACAAACTAAAGAGAATACTTCTATAAAAAATTCTGATTTTGTAATCAATATAATCAATGTTTTTCCCAGGAGAGGTAAAGAACAACTTGGAGACCACAAGAGCAACTGAAGCCATGGTGTCCAAACCAGGCTTGCCCTCATCTTGGCTGCCTTAGCACTAGCTCAAAAATCCAAAGAATTGGAACTTCAGTAGCTGCTCAGCTTGGCCACCTGATAAACCTCTACTTAGTCTTAGATTCTTTTTTTTTTTTTTTTTTTTTCATCTTGTTATGGGGGATACAGAATTGCAGGTTACATACGTTGCTCCTGTACCACCTTTCCCCCCAAGTCAGAGCTCCAGGCGTGTCTGTTCCCCAGGTACTGCGCATTGCACCCATCATGTAGGTATATATCCCTCCCTTCCCCACCCCCCCCTTCCCGAGTCAGCACCTTCAAGTGTCACCACTCCCCAAACGGTGCGCAATGCACTCATTGTGTAGGCATAACCCCATCCCCTCCCCCGCCCCCCGCCTCAGTCTGACATCCAATTGGTGTCGATCCTAGATGTGTATTTAGGTGATGATCAGGGAAACCAATTTTCTGGTGAGTACATGTGATGCTTGTTTTTCCATTCTTGGGATACTTCACTTAATATAATGGGTTCCAATTCTCTCCAGGAGAACCATAGAGATGTCATATCTTCATCATTCCTTATAGCTGAGTAATATTCCATGGTATACATATACCACAGCTTACTAATCCAATCATGTATTGATGGGCATTTGGGTTGTTTCCACATCTTTGCTATTGTGAATTGTGCTGCTATAAACATTCAAGTACATGTGTCTTTGTTAAAGAATGACCTTTTTTCCTTTGGGTATATGCCCAGTAATGGGATTGCTGGATCAAATGGCAGGTCTACTTGAATCTGTTTAAGATACCTCCATAATGCTTTCCACAGGGGTTGCACTAGTTTGCAGTCCCACCAGCAGTGTATTAGTGTTCCTGTCTCTCCACACCCACGCCAACATGTGTTGTTTTGGGTTTTTTTGATAAAGGCCATTCTCACTGGGGTTAAGTGATATCTCATTGTGGTTTTGATTTGCATTTCTCTGATGATTAGGGATGTTGAGCATTTTTTCATATGTTTGTTAGCCATTCTTATATCTTCTTTTGAGAAGTTTCTATTCATGTCATTTGCCCACTTTTTGATAGGGTTGCTTGATTTTTTCTTGCTGATTTTCCTGAGTTCTAAATAGATTCTTGTTATCAGTCCTTTATCTGATGTGTAGTATGCAAACATTTTTTCCCATTCTGTAGCTGGTCTGTTTATTCTCGTGACTGTTTCTTTGGCTGTGCAGAAGCTTTTTAATTTAATCATGTCCCAATCATTTATTTTTGTTGCTGCTTTGATTGTCTTGGGGGTCGTCTTCATAAATTCCTTGCCTAGGCCAATGTCTGTAAGAGTCTTTCCTATATTTTCTTCTAGAATTCTTTTTTTTTTTTTTTCAATTTAGTTTTACAGAATCAAAGAGTCTAACAGTATATCTTGTTAGATACAGTATGTCCCCATAATGTATACATTATTTCTTGTACAATGATATGAAATAATATGGGAAATATTCATGATAAATTATTAAGTGAACAGTGCAAGTTAAAAACAATAGTTTCATATTTTTTTCCCCACCCCCCCTTTCCCGAGTCAGCACCTTCAAGTGTTACCACTCCCCAAACGGTGTACAATGCACTCATTGTGTAGGCATACCCCCATCCCCTCCCCCACCCCCCACCTCAGTCTGATGTCCAATTGGTGTCATTCCCAGATTTGTGTTTAGGTGATGATCAGGGAAACCAATTTTCTGGTGAGTACATGTGATGCTTGTTTTTCCATTCTTGGGATACTTCACTTAATATAATGGGTTCCAACTCTCTCCAGGAGAACCATAGAGATGTCGTATCTTCATCATTCCTTATAGCTGAGTAATATTCCATGGTATACATATACCACAGTTTACTAATCCAATCATGTATTGATGGGCATTTGGGTTGTTTCCAAATCTTTGCTATTGTGAATTGTGCTGCTATAAACATTTGGGTACACGTGCCTTTGTTACAGAATGACCTTTTTTCCTTTGGGTATATGCCCAGTAATGGGATTGCTGGGTCAAATGGCAGGTCTACTTGAATCTGTTTAAGATACCTCCATAATGCTTTCCACAGGGGTTGCACTAGTTTGCAGTCCCACCAGCAGTGTATGAGTGTTCCTGTCTCTCCACACCCACGCCAACATGTGTTGTTTTGGGTTTTTTTGATAAAGGCCATTCTCACTGGGGTTAAGTGATATCTCATTGTGGTTTTGATTTGCATTTCCCTGATGATTAGAGATGTTGAACACTTTTTCATATGTTTGTTAGCCATTTTTATATCTTCTTTTGAAAAATTTCTATTCATGTCCTTTGCCCACTTTTTGATAGGGTTGCTTGATTTTTTCTTGCTGATTTTCCTGAGTTCTAAATAGATTCTTGTTATCAGTCCTTTATCTGATGTGTAGTATGCAAAAATTTTTTCCCATTCTGTAGGTGATCTGTTTATTCTCTGGACTGTTTCTTTGGCTGTGCAGAAGCTTTTTAGTTTAATCATGTCCCATTCATTTATTTTTGTTGCTGCTGTGATTGCCTTGGGGGTCTTCTTCATAAATTCTCTGCCTAGGCCAATGTCTGTAAGAGTCTTTCCTACATTTTCTTCTAGAATTCTGATTGTATCACGCCTAAGGTTTAAGTCTGTTATCCACCGTGATTTGATTTTTGTGAGAGGTGAAAGCTGTGGGTCCTGTTTCAGTCTTCTGCAAGTGGCTAACCAATTCTCCCAGCACCATTTGTTGAATAGGGATTCTTGTCCCCGGAGTATATTCTTTCCCGCTTTGTCAAAAATTAGGTGACTATATGAGGATGGTTCTATATTTGGATTTTCTGTTGTGTTCCACTGGTCTGTGTCCCTGCACTTGTGCCAATACCAGGCTGTTTTAAGAACCACGGCCTTGTAGTATAGTTTGAGGTCTGGCAAATTAATACCTCCCATTTTGTTTTTATTGCTTAAAATTGCTTTTGCTATACGGGGTCTTCTTTGATTCCATACAAATTGTATAATTATTTTCTCTATGTCTGTAAAGAATGATGTTGGTAATTTAATAGGGATTGCATTGAATCTGTAGATCACTTTGGGTAGTATAGACATTTTAACAATGTTGATTCTTCCGATCCACGAGCATGGTATATTTTTCCATCTATTTGCAAGTTCTGCTATTTCTTTTCTCAGTGTTTCATAGTTTTCCTTATAGAGGTCCTTTACCTCTTTAGTTAGATATATACCTAGATATTTTATTTTCTTTGTTGCTATTTTGAAGGGTATTGAGTCTTTAATTTGGTTTTCCGATTGACTGTTATTGGCATATATAAATGCCTTTGATTTGTGTATATTAATTTTGTAGCCTGAGACTTTGCTGTATTCGTTAATCAATTCCAGGAGTCTCTTGGTTGAATCCTGGGGGTTTTCCAGATATAACATCATATCATCAGCAAAAAGTGAGTTTGATCTCTTCCTTCCCTATTTGGACTCCCTTGATTCTGCTCTCTTGCCTGATAGCTCTCGCAAGGACTTCCAATACTATGTTGAAAAGTAATGGAGACAATGGGCAGCCCTGTCTGGTTCCAGTTCTAAGTGGGAGTGCTTTCAGTTTTTCCCCATTCAGTATGATGTTGGCTGTGGGTTTGTCATATATGGCTTGTATCATTTTTAGGTAGGTTCCATCAATGCCTATTTTGTTAAGCGTTTTTATCATAAAAGGGTGTTGAATTTTGTCAAATGCTTTTTCTGCATCTAATGAGAGTATCATATGATTTTTGTTTTTGCTTCTATTTATGTGGTGAATTACATTTATAGATTTACGTATGTTGAACCACCCCTGCATCTCGGGGATGAAGCCCACTTGGTCGTGGTGGATTACTTTTTTGATAAGTACTTGGATTCGATTTGCTAGTATTTTATTGAAAATTTTTGCATCTATATTCATGAGGGAAATTGGTCTGTAGTTCTCTATTTTTGTTGAGTCCTTTCCAGGCTTTGGTATTAATGTTATATTGGCTTGGTAGAACGTGTTGGGGAGAACTCCATCCTTCTCAATATTGGAGAATAGTTTATGTAGGATGGGCACCAGTTCTTCTTTGTATGTATGGTAAAATTCAGGTGTGAACCCATCTGGACCAGGGCTTTTCTTTTTGGGAAGGTTTTCTATTGCTGTTTCGATTTCAGTTCTTGATATTGGTCTGTTCAGGTACTCTATTTCTTCCTGGTTGAGCCTGGGAAGACTATGTGTCTCTAAAAATTTGTCCATTTCCTCCACGTTCTCCAGTTTGTGTGCATAAAGATTTTTGTAGAATTCATAGATGATATCTTGTATCTCTGTAGCATCGGTTGTGATTTCTCCTTTCATGTTCCTAATGGAGGTTATTAGAGATTTTACTTTTGTGCTCTTGGTTAGTCTAGCCAGAGGTGTGTCTATTTTGTTTATCTTTTCAAAGAACCAACTTTTTGTTTTATTAATTTCCCTTATAGTTTCTTTGTTGTCCTTTTCATTTAGTTCTGATTTGATCTTAGTAATTTCTCGCCTTCTGCTGGGTTTGGGATCGTTCTGTTCTTCTTTCTCCAGCTCTTTGAGTCTATTCGTTAGGTTGTCTATTTGCATGTTTTCTGTGTTTTTGATATAAGCATTTATGGATATGAATTTTCCTCTCAGGACTGCTTTAGCTGCATCCCATAGATTTTGATAAGTTGTATCTCCATTGTCATTTAATTCAAAGAAATTTTTGATTTCCATCTTGATTTCTTCTTTTATAGAATAATTATTCAGGAGAAGGTTATTTAGCTTCCATGACTTTGAGTAAGAGTGAGGGTTTCTGTTTGTGATCATTGTTACTTTTATTCCGCTGTGATCTGAGAAGATGCATGGTATAATTTCTATTTTTTTGAATTTTTGAAGACATGATTTATGTCCTAGGACATGGTCAATCTTAGAGAATGTCCTGTGAGCTGATGAGAAGAATGTATATTCTGTGGACTTTGGGTAGAATGTCCTATAGATGTCAGCCATGCCCATTTGTTCTAGCATTCTATTTAGGTCCATTATGTCTTTGTTTATTTTCTGTTTAGAGGATCTGTCCTGTACTGTCAGTGGGGTGTTAAAGTCTCCAGCTATTACAGTATTATTATCTATCATCTGGTTCAGATCTAGTAGGGTTTGCTTTATGAATCTAGGTGCACCTATGTTGGGTGCATATATATTGAGTATAGTCATGGCTTCTTGTTGAATTGTGCCCTTGACCAGCATGTAGTAGCCATTTTTGTCTTTTATTATTTTTGTTGGTTTGAAAGCTAAGTTATTATGGTGAAACGCTGAAAACCTGCAAATAATTTTCAACGTACTGGTTAATTGAAAAGCTCTGAGGCATACTTCTTCGCACAAGCGAGGTACCCGTGCCCACGCATGGAGGAGTATATAGAACCATGGGGGATTCCCAGCTGATGAAGCAAAGGAGTCTTAAAGGAACGGGATGACCATGGGGATCCTGTTTAATTCTCTGAAGCAGAATCCGCCCTTTTCTCCTGCCAAACACATGCCGACATCTCCTATCTGGGGATAATAAAATCAAACCAGTGAACTGAAAGAGGGCCTTACCCCCCCATCCTCACTGACACCACCAAAAAAAAAAAAAAAACAAGTACCCTACAGCAACTAATTATAATGCTAACTTGCAAAATTTCCCTGCATTTTTAAGCAATTGAAAAATGATGGTGGGATGGTACTTGGAAGAATGGCTTCTTGTCAGTGTCCACTAACAAAAATAGGCAACACAAAGTCAGCTACGCCTCAGCATAGTTATGTCCGTGGCAGCCATCTTGGGTTTTAGGAGGCACATACAAAAGTTATCACAATTATGGTGAAACGCTGAAAACCTGCAAATAATTTTTAATGTACTGGTTATTTTAAAAGTTCTGTGGCATACTTCTTGGAACAAGCCAGTTACCTGTGCCCACGCATAGAGGAGTATATAGGACCATGGTGGATTCCCAGCTGATGACGCAAAGGATTCCTAAAGGAACGGGATGACCATGCGGATCCTGTTCAATTCTCTGAAACAGAATCCGCACTTTTCACCTGCCAACAACATGCCCACTTCTCCTCTCTGGAAATAATAAAAACAAACCAGCCAACTGAAAGAGGGCCTGAACCCCCATCCACACTGAACGCAGAAAAAAGAAGAAAAAAATGTACCCTCCAGCTACTAATTATACTGCTAACTTGCAAAATTTCCCTGCATTTTTAAACAATGGAAAAATGATGGTTGGATGACACTTAGAAGAATGGCTTCTTGTCAGTCTCCACTAACAAACATACGCAGCACCAAGTCAGCTACGCCTCAGCATAGTTATGTCCGTGGCAGCCATCTTGGGTTTCAGGAGGCACATACAAACGTTATCACAATTATGGTGAAACGCTGAAAACCCTCAAATAATTTTCAACGTACTGGTTAATTGAAAATGCTTGCGGCATACTTCTTGGAACAAGCCAGGTACCTGTGCCCACGCATAGAGGAGTATATAGAACCATGGTGGATTCCCAGGTGATGAAGGAGAGGATTCTTAAAGGAAGGGGATGACCATGAGGATCCTGTTTAATTCTCTGAAACAGAATCCGCACTTTTCACCTGCCAAACACATGCCCACTTCTCCTCTCTTGGGATAATAAAAACAAACCAGCGAACTGACAGAGGGCCTGACCCCCCCATCCACACCGACCCCACAAAAAAAAAAAACGTCCCCTGCCGCTACTAATTATTATGCTAACTTGCAAAATTTCCCTGCATTTTTACACAATGGAATATTGATGGTGGGATGATACTTAGAAGAATGGCTTCTTGTCAGTCTCCACTAACAAAAATAGGCAACACCAAGTCAGCTACGGCTCAGCAGAGTTATGTCCGTGGCAGTCATCTTAGGTTTCAGGAGGCACAAACAAACGTTATCACAATTATGGTGAAACGCTGAAAACCCTCAAATAATTTTCAACGTACTGGTTAATTGAAAACCTCTGCGGCATACTTCTTGGAACAAGCCAGGTACCTGTGCCCATGCATAGAGGATTATATAGAACCATGGTGGATTCCCAGCTGATGAAGCAGAGGATTCTTAAAGGAAGGGGATGACCATGAGGATCCTGTTTAATTCTCTGAAACAGAATCCGCACTTTTCACCTGCCAAACACATGCCCACTTCTCCTCTCTTGGGATAAGAAAAACAAACCAGCGAACTGACACAGGGCCTGACCCCCCCCCATCCACACCGACCCAACAAAAAAAAAAAAGTCCTCTGCCGCTACTAAATATTATGCTAACTTGCAAAATTTCCCTGCATTTTTAAACAATGGAATATTGATGGTGGGATGATACTTAGAAGAATGGCTTCTTGTCAGTCTCCACTAACAAAAATAGGCAACACCAAGTCAGCTACGCCCCAGCATAGTTATGTCCGTGGCAGCCATCTTTGTTTTCAGGAGGCACATACATACGTTATCACAATTATGGTGAAACGCTGAAAACCTGCAAATAATTTTGAACGTACTGCTTAATTGAAAAGTTCTGCGGCATACTTCTTGGAACAAGCCAGGTACCTGTGCTCACGCATAGTGGAGTATATAGAACCATGGTGGATTTCCAGCTGATCAAGCCAAGGATTCTTAAAGGAACGGGATGACCATGCGGATCCTGTTTAATTCTCTGAAACAGAATCCGCACTTTTCACCTGCCAAACACATGCCCACTTCTCCTGTCTGGGGATAATAAAAACAAACCACCGAACTGAGAGAGGGCCTGACCCTGCATACACACGGACCCCAAAAGAAGAAAAAAAAACGTACCCTCCAACTACTAATTATAATGCTAAATTGCAAAATTTCCCTGCATTTTTAAACAATAGAAACATGATGGTGGGAGGATACTTAGAAGAATGGCTTCTTGTCAGTCTCCAATAACAGAAATAGGCAACACCAAGTAAGCCACGCCTCAGCATAGTTATGTCCGTGGAAGCCATCTTGGGCTTCAAGAGGGACATACAAAGGTTATCACAATTTTGTTGAAACGCTGAAAACCTGCAAATAATTTTCAATATACTAGTTATTGAGAAGCTCTGCGGCATACATCTTAGAAGAAGCCAGTTACCTGTGCCCACGCATAGAGGAGTATATAGAACCATGGTGGACTCCCAGCTGATGAAGCAAAGGATTCGTAAAGGAACAGGATGACCATGCGGATCCTGTTTAATTCTCTGAAACAGAATCCGCATTTTTCACCTTCCAAACCCATGCCCACTTCTCCTATCTGGGGATAATAAAAACGAAATAGCGAGCTGAGAGAGGGCCTGACACCCCCATCCACAACGACCCCACAAAAAAAAAAAACTACCCTCCGACTACTGATTATACTGCTAACTTGCAAATTTTCCCTGCATTTATAAACAACGGAAAAATGATGTTGGGATGATACTTAGAAGAATGGCTTCTTGTCAGTCTCCACTAACAAAAACAGGCAACACCAAGTCAGTTACGCCTCAGCAGAGTTATGTCCGTGGCAGCCATCTTGGGTTTCAGGAGGCACATACAAACGTTATCACAATTATGGGAAAACGCTGAAAACTCTCAAATAATTTTGAACGCACTGGTTAATTGAAAAGCTCTTTATCATACTTCTTGGAACAAGCCAGTTACCTGTGTCCACGCCTAGAATAGTATGTAGAACCATGGTGGATTCCCAGTTCATGAAGCAAAGGATTCGTAAAGGAACCGGATGACCATGGGGATCCTGTTTAATTCTCTGAAACACAATCCGACCTCTTAACCTGCCAAACATATTCCCACTTCTCCTCTCTCGGGATAATAAAAACTAACCAGAGAACTGACAGAGGGCCTGAACCCCCCATCGACACATACCCCACAAAAAAAAAAACATACCCTCCAGCTACTAATTATAATGCTAACTTGGTAAATTTCCCTGCATTTTTAAACATTGGAGAAATGATGGTGGGATGGGACTTAGAAGAATGACTTCTTGTCAGTCTCCACTAACAAAAATAGGCAGCACCAAGTCGGCTACGCCTCAGCAGAGTTATGTCCGTGGCAGCCATCTTGGGTTTCAGGAGGCACATACAAACGTTATCACAATTATGGGCGAACGCTGAAAACTCTAAAATAATTTTGAACGCACTGGTTAATTGAAAAGCTCTTTGGCATACTTCTTGGAAAAAGCCAGTTACCTGTGTCCATGCATAGAATAGTATGTAGAACCATGGTGGATTCCCAGGTGATGAAGCAAAGGATTCGTAAAGGAACCGGATGACCATGGGGATCCTGTTTAATTCTCTGAAACACAATCCGACCTTTTAACCTGCCAAACACATTCCCACATCTCCTCTCTGTGGATAATAAAAACTAACCAGAGAACTGACAGAGGGCCTGAACCCCCCTTCCACACAGACCCCACAAAAAATAAACGTAACCTCCAGCTACTAATTATAATGCTAACTTGCTAAATTTCCCTGCATTTTTAAACATGGAGAAATGATGGTGGGATGATACTTAGAAGAATGGCTTCTTGCCAGTCTCCACTAACAAAAATAGGCAGCACCAAGTCGGCTACGACTCAGCATAGTTGTGTCCGTGGCAGCCATCTTGGGTTTCAGGAGGCACATACAAACGTTATCACAATTATGGTGAAACTCTGAAAACCCTAAAATAATTTTCAACGTACTGGTTAATTGAAAAGCTCTGAGGCATAGTTCTTGGAACAAGCCAGTTACCCGTGCCCACGCATAGAGGAGTATATAGAACTATGTTGGATTCCGAGCTGACAAAGCAAAGGATTCTTAAAGGAACAGGATGACCATGCGCATCCTGTTTAATCTCTGAAACAGAATCCGCCCTTTTCACCTGCCAAACCCATGCCCACTTCTCCTCCCTGGGGATAAGAAAAACAAACCGGCGAACTGAGAAGGCCTGACCCCCCCCCATCCACACTGACCCCACAAAAAAAAAAAGGGCCCTAGAGCTACTAATTATAATGCTAACTTGCAAAATTTCCCTGCATTTTTAAACAACGGAAAAATGATGGTGGGATGATACTTAGAAGAATGGCTTCTTGTCAGTCTCCACTAACAAAAATAGGCAACACCAAGTAGGCTACGACTCAGCATACTTATGTCCGTGGCAGCCAATTTGGGTTTGAGGAGGCACATACAAACGTTATCCCAATTTTGGTGAAAGGCTGAAAACCTGCAAATACTTTCAAATATACTGGTTAATTGAAAAGCTCTGCGGCATACTTCCTGGAACAAGCCAGTTTCCTGTGCCCACGCATAGAGGAATATATACAACCATGGTGGATTCCCAGCTGATGAAGCAAAGGATTCCTAAAGGAACGGGATGACCATGCAGATCCTGTTTAAGGCTCTGAAACAGAATCCGCACTTTTCACCTGCCAAAAACATGCACACCTCTCCTCTCTGGGGATAACAAAAACAAACCACCGAACTGACAGAGGGCCTGACCCGCCCCCATCAACACCGACCCTAGGAAAAAAAAAAAAAAACGTACCCTCCAGCTACTAATTATAATGCTAACTTGCTAAATTTCCCTGCATTTTTATACAATGGAAAAATGATGGTGGGCTTATACACAGAAGAATGGCTTCTTGTCAGTCTCCTCTAACAGAAATAGTCAACAACAAGTCAGCTATGCCTCAGCATAGTTATGTCTGTGGCAGCAATCTTGGGTTTCAGGAGGCACATACAAACGTTACCCCAATTATGGTGAAACGCTGAAAACTTGCAAATAATTTTCAACGTAGTGGTTAATTGAAAAGCTCTGCGGCATACTTCTTGCAAAAAGGCAGTTACCTGGGCCAACGCATAGAGGAGTATACAGAACCATGGTGGATTCCCAGCTGATCAAGCAAAGGATTCTTAAAGGAAGGGGATGACCATGCGGATGCTGTTTAATTCTCTGAAAGAGAATCCTCCCTTTTAGCTGCCAACAAATGCCCACTTCCCCTCTCTAGGGATAATAAAAACAAACCAGCGAACTGACAGAGGGCCTCACCCCCCCATCCACCCTGACACCACCAAAAAAAAAAAAAAAAAAAAACGTACCCCCCAGCTACTAAATATAATGCTAACTTGCAAAATTTCCCTGCATTTTTAAACAATTGAAAAATGATGGTGGGATGATACTTAGAAGAATGGCTTCTTGTCAGTCTCCACTAACAAAAATAGGCAAAACCGAGTGAGCTACGCCTCAGCATATTTATGTCCGTGGCAGCCATCTTGTTTTTCAGGAGGCACATACAATCTTTATCACAATTATGGTGAAACGCTGAAAACCCTCAAATAATTTTCAACGTACTGCTTAAATGAAAATCTCTGCATCTTACTTCTTGGAACATGCCAGGTATATAGAACCATGGTGGATTCCAAGCTGATGAAGCAAAGGATTCTTAAAGGAACGGGATGACCATGCGGATGGTGTTTAATTCTGTGTAAGAGAAACCGCACTTTTCAGCTGCCAACAAATGCCCACTTCCCCTCTCTGGGGATAATCAAAACAAACCAGCGAACTGACAGAGGGCCTGACGCCCCCATCCACTCCGACCCCCCCAAAAAAAACCGTACCCTCTAGCTACTAATTATAATGCTAACTTGCAGAATTTCCCTGCAGTTTTAAATAACGGAAAAATGATGGTGACATCATACTTAGAAGAATGGCTTCTTGTCAGTCTCCACTAACAAAAATAGGAAACACCAAGTGAGCTACTCCTCAGCATAGTTATGTCTGTGGCAGCCATCTTGGGTTTCAGCAGACACATACAAAAGATATCACAATTATGGTGAAGCGCTGAAAACCTGCAAATAATTTTCAACGTGCTGGTTAATTGAAAAGCTCTGCGGCATACTTCTTCCAAAAAGGCAGTTACCTGTGCACACGCATAGAGGAGTATATAGAACCATGGTGGAATCCCAGCTGATGAAAGAAAGGATTCTTAAAGGAATGAGATGACCATGCGGATCCTGTTTAATTCTCTGAAACAGAATCCGCACTTTTGACCTGCCAACAACATGCCCACTTCTCCTCTCTGGGGATAATAAAAACAAACCAGCGAACTTATAGAGGGACTTACACCCCCATCAACACCGACCCCACAAAAAAAAAAAAAGTACCCTCCAGCTACCAATTATAATGCTAACTTGCTCAATTTCCCTGCATTTTTAAACAATGGAAAAATGATGGTGCGATGATACTTAGAAGAATGGCTTCTTGTCAGTCTCCACTGACAAAAATAGGAAACACCAAGTCAGCTACGCCTCAGCATAGTTATGTCCCTGGCAGCCATCTTGGGTTTCAAGTGACACATACAAAGGTTATCACAATTATGGTGAAATGTTGAAAACCTGCAAATAATTTTCAACGTACTGGTTAATTGAAAAGCTCAGCGGCATACTTCTTGGAACAAGCCAGTTACTTGTGCTCACGCACAGAGGACTATATAGAACCATGGTGGATTCCCAGCTGATGAAGCAAAGGATTTTTTTTTTTTTTTTTTTGAGACTGAGTCTCACTTTGTTGTCCAGGCTAGAGTGAGTGCCGTGGCGTCAGGCTAGCTCACAGCAACCTCAAACTCCTTAGGTCAATCGATCCTCCTCTCTTAGCCTCCCGAGTAGCTGGCATTACAGGCATGCACCACCATGACCGGCTAATTTTTTCTATATATATTTTTTTAGATGTCCATATAATTTCTTTCTATTTTTAGTAGAGATGGGGTCTCACTCTTACTCAGGCTGGTTTCGAACTCATGAGATCAAACGATCCACCCACTTCGGCCTCCAAGAGTGCTAGGATTACAGGCGTGAGCCACCGTGCCCCAACATGCAAAGGATTCTTAAAGGAACGGGATGACCATGCAGATCCTGTATAATTCTCTGAAACAGAATCCGCAGTTTTCACCTGCCAAACACATGCCCACTTCTCCTCTCTGGGGATAATAAAAACAAATAAGCGAACTGACAGAGGGATTGACCCCCCATCCACACGGACCCCCTAAAACAATATAAAAACTTTCCCTCCAGCTATTAATTATAATGCTAACTTGCAAAATTTCCCTGCATTTTTAAACAATGGAAAAATGGTGGTGGGATGATACTTAGAAGAATGGCTTCTTGTCAGTCTCCACTAACAAAAATAGGCAACACCATGTCAGCTACGCCTCAGGATGGTTATGTGCGTGGCAGCCATCTTGGGTTTCAGGAGGCACATACAAACGTTATCACAATTATGGTCAAACGCTGAAAACCTGCAAGTAATTTTCAACATACTACGTAATTGAAAAGCACTGCGGCATACTTCTTGGAACAAGCCAGTTACCTGTGCCCACGCATAGAGGAGTATATATTACAATGGTGGATTTCCAGCTGATGAAGCAAAGGATTCCTAAAGGAACAGAATGACCATGTGGCTCCTGTTTAATTCTCTGAAACAGATTCCGCACTTTTCAGCTGCCAACAACATGCCCACTTCCCCTCTCTGGGGATAATAAAAACAATCCAGCAAACTGACAAAGGGCCTCACCCCCCCATCCACAAGGACCCCACAAAAAAAGAAAAAAAAAGTACCCTCGAGCTACTAATTATAATGCTCACTTGCAAAATTTCCCTGCAGTTTTAAACAACGGAAAAATGATGGTGGCATCATACTTAGAAGAATGGCTTCATGTCAGTCTAGACTAATAAAAATAGGCAAAACCAAGTCAGCTACACCTCAGCTTAGTTATGTCTGTGGCAGCCATCTTGTTTTTCAGGAGGCACATACAAACTTTATCACAATTATGGTGAAACGCTGAAAACCTGAAAATAATTTTCAACGTACTGGTTAATTGAAAAGCTGTGCAGCATACTTCTTGGAACAAGCCGGTTACTTGTGCCCACGCATAGAGGAGTATACAGAACCATGGTGGATTCCCAGCTGACGAAGCAAAGAAATCTTAAAGGAACGGAATGACCTTGTGGATCCTGTTTAATTCTCTGAAGCAGAATCCGCACTTTTCACCTGCCAAACACATGCCCACTTCTCCTCTCTGGGGATAATAGAAACAAACCTGCGAACTGACAGAGAGCCTGACCCCCCCCATCCACACTGACCCCACAAAAAAAAAAAAAAACGTTCCCTCCAGCTACTAATTATAATGCTAACTTGCAAAATTTCCCTGCATTTTTAAACATTGGAAAAATGATGGTGGGATGATACTTAGAAGAATAGTTTCTTGTCAGTCTCCACTAACAAAAATAGGCAACACCAAGTAAGCTACGCCTCAGCATAGTTATGTCCCTGGCAGCCATCTTGGGTTTCAAGTGACACATACAAAGGTTATCACAATTATGGTGAAATGCTGAAAACCTGCAAATAATTTTCAACGTACTGGTTAATTGAAAAGCTCAGTGGCATACTTCTTGGAACAAGCCAGTTACTTGTGCTCACGCACAGAGGACTATATAGAACCATGGTGGATTCCCAGCTGATGAAGCAAAGGATTTTTTTTTTTTTTTTTTTGAGACTGAGTCTCACTTTGTTGTCCAGGCTAGAGTGAGTGCCGTGGCGTCAGGCTACCTCACAGCAACCTCAAACTCCTTAGGTCAATCGATCCTCCTCTCTTAGCCTCCCGAGTAGCTGGCATTACAGGCATGCACCACCATGACCGGCTAATTTTTTCTATATATATTTTTTTAGATGTCCATATAATTTCTTTCTATTTTTAGTAGAGATGGGGTCTCACTCTTACTCAGGCTGGTTTCGAACTCATGAGATCAAACGATCCACCCACTTCGGCCTCCAAGAGTGCTAGGATTACAGGCGTGAGCCACCGTGCCCCAACATGCAAAGGATTCTTAAAGGAACGGGATGACCATGCAGATCCTGTATAATTCTCTGAAACAGAATCCGCAGTTTTCACCTGCCAAACACATGCCCACTTCTCCTCTCTGGGGATAATAAAAACAAATAAGCGAACTGACAGAGGGATTGACCCCCCATCCACACGGACCCCCTAAAACAATATAAAAACTTTCCCTCCAGCTATTAATTATAATGCTAACTTGCAAAATTTCCCTGCATTTTTAAACAATGGAAAAATGGTGGTGGGATGATACTTAGAAGAATGGCTTCTTGTCAGTCTCCACTAACAAAAATAGGCAACACCAATTCAGCTACGCTTCAGCATAGTTATGTCCGTGTAACCTTTCTTGGGTTTCAGGAGGCACATACAAATGTTATCACAAATATAGTCAAACGCTGAAAACCTGCAAATAATTTTCAACCTACTTGTTAATCGAAAATCTCTGCGGCATACTTCTTGGAACAAGCCAGTTACCTGTGCCCACGCATAGAGGAGTATATGGAACTATGGTGGATTCCCATTTGAAGAAGGAAAGGATTCTTAAAGGAATGGGATGACCATGCGGATCCTGTTTAATTCTCTGAAACAGAATCCGCACTTTTCACCCACAAAGCACATGCCCACTTCACCTCTTTGGGGACATAAAAACAAACCAGCGAAATGACAGAGGGCCTGACCCCCCCATCCTAACCCACCGTAACAAAGAAAAAAAAAAAAAGTACCCTCCAGCTACTAATTATAATGCTGACTTGCAAAATTTCCCTGCATTTTTAAATAATGGAAAATAATTGGGGGATCATAGTTAGAAGAATGGCTTCTTGTCAGTCTCCACTAACAAAAATAGGCAACAGCAAGTGAGCTACACCTCAGCATAGTTATATCCATGGCAGCCATCTTGGATTTCTGGAGACACATACAAATGTTATCACAATTATGGTGAAACGCTGAAAATCTGCAAATAATTTTCAATGTACTGGTTAATTGAAAAGCTCTGCGGCTACTTCTTGAAATAAGCCAGTTACCTGTGTACACGCATAGAGGAGTATATAGAACCATGGTGAATTCCCACCTGATGAAGCAAAGGATTCTTAAAGGAATGGGATGACCATGAGGATCCTGTTTAATTCTCTGAAACAGAATCCGCACTTTTCACCTGCCAAACACATGCCCACTTCTCCTCTCTGGGGATAATAAAAACAAACCTGTGAACTGATAGAGGCCTGACCCCCCCCATCCACATCGACCACACACAAAAAAAATACCGTATCCTCCAGCTACTAATTATGCTGCTAACTTTCAAAATTTCCCTGCATTTTAAAACAATGGAAAAATGGTGGTGGGATGATACTTAGAAGAATGGCTTCTTGTCAGTCTCCACTAACAAAAATAGGCAACACCAAGTCAGCTACGCCTCAGCATAGTTATATCCTTGGCAGCCATCTTGGGATTCAGGAGGCAGCTACAAACGTTATCACAATAATGGTGAAACGCTGAAAACCCTGAAATAATTTTCAACGTACTGGTTAATTGAAAACCTCTGCGGCATACTTCTTGGAACAAGCCAGTTACCTGTGCCGACGCATAGAAGAGTATATAGAACCATGGTGGAATCCATCCTGATGAAGCAAAGGATTCTTAAAGGAACGGGATGACCATGTGGATCCTGTTTAATTCTCTGAAACAGAATCCGCAGTTTTCACCTTCCAATCACATGCCCAGTTCTCCTGTCCGGGGAAAATAAAAACACACCAGCGAACTGACGAAGGGCCTGACCCCCTCATCCACACTGACCCCACAAAAAAAAAAAAAAAAAAAAAACTTACTCACCAGATACTAATTATAATGCTAACTTGCAAAATTTACCTGCATTTTTAAAGAATGGAAAAATGATGCTGGGATGATACTTCGAAGAATCGCTTCCTCTCAGTCTCCATTAAAAAAAATAGGCAACACCAAGTCAGCTACGCCTGAGCATAGTTATGTCCGTGGCAGCCATCTTGGGTTTCAGGAGGCACATACAAACGTTATCACAATTATGGTGAAACGCTGAAAACCTGCAAATAATTTTCAACGTACTGGTTAATTGAAAAGCTCTGTGGCATACTTCTTGGAACAAGCCAGTTACCTGTGCCCGCGCATAGAGGAGTATATAGAAACATGGTGAATTCCCAGCTGAATAAGCAAAGGATTCTTAAAGGAATGGGATGACCATGGGGATCCTGTTTAATTCTCTGAAACAGAATCCGCACTTTCGAACTGCCAAACACATGCACACTTCTCCTCTCTGGGGATCATAAAAACAAACCAGCGAACTGACAGAGGGCCTGACCCCCCCATCCACACCAACCCCACAAAAAAGAAAAAAAAATGTACCCTCCAGCTACTAATTATAATGCTAACTTGCAAAATTTCCCAGCATTTTTAAACAATGGAAAAATGATGGTGGGATAATACTTAGAAGTATGGATTCTTGTCAGTCTCCACTAACAAAAATAGGCAACAGCACGATAGCTAGGCCTCAGCAGAGTTATGTACGTGGCAGCCATCTTGGGTTTCAGGAGGCACATACAAACGTTATCACAATTATGGTGAAAAGATGAAAACCTGCAAATAACTTTCACCATACAGGTTAATTGAAAAGCTCTGCGGCATACTTCTTGAAACAAGCCAGTTACCTGTGCAATCGCATAGAGGAGTATATAGAACCATGGTGAATTCCCAGCTGATGAAGCAAAGGATTCTTAAAGGAGCGGGATGACCATGGGGATCCTGTTTAATTCTCTGAAACAGAATCCGCACTTTTGACCTGTCATAAACATGCCCAATTCTCTTCTCTGGGGATAACAAAAAGAAACCAGCGAACTGACAGAGTGCCCGACCCCCCCATCCACAACAACCCTACAAAAAAGAAAAAAAAAATGTACCCTCCAGCTACTAATTATAATGCTAACTTGCAAAATTTCCCTGCATTTTTACACAATGGAAAAATGATGGTGGGATGATACTTAGAAGTATGGCTTCTTGTTAGTCTCCACTAACAAAAATAGGCAACAGCACGATAGCTATGCCTCAGCAGAGTTATGTCCGTGGCAGCCATCTTGGGTTTCAGGAGGCACATACAAACGTTATCACAATTATGGTGAAACGCTGAAAACCTGCAAATAATTGTCAATGTACTGGTTTTTGAAAAGCTCTGGGGCATACTTCTTAGAGCAAGTGAGTTACCTGTGCCCACGCATAGAGGAGTACACAGAACCATGGTGGATTCCCAGCTTAGGAAGCAAAGGATTATTAAAGGAACGGGATGACCATGCGGATCCTGTTTAATTCTCTGAAACAGAATCCGCACTTTTCACCGTAAAAACACATGTTCACTTATCCTCTCTGGGGATAATAAAAACAAACCAGCGAACTGACACAGGGCCTGACCCCCCCATCCACACCGACCCCACAAGGAAAAAGAAAAAAACGTACCCTCCACTTAGTAATTATAATGCTAACTTACAAAATTTCCCTGCATTTTTAAACAGTGGAAAAATGATGGTGGAATGATACTTAGAAGAATGGCTTCTTGTCGATCTCCACTATCAAAAATAGGCAACACCAAGTAAGCTACGCCTCAGCATAGTTATGTCCGTGGCAGCCATCTTGGGTTTCAAGAGGTACATACAAACGTTATCACAATTATGGTGAAACGCTGAAAACCTGCAAAGGATTGTCAACATACTGGTTAATTGAAAAGCTCTGCGGCATACTTCTTGGAACAAGCCAGTTACCTGTGTCCATGCATAGAGGAGTATATAGAACCATGGTGGATTCCCAGCTGATGAAACAAAGGATTCTTAAAGGAACGGGATGACGATGCGGATCCTGTTTAATTCTCTGAAACAGAATCCGCACTTTTCACCTGCCAAACACATGCCCACTTCTCCTCTCTGGGGATAATAAGAACAAGCCAGTGAATTGACGGAGGGCCTGACCCCCCCATCCACACCGACCCGCCCCCCCAAAAAAAAATGTCCCCTCCAACCAGTAATTATAATGTTAACTTGCAAAATTTCCCTGCATTTTTAAACAATGGAAAAATGTTGGTGGGATGACACTTAGAAGAATGGCTTCTTGTCAGTCTCCACTAACAAAAATAGGCAACACCAAGTCAGCTACGCCTCAGCATGGTTATGTCCGTGGAAGCCATCTTGGGTGTCAGGAAGCACATAGAAACGTTATCAAAATTATGGTGAAACGCTGAAAACCTGTAAATAATTTTCAATGTACTGGTTAATTGAAAAGCTGTCTGGCATGCTTCTTCCAACAAGCCAGTTACCTGTGCCCAAGCATAGGGGAGTATATAAAACCCTGGTAGATTCCCAGCTGATGAAGCAAAGGAAGCTTAAAGAAAAGGGATGACCATGAAGATCCTGTTTAATTCTCTGAAACAGAATGCACTTTTCACCTGCCAAACACATGCCCCCTTCTCCTCTCTGGGGATAATAAGAACAAACCAACGAATTTACAGAGGGCCTGACCCCCCCATTGAAACCGACCCCACAAAAAATAATGTACCCTCCAGGTACTAATTATAATGCTAACTTGCAAAATTTCCCTGCATATTTAAACAATGGAAAAATGATGGTGGATTGATACTTAGAAGAATGGCTTCTTGTCAGTCTCCACTAACAAAAATAGGCAACACCAAGTCAGCTAAGCCTCAGCATAGTTATGTCCGTGGCAGCCATCTTGGGTTTCAGGAGGCACATACAAACGTTATCACAATTATGATGAAACGCTGAAATCCTGAAAATAATTGTCAACGTACTGGTTAATTGAAAAGATCTTCGGCATACTTCTTGGAACAAGCCAGTTACCTGTGTCCACGCATAGAGGAGTATATAGAACCATAGTGGATTCCCAGCTGATGAAGCAAAGGATTCTTAAAGGAACGGGATGACGATGCGGATCCTGTTTAATACTCTGAAACAGAATCCCGAATTTTCACCTGCCAAACACATGCCCACTGCTCCTCTCTGGGGATAATAAAAACAAACCAGCATACTGACAGAGGGCCTTACACCCCCAGCCACACAGAACACACACACACACACAAAAAAAAGAAAACGAACCCTCCATCTACTAATTATAATGCTAACTTGCAAAATTTCCCTGCATTTTTAAACAATGGAAAAATGATGGTGGGATGATACTTAGAATAATGGATTCTTGTAAGTCTCAACTAACAAAAATAGGCAACACCGAGTCAGCTACGCGTCAGCATAGTTATGTCCGTCGCAGCCATCTTGGGTTTTAGGAGGCACATACAAACGTTATCACAATGCTGGGGAAACGCTGAAAACCTGCAAGTAATTTTGAACATACTGGTTTA
This sequence comes from Eulemur rufifrons, assembly GCF_041146395.1. NCBI lineage: Eukaryota > Metazoa > Chordata > Mammalia > Primates > Lemuridae > Eulemur > Eulemur rufifrons. Next base: position 2,882,450 of record NC_090984.1, on the reverse strand, counting down.
TTGAATAGCTCTGCGGCATACTTCTTGGAACAAGCCAGTTACCTGTGCCCACGAATAGCGGAGTATATAAAACCCTGGTAGATTCCCAGCTGATGAAGCAAAGGATGCTTAAAGGAAAGGGATGACCATGAAGATCCTGTTTAATTCTCTGAAACAGAATCTGCACTTTTAACCTGCCAAACACATGCCCACCTCTCCTATCTGGGGATAACAAAAACAAACCAACGAACTGACAGAGGGCCTGACCCCCCCATCCACACGGACCCAACAAAAAAAAAAAAAAAAGGAAAAAACTTACCCTCTAGCTATTAATTATAATGCTGACCTGTAAAATTTCCCTACATTTTTAAACAACAGAAAAATGATGGTGGGATGATACTTAGAAGAATGGCTTCTTGTCAGTCTACACTAAAAAAATATAGGCAACACCAAGGCAGCTACGCCTCAGCATAGTAGTGTCTGTGGCAGCCATCTTGGGTTTCAGGATGCACATACAACCCTTTTCACAATTATGGTGAAAGGCTGAAAACCTGGAAATAATTTTCAACGTACTGGTTAATTGAAAAGCTCTGCGGGATACTTCTTGGAACAAGCCACTTACCTGTGCCCAGGCATAGAGGATTATATAGAACAATGGTGGATTCCCAGCTGATCAAGCAAAGGATTCTTTTTTTTTTTATTAGTTTTTTTATCATTAATAACAATTTAATTTTACAGAATTAAAGAGTCTAACTGTATATCTTGTTAGATACAGTATGTCCTCATAATGTATACATTATTTCTTGTACAATGATTTGAAATAATATGGGAAATATTCATGATAAATTATTAAGTGAACAATGCAAGATAAAAACAAGAGTTTCATATTTTTTCCCCACCCTCCCTTTCACGAGACAGCACCTTCAAGTGTTACCACTCCCCAAACGATTCGCAATGTGAAGCAAAGGACTCTTAAAAGAACAGGATGACCATGCAGATCCTGTTTTATTCTGTGAAACCGAATCCGCACTTTTCACCTGCCAAACACATGCCCACTTCTCCTCTCTGGGGAAAATAAAAACAAACCAGCGAACTGACAGAGGGCCTGACACCCCCATCCACACCGAACCCCAAAAAAAAATAACCCTTCCATGTACTAATTATAATGCTAACTTTAAAATTTGCCCTGCATTTTTAAACAATGGAAAAATGATGGTGGGATGATACTGAGAAGAATGGCTTCTTCTCAGTCTCCACTAACAAAAATAGGCAACACCAAGTCACCTACTCTTCAGCATACTTATGTCCGTGGCAGCCATCTTGGGTTTTAGGAGGCAGCTACAAACGTTATCACAATTACGGTGAAATGCTGAAAACCTGCAAATAATTTTCAACGTACTTGTTAATTGAAAAGCTCTGCGGCATACTTCTTGGAACAAGCCAGTTACCTGTGCCCACGCATAGAGGAGTACATAGAACCATGGTGGATTCCCACCTGATGAAGCAAAGGATTCTTAAAGGAACGGGATCACCATGCGTATGCTATTTAATTCTCCGAAAGAGAATCCGCACTTTTCACCTGCCAACAATATGCCCACTACTCCTCTCTGGGGATAATAAAAACAAACCAGCAAACTGACAGAGGGCCTGACCCCCCCATCCACCCGATCCCACAAAAGAAAAAAGAAAAACGTACCCTCCAGCTACTAATTATAATGCTAACTTGCAAAACTTCCCTGCATTTTTAAACAATGGAAAAATGATGGGGGGATGGTACTTAGAAGAATGGCTTCTTGTCAGTCTCCACTAACAAAAATAGGCAACACCAAGTCAGCTACGCTAGGCATAGTTATGTCCGTGGCAGCCATCTTGGATTTCTGGAGGCACATACAAACCTAATCGAAATTATGGTGAAACGCTGAAAATCTGAAAATAATTTTCAATGTACTGGTTAATTGAAAAGCTCTGTGGCTTACTTCTTGGAACAAGCCAGTTACCTGTGCTCACGCATAGAGGAGTATATATTACAATGGTGGATTTCCAGCTGATGAAGCAAAGGATTCCTAAAGGAACGGAATGACCATGTGGCTCCTGTTTAATTCTCTGAAACAGATTCCGCACTTTTCAGCTGCCAACAACATGCCCACTTCCCCTCTCTGGGGATAATAAAAACAATCCAGCGAACTGACAGAGGGCCTCACCCCCCCATCCACAAGGACCCCACAAAAAAAGAAAAAAAAAAGTACCCTTGAGCTACTAATTATAATGCTCACTTGCAAAATTTCCCTGCATTTTTAAACAACGGAAAAATGATGGTGGCATGATACTTAGAAGAATGGCTTCATGTCAGTCTAGACTAACAAAAATAGGCAAAACCAAGTCAGCTACACCTCAGCATAGTTATGTCCGTGGCAGCCATCTTGTTTTTCAGGAGGCACATACACATGTTATCACAATTATGGTGAAACGCTGAAAACCTGAAAATAATTTTCAACGTACTGGTTAATTGAAAAGCTGTGCAGCATACTTCTTGGAACAAGCCAGTTACTTGTGCCCACGCATAGAGGAGTATACAGAACCATGGTGGATTCCCAGCTGATGAAGCAAAGAATCCTTAAAGGAATGGAATGACCTTGTAGATCCTGTTTAAATCTCTGAAGCAGAATCCGCACTTTTCACCTGCCAAACACATGCCCACTTCTCCTCTCTGGGGATCATAAAAACAAACCTGCGAACTGACAGAGAGCCTGACCCCCCCCCATCCACACCGACCAACAAAAAAAAAAAAAAAAATGTTCCCTGCAGCTACTAATTATAATGCTAACTTGCAAAATTTCCCTGCATTTTTAAACATTGGAAAAATGATGGTGGGATGATACTTGGAAGAATAGCTTCTTTTCAGTCTCCACTAACAAAAATAGGCAACACCAAGTCAGCTACGCCTCAGCATAGTTATGTCCCTGGCAGCCATCTTGGGTTTCAAGAGGCACATACAACCGTTTTCACAATTATGGTGAAATGCTGAAAACCTGCTAATAATATTCAACGTACTGGTTAATTGAAAAGCTCTGCGGCATACTTCTTGGAACAAGCCAGGTAACTGTGCCCACGCACAGAGGACTATATAGAACCATGGTGGAGTCCCAGCTGATGAAGCAAAGGATTCTTAAAGGAATGAGATGACCATGCGGATCCTGTTTAATTCTCTAAAACAGAATCCGCACTTTTCACCTGCCAAACACATGCCCACTTCTCCTCTCTGGGGATAATAAAAACAAACCACCGAGCTGAAAGAGGGCCTGACCCCCTCATCCAACCCAACACCACAAAAAAAAAAAAGTACCCCCTAGCTCCCAAATATAATGCTAACTTGCAAAATTTCCCTGCTTTTTTAAACAACGGAAAAATGATGGTGGGGTGATACTTAGAAGAATGGCTTCTTGTCAGTCTCCACTAACAAAAATAGGCAACACCAAGTCAGCTACACATCAGCATAGTTATGAACGTGGCAGCCATCTTGGGTTTCAGCAGGCACATACACATGTTATCACAATTATGGTGAAGCGCTGAAAACCTGCAAATAATTTTCAACGTACTGGTTAATTTAAAAGCTGAGCGGCATACTTCTTGCAAAAAGGCAGTTACCTGTGCCCACACATAGAGGAGTATTTAGAACCATGGTGGAGTCCCAGCTGATGAAGCAAAGGATTTCTAAAGAACAGGATGACCATGTGGATGCTCTTTAATTCTCTGAAACAGATTCCGCACTTTTCACCTGCCAAACACAAGTCCACTTCTACTCTCTCGGGATAATAAAAACAAACGAGCAAACTGACAGAGGGCCTGACCACCCCCATCCATACGACCCCACAAAAAAAAAAACAAAAACGTGCCCTCCAGCTACTAATTGTAATGCCAACTTGCAAAATTTCCTTGCATTTTTAAACAATGGAAAAATGATGGGGGGATGATACTTGGAAGAATGGCTTCTTGTCAGTATCCACTAACAAAAATATGCAACACCAAGTCAGCTGCGCCTCAGCATAGTTATGTCCGTCGCAGCCATCTTGGGTGTTAGGAGGCACATACAAACGTTATCACAATTATGGTGAAACGCTGAAAACCCTAAAAGAATTTTCAACGTACTGGTTAATTGAAAAGCTCTGTGGCATACTTCTTGGAACAAGCCAGTTACCTGTCCCGAGGCATAGAGGAGTATACAGAACCATGGTGGATTCCAAGCTGATGAAGCAAAGGATTATTAAAAGAAGGGGATGATCATGCGGATCCTGTTTAATTCTCTGAAACAGAATCCACACTTTTCAACTGCCAAACACATGCCCACTTCTCCTCTCTGTGGATAATAAAAACAAACCAGCGAACTGACAGAGGGCCTGACCCCCACATCCACACTGATCGCCCCCCCCCAAAAAAAAGTACCCTCCAGCTACTAATTATAATGCTAACTTGCAAAATTTCCCTGCATTTTGAAACAATGGAAAAATGATGGTGGGATGATACTTAGAAGAATGGCTTCTTGTCAGTCTCCACTAACAGAAACAAGCAACACCAAGTCAGCTACGCCTCAGCATAGTTATGTCCGTGGCAGCCAACTTTGGTTTCAGGAGGCACATACAAACCTTATCACAATTATGGTGAAACGCTGAAAAGCTGCAAATAATTGTCAATGTACTGGTTATTGAGAAGCTCTGCGGCATACTTCTTAGAACAAGTGAGTTACCTGTGCCCACGAATAAAGGAGTATATAGAACCATGGTGGATTCCCAGCTGAGGAAGCAAAGGATTATTAAAGGAACGGGATGACCATGGGGATCATCGTTAATTCTCTGAAACAGAATCCGCACTTTTCACTTGCCAAACATATGCCCACTTCTCCTCTCTGTGGATAATAAAAACAAACCAGCGAACTGACACAGGGCCTGACCCCCCCCATCCACACTGACCCCCCCCAAAAAAAAAATACCCTCCAGCTACTAATTATAATGCTAACTTGCAAAATTTCCCTGCGTTTTTAAACAGTGGAAAAATGATGGTGGAATGATACTTAGAAGAATGACTTCTTGTCAGTCTCCACTAAGAAAAATAGACAACACCAAGTAAGCTACGCCTCAGCATAATTATGTCCCTGGCAGCCACCTTGGGTTTCAGGAGGCACATAGAAACTTTATCACAATTATGCTGAAACGCTGAACACCTGCAAATAATTTTCAACGTACTGGTTAATTGAAATGCTCTGCAGCATACTTCTCGCAACTACCCACTTACCTATGTCCATGCATACAGGAGTATATAGAACCATGGTGGATTCCCATCTGATGAAGAAAAGGATTCCTAAAAAAACGGGATGACAATGCGGATGCTGTTTAATAATCTGAAACAGAATCCGCACTTTTCACCTTCCGAAACACATACCCACTTCTCCTCTCTAGGGTAATAAAAACAAACGAGCGAACTGACACAGGGCCTGACCCCCCCATACACACTGACGCCCCCCCCAAAAAAAAATAAAAGTACCCTCCAGCTACTAATTATAATGCTAACTTGCATAATATCCCTGCATTTTTAAACAATGGAAAAATGATGGTGGGATGATACTTAGAAGAATGGCTTCCTGTCAGTCTCAACTAACAAAAATAGGCAACACCAAATCAGCTACCCCTCTGCATAGTTATGTCCGTGGCAGCCATCGTGGGTTTCAGGAAGCACATACAAACGTTATCCCAATTATGGTGAAACGCTGAAAACCTGCAAATAATTTTCAACGTAATGGTTAATTGAAAAGCTCTGGGGATAACTTCTTGGAAAAAGCCAGTTACCTGTGCCCAAGCATAGCGGAGTATATAGAACCATCGTGGATTCCCAGCTGATGAAGCAAAGGATTCTTAAAGGAACGGGATGACCATGCGGATCCTGTTTAATTCTCTGAAACAGAATCCACACTTTTCACCTGCCAAACACAAGCCCACTTCTCCTCTCTGGGGATGAAAAAAAGAAACCAGCGAACTGACAGAGGGCCTTACACCCCTATCCACACCGACCCCATAAAAAAAAGAAAAACAAAAAAACGTGCCCTCCAGCTACTAATTATAATGCTAACTTGCAAAATTTCCCTGCATTTTAAAACAATGGAAAAATGGTGGTGGGATGATACTTAGAAGAATGACTTCTTGTCAGTCTCCACTAACAAAAATATGCAACACGAATTCAGCTATGCCTCAGCAGAGTTATGTCCATGGCAGCCATCTTGGGTTTCAGGAGGCACATACAAACGTTATCACAATGATGGTGAAACGCTGAAAACCTACAAATAATTTTCAACGTACTGGTTAATTCAAAAGCTCTGCGGCATCCTTCTTGGAACTAGCCAGTTAACTGTGCCCACGCATAGAGGAGTATATAGAACCATGGTGGATTCCCAGCTGATGAAGCAAAGGATTTCTAAAGGAACGGAATGACCATGCGGCTGTTGTTTAATTCTCTGAAACAGAATCCGCAGTTTTCACCTGCTAAACACATGCCCACTTCTCCTCTCTGGGGATAATAAAATCAAACCAGCGAACAGGCAGAGGGCCTCACCCCCAATCCACAACAACCCCACAAAAAAAAAAAAAACCGAACCCTCCAGCTAATAATTATAATGCTCACTTGCAAAATTTCCCTGCATTTTTAAGCAATGGAAAAATCATGGTGGGATGATACTGAGAAGAATGGCTTCTTGTCAGTCTCCACTAACAAATATACGCTACACCAAATCAGCTATGCCTCAGCATAGTTATGTCCGTGGCAGCCATCTTGGGTTTCAGGAGGCACATACAAACCTTGTCACAATTATGGTGAAATGGCGAAAACCTGCAAGTAATTTTCAACGTACTTGTTAATTGAAAAGCTCTGAGGCATACTTCTTGGAACAAGCCAGTTACCTGTGCCCACGCATGGAGGAGTATATAGAACCATGGTGGATTCCCAGCTGATGAAGCAAAGGATTCTTAAAGGAACGGGATGACCATGCGGATCCTGTTTAATTCTCTGAAACAGAATCCGCAATTTTCACCTGCCAAACATATGCCCACTTCTCCTCTCTGGGGATAATAAAAACAAACCACCGAACTGACAGAGGGACTGACTCCCACATCCACACCGACCCCACAAAAAAAAAAAAAACATACCCTCCAGCTACTAATTATAATGGTAAATTGCAAAATTGCCCTGGATTTTTAAAGAATGCAAAAATGATGGAGGGATGATACTTAGAAGAATGGCTTCTTGTCAGTCTCCACTAACAAAAATGGGTGAAACCAAGTCAGCTACGCCACAGCATAATTATGGCCCTGGCAGCGATCTTCGGTTTAGGGAGACACCTACAAACCTTATCACAATTATGGTGAAACGCTGAAAACCCTGAAATAATTTTGAACGTACTGGTTAATTGAAAATCTCTGCGTAATGCTTCTTGGAACAAGCCAGTTACCTGTGTCCACCCATGGAGGAGTATATAGAACCATGGTGGAACCCCAGCTGTTGAAGCAAAGGATTCTTAAAGGAACGGGATGACCATGCGGATCCTGTTTAATTCTCTGAAACTGAATCCGACCTTTTCACCTGCCAACAACATGCCCTCTTCTGATCTCTGGGGACAATATAAACAAACCAGCGAACTGACATAGGGCCTGACATCCCATTCCACACCAACCCCACAAAAAAAAAATAACCGTACCCTCCAGCTACTAATCATAATCCTCACTTACAAAATTTCCCTGAAGTTTTAAACAATGGAAAAATGATGGTGGGATGAGACTTAGAAGAATGGCTTCTTGTCTGTCTCCACTAACAAAAATAGGCAACACCAATTCAGCTACGCCTAAGTATAGTTATGTCCCTGTCAGCCATCTTGGTTTTCGGGAGGCACATACAAACGTTATCACAATTATGGTGAAACGCTGAAAACCTGCAAATTATTTTCAACGTACTGGTTAATTGAAAAGTTTTGCGACATACTTCTTGGAACAAGCCAGTTACCTGTGCCCACACATAGAGGAGTATATAGAACCATGATGGATTCCCAACTGATGAAGCAAAGGATTCTTAAAGGAACGGGATGACCATGCGGATCCTGTTTAATTCTCAGAAACAAAATCCGTCCTTTTCAACTGCCAAACACATGCCTACTTTTCCTCTCTGGGGATAATAAAAACAAAACAGCGAACTGACAGAGTGGCTGACCCACCCATCCACACCCACCCCACAAAAAGGAAAAAAAAAGGGGCCCTACTGCAACTAATTATAATGCTAACTTGCAAAATTTCCCTGCATTTTTACACAATGGAGAAATGATGGTGGGATGATACTTAGAAGAATGGCTTCTTGTCAGTCTCCACTGACAAAAGTAGGCAACACCAAGTCTGCTACGCCTCAGCAAAGTTATGCCCGTGTCAGCCATCTTGGGATTCAGGAGGCAAATACAAACGTTATCACAATTATGGTGAAATGCTGAAAACCTGCAAATAAATTTCAACGTACTGGTTAATTGAGAAGCTCTGCGGCATACTTCTTGGAACAAGGCAGATACCTGTGCCGACGCATAGAGGAGTACATAGAACCATGGTGGATTCCCAGCTGATGAAGCAAGGGATTCTTAAAGGAACGGGATGACCATGCGGATCCTTTTAATTCTCTGAAACAGATTCCGCACTTTTTATCTGCCAAACACATGCCCACTTCTCCTCTCTCGGAAAATAAAAACAAACCAAGGAACCTACAGAGGGCCTGACACCCCCATCCACACCAACCCCACAAAAAAAAAAATAAAAAACCTATCCTCCAGCTACTAATTTTAATTCTAACTTGCAAAATTTCCCTGCATTTTTAAACAACGGAAAATGATGGTGGGATGAAACTTAGAAGAATGGCTTCTTGTCAGTCTCCACTAACAAAAATAGGCAACAGAACGATAGCTACGCCTCAGCAGAGCTATATCCGTGGCAGCCATCTTGGGTTTCAAGAGGCACATACAAACGTTATCACAATTATTGTAAAACGCTGAAAACCTGCAAATAATTTTCAACGTACTGGTTAATTGAAAGTCTCTGCGGAATACTTTTTCGAACAAGCCAGTTACCTGTGCCCACGCATAGTGGAGTATATTGAACCATGGTGGATTTCCAGCTGATGAAGCAAAGGATTATTAAAGGAATGGGATCACCATGAGGATCCAGTTTAATTCTCTGAAACAGAATCCGCACTTTTCACCTGCCAAACACATGCTGACTTCTCATCTATCGGGATAATAAAAACAAACCACCGAACTGAGAGAGGACCTGACCCCTCCATCCACACGCACCCCAAAAGAAGAAAAAAAACGTACCCTCCAGCTACTAATTATAATGCTAACTTGCAAAATTTCCCTGCATTTTTAAACAATGGAAAAATGATGGTGGGATGATACTTAGAAGAATGGCTTCTTGTCAGTCTCCAATAACAGAAATAGGCAACACCTTGTAAGCCACGCCTCAGCATAGTTATGTCCGTGGCAGCCATCTGGGGCTACAGGAGGAACATACAAACGTTATCACAATTTTGGTGAAACACTGAAAACCTGCAAATAATTTTCAATATACTAGTTATTGAAAAGCTCTGCAGCATACATCTTAGAAGAAGCCAGTTACCTGTGCCCACGCATAGAGGAGTATATAGAACCATGGTGGACTCCCAGCTGATGAAGCAAGGGATTCTTAAAGGAACAGGATTACAATGCGGATCCTGTTTAATTCTCTGAAACAGAATCCGCATTTATCACCTGGCAAACCCATGCCCACTTCTCCTATCTCGGGATAATAAAAACAAACCAGCGAACTGACAGAGGGCCTGACACCCCCATGCACAACGACCCCCCCAAAAAAAAAATTTACCGTCCGACCACTGATTATAATGCTAACTTGCAAAATTTCCCTGCATTTTTAAACAATGGAAAAATGATGGTGGGATGATACTTAGAAGAATGGCTTCTTGTTAGTCTCCACTAACAGAAACAGGCAACACCAAGTCAGCTATACCTCAGCATAGTTATGTCCGTGGCAGCCATCTTCGGTTTCAGGAGGCACATACAAACGTTCTCACAATTATGGTGAAATGCTGAAAATCCTCAAATAATTTTCAACGTACTGGTTAATTGAAAAGCGCTGCGGCATACTTCTTGGAACAAGCCAGTTATCCGTGCCCACGCATAGATGAGTATATAGAACTATGCTGGATTCCCAGGGGATGAAGCAAAGGATTCTTAAAGGAACGAGATGACCATGCGGATCATGTTTAATTCTCTGAAACAGAATCCGCAGTTTTCACCTGCCAAACACATGCCCATTTCTCCTCTTTGGGGATAATAAAAACAAACCAGCGAACTGACAGAGGGCCTGACTCCCACTTCCACACAGACCCCACAAAAAATAAAAAAATAAGTAACGTACCTTCCAGCTACTAATTATAATGCTAACTTACAAAATTTCCCTGCATTTTTACACATGGGAAAAATGATGGTGTAATGACACTTAGAAGAATGGCTTCTTGTCAGTCTCCACTAAGAAAAATAGGCAACACCAAGTCAGCTATGCCTCTGCATAGTTATGTCCGTGGCAGCCATCTTGGGTTTCAGGAGGCACAGACAAACCTTATCACAATTATGGTGAAACTCTGAAAACCTGCAAATAATTTTCAACGTACTGGTTAATTGAAAAGCTCTGCGGCATACTTCTTCGGACAAGTCATGTACCTGTGCCCACGCATAGAGGAGTATGTAGAACCATGGTGGATTCCCAGCTGATGAATCAAAGCATTCCTAAAGGAAGGGGATGACCATGCGGATCCTGTTTAATTCTCTCAAACAGAATCCGTACTTATCATCTGCCAAACACATGCCCACTTCTCCTCTCTCGGGATAATAAAAACAAAGCAGCGAACTGACAGAGGGCTTGTGCCCCTCATCTACACCGACCCCATAAAAAAAAAAATAAGTACCCTCAAGCTACTAATTATGATGCTAACTGGCAAAATTTCCCTGCATTTTTAAACAACGGAAAAATGATGGTGGCATGATACTTAGAAGAATGGCTTCTTGTCAGTCTCCACTAACAAAAATAGGCAACACCAAGGCAGCTACGCCTCAGCATAATTATGTCCGTGGCAGCCATCTTCGGTTTCATGAGTCACATACAAACGTTATCACAATTATGGTGAAATGCTGAAAACCCTCAAATAATTTTCAACGTACTGCTTAATTGAAAAGCTCTCCGGCATACTTCTTGGAACAAGCCAGATAGCTGTGCCCACGCATAGAGGAGTATATAGAATCATGGTGGATTCCCAGCTGATGAAGCAAAGGATTCCTAAAGGAACGGCATGACCATGCGGATCCTGTTTAATTCTCTGAAACGGAATCCAAAATTTTCACCTGCGAAACACATTCCCACTTCTCCTGTCTGGGGATAATAAAAACAAACCAGTGAATTGACATAGGGCCTGACCCCCCATCCACAACGACCCCCCCAAAAAAATAAAATCGTACCCTCCAGCTACTAATTATAATGCTAACTTGCAAAATTTCCCTGCCTTTTAAAACAATGGAAAAATGGTGGTGGGATAATACTTAGAAGAATGGCTTCTTGTCAGTCTCCACTAACAAAAATAGGCAAAACCAAGTCAGCTATGCCTCAGCATAGTTGTATCCGTGGCATCCATGTTGGGTTTCAGGAGGCACATACAAACGTTATCACAATTATGGTGAAACGCTGAAAACCTGCAAATTATTTTCAACGTACTGGTTAATTGAAAAGCTCTGCCGCATACTTCTTGGAACAAGCCAGGTAACTGTGCCCACGCATAGAGGACTATACAGAACCACGGTGGATTCCCAGCTGATGAAGCAAAGGATTCTTAAAGGAAGGTGATGACCATGCGGATCCTGTTTAATTCTCTCAAACAGAATCCGCACTTATAATCTGCCAAACACATGCCCACTTCTCCTCTCTGGGGATAATAAAAACAAAACAGCGAACTGACATAGGGCCTGACACCCCCATTGACACCGACCCCACCAAAAAAAAATGTACCCTCCAGCTACTAATTATAATGCTAACTTGCAAAATTTCCCTGCATTTTTAAAGAACGGAAAAATTATCGTGGCAGGATACTTAGAAGAATGGCTTCTTGTCAGTCTGCACTAACAAAAATAGGCAAAAGCAAGTCAGCTACGCCTCAGCATAGTTTTGTCTGTGGCAGCCATCTTGGGTTTAGGGAGACACATACAAACGTTATCACAATTATGGTGAAACGCTGAAAACCGTCAAATAATTTTCAACGTACTGGTTAGTTGAAAATCTATGCCTCATACTTCTTGGAACAAGCCAGTTACCGGTGCCCACCCATGGAGGAGTATATAGAACCATGGTGGAATCCCAGCTGTGGAAGCAAAGGATTCTTAAAGGAACGGGATGACCATGCGGATCCTGTTTAATTCTCTGAAACAGAATCTGACCTTTTCACCTGCAAACAACATGCCCTCTTCTCATCTTTGGGGATAATAAAAACAAACCAACGAACTGACATACGGCCTGACACCCCTATCCACACCGACCCCACACAAAAAAAAACCGTACCCTCCAGCTACTAATTATAATGCTAAATTGCACAATTTCCCTTAATTTTTAAACAATGGAAAAATGATGGTGGGATGATACTTAGAAGAATGGCTTCTTGTGAGTCTCCACTAACAAAAATAGGCAACAGCACGATAGCTACGCCTCAACAGAGTTATGTCCATGGCAGCCATCTTGGGTTTCAGGACGCACATACAAACATTATAGCAGTTATGGTGAAACCCTGAAAACCTGCAAATAATTTTCAACATACTGGTTAATTGAAAAGCTCTGCGACATACTTCTTGCAAGAAGCCAGTTACCTGGGCCCATGCATAGAGGAGTATATAGAACCATAATGGATTCCCAGCTGATGAAGCAAAAGATTCTTAAAGGAACGGAATGACCAAGCGGATCCTGATTAATTCTCTGAAACGGAATCCACACTTTTCACCTGCCAAACACATTCCCACTTCTCCTCTCTGGGGATAGTAAAAACAACCCAGCGAACTGACAGAGGTCCTGACTCCCCCATCCACACCGAGCCCACAAAAAAAAAAAAAACGTACCGTCCAGCAACTAATTATAATGCTAATTTCCAAATTTTCCCTGCATTTTTAAACAATGGAATAATGATGGTGGGATTAGACTTAGAAGAATGGCTTCTTGTCAGTCTCCACTAACAAAAATAGACAACACCAAGTCAGCTATGCCTCAGCATCGTTATGTCCGTGGCAGCCATCTTGGGTTCAGGAGGCACATACAAACATTATCACAATTATGGTGAAACGCTGAAAACCTGCAAATAATTTTCAACGTACTGGTTAATTAAAAGCTCTGCGGCATACTTCTTGGAACAAGCCAGGTACCTGTGCCCACCCATACAGGAGTATATAGAACAATGGTGGATTCCCTGCTGATGAAGCAAAGGATTCTTAAAGGAACAGGATGACCATTCGGATCCTGTTTAATACTGTGAAACAGAATCTGCACTTTTCACCTGCCAAACACATGCCCACTTCTCCTCTCCGTGGATAATAAAACCAAACTAGCGAACTGACAGAGGGCCTGATCCCCACATCCATATCGACCCCACAAAAAAAAAAAAAAGTCCGCTCCAGCTACTAATTATAATGCTAACTTGCAAAATTTCCCTGTATTTTTACACAATGGAAAAATGATGGTGGGATGAGACTTAGAAGAATGGCTTCTTGTCGGTCTCCACTAATAAAAATAGGCAACACCAATTCAGCTACGCCTAAGTATAGTTATGTCCGTGGCAGCCATCTTGGGTTTCAAGGCACATACAAACTTTATCACAATTATGGTGAAACGCTGAAAACCTGCAAATAATTTTCAATGTACTCGTTATTTGAAAAGCTCTGTGGCATACTTCTTGGAACAAGCTAGTTAACTGTGCCCAAGCATTGAGGAGTATATAGAACCATGGTAAATTCCCAGCTGATGAATCAAAGGATTCTTAAAGGCAAGGGATGACCATGCAGATAATGTTTAATTCTCTGAAACGGAATCCGCACTTATCACCTGCCAACAACATGCCCACTTCTCCACTCTGGGGAAAAAAAAACAAAGCAGAGAACTGACAGAAGGCCTGACACCCCCATCCACACCGACCCCTCCCAAAAAAAGAAATACATAACCTCCAGCTACTAATTATAATGCTAACTTGCAATATTTCCCTGCATTTTTAAACAATGGAAAAATGATGGTGGGATGACACTTAGAATGGCTTCTTGTCAGTCTCCACTAACAAAAATAGACAACACCAACTCAGCTACGCCTCAGCATAGTTATGTCCGTGGCACCTATCTTGGGTTTCAGGAGGCACATACAAACGTTATGATAATTATGGTAAAACGCTGAAAACCCTCAAATAATTTTAAACGTACTGGTTAATTGAAAAGCTCTGCAGCATACTTCTTGGAACAAGCCAGGTACCTGTGCCCACCCATAGAGGAGTATATAGAACAATGGTGGATTCCCTGCTGATGAAGCAAAGGATTCTTAAAGGAACAGGATGACCATTCGGATCCTGTTTAATACTCTGACACAGAATCTGCCATTTTCACCTGCCAAACACATGCTCACTACTCCTCTCTGGGGATAATAAAAACAAAACAGCGAACTGAGAGAGAGGCTGACCCTCCCATCCACACCAATCCCACAAAAAGCAAAAAAGAAAAGTCCCCTGCCGGTACTAATTATAATTCTAACGTGCAAAATTTCCCTGCATTTTTACACAATGGAATATTGATGGTGGGATGAGACTTAGAAGAATGGCTTCTTGTCAGTCTGCACTAACAAAAATAGGCAACACCAAGTCAGCTACGCCTCAGCATAGTTATGTCCATTGCAGCCTTCTTGGGTTTCAGGAGGCACAAACAAACGTTATCACAATTATGGTGAAACGCTGAACACCTGCAAATAATTTTCAACGTAGTGGTTAATTGAAAAGGTCTGCGGCATACTTCTTGGAACAAGCCAGTTACCTGTTCCCACGCAAAGAGGAGTATATAGAACCATGGTGGATTTCCAGCTGATGAGGTAAAGGATTATTAAAGGAACGGGATGACCATGGGGATCATCGTTAATTCTCTGAAACAGAATCCGCCCTTTTCACCTGCCAAACATATGCCCACTTATCCTCTCTGGGGATAATAAAAACAAACCAGCGAACTGACAGAGGGCCTGACCTCCCCATCCACACGGACCCCAGAAAAAAAAAAAAAAAAGTACCATCCAGCTACTAATTATAATGCAACATTCCAAAATTTCCCTGCATTTTTAAACAACAGAAAAATTATGGTGGGATGAGAATTAGAAGAATGCCTTCTTGTCAGTCTCGACTAACAAAAATAGACAAAACCAAGTCAGCTACGCCTCAGCATAATTATGTCCGTGGCAGCCATGTTCGGTTTCAGGAGGTACATACAAACGTTATCAGAATTATGGTGAAAAGCTGAAAACCTGCAAATAATTTTGAACGTACTGGTTAGTTGAAAAGCTCTGTGGCATACTTCTTGGAACAAGCCAGTTACCTGTTCCCACGCTCAGAGGAGTATATAGAACCATGATGGACTCCCAGCTGATGAAGCAAAGGATACTTAAAGGAACGGGATGACCATGCGGACCCTGTTTCATTCTCTGAAACAGAATCCGAAATTTTCACCTGCCAAACACATGCCCACTTCTCCTCTCTGGGGATAACAAAAACAAACCAGCGAACTCACAGAGGGCCTCACCCTCCCATGAACACCGACCCCACAAAAAAAAAAAATACATTCCCTCCAGCTACTAATTATAATGCTACCTTGCAAAATTTCCCTGAATTTTTAAACAATGGAAAAATGATGGTGGGATGATACTTAGAACAATGGCTTCTTGTCAGCCTAAACTAACAGAAAAAGGCAACACCAAGTCAGCTACACATCAGCATAGTTATGTCCGTGGGAGCCAGCTTGGGTTTCAGGAGGCACATACAAACGTTATGACAATTATGGTGAAACGCTGAAAACATGCAAATAATATTGAACGTACTGGTTAGTTGAAAAGCTGTGCGGAATACTTCTTGGAACAAGCCAGTTACCTATGCCCACGCATAGAGCAGTATATAGAACCATGGTGGACTCCCAGCTGATGAAGCAAAGGTTTCTTAAAGTAACAGAATCACAAGGGGGACCCTGTTAATTCTCTGAAACAGAATCCGCACTTTTCACATGCCAAAGATATGCCGACTTCTCCTCTCTGGGGATAATAAAAACAAAAAAGAAAACTGACAGAGGGCCTGACCCCCCCCATCCACACCGACACCACCAAAAAAAAAAAAACCCTACCCTCCACCTACTAATTATAATGCTAACTTGCAAAATTTCTCTGCACTTTTAAACAATGGAAAAATGATGGTGGGATGATACTTAGAAGAATGGATTCTTGTCAGTCTCCACTAACAAAAATAGGCAAAACCAAGTCAGCTACGCCTCAGCATAGTTTTGTCCGTCGCAGCCATCTTGGGTTTCAGGAGGCACAAACAAACGTTATCACAATTATGGTGAAACGCTGAACACCTGCAAATAATTTTCAACGTACTGGTTAATTGAAAAGCTCTGCGGCATACTTCTTGGAACAAGCCAGTTACCTGTTCCCACGCAAAGAGGAGTATATAGAACCATGGTGGATTTCCAGCTGATGAAGTAAAGGATTATTAAAGGAACGGGATGACCATGGAGATCATCGTTAATTCTCTGAAACAGAATCCGCCCTTTTCACCTGCCAAACACATGCCCACTTCTCCTCTCTGGGGATAATAAAAACTAACCAGCGAACTGACAGAGGGCCTGACCCCCCCCCCCATCCACATCGACCACACACAAAAAAAAAACCGTACCCTCCAGCTACTAATTATAATGCTAACTTGCAAAATTTCCCTGCATTTTAAAACAATGGAAAAATGGTGGTGGGATGATACTTAGAAGAATGGCTTCTTGTCTGTCTCCACTAACAAAAATAGGCAACACCAAGTCAGCTACTCCTCAGCATAGTTATGTCCGTCGCAGCCTTCTTGGGTTTCAGGAGGGACATACAAACGTTATCAAAATTATGGTGAAACGCTGAACACCTGCAAATAATTTTCAACGTACTGGTTAATTTGAAAACTCTCCAGCATACTTCTTGAACAAGCCAGGTACCTGTGCCCACGCATAGAGGAGTATATAGAAACATGGTGGAATCCCAGCTGATGAAACAAAGGATTCTTAAAGGAATGAGATGACCATGCGGATCCTGTTTAATTCTCTGAAACAGAATCCGCACCTTTCACCTGCCAAACACATGCCCACTACTCTTCTCTGGGGATAATAAAAACAAACCAGCGATCTGACAGAGGGCCTGAACACCCATCCTGACCGACCCCACAAAACAAAAAAGTACCCTCCAGCTACTAATTATAATGCCAATTTGCAAAATTTCCCTGCATTTTTAAACAATGGAGAAATGATGGTGGGATGATACTTAGAAGAATGGCTTCTTGTCAGTTTCCACTGACAAAAATAGGCAACACCAAGTCAGCTACGCCTCAGCATAGTTATGTCCGTAGCAGCCATATTTGGATTCAGTAGGCACATACACACGTTATCACAATTATGGTGAAACGCTGAAAACCTGCAAAGGATTTTCAACATACTGGTTAATTCAAAAGCTCTGAGGCATACTTCTTGGAACAAGCTAGTTTCCTGTGCCCACGCATAGAGAAGTATATAGAACCATGGTGGATTCCCAGCTGATGAATCAAAGGATTCTTAAAGGAACGGGTTTACCATGCGGATCCTGTTTAATTCTCTGAAACAGATCCGCAGTTTTCACCTGCCATACTAATACCCACTTCTCCTCTCTGAGGATAATAAAAACAAACCAGTGAACTGACAGAGGGACTGACCAACACATCCACACCGACCTCACAGGAAAAAAAAAAAAAAACACCGTAGCCTCCAGCTACTAATTTTAATGCTAACTTCCAAAATTTCCCTGCATTTTTAAACAATGGAAAAATGATGGTGAGATGATACTTAGAAGAATGGATTCTTGTCATTCTCCACTAACAAAAATAGGCAACACCAAGTCAGCTACGCGTCAGCATAGTTATGTCCGTCGCAGCCTTCTTGGGTTTCAGGAGGCACAAACAAACGTTATCACAATTATGGTGAAACGCTGAACACCTGCAAATAATTTTCAACGTAGTGGTTACTTCAAAAGCTCTGCGGCATACTTCTTGGAACAAGCCAGTTACCTGTTCCCACGCAAAGAGAAGTATATAGAACCATGGTGGATTTCCAGCTGATGAAGTAAAGGATTATTAAAGGAACGGGATGACCATGGAGATCATCGTTAATTCTCTGAAACAGAATCCGCCCTTTTCACCTGCCAAACACATGCCCACTTCTCCTCTCTGGGGATAATAAAAACAAACCAGCGAACTGACAGAGGGCCTGACCCTCACCATCCACATCGACCACACAAATAAAAAACCATACCCTCCAGCTACTAAGTATAATGCTAAGTTGCAAAATTTCCCTGCATTTTAAAACAATGGAAAAATGGTGGTGGGATGATACTTAGAAGAATGGCTTCTTGTCAGTCTCCACTAACAAAAATAGGCAACACCAAGTCAGCTACTCCTCAGCATAGTTATGTCCGTCGCAGCCTTCTTGGGTTTCAGGAGGCACAAACACACGTTATCACAATTATGGTGAAACGCTGAACACCTGCAAATAATTTTCAACGTAGTGGTTAATTGAAAAACTCTGCGGCATACCTCTTGGAACAAGCCAGTTACCTGTTCCCACGTAAAGAGTAGTATATAGAACCATGGCGGATTTCCAGCTGATGAAGAAAAAGGATTATTAAAGAAACGGGATGACCATGGGGATCATCGTTAATTCTCTGAGACAGAATCCGCCCTTTTCACCTGCCAAACACATGCCCACTTCTCCTCTCTGGGGATAATAAAAACTAACCAGCGAACTGACAGAGGGCATGACCCCCCCATCCACATCGACCACACACACACACAAAAAAAACCGTACCCTCCAGCTACTAATTATACTGCTAGCTTGCAAAATTTCCCTGCATTTTAAAACAATGGAAAAATGGTGGTGGGATGATACTTAGAAGAATGGCTTCTTGTCAGTCTCCACTAACAAAAATAGGCAACACCAAGTCAGCTACTCCTCAGCATAGTTATGTCCGTCACAGCCTTCTTGGGTTTCAGGAGGCACAAACAAACGTTATCACAATTATGGTGAAACGCTGAAAACCTGCAAAGGATTTTCAACATACTGGTTAATTGAAAAGCTCTGAGGCATACTTCTTGGAACAAGCCAGTTTCCTGTGCCCACGCATAGAGAAGTATATAGAACCATGGTGGATTCCCAGCTCATGAAGCAAAAGATTCTTAAAGGAAGGGGATTACCATGCGGATCCTGTTTAATTCTCTGAAACAGATCCGCAGTTTTCACCTGCCATACTAATACCCACTTCTCCTCTCTGGGGATAATAAAAACAAACCAGTGAACTGACAGAGGGCCTGACCAACACATCCACACCGACCCCACAGGAAAAAAAAAAAAAAAAAACACCGTAGCCTCCAGCTACTAATTATAATGCTAACTTGGAAAACTTTCCTGCATTTTTAAACAATGGAAAAATGATGGTGAGATGATACTTAGAAGAATGGATTCTTGTCAGTCTCCACTAACAAAAATAGGCAAAACCAAGTCAGCTACGCCTCAGCATAGTTATGTCCGTCGCAGCCTTCTTGGGTTTCAGGAGGCACAAACAAACATTATCACAATTATGGTGAAACGCTGAACACCTGCAAATAATTTTCAACGTACTGGTTAATTGAAAAGCTCTGCGGCATACTTCTTGGAACAAGCCAGTTAAGTGTTGCCACGCAAAGAGGAGTATATAGAACCATGGTGGATTTCCAGCCGATGAAGTAAAGGATTATTAAAGGAACGGGATGACCATGGGGATCATCGTTAATTCTCTGAAACAGAATCCGCCCTTTTCACCTGCCAAACACATGCCCACTTCTCCTCTCTGGGGATAATAAAAACTAACCAGCGAACTGACAGAGGGCCTGACCCCCCCATCCACATCGACCACACACAAAAAAAAACCCGTACCCTCCAGCTACTAATTATAATGCTAACTTGCAAAATTTCCCTGCATTTTAAAACAATGGAAAAATGGTGGTAGGATGATACTTAGAAGAATGGCTTCTTGTCAGTCTCCACTAACAAAAATAGGCAACACCAAGTCAGCTACGCCTCAGCATAGTTATGTCCGTCGCAGCCTTCTTGGGTTTCAGGAGGCACAAACACACGTTATCACAATTATGGTGAAACGCTGAAAACCTGCAAATAATTTTCAACGTAGTGGTTAATTGAAAAGCTCTGCGGCATACTTCTTGGAACAAGCCAGTTACCTGTTCCCACGCAAAGAGGAGTATATAGAACCATGGTGGATTTCCAGCTGATGAAGTAAAGGATTATTAAAGGAACGGGATGACCATGGGGATCATCGTTAATTCTCTGAAACAGAATCCGCCCTTTTCACCTGCCAAACACATGCCCACTTCTCTTCTCTGTGGATAATAAAAACTAACCAGCGAACTGACAGAGGGCCTGACCCCACCATCAACATCGACCACACAAAAAAAAAAAAAACCGTACCCTCCAGCTACTAATTATAATGCTAACTTGCAAAATTTCCCTGCATTTTAAAACAATGGAAAAATGGTGGTGGGATGATACTTAGAAGAATGGCTTCTTGTCAGTCTCCACTAACAAAAATAGGCAACACCAAGTCAGCTACTCCTCAGCATAGTTATGTCCGTGGCAGCCTTCTTGGGTTTCAGGAGGCACAAACAAACGTTATCACAACTATGGTGAAACGCTGAACACCTGCAAATAATTTTCAACGTACTGGTTAATTGAAAAGCTCTGCGGCATACTTCTTGGAACAAGCCAGTTACCTGTTCCCATGCAAAGAGGAGTATATAAAACCATGGTGGATTTCCAGCTGATGAAGTAAAGGATTATTAAAGGAACGGGATGACCATGGAGATCATCGTTAATTCTCTGAAACAGAATCCGCCCTTTTCACCTGCCAAACACATGCCCACTTCTCCTCTCTGGGGATAATAAAAACTAACCAGCGAACTGACAGAGGGCCTGACCCCCCCCAATCCACATCGACCACACAAAAAAAAAAAACCGTACCCTCCAGCTACTAATTATAATGCTAACTTGCAAAATTTCCCTGCATTTTAAAACAATGGAAAAATGGTGGTGGGATGATACTTAGAAGAATGGCTTCTTGTCTGTCTCCACTAACAAAAATAGGCAACACCAAGTCAGCTACTCCTCAGCATAGTTATGTCCGTCGCAGCCTTCTTGGGTTTCAGGAGGGACATACAAACGTTATCAAAATTATGGTGAAACGCTGAACACCTGCAAATAATTTTCAACGTACTGGTTAATTTGAAAACTCTCCAGCATACTTCTTGGAACAAGCCAGGTACCTGTGCCCACGCATAGAGGAGTATATAGAAACATGGTGGAATCCCAGCTGATGAAACAAAGGATTCTTAAAGGAATGAGATGACCATGGGGATCCTGTTTAATTCTCTGAAACAGAATCCGCCCTTTTCACCTGCCAAACACATGCCCACTACTCTTCTCTGGGGATAATAAAAACAAACCAGCGATCTGACAGAGGGCCTGAACACCCATCCTGACCGACCCCACAAAACAAAAAAGTACCCTCCAGCTACTAATTATAATGCCAATTTGCAAAATTTCCCTGCATTTTTAAACAATGGAGAAATGATGGTGGGATGATACTTAGAAGAATGGCTTCTTGTCAGTCTCCACTGACAAAAATAGGCAACACCAAGTCAGCTACGCCTCAGCATAGTTATGTCCGTAGCAGCCATATTTGGTTTCAGTAGGCACATACACACGTTATCACAATTATGGTGAAACGCTGAAAACCTGCAAAGGATTTTCAACATACTGGTTAATTCAAAAGCTCTGAGGCATACTTCTTGGAACAAGCTAGTTTCCTGTGCCCACGCATAGAGAAGTATATAGAACCATGGTGGATTCCCAGCTGATGAATCAAAGGATTCTTAAAGGAACGGGTTTACCATGCGGATCCTGTTTAATTCTCTGAAACACATCCGCAGTTTTCACCTGCCATACTAATACCCACTTCTCCTCTCTGAGGATAATAAAAACAAACCAGTGAACTGACAGAGGGACTGACCAACACATCCACACCGACCTCACAGGAAAAAAAAAAAAAAACACCGTAGCCTCCAGCTACTAATTATAATGCTAACTTGCAAAATTTTCCTGCATTTTTAAACAATGGAAAAATGATGGTGAGATGATACTTAGAAGAATGGATTCTTGTCAGTCTCCACTAACAAAAATAGGCAACACCAAGTCAGCTACGCCTCAGCATAGTTATGTCCATCGCAGCCTTCTTGGGTTTCAGGAGGCACAAACAAACGTTATCACAATTATGGTGAAACGCTGAACACCTGCAAATAATTTTCAACGTAGTGGTTACTTCAAAAGCTCTGCGGCATACTTCTTGGAACAAGCCAGTTACCTGTTCCCACGCAAAGAGGAGTATATAGAACCATGGTGGATTTCCAAATGATGAAGTAAAGGATTATTAAAGGAACGGGATGACCATGGGGATCATCGTTAATTCTCTGAAACAGAATCCGCCCTTTTCACCTGCCAAACACATGCCCACTTCTCCTCTCTGGGGATAATAAAAACAAACCAGCGAACTGACAGAGGGCCTGACCCCCACCATCCACATCGACCACACAAATAAAAAACCGTACCCTCCAGCTACTAAGTATAATGCTAAGTTGCAAAATTTCCCTGCATTTTAAAACAATGGAAAAATGGTGGTGGGATGATACTTAGAAGAATGGCTTCTTGTCTGTCTCCACTAACAAAAATAGGCAACACCAAGTCAGCTACTCCTCAGCATAGTTATGTCCGTCGCAGCCTTCTTGGGTTTCAGGAAGCACAAACACACGTTATCACAATTATGGTGAAACGCTGAACACCTGCAAATAATTTTCAACGTAGTGGTTAATTGAAAAACTCTGCGGCATACCTCTTGGAACAAGCCAGTTACCTGTTCCCACGTAAAGAGTAGTATATAGAACCATGGCGGATTTCCAGCTGATGAAGTAAAGGATTATTAAAGGAACGGGATGACCATGGGGATCATCGTTAATTCTCTGAAACAGAATCCGCTCTTTTCACCTGCCAAACACATGCCCACTTCTCCTCTCTGGGGATAATAAAAACTAACCAGCGAACTGACAGAGGGCCTGACCCCCCCATCCACATCGACCACACACACACAGAAAAAAAACCGTACCCTCCAGCTACTAATTATACTGCTAACTTGCAAAATTTCCCTGCATTATAAAACAATGGAAAAATGGTGGTGGGATGATACTTAGAAGAATGGCTTCTTGTCAGTCTCCACTAACAAAAATAGGCAACACCAAGTCAGCTACTCCTCAGCATAGTTATGTCCGTCGCAGCCTTCTTGGGTTTTAGGAGGCACAAACAAACGATATCACAATTATGGTGAAACGCTGAACACCTGCAAATAATTTTCAACGCAGTGGTTAATTGAAAAGCTCTGCGGCATACTTCTTGGAACAAGCCAGTTACCTGTTCCCACGCAAAGAGGAGTATATAGAAACATGGTGGATTTCCAGCTGATGAAGTAAAGGATTATTAAAGGAACGGGATGACCATGGGGATCATCGTTAATTCTCTGAAACAGAATCCGCCCTTTTCACCTGCCAAACACATGCCCACTTCTCCTCTCTGGGGATAATAAAAACTAACCAGCGAAATGACAGAGGGCCTGACCCCCCCATCCACATCGACCACACACAAAAATAAAACCGTACCCTCCAGCTACTAAGTATAATGCTAACTTGCAAAATTTCCCTGCATTTTAAAACAATGGAAAAATGGTGGTGGGATGATACTTAGAAGAATGGCTTCTTGTCAGTCTCCACTAACAAAAATAGGCAACCCGAAGTCAGCTACTCCTCAGCATAGTTATGTCCGTCGCAGCCTTCTTGGGTTTCAGGAGGCACAAACAAAGGTTCTCACAATTATGGTGAAACGCTGAACACCTGCAAATAATTTTCAACGTAGTGGTTAATTGAAAATCTCTGCGGCATACTTCTTGGAACAAGGCAGTTACCTGTTCCCACGCAAACAGGAGTATATAGAACCATGGTGGATTTCCAGCTGATGAAGTAAAGGATTATTAAAGGAACGGGATGACCATGGGGATCATCGTTAATTCTCTGAAACAGAATCCACCCTTTTCACC
Source organism: Eulemur rufifrons (assembly GCF_041146395.1). Classification (NCBI taxonomy): domain Eukaryota; kingdom Metazoa; phylum Chordata; class Mammalia; order Primates; family Lemuridae; genus Eulemur; species Eulemur rufifrons. The sequence continues at coordinate 2,857,851 of NC_090984.1, read as the reverse complement.
TGCCAAACACATGCCCACTTCTCCTCTCTGGGGATAATAAAAACTAACCAGCGAACTGACAGAGGGCCTGACCCCCCATCCACATCGACCACACACAAAAAATAAAACCGAACCCTCCAGCTACTAATTATAATGCTAACTTGCAAAATTTCCCTCCATTTTAAAACAATGGAAAAATGGTGGTGGGATCATACTTAGAAGAATGGCTTCTTGTCTGTCTCCACTAACAAAAATAGGCAACACCAAGTCAGCTACTCCTCAGCATAGTTATGTCCGTCACAGCCTTCTTGGGTTTCAGGAGGGACTTACAAACGTTATCAAAATTATGGTGAAACGCTGAACACCTGCAAATAATTTTCAATGTAGTGGTTAATTGAAAAGCTCTGCGGCATACTTCTTGGAACAAGCCAGTTACCTTTTCCCACGCAAAGAGGAGTATATAGAACCATGGTGGAATTCCAGCTGATGAAGAAAAGGATTATTAAAGGAACGGTATGACCATGGGGATCATCGTTAATTCTCTGAAACAGAATCCGCCCTTTTCACCTGCCAAACACATGCCCGCTTCTCCTCTCTGGAGATAATAAAAACTAACCAGTGAATTGACAGAGGGCCTGACGAACCCATCCACATCGACCACACACACAAAAAAAACCGTACCCTCCAGCTACGAATTATAATGCTAACTTGCAAAATTTCCCTGCATTTTAAAACAATGGACAAATGGTGGTGGGATGATACTTAGAAGAATGGCTTCCTGTCAGTATCCACTAACAAAAATAGGCAACACCAAGTCAGGTACTCCTCAGCATAGTTATGTCCGTCCCAGCCTTCTTGGGTTTCAGGAGGCACAAACAAACGTTATCACAATTATGGTGAAACGCTGAACACCTGCAAATAATTTTCAACGTAGTGGTTAATTGAAAAGCTCTGCGGCATACTTCTTGCAACAAGCCAGTTACCTGTTCCCACGGAAAGAGGAGTATATAGAAACATGGTGGATTTCCAGCTGATGAAGTAAAGGATTATTAAAGGAACGGGATGACAATGGGGATCATCGTTAATTCTCTGAAACAGAATCCGCCCTTTTCACCTGCCAAACACATGCCCACGTCTCCTCTCTGGGGATAATAAAAACTAACCAGCGAACTGACAGAGGGCCTGACCCCCCCCATCCACATCGACTACACAAAAAAAAAAACCGTAGCCTCCAGCTACTAATTATAATGCTAACTTGCAAAATTTCCCTGCATTTTAAAACAATGGAAAAATGGTGGTGGGATCATACTTAGAAGAATGGCTTCTTGTCTGTCTCCACTAACAAAAATAGGCAACACCAAGTCAGCTACTCCTCAGCATTGTTATGTCCGTCGCAGCCTTCTTGGGTTTCAGGAGGCAGAAACAAACGTTATCACAATTATGGTAAAACGCTGAACACCTGCATTAATTTTCAACGTACTGGTTAATTTGAAAACTCTCCAGCATACTTCTTGGAACAAGCCAGGTACCTGTGCCCACGCATAGAGGAGTATATAGAAACATGGTGGAATCCCAGCTGATGAAGCAAAGGATTCTTAAAGGAATGAGATGACCATGCGGATCCTGTTTAATTCTCTGAAACAGAATCCGCACTTTTCACCTGCCAAACACATGCCCACTACTCTTCTCTGGGGATAATAAAAACAAACCAGCGATCTGACAGAGGGCCTGAACACCCATCCTGACCGACCCCACAAAACAAAAAAGTACCCTCCAGCTACTAAATATAATGCCAATTTGCAAAATTTCCCTGCATTTTTAAAAAATGGAGAAATGATGGTGGGATGATACTTAGAAGAATGGCTTCTTGTCAGTCTCCACTGACAAAAATAGGCAACACCAAGTCAGCTACGCCTCAGCATAGTTATGTCCGTAGCAGCCATATTTGGTTTCAGTAGGCACATACTCACGTTATCACAATTATGGTGAAACACTGAAAACCTGCAAAGGATTTTCAACATACTGGTTAATTGAAAAGCTCTGAGGCATACTTCTTGGAACAAGCCAGTTTCCTGTGCCCACGCATAGAGAAGTATATAGAACCATGGTGGATTCCCAGCTCATGAAGCAAAGGATTCTTAAAGGAACGGGATTACCATGCGGATCCTGTTTAATTCTCTGAAACAGATCCGCAGTTTTCACCTGCCATACTAATACCCACTTCTCCTCTCTGGGGATAATAAAAACAAACCAGCGAACTGACAGAGGGCCTGACCAACACATCCACACCGACCCCATAGGAAAAAAAAAAAAAAACACCGTAGCCTCCAGCTACTAATTATAATGCTAACTTGCAAAACTTTCCTGCATTTTTAAACAATGGAAAAATGATGGTGAGATCATACGTAGAAGCATGGATTCTTGTCAGTCTCCACTAACAAAAATAGGCAACACCAAGTCAGCTACTCCTCAGCATAGTTATGTCCGTCGCAGCCTTCTTGGGTTTCAGGAGGCACAAACACACGTCATCACAATTATGGTGAAACGCTGAACACCTGCAAATAATTTTCAACGTACTGGTTAATTGAAAAGCTCTGCGGCATACTTCTTGGAACAAGCCAGTTACCTGTTCCCACGCAAAGAGGAGTATATAGAAACATGGTGGATTTCCAGCTGATGAAGTAAAGGATTATTAAAGGAACGGGATGACCATGGGGATCATCGTTAATTCTCTGAAACAGAATCCGCCCTTTTCACCTGCCAAACACATGCCCACTTCTCCTCTCTGGGGATAATAAAAACTAACCAGCGAACTGTCAGAGGGCCTGACCCCCACCATCCACATCGACAACACACAAAAAAAAAACCGTACCCTCCAGCTACTAATTATAATGCTAACTTGCAAAATTTCCCTGCATTTTAAAACAATGGAAAAATGGTGGTGGGATGATACTTAGAAAAATGGCTTCTTGTCAGTCTCTACTAACAAAAATAGGCAACACCAAGTCAGCTACTCCTCAGCATAGTTATGTCCGTCGCAGCCTTCTTGGGTTTCAGGAGGCACAAACACACGTTATCACAATTATGGTGAAACGCTGAACACCTGCAAATAATTTTCACCGTAGTGGTTAATTGAAAAGGTCTGCGGCATACTTCTTGGATCAAGCCAGTTACCTGTTCCCACGCAAAGAGGAGTATATAGAACCATGGTGGATTTCCAGCTGATGAAGTAAAGGATTATTAAAGGAACGGGATGACCATGGGGATCATCGTTAATTCTCTGAAACAGAATCCGCCCTTTTCACCTGCCAAACACATGCCCACTTCTCCTCTCTGTGGATAATAAAAACTAATCAACGAACTGACAGAGGGCCTGACCCCCCTCCATCCACATTGACCACACACAAAAAAAAAACCGTACCCTCCAGCTACTAATTATAATGCTAACATGCAAAATTTCCCTGCATTTTAAAACAATGGAAAAATGGTTGTGGGATCATACTTAGAAGAAAGGCTTCTTGTCTGTCTCCACTAACAAAAATAGGCAACACCAAGTCAGCTACTCCTCAGCATAGTTATGTCCGTCGCAGACTTCTTGGGTTTCAGGAGGGATATACAAACGTTATCAAAATTATGGTGAAACGCTGAACACCTGCAAATAATTTTCAACGTACTGGTTAATTTGAAAACTCTCCAGCATACTTCTTGTCAGGTACCTGTGCCCACGCATAGAGGAGTATATAGAAACATGGTGGAATCCCAGCTGATGAAGCAAAGGATTATTAAAGGAATGAGATGACCATGCGGATCCTGTTTAATTCTCTGAAACAGAATCCGCACTTTTCACCTGCCAAACACATGCCCACTACTCTTCTCTGGGGATAATAAAAACAAACCAGCGATCTGACAGAGGGCCTGAACACCCATCCTGACCGACCCCACAAAACAAAAAAGTACCCTCCAGCTACTAATTATAATACCAATTTTCAAAATTTCCCTGCATTTTTAAACAATGGAGAAATGATGGTGGGATGATACTTAGAAGAATGGCTTCTTGTCAGTCTCCACTGACAAAAATAGGCAACACCAAGTCAGCTACGCCTCAGCATAGTTATGTCCGTAGCAGCCATATTTGGTTTCAGTAGGCACATACTCACGTTATCACAATTATGGTGAAACGCTGAAAACCTGCAAAGGATTTTCAACATACTGGTTAATTGAAAAGCTCTGAGGCATACTTCTTGGAACAAGCCAGTTTCCTGTGCCCACGCATAGAGAAGTATATAAAACCATGGTGGATTCCCAGCTCATGAAGCAAAGGATTCTTAAAGGAACGGGATTACCATGCGGATCCTGTTTAATTCTCTGAAACAGATCCGCAGTTTTCACCTGCCATACTAATACCCACTTCTCCTCTCTGGGGATAATAAAAACAAACCAGCGAACTGACAGAGGGCCTGACCAACACATCCACACCGACCCCATAGGAAAAAAAAAAAAAAAACACCGTAGCCTCCAGCTACTAATTATAATGCTAACTTGCAAAATTTCCCTGCATTTTAAAACAATGTAAAAATGGTGGTGGGATGATACTTAGAAGAATGGATTCTTGTCAGTCTCCACTAACAAAAATAGGCAACACCAAGTCAGCTACTCCTCAGCATAGTTATGTCCGTCGCAGCCTTCTTGGGTTTCAGGAGGCACAAAGACACGTTATCACAATTATGGTGAAACGCTGAACACCTGCAAATAATTTTCAACGTAGTGGTTAATTGAAAAGCTCTGCGGCATACTTCTTGGAACAAGCCAGTTACCTGTTCCCACGCAAAGAGGAGTATATAGAACCATGGTGGATTTCCAGCTGATGAAGTAAAGGATTATTAAAGGAACGGGATGACCATGGGGATCATCGTTAATTCTCTGAAACAGAATCCGCCTTTTTCACCTGCCAAACACATGCCCTCTTCTCCTTTCTGGGGATAATAAAAACTAACCAGCGAACTGACAGGGGCCTGACACCCCCATCCACATCGACCACACACAAAAACAAAACCGTACCCTCCAGCTACTAACTATAATGCTAACTTGCAAAATTTCCCTGAATTTTAAAACAATGGAAAAATGGTGGTGGGATGATACTTAGAAGAATGGCTTCTTGTCAGTCTCCACTAACAAAAATAGGCAACCTCAAGTCAGCTACTCCTCAGCATAGTTATGTCCGTCGCAGCCTTCTTGGGTTTCAGGAGGCACAAACAAACGTTATCACAATTATGGTGAAACGCTGAACACCTGCAAATAATTTTCAACGTAGTGGTTAATTGAAAAGCTCTTCGGTATACTTCTTGGAACAAGGCAGTTACCTGTTCCCACGCAAAGAGGAGTATATAGAACCATGGTGGATTTCCAGCTGATGAAGTAAAGGATTATTAAAGGAACGGGATGACCATGGGGATCTTCGTTAATTCTCTGAAACAGAATCCGCCCTTTTCACCTCCAAAACACATGCCCACTTCTCCTCTCTGGGCATAATAAAAACTAACCGGCGAATTGACAGAGGGCCTGACCACCCCCCATCCACATCGACCACACCCACACAAAAAACCGTACCCTCCAGCTACTAATTATAATGCTAACTTGCAAAATTTCCCTGCATTTTAAAACAATGGAAAAATGGTGGTGGGATGATACTTAGAAGAATGGCTTCTTGTCTGTCTCCACTAACAAAAATAGGCAACACCAAGTCAGCTACTCCTCAGCATAGTTATTTCCGTCGCAGCCTTCTTGGGTTTCAGGAGGGACATACAAACGTTATCAAAATTATCGTGAAACGCTGAACACCTGCAAATAATTTTCAACGTACTGGTTAATTTGAAAACTCTCCAGCATACTTCTTGGAACAAGCCAGGTACCTGTGCCCACGCATAGAGGAGTATATAGAAACATGGTGGAATCCCAGCTGATGAAGCAAAGGATTCTTAAAGGAATGAGATGACCATGCGGATCCTGTTTAATTCTCTGAAACAGAATCCGCACTTTTCACCTGCCAAACACATGCCCACTGCTCTTCTCTGGGGATAATAAAAACAAACCAGCGATCTGACAGAGGGCCTGAACACCCATCCTGACCGACCCCACAAAACAAAAAAGTACCCTCCAGCTACTAATTATAATGCCAATTTGCAAAATTTCCCTTGAATTTTAAACAATGGAGAAATGATGGTGGGATGATACTTAGAAGAATGGCTTCTTGTCAGTCTCCACTGACAAAAATAGGCAACACCAAGTCAGCTACGCCTCAGCATAGTTATGTCCGTAGCAGCCATATTTGGTTTTAATACGCACATACACACGTTATCACAATTATGGTGAAACGCTGAACACCTGCAAAGGATTTTCAACATACTGGTTAATTGAAAAGCTCTGAGGCATACTTCTTGGAACTAGCCAGTTTCCTGTGCCCACGCATAGAGAAGTATATAGAACTATGGTGGATTACCAGCTCATGAAGCAAAGGATTCTTAAAGGATCGGGATTACCATGCAGATCCTGTTTAATGCTCTGAAACAGATCCGCAGTTTTCACCTGCCATACTAATACCCACTTCTCCTCTCTGGGGATAATAAAAACAAACCAGCGAACTGACAGAGGGCCCCACCAACACATCCACACCGACCCCACAGGAAAAAAAATAAACAAAACACCATAGCCTCCAGCTACTAATTATAATGCTAACTTGCAAAACTTTCCTGCATTTTTAAACAATGGAAAAATGATGGTGAGATGATACTTAGAAGAATGGCTTCTTGTGAGTCTCCACTAACAAAAATAGGCAAAACCAAGTCAGCTACGCCTCAGCATAGTTATGTCCGTCACAGCCTTCTTGGGTTTCAGGAGGCACAAACAAACGTTATCACAATTATGGTGAAACGCTGAACACCTGCAAATAATTTTCAACGTAGTGGTTAATTGAAAAGCTCTTCGGTATACTTCTTGGAACAAGGCAGTTACCTGTTCCCACGCAAAGAGGAGTATATAGAACCATAGTGGATTTCCAGCTGATGAAGTAAAGGATTATTAAAGGAACGGGATGACCATGGGGATCATCGTTAATTCTCTGAAACAGAATCCGCCCTTTTCACCTGCCAAACACATGCCCACTTCTCCTCTCTTGGGATAATAAAAACTAACCAGCGAACTGACAGAGGGCCTGACCACCCCATCCACATTGACCACACAAAAAAAAAAAAACCGTACCCTCCAGCTACTAATTATAATGCTAACTTGCAAAATTTCCCTGCATTTTAAACCAATGGAAAAATGGTGGTGGGATGATACTTAGAAGAATGGCTTCTTGTCAGTCTCCACTAACAAAAATAGGCAACACCAAGTCAGCTACTCCTCAGGATAGTTATGTCCGTCGCAGCCTTCTTGGGTTTCAGGAGGCACAAACACACGTTATCACAATTATGGTGAAACGCTGAACACCTGCAAATAATTTTCAACGTAGTGGTTAATTGAAAAGCTCTGCGGCATACTTCTTGGAACAAGCCAGTTACCTGTTCCCACGCAAAGAGGAGTACATAGAACCATGGTAAATTTCCAGCTGATGAAGTAAAGGATTATTAAAGGAACCGGATGACCATGGGGATCATCGTTAATTCTCTGAAACAGAATCCGCCCTTTTCACCTGCCAAACACATGCCCACTTCTCCTCTCTGGGGATAATAAAAACTAACCAGTGAACTGACAGAGGGCCTGACCCAACCCCATCCACATCGACCACACACAGAAAAATAACCGTACCATCCAGCTACTAATTATAATGCTAACTTGCAAAATTTCCCTACATTTTAAAACACTGGAAAAATCGTGGTGGGATGATACTTAGAAGAATGGCTTCTTGTCTGTCTCCACTGATAAAAATAGGCAACACCAAGTCAGCTACTCCTCAGCATCGTTATGTCCGTCGCAGCCTTCTTGGGTTTCAGGAGGCACAAACAAACGTTATCACAATTATGGTGAAACGCTGAACACCTGCAAATAATTTTCAACGTAGTGGTTAATTGAAAAGCTCTGCGGCATACTTCTTGGAACAAGCCAGTTACCTGTTCCCACGCAAAGAGGAGTATATAGAACCATGGTGGATTTCTAGCTGATGAAGTAAAGGATTATTAAAGGAACGGGATGACCATGGGGATCATCGTTAATTCTCTGAAAAAGAATCCGCCCTTTTCACCTGCCAAACACATGCCCACTTCTCCTCTCTGGGGATAATAAAAACTAACCAGCGAACTGACAGAGGGCCTGACCCCCCCATCCACATCGACCACACACACAAAAAAAAACGTACCCTCCAGCTACTAATTATAATGCCAATTTCCAAAACTTCCCTGCATTTTTAAACAATGGAGAAATCATGGTGGGATGATACTTAGAAGAATGGCTTCTTGTCAGTCTCCACTGACAAAAATAGGCAACAGCAAGTCAGCTACGCCTCAGCATAGTTATGTCCGTAGCAGCCATATTTGGTTTCAGTAGGCACATACACACGTTATCACAATTATGGTGAAACGCTGAAAACCTGCAAAGGATTTTCAACATACTGGTTAATTGAAAAGCTCTGAAGCATACTTCTTGGAACTACCCAGTTTCCTGTGCCCACGCATAGAGAAGTATATAGAACCATGGTGGATTCCCAGCTCATGAAGCAAAGGATTCTTAAAGGAACGGGATTACCATGTGGATCCTGTTTAATTCTCTGAAACAGATCCGCAGTTTTCACCTGCCATACTAATACCCACTTCTCCCCTCTGGGGATAATAAAAACAAACCAGTGAACAGACAGAGGGCCTGACCAACACATCCACACCGACCCCACAGGAAAAAAAAAAAAAAACACCGTAGCCTCCAGCTACTAATTATAATGCTAACTTGCAAAATTTTTCTACATTTTTAAACAACGGAAAAATGATGGTGAGATGATACTTAGAAGAATGGATTCTTGTCAGTCTCCACTAACAAAAATAGGCAAAACCAAGTCAGCTACGCCTCAGCATAGTTATGTCCGTCGCAGCCTTCTTGGGTTTCAGGAGGCACAAACAAACGTTATCACAATTATGGTGAAACGCTGAACACCTGCAAATAAATTTCAACGTACTGGTTAATTGAAAAGCTCTGCGGCATACTTCTTGGAACAAGCCAGTTACCTGTTCCCACGCAAAGAGGAGTATATAGAACCATGGTGGATTTCCAGCTGATGAAGTAAAGGATTATTAAAGGAACGGGATGACCATGGGGATCATCGTTAATTCTCTGAAACAGAATCCGCCCTTTTCACCTGCCAAACACATGCCCACTTCTCCTCTCTGGGGATAATAAAAACTAACCAGCGAACTGACAGAGGGCCTGACCCCCACCATCCACATCGACTACACAAAAAAAAAAAACCATACCCTCCAGCTACTAATTATAATGCTAACTAGGAAAATTTCCCTGCATTTTAAAACAATGGAAAAATGGTGGTGGGATGATACTTAGAAGAATGGCTTCTTGTCAGTCTCCACTAACAAAAATAGGCAACACCAAGTCAGCTACTTCTCAGCATAGTTATGTCCGTCGCAGCCTTCTTGGGTTTCAGGAGGCACAAACAAGGGTTCTCACAATTATGGTGAAACGCTGAACACCTGCAAATAATTTTCAACGTAGTGGTTAATTGAAAAGGTCTGCGGCATACTTCTTGGAACAAGGCAATTACCAGTTCCAACGCAAAGAGGAGTATAGAGAACCATGGTGGATTTCCAGCTGATGAAGTAAAGGATTATTAAAGGAACGGGATGACCATGGGGATCATCGTTAATTCTCTGAAACAGAATCCGCCCTTTTCACCTGGCAAACACATGCCCACTTCTCCTCTCTGGGGATAATAAAAACTAACCAGCGTACTGACAGAGGGCCTGACCCCCCTCCCATCCACATCGACCACACACACAAAAAAAAACCGTACCCTCCAGCTACTAATTATAATGCTAACTTGCAAAATTTCCCTGCATTTTAAAACAATGGAAAAATGGTGGTGGGATGATACTTAGAAGAATGGCTTCTTGTAAGTCTCCACTAACAAAAATAGGCAACACCAAGTCACCTACTCCTCAGCATAGTTATGTCCGTCGCAGCCTTCTTGGGCTTCAGGAGGCACAAACAAGGTTCTCACAATTATGGTGAAACGCTGAACACCTGCAAATAATTTTCAACGTACTGGTTAATTGAAAAGCTCTTCGGTATACTTCTTGCAACAAGGCAGTTACCTGTTCCCACCCAAAGAGGAGTATATAGAACCATGGTGGATTTCCAGCTGATGAAGTAAAGGATTATTAAAGGAACGGGATGACCATGGGGATCATCGTTAATTCTCTGAAACACAATCCGCCCTTTTCACCTGTCAAACACATGCCCACTTCTCCTCTCTGGGGATAATAAAAACTAACCAGGGAACTCACAGAGGGCCTGACCCCCCCATCCACATCGACCACACACACAAAAAAAAACCGTACCCTCCAGCTACTAATTATAATGCTAACTTGCAAAATTTCCCTGCATTTTAAAACAATGGAAAAATGGTGGTGGGATGATACTTAGAAGAATGGCTTCTTGTCAGTCTCCACTAACAAAAATAGGCAAAACCAAGTCAGCTACTCCTCAGCATAGTTATGTCCGTCGCAGCCTTCTTGGGTTTCAGGAGGCACAAAGACACGTTATCACAATTATGGTGAAACGCTGAACACCTGCAAATAATTTTCAACGTACTGGTTAATTGAAAAGCTCTGCGGCATACTTCTTGGAACAAGCCAGTTACCTGTTCCCACCCAAAGAGGAGTATATAGAACCATGGTGGATTTCCAGCTGATGAAGTAAAGGATTATTAAAGGAACGGGATGACCATGGGGATCATCGTTAATTCTCTGAAACAGAATCCGCCCTTTTCACCTGTCAAACACATGGCCACTTCTCCTCTCTGGGGATAATAAAAACTAACCAGCGAACTGACAGAGGGCCTGACCCCCCCCATCCACATCGACCACACACACAAAAAAAAAACTGTACCCTCCAGCTACTAATTATAATGCTAACTTGCAAAATTTCCCTGCATTTTAAAACAATGGAAAAATGGTGGTGGGATCATACTTAGAAGAATGGCTTCTTGTCTGTCTCCACTAACAAAAATAGGCAACACCAAGTCAGCTACTCCTCAGCATAGTTATGTCCGTCGCAGCCTTCTTGGGTTTCAGGAGGGACATACAAACGTTATCAAAATTATGGTGAAACGCTGAACACCTGCAAATAATTTTCAACGTACTGGTTAATTTGAAAACTCTCCAGCATACTTCTTGGAACAAGCCAGGTACCTGTGCCCACGCATAGAGGAGTATATAGAAACATGGTGGAATCCCAGCTGATGAAGCAAAGGATTCTTAAAGGAATGAGATGACCATGCGGATACTGTTTAATTCTCTGAAACAGAATCCGCACTTTTCACCTGCCAAACACATGCCCACTACTCTTCTCTGGGGATAATAAAAAGAAACCAGCGATCTGACAGAGGGCCTGAACACCCATCCTGACCGACCCCACAAAACAAAAAAGTACCCTCCAGCTACTAATTATAATGTCAATTTGAAAAATTTCCCTGCATTTTTAAACAATGGAGAAATGATGGTGGTATGATACTTAGAAGAATGGCTTCTTGTCAGTCTCCACTGACAAAAATAGGCAACACCAAGTCAGCTACGCCTCAGCATAGTTATGTCCGTCGCAGCCATATTTGGTTTCAGTAGGCACATACACACGTTATCACAATTATGGTGAAACGCTGAAAACCTGCAAAGGACTTTCAACATACTGGTTAATTGAAAAGCTCTGAGGCATACTTCTTGGAACAAGCCAGTTACCTGTTCCCACGCAAAGAGGAGTATATAGAACCATGGTGGATTCCCAGCTCATGAAGCAAAGGATTCTTAAAGGAACGGGATTACCATGAGGATCCTGTTTCATTCTCTGAAACAGATCCGCAGTTTTCACCTGCCATACTAATACCCACTTCTCCTCTCTGGGGATAATATAAACAAACCAGCGAACTGACAGAGGGCCTGACCAACACATCCACACCGACCCCACAGGAAAAAAAAAAAACAAAACACCGTAGCCTCCAGCTACTAATTATAATGCTAACTTGAAAAACTTTCCTGCATTTTTAAACAATGTAAAAATGATGGTGAGATGATACTTAGAAGAATGGCTTCTTGTGAGTCTCCACTAACAAAAATAGGCAACACCAAGTCAGCTACGCCTCAGCATAGTTATGTCCGTCACAGCCTTCTTGGGTTTCAGGAGGCACAAACAAACGTTATCACAATTATGGTGAAACGTTGAACACCTGCAAATAATTTTCAACGTAGTGGTTAATTGAAAAGCTCTGCGGCATACTTCTTGGAACAAGCCAGTTACCTGTTCCCACGCAAAGTTGAGTATATAGAACTATAGTGGATTTCCAGCTGATGAAGTAAAGGATTCTTAAAGGAACGGGATGACCATGGGGATCATCGTTAATTCTCTGAAACAGAATCCGCCCTTTTCACCTGCCAAACACATGCCCACTTCTCCTCTCTGGGGATAATAAAAACTAACCAGCGAACTGACAGAGGGCCTGACCCCCCAATCCACATCGACCACACAATAAAAAAAAAAACCGTACCCTCCAGCTACTAATTATAATGCTAACTTGCAAAATTTCCCTGCATTTTAAAACAATGGAAAAATGGTGGTGGGATGATACTTAGAAGAATGGCTTCTTGTCAGTCTCCACTAACAAAAATAGGCAACACCAAGTCAGCTACTCCTCAGCATAGTTATGTCCGTCGCAGCCTTCTTGGGTTTCAGGAGGCACAAACACACGTTATCACAATTATGGTGAAACGCTGAACACCAGCAAATAATTTTCAACGTAGTGGTTAATTGAAAAGCTCTGCGGCATACTTCTTGGAACAAGCCAGTTACCTGTTCCCACGCAAAGAGGAGTACATAGAACCATGGTAAATTTCCAGCTGATGAAGTAAAGGATTATTAAAGGAACCGGATGACCATGGGGATCATCGTTAATTCTCTGAAACAGAATCCGCCCTTTTCACCTGCCAAACACATGCCCACTTCTCCTCTCTGGGGATAATAAAAACTAACCAGTGAACTGACAGAGGGCCTGACCCAACCGCATCCACATCGACCACACACAAAAAAATAACCGTACCATCCAGCTACTAATTATAATGCTAACTTGCAAAATTTCCCTACATTTTAAAACACTGGAAAAATGGTGGTGGGATGATACTTAGAAGAATGGCTTCTTGTCTGTCTCCACTGATAAAAATAGGCAACACCAAGTCAGCTACTCCTCAGCATCGTTATGTCCGTCGCAGCCTTCTTGGGTTTCAGGAGGCACAAACAAACGTTATCACAATTATGGTGAAACGCTGAACACCTGCAAATAATTTTCAACGTACTGGTTAATTGAAAAGCTCTGCGGCATACTTCTTGGAACAAGCCAGTTACCTGTTCCCACGCAAAGAGGAGTATATAGAACCATGGTGGATTTCTAGCTGATGAAGTAAAGGATTATTAAAGGAACGGGATGACCATGGGGATCATCGTTAATTCTCTGAAAAAGAATCCGCCCTTTTCACCTGCCAAGCACATGCCCACTTCTCCTCTCTGGGGATAATAAAAACTAACCAGCGAACTGACAGAGGGCCTGACCCCCCCATCCACATCGACCACACACACAAAAAAAAACGTACCCTCCGGCTACTAATTATAATGCCAATTTCCAAAATTTCCCTGCATTTTTAAACAATGGAGAAATCATGGTGGGATGATACTTAGAAGAATGGCTTCTTGTCAGTCTCCACTGACAAAAATAGGCAACACCAAGTCAGCTACGCCTCAGCATAGTTATGTCCGTAGCAGCCATATTTGGTTTCAGTAGGCACATACACACGTTATCACAATTATGGTGAAACGCTGAAAACCTGCAAAGGATTTTCAACATACTGGTTAATTGAAAAGCTCTGAGGCATACTTCTTGGAACTAGCATGTTTCCTGTGCCCACGCATAGAGAAGTATATAGAACCATGGTGGATTCCCAGCTCATGAAGCAAAGGATTCTTAAAGGAACGGGATTACCATGTGGATCCTGTTTAATTCTCTGAAACAGATCCGCAGATTTCACCTGCCATACTAATACACACTTCTCCCCTCTGGGGATAATAAAAACAAACCAGTGAACTGACAGAGGGCCTGACCAACACATCCACACCGACCCCACAGGAAAAAAAAAAAAAACACCGTAGCCTCCAGCTACTAATTATAATGCTAACTTGCAAAATTTTTCTACATTTTTAAACAATGGAAAAATGATGGTGAGATGATACTTAGAAGAATGGATTCTTGTCAGTCTCCACTAACAAAAATAGGCAAAACCAAGTCAGCTACGCCTCAGCATAGTTATGTCCGTCGCAGCCTTCTTGGGTTTCAGGAGGCACAAACTAACGTTATCACAATTATGGTGAAACGCTGAACACCTGCAAATAATTTTCAACGTACTGGTTAATTGAAAAGCTCTGCGGCATACTTCTTGGAACAAGGCAATTACCAGTTCCAACGCAAAGAGGAGTATAGAGAACCATGGTGGATTTCCAGCTGATGAAGTAAAGGATTATTAAAGGAACGGGATGACCATGGGGATCATCGTTAATTCTCTGAAACAGAATCCGCCCTTTTCACCTGCCAAACACATGCCCACTTCTCCTCTCTGGGGATAATAAAAACTAACCAGCGTACTGACAGAGGGCCTGACCCGCCTCCCATCCACATCGACCACACACACAAAAAAAAACCGTACCCTCCAGCTACTAATTATAATGCTAACTTGCAAAATTTCCCTGCATTTTAAAACAATGGAAAAATGGTGGTGGGATGATACTTAGAAGAATGGCTTCTTTTAAGTCTCCACTAACAAAAATAGGCAACACCAAGTCAGCTACTCCTCAGCATAGTTATGTCCGTCGCAGCCTTCTTGGGTTTCAGGAGGCACAAACAAGGTTCTCACAATTATGGTGAAACGCTGAACACCTGCAAATAATTTTCAACGTACTGGTTAATTGAAAAGCTCTTCGGTATACTTCTTGGAACAAGGCAGTTACCTGTTCCCACGCAACGAGGAGTATATAGAACCATGGTGGATTTCCAACTATTGAAGTAAAGGATTATTAAAGGAACGGGATGACCATGGGGATCATCGTTAATTCTCTGAAACAGAATCCGCCCTTTTCACCTGTCAAACACATGCCCACTTCTCCTCTCTGGGGATAATAAAAACTAACCAGGGAACTGACAGAGGGCCTGACCCCCCCATCCACATCGACCACACACACACAAAAAAAAACCGTACCCTCCAGCTACTAATTATAATGCTAACTTGCAAAATTTCCCTGTATTTTAAAACAATGGAAAAATGGTGGTGGGATGATACTTAGAAGAATGGTTTCTTGTCAGTCTCCACTAACAAAAATAGGCAAAACCAAGTCAGCTACTCCTCAGCATAGTTATGTCCGTCGCAGCCTTCTTGGGTTTCAGGAGGCACAAAGACACGTTATCACAATTATGGTGAAACGCTGAACACCTGCAAATAATTTTCAACGTAGTGGTTAATTGAAAAGCTCTGCGGCATACTTCTTGGAACAAGCCAGTTACCTGTTCCCACGCAAAGAGGAGTATATAGAACCATGGTGGATTTCCAGCTGATGAAGTAAAGGATTATTAAAGGAACGGGATGACCATGGGGATCATCGTTAATTCTCTGAAACAGAATCCGCCCTTTTCACCTGTCAAACACATGCCCACTTCTCCTCTCTGGGGATAATAAAAACTAACCAACGAACTGACAGAGGGCCTGACCCCCCCCATCCACATCGACCACACACAAAAAAAAAAACCGTACCCCCCAGCTACTAATTATAATGCTAACTTGCAAAATTTCCGTGCATTTTAAAACAATGGAAAAATGGTGGTGGGATCATACTTAGAAGAATGGCTTCTTGTCTGTCTCCACTAACAAAAATAGGCCACACCAAGTCAGCTACTCCTCAGCATAGTTATGTGCGTCGCAGCATTCTTGGGTTTCAGGAGGGACATACAAACGTTATCAAAATTATGGTGAAACGCTGAACACCTGCAAATAATTTTCAACGTACTGGTTAATTTGAAAACTCTCCAGCATACTTCTTCGAACAAGCCAGGTACCTGTGCCCACGCATAGAGGAGTATATAGAAACATGGTGGAATCCCAGCTGATGAAGCAAAGGATTCTTAAAGGAATGAGATGACCATGCGGATACTGTTTAATTCTCTGAAACAGAATCCGCACTTTTCACCTGCCAAACACATGCCCACTACTCTTCTCTGGGGATAATAAAAACAAACCAGCGATCTGACAGAGGGCCTGAACACCCATCCTTACCGACCCCACAAAACAAAAAAGTACCCTCCAGCTACTAATTATAATGTCAATTTGCAAAATTTCCCTGCATTTTTAAACAATGGAGAAATGATGGTGGTATGATACTTAGAAGAATGGCTTCTTGTCAGTCTCCACGGACAAAAATAGGCAACACCAAGTCAGCTACGCCTCAGCATAGTTATGTCCGTAGCAGCCATATTTGGTTTCAGTAGGCACATACACACGTTATCACAATTATGGTGAAACGCTGAAAACCTGCAAAGGATTTTCAACATACTGGTTAATTGAAAAGCTCTGAGGCATACTTCTTGGAACAAGCCAGTTACCTGTTCCCACGCAAAGAGGAGTATATAGAACCATGGTGGATTCCCAGCTCTTGAAGCAAAGGATTCTTAAAGGAACGGGATTACCATGAGGATCCTGTTTCATTCTCTGAAACAGATCCGCAGTTTTCACCTGCCATACTAATACCCACTTCTCCTCTCTGGGGATAATATAAACAAACCAGCGAACTGACAGAGGGCCTGACCAACACATCCACACCGACCCCACAGGAAAAAAAAAAAACAAAACACCGTAGCCTCCAGCTACTAATTATAATGCTAACTTGCAAAACTTTCCTGCATTTTTAAACAATGGAAAGATGATGGTGAGATGATACTTAGAAGAATGGATTCCTGTCAGTCTCCACAAACAAAAATAGGCAAAACCAAGTCAGCTACGCCTCAGCATAGTTATGTCCGTCGCAGCCTTCTTGGGTTTCAGGAGGCACAAACACACGTTATCACAATTATGGTGAAACGCTGAACACCTGCAAATAATTTTCAACGTACTGGTTAATTGAAAAGCCCTGCGGCATACTTCTTGGAACGAGGCAGTTACCTGTTCCCACGCAAAGAGGAGTATATAGAACCATGGTGGATTTCCAGCTGATGAAGTAAAGGATTATTAAAGGAACGGGATGACCATGGGGATCATCGTTAATTCTCTGAAACAGAATCCGCCCTTTTCACCTGCCAAACACATGCCCACTTCTCCTCTCTGGGGATAATAAAAACTAACCAGCGAACTGACAGAGGGCCTGACCCCCACCATCCACATCATCCACACACAAAAAGAAAACCGTACCCTCCAGCTACTAATTATAATGCTAACTTGCAATATTTCTATCCATTTTAAAACAATGGAAAAATGGTGGTGGGATGATACTTAGAAGAATGGCTTCTTGTCAGTCTCCACTAACAAAAATAGGCAACACCAAGTCAGCTACTCCTCAGCATAGTTATGTCCGGGGCAGCCTTCTTGGGTTTCAGGAGGCACAAACACACGTTATCACAATTATGGTGAAACGCTGAACACCTGCAAATAATTTTCAACGTAGTGGTTAATTGAAAAGCTCTGCGGCATACTTCTTGGAACAAGCCAGTTACCTGTTCCCACGCAAAGAGGAGCATATGGAACCGTGGTGGATTTCCAGCTGATGAAGTAAAGGATTATTAAAGGAACGGGATGACCATGGGGATCATCTTTAATTCTCTGAAACAGAATCCGCCCTTTTCACCTGCCAAACACATGCCCACTTCTCCTCTCTGGGGATAATAAAAACTAACCAGCGAACTGACAGAGGGCCTGACCCCCACCATCCACATCGACCACACAAAAAAAAAAAACCGTACCCTCCAGATACTAATTATAATGCTAACTTGCAAAATTTCCCTGCATTTTAAAACAATGGAAAAATGGTGGTGGGATGATACTTAGAAGAATGGCTTCTTGTCAGCCTCCACTAACAAAAATAGGCAACACCAAGTCAGCTACTCCTCAGCATAGTTATATCCGTCGCAGCCCTCTTGGGTTTCAGGAGGGACATACAAACGTTATCAAAATTATGGTGAAACGCTGAACACCTGCAAATAATTTTCAACGTACTGGTTAATTTGAAAACTCTCCAGCACACTTCTTGGAACAAGCCAGGTACCTGTGCCGATGCATGGAGGAGTATATAGAAACATGGTGGAATCCCAGCTGATGAAGCAAAGGATTCTTAAAGGAATGAGATGACCACGCGGATCCTGTTTAATTCTCTGAAACAGAATCCGCACTTTTCACCTGCCAAACACATGCCCACTACTCTTCTCTGGGGATAATAAAAACAAACCAGCGATCTGACAGAGGGCCTGAACACCCATCTTGACCGACCCCACAAAACAAAAAAGTACCCTCCAGCTACTAATTATAATTCCAATTTGCAAAATTTCCCTGCATTATTAAACAATGGAGATATGATGGTGGGATGATACTTAGAATAATGGCTTCTTGTCAGTCTCCACTGACAAAAATAGGCAACACCAAGTCAGCTACGCCTCAGCATAGTTATGTCCGTATCAGCCATATATGGTTTCAGTAGGCACATACACACGTCATCACAATTATGGTGAAACACTGAAAACCTGCAAATGATTTTCAACATACTGGTTAATTGAAAAGCTCTGAGGGATACCTCTTGGATCTAGCCAGTTTCCTGTGCCCACGCATAGAGAAGTATATACAACCATGGTGGATTCCCAGCTCATGAAGCAAAGGATTCTTATAGGAACGGGATTACCATGCGGATCCTGTTTAATTCTCTGAAACAGATCCGCAGTTTTCACCTGCCATACTAATACCCACTTCTCCTCTCTGGGGATAATAAAAACAAACCAGCGAACTGACAGAGGGCCTGACCAACACATCCACACCAACCCCACAGGAAAAAAAAAAAAACACCGTAGCCTCCAGCTACTAATTATAATGCTAACTTGCAAAACTTTCCTGCATTTTTAAACAATGGAAAAATGATGGTGAGATGATACTTACAAGAATGGATTCTTGTCAGTCTTCACTAACAAAAATAGGCAAAACCAAGTCAGCTACGCCTCAGCATAGTTATGTCCGTCGCAGCCTTCTTGGGTTTCAGGAGGCACAAACTAACGTTATCACAATTATGGTGAAACGCTGAACACCTGCAAATAATTTTCAACGTAGTGGTTAATTGAAAATCTCTGCAGCATACTTCTTGGAACAAGCCAGTTACCTGTTCCCACGCAAAGAGGAGTATATAGAACCATGGTGGATTTCCAGCTGATGAAGTAAAGGATTATTAAAGGAACGGGATTACCATGGGGATCATCGTTAATTCTCTAAAACAGAATCCGCCCTTTTCACCTGCCAAACACATGCCCACTTCTCCTCTCTGGGGATAATAAAAACTAACCAGGGAACTGACAGAGGGCCTGACCTCCCCATCCACATCGACCACACATAAAAAAAAAAACCGTACCCTCCAGCTAGTAATTATAATGCTAACTTGCAAAATTTCCCTGCATTTTAAAACAATGGAAAAATGGTGGTGGGATGATACTTAGAAGAGTGGCTTCTTGTCAGTCTCCACTAACAAATATAGGCAACACCAAGTCAGCTACGCCTCAGCATAGTTATGTCCGTCGCAGCCTTCTTGGGTTTCAGGAGCCACAAACAAACGTTATCACAATTATGGTGAAACGCTGAACACCTGCAAATAATTTTCTACGTACTGGTTATTAGAAAAACTCTGCGGCATACTTCTTGGAACAAGCCAGTTACCTGTTCCCACGCAAAGAGGAGTATATAGAACCATGGTGGATTTCCAGCTGATGAAGTAAAGGATTATTAAAGGAACGGGATGACCATAGGGATCATCGTTAGTTCTCTGAAACAGAATCCGGCCTTTTCACCTGCCAAACACATGCCCACTTCTCCTCTCTGGGGATAATAAAAACTAACCAGCGAACTGACAGACGGCCAGACCCCCACCATCCACATCGACCACACAAAAAAAAAAAACGTACCCTCCAGCTACTAATTATAATGCTACCTTGCAAAATTTCCCTGCATTTTAAAACAATGGAAAAATGGTGGTGGGATGATACTTAGAAGAATGGCTTCTTGTCAGTCTCCACTAACAAAAATAGGCAACACCAAGTCAGCTACTCCTCAGCATAGTTATGTCCGTCGCAGCCTTCTTGGGTTTCAGGAGGCACAAACAAACGTTATCACAATTATGGTGAAACGCTGAAAACCTGCAAATAATTTTCAACGTACTGGTTAATTGAAAAGCTCTGCGGCATACTTCTTGGAACAAGCCAGTTACCTGTTCCCACGAAAGGAGGAGTATAGAGAACCATGGTGGATTTCCAGCTGATGAAGTAAAGGATTATTAAAGGAACGGGATGACCATGGGGATCATCGTTAATTCCCTGAAACAGAATCCGCCCTTTTCACCTGCCAAACACAAGCACAATTATCCTCTCTGCGGATAATGAAACCGAACCAGCGAACTGACAGAGGGCCTGACTCCCCCCCATCCACATCGACCACACACAAAAAAAAAGCGTACCCTCCAGCTACTAATTATAATGCTAACTTGCAAAATTTTCCTGCATTTTAAAACAATGGAAAAATGGTTGTGGGATGATACTTAGAAGAATGGCTTCTTGACAGTCTCCACTAACAAAAATAGGCAACACAAAGTCAGCTACGCCACAGCATAGTTATGTCCGTCGCAGCCTTCTTGGGTTTCAGGAGGCACAAACACACGTTTTCACAATTATGGTGAAACGCTGAACACCTGCAAATAATTTTCAACGTAGTGGTTAATTGAAAAGCTCTGCGGCATACTTCTTGGAACAAGCCAGTTAACCGTTCCCACGCAAAGAGGAGTATATAGAACCATGGTGGATTTCCAGCTGATGAAGTAAAGGATTATTAAAGGAACGGGATGACCATGGGGATCATCGTTAATTCTCTGAAACAGAATCCACCCTTTTCACCTGCCAAACACATGCCCACTTCTCCTCTCTGGGGATAATAAAAACTAACCAGCGAACTGACAGAGGGCCTGACCCCCACCATCCACATCGACCACACAAAAAAAAATCCGTACCCTCCAGCTACTAATTATAATGCTAACTTGCAAAATTTCCCTGCATTTTAAAACAATGGAAAAATGGTGGTGGGATGATACTTAGAAGAATGGCTTCTTGTCAGTCTCCACTAACAAAAATAGGCAACACCAAGTCAGCTACTCCTCAGCATAGTTATGTCCGTCGCAGCCTTCTTGGGTTTCAGGAGGCACAAACAAACGTTATCACAATTATGGTGAAACGCTGAACACCTGCAAATAATGTTCAACGTACTGGTTAATTGAAAAGCTCTGCGGCATACTTCTTGGAACAAGCCAGTTACCTGTTCCTACGCAAAGAGGAGTATATAGAACCATGGTGGATTTCCAGCTGATGAAGTAAAGGATTATTAAAGGAACGGGATGACCATGGGGATCATTGTTAATTCCCTGAAACAGAATCCGCCGTTTTCACCTGCCAAACACAAGAACACTTCTCCTCTCTGCGGATAATAAAACCTAACCAGCGAACTGACAGAGGGCCTGACTCCCCCCCATCCACATCGACCACACACAAAAAAAAAGCGTACCCTCCAGCTACTAATTATAATGCTAACTTGCAAAATTTCCCTGCATTTTAAAACAATGGAAAAATGGTTGTGGGATGATACTTAGAAGAATGGCTTCTTGACAGTCTCCACTAACAAAAATAGGCAACACCAAGTCAGCTACGCCTCAGCATAGTTATGTCCGTCGCAGCCTTCTTGGGTTTCAGGAGGCACAAACACACGTTTTCACAATTATGGTGAAACGCTGAACACCTGCAAATAATTTTCAACGTAGTGGTTAATTGAAAAGCTCTGTGGCATACTTCTTGGTACAAGCCAGTTACCCATTCCCACGCAAAGAGGAGTATATAGAACCATGGTGGATTTCCAGCTGATGAAGTAAAGGATTATTAAAGGAACGGGATGACCATGGGGATCATCGTTAATTCTCTGAAACAGAATCCGCCCTTTTCACCTGCCAAACACATGCCCACTTCTCCTCTCTGGGGATAATAAAAACTAACCAGCGAACAGACAGAGGGCCTGACCCCCACCATCCACATCGACCGCACAAAAAAAAAAACCGTACCCTCCAGCTACTAATTATAATGCTATCTTGCAAAATTTCCCTGCATTTTAAAACAGTGGAAAAATGGTGGTGGGATGATACTTAGAAGAATGGCTTCTTGTCAGTCTCCACTAACAAAAATAGGCAACACCAAGTCAGCTACTCCTCAGCATAGTTATGTCCGTCGCAGCCTTCTTGGGTTTCAGGAGGCACAAACAAACGTTATCACAATTATGGTGAAACGCTGAACACCTGCAAATAATTTTCAACGTACTGGTTAATTTGAAAACTCTCCAGCATACTTCTTGGAACAAGCCAGGTACCTGTGCCCACGCATAGAGGAGTATATAGAAACATGGTGGAATCCCAGCTGATGAAGCAAAGGATTCTTAAAGGAATGAGATGACCATGCGGATCCTGTTTAATTCTCTGAAACACAATCCGCACTTTTCACCTGCCAAACACATGCCCACTACTCTTCTCTGGGGATAATAAAAACAAACCAGCGATCTGACAGAGGGCCTGAACACCCATCCTGACCGACCCCACAAAACAAAAAAGTACCCTCCAGCTACTAATTATAATGCCAATTTGCAAAATTTCCCTGCATTTTTAAACAATGGAGAAATGATGGTGGGATGATACTTAGAGGAATGGCTTCTTGTCAGTCTCCACTGACAAAAATAGGCAACACCAAGTCAGCTACGCCTCAGCATAGTTATGTCCGTAGCAGCCATATTTGGTTTCAGTAGGCACATACACACGTTATCACAATTATGGTGAAACGCTGAAAACCTGCAAAGGATTTTCAACATACTGGTTAATTGAAAAGCTCTGAGGCATACCTCTTGGAACAAGCCAGTTACCTGTTCCCACGCAAAGAGGAGTGTATAGAACCATGGTGGATTCCCAGCTCATGAAGCAAAGGATTCTTAAAGGGACGGGATTACCATGCGGATCCTGTTTAATTCTCTGAAACAGATCCGCAGTTTTCACCTGCCATACTAATACCCACTTCTCCTCTCTGGGGATAATAAAAACAAACCAGAGAACTGACAGAGGGCCTGACCAACACATCCACACCGACCCCACAGGAAAAAAAAAAAAAAAACCGTACCCTCCAGCTACTAATTATAATGCTAACTTGCAAAATTTTCCTGCATTTTTAAACAATGGAAAAATGATGGTGAGATGATACTTAGAAGAATGGATTCTTGTCAGTCTCCACTAACAAAAATAGGCAAAACCAAGTCAGCTACTCCTCAGCATAGTTATGTCCGTCGCAGCCTTCTTGGGTTTCAGGAGGCACAAACACACGTTATCACAATTATGGTGAAACGCTGAACACCTGCAAACAATTTTCAACGTAGTGGTTAATTGAAAACTCCGCGGCATACTTCTTGGAACAAGCCAGTTACCTGTTCCCACGCAAAGAGGAGTATATAGAAGCATGGTGGATTTCCAGCTGATGAAATAAAGGATTATAAAAGGAACGGGATGACCATGCGGATCCTGTTTAATTCTCTGAAACAGAATCCGCCCTTTTCACCTGCCAAACACATGCCCACTACTCTTCTCTGGGGATAATAAAAACAAACCAGCGATCTGACAGCGGGCCTGAACACCCATCCTGACCGACCCCCAAAAACAAAAAAGTACCCTCCAGCTACTAATTATAATGCCAATTTGCAAAATTTCCCTGAATTTTTAAACAATGGAGAAATGATGGTGGGATGATACTTAGAAGAATGGCTTCTTGTCAGTCTCCACTGACAAAAATAGGCAACACCAAGTCAGCTACGCCTCAGCATAGTTATGTCCGTAGCAGCCATATTTGGTTTTAGTAGGCACATACACACGTTATCACAACTATGGTGAAACGCTGAAAACCTGCAAAGGATTTTCAACATACTGGTTAATTGAAAAGCTCTGTGGCATACTTCTTGCAACAAGCCAGTTACCTGTTCCCACGCAAAGAGGAGTATATAGAACTATGGTGGATGTCTAGCTGATGAAGTAAAGGATTATTAAAGGAACGGGACGACCATGGGGATCATCGTTAATTCTCTGAAACAGAATCCGCCCTTTTCACCTGCCAAACACATGCCCACTTCTCCTCTCTGGGGATAATAAAAACTAACCAGCGAACTGACAGAGGGCCTGACCCCCCCATCCACATCGACCACACACAAAAAAAAAAAAACCGTACCATCCAGCTACTAATTATAATGCTAACTTTCAAAATTTCCCTGCATTTTAAAACAATGGAAAAATGGTGGTGGGATGATACTTAGAAGAATGGCTTCTTGTCAGTCTCCACTAACAAAAATAGGCAACACCAAGTCAGCTACGCCTCAGCATAGTTATGTCCGTCGCAGCCTTCTTGGGTTTCAGGAGGCACAAAGACACGTTATCACAATTATGGTGAAACGCTGAACACCTGCAAATAATTTTCAACGTAGTGGTTAATTGAAAAGCTCTGCGGCATACTTCTTGGAACAAGCCAGTTACCTGTTCCCACGCAAAGAGGAGTATATAGAACCATGGTGGATTTCCAGCTGATGAAGTAAAGGATTATTAAAGGAACGGGATGACCATGGGGATCATCGTTAATTCTCTGAAACAGAATCCTCCATTTTCACCTGCCAAACACATGCCCACTTCTCCTCTCTGGGGATAATAAAAACTAACCAGCGAACTGACAGAGGGCCTGACCCCCCCATCCACATCGACCACACACACAAAAAAAACGTACCCTACAGCTACTAATTATACTGCTAACATGCAAAATTTCCCTGCATTTAAACCAATGGAAAAATGGTGGTGGGATCATACTTAGAAGAATGGCTTCTTGTCTGTCTCCACTAACAAAAATAGGCAACACCAAGTCAGCTACTCCTCAGCATAGTTATGTCCGTCGCAACCTTCTTGGGTTTCAGGAGGGAGATACAAACGTTATCAAAATTATGGTGAAACGCTGAAAACCTGGAAATAATTTTCAACGTACTGGTTAATTTGAAAACTCTCCAGCATAATTCTTGGAACAAGCCAGGTACCTGTGCCCATGCATAGAGGAGTATATAGAAACATGGTGGAATCCCAGCTGATGAAGCAAAGGATTCTTAAAGGAATGAGATGACCATGCGGATCCTGTTTAATTCTCTGAAACAGAATCCGCACGTTTCACCTGCCAAACACATGCCCACTACTCTTCTCTGGGGATAATAAAAACAAACCAGCGATCTGACAGAGGGCCTGAACACCCATCCTGACCGACCCAACAAAACAAAAAAGTACCCTCCAGCTACTAATTATAATGCCAATTTGCAAAATTTCCCTGCATTTTTAAACAATGGAGAAATGATGGTGGGATGATACTTAGAAGAATGGCTTCTTGTCAGTCTCCACTGACAAAAATAGGCAACACCAAGTCAGCTACGCCTCAGCATAGTTATGTCCGTAGCAGCCATATTTGGTTTCAGTAGCCACATACACACGTTATCACAATTATGGTGAAACGCTGAAAACCTGCAAAGGATTGTCAACATACTGGTTCATTGAAAAGCTCTGAGGCATACTTCTTGGAACTAGCCAGTTTCCTGTGCCCACGCATAGACAAGTATATAGAACCATGGTGGATTCCCAGCTCATGAAGCAAAGGATTCTTAAAGGAACGGGATTACCATGCGGATCCTCTTTAATTCTCTCAAACAGATCCGTATTTTTCACCTGCCATACTAATAACCACTTCTCCTCTCTGGGGATAATAAAAACCAACCGGGGAACTGACAGAGGTCCTGACCAACACATGCACACTGACCACACAGGAAAAAAAAAAAAACAAACACCGTAGCCTCCAGCTACTAATTATAATGCTAACTTGCAAAATTTTCCTGCATTTTTAAACCATGGAAAAATGTTGGTGAGATGCTACTTAGAAGAATGGATTCTTGTCAGTCTCCACTAACAAAAAAAGGCAAAACCACGTCAGCTACGCCTCAGCATAGTTATGTACGTCGCAGCCTTCTTGGGTTTGAGGAGGCACAAACAAAGGTTCTCTAAATTATGGTGAAACGCTGAACACCTGCAAATAATTTTCAACGTAGTGGTTAATTGAAAAACTCTGCGGCATACTTCTTGGAACAAGGCAGTTACCTGTTCCCACGCAAAGAGAGGTATAGAGACCATGGTGGATTTCCAGCTGATGAAGTAAAGGATTATTAAAGGAACGGGATGACCATGGGGATCATCGTTAATTCTCTGAAACAGAATCCGCCCTTTTCACCTGCCAAACACATGCCCACTTCTCCTCTCTGGGGATAATAAAAACTAACCAGCGAACTCACAGAGGGCCTGACCACCCCCATCCACATCGACCACACACACAAAAAAAACCGTACCCTCCAGCTACTAATTATAATGCTAACTTGCAAAATTTCCCTGCATTTTAAAACAATGGAAAAATGGTGGTGGGATGATACTTAGGAGAATGGCTTCTTGTCAGTCTCCACTGACAAAAATAGGCAACACCAAGTCAGCTGCGCCTCAGCATAGTTATGTCCGTCGCAGCCATATTTGGTTTCAGTAGGCACATACACACGTTATCACAATTATGGTACAATGCTGAAAACCTGCAAAGGATTGTCAACATACTGGTTAATTGAAAATCTCTGAGGCATACTTCCTGGAACAAGCCAGTTACCTGTTCCCACGCAAAGAGGAGTATATAGAACCATGGTGGATTCCCAGCTCATGAAGCAAAGGATTCTTAAAGGAACGGGATGACCATGCGGATCCTGTTTAATTCTCTGAAACAGATCCGCAGTTTTCACCTGCCATACTAATACCCACTTCTCCTACTGGGGATAATGAAAACAAACCAGCGAACTGACAGAGAGCCTGACCAACACATCCACACCGACCACACAGGAAAAAAAAAAAAAAAACACCGTAGCCTCCAGCTACTAATTATAATGGTAACTTGCAAAATTTCCCTGCATTTTAAAACAATGGAAAAATGGTGGTGGGATGATACTTAGAAGAATGGCTTCTTGTCAGTCTCCACTAACAAACATAGGCAACACCAAGTCAGCTACTCCTCAGCATACTTA
Source organism: Eulemur rufifrons (assembly GCF_041146395.1). Lineage (NCBI taxonomy): Eukaryota > Metazoa > Chordata > Mammalia > Primates > Lemuridae > Eulemur > Eulemur rufifrons. The sequence continues at coordinate 2,830,162 of NC_090984.1, read as the reverse complement.
TGTCCGTCGCAGCCTTCTTGGGTTTCAGGAGGCACAAACAAAGGTTCTCACAATTCTGGTGAAACGCTGAACACCTGCAAATAATTTTCAACGTAGTGGTTAATTGAAAAGCTCTGCGGCATACTTCTTGGAACAAGGCAGTAACCTGTTCCCACGCAAAGAGGAGTATATAGAACCATGGTGGATTTCCAGCTGATGAAGTAAAGGATTATTAAAGGAACGGGATGACCATGGGGATCATCGTTAATTCTCTGAAACAGAATCCGCCCTTTTCACATGCCAAATACATGCCCACTTCTCCTCTCTGGGGATAACAAAAACTAACCGGCGAACTGACAGAGGGCCTGACCCCCCCATCCACATCGACCACACACAAAAAAAAAGAACCGTACCCTCCAGCTACTAATTATACTGCTAACTTGCAAAATTTCCCTGCATTTTAAAACAATGGGAAAATGGTGGTGGGATCATACTTAGAAGAATGGCTTCTTGTCTGTCTCCACTAACAAAAATAGGCAACACCAAGTTAGCTACTCCTGAGCATAGTTATGTCCGTCGCAGCCTTCTTGGGTTTCAGGAGGGACATACAAACGTTATCACAATTATGGTGAAACGCTGAAACCTGCAAATAATTTTCAACGTAGTGGTTAATTGAAAAGCTCTGCGACATACATCTTGGAACAAGCCAGTTAACTGTGCCCACGCAAAGAGGAGTATATAGAACCATGGTGGAATCCCAGCTGATGAAGCAAAGGATTCTTAAAGGAATGAGATGACCATGCGGATCCTGTTTAATTCTCTGAAAGAGAATCCGCACTTTTCACCTGCCAAACACATGCCCACTACTCTTCTCTGGGGATAATAAAAACAAACCAGCGATCTGACAGAGGGCCTGAACACCCATCCTGACCGACCCCACAAAACAAAAAAGTACCCTCCAGCTACTAATTATAATGCCAATTTGCAAAATTTCCCTGCATTTTTAAACAATGGAGAAATGATGGTGGGATGATACTTAGAAGAATGGCTTCTTGTCAGTCTCCACTGACAAAAATAGGCAACACCAAGTCAGCTACGCCTCAGCATAGTTATGTCCGTAGCAGCCATATTTGGTTTCAGTAGGCACATACACACGTTATCACAAGTATGGTGAAACGCTGAAAACCTGCAAAGGATTGCCAACATACTGGTTAATTGAAAAGCTCTGAGGCATACTTCTTGGAACAAGCCAGTTACCTGTTCCCACTCAAAGAGGAGTATATAGAACCATGGTGGATTCCCAGCTCATGAAGCAAAGGATTCTTAAAGGAACGGGATGACCATGCAGATCCTGTTTAATTCTCTGAAACAGATACGCAGTTTTCACCTGCCATACTAATACCCACTTCTCCTCTCTGGGGATAATAAAAACAACCCAGCGAACTGACAGAGGGCCTGGCCAACATATCCACACCGACCCCAAAGGAATAAATAAAAAAACACCGTAGCCTCCAGATACTATTTATAATGCTAACTTGCAAAATTTTCCTGCATTTTTAAACAATGGAAAAATGATGGTGAGATGATACTTAGAAGAATGGGTTTTTGTCAGTCTCCACTAACAAAAATAGGCAAAACCAAGTCAGCTACGCCTCAGCATAGTTATGTCCGTCGCAGCCTTCTTGGGTTTCAGGAGGCACAAACAAACGTTATCACAATTATGGTGAAACGCTCAACACCTGCAAATAATTTTCAACGTATTGGTTAATTGAAAAGCTCTGCGGCATACTTCTTGGAACAAGAGAGTTACCTGTTCCCGCGCAAAGAGGAGTATATAGAACCATGGTGGATTTCCAGCTGATGAAGTAAAGGATTATTAAAGGAACGGGATGACCATGGGGATCATCGTTAATTCTCTGAAACAGAATCCGCCCTTTTCACCTGCCAAACACATGCCCACTTCTCCTCTCTGGGGATAATAAAAACTAACCAGCGAACTGACAGAGGGCCTGACCCCCACCATCCACATCGACCACACAAAAAAAAAAAAACCGTACCCTCCAGCTACTAATTATAATGCTAACTTGCAAAATTTCCCTGCATTTTAAAACAGTGGAAAAATGGTGGTGGTATCATACTTAGAAGAATGGCTTCTTGTCAGTCTCCACTAACAAAAATAGGCAACACCAAGTCAGCTACTCCTCAGCATAGTTATGTCCGTCTGGGCCTTCTTGGGTTTCAGGAGGCACAAACAAAGGTTCTCACAATTATGGTGAAACGCTGAACACCTGCAAATAATTTTCAACGTACTGGTTAATTGAAAAGCTCTGCGGCATACTTCTTGGAACAAGCCAGTTACCTGTTCCCACGCAAAGAGGAGTATAGAGAACCATGGTGGATTTCCAGCTGATGAAGTAAAGGATTATTAAAGGAACGGGATGACTATGGGGATCATCGTTAATTCGCTGAAACAGAATCCGCCCTTTTCACCTGCCAAACACATGCCCACTTCTCCTCTCTGGGGATAATAAAAACTAACCAGCGAACTGACAGAGGGCCTGACCCCCACCATCCACATCGACCACACAAAAAAAAAAAACCGTACCCTCCAGCTACTAATTATAATGCTAACTTGCAAAATTTCCCTGCATTTTAAAACAATGGAAAAATGGTGGTGGGATGATACTTGGAAGAATGGCTTCTTGTCAGTCTCCACTAACAAAAATAGGCAACACCAAGTCAGCTACTCCTCAGCATAGTTATGTCCGTCGCAGCCTTCTTGGGTTTCAGGAGGGACATACAATCGTTATCAAAATTATGGTGAAACGCTGAAAACCTACAAATAATATTCAACGTACTGGTTAATTTGAAAACTCTCCAGCATAATTCTTGGAACAAGCCAGGTACCTAGGCCCACGCATAGAGGAGTATATAGAAACATGGTGGAATCCCAGCTGATGAAGGAAAGGATTCTTAAAGGAATGAGATGACCATGCGGATCGTGTTTAATTCTCTGAAACAGAATCCGCACTTTTCACCTGCCAAACACATGCCCACTACTCTTCTCTGGGGATAATAAAAACAAACCAGTGATCTGACAGAGGGCCTGAACACCCATCCTGACCGACCCCACAAAACAAAAAAGTACCCTCCAGCTACTAATTATAATGCCAAATTGCAAAATTTCCCTGCATTTTTAAACAATGGAAAAATGATGGTGTGATGATACTTAGAAGAATGGCTTCTTGTCAGTCTCCACTGACAAAAATAGGCAACACCAAGTCAGCTACGCCTCAGCATAGTTATGTCCGTAGCAGCCATATTTGGTTTAAGTAGGCACATACACACGTTATCACAATTATGGTGAAACGCTGAAAACCTGCAAAGGATTGTCAACATACTGGTTAATTGAAAAGCTCTCAGGCATATTTCTTGGAACTAGCCAGTTTCCTGTGCCCATGCATAGACAAGTATATAGAACCATGGTGGATTCCCAGCTCATGAAGCAAAGGATTCTTAAAGGAACGGGATTACCATGCGGATCCTGTTTAATTCTCTGAAACAGATCCGTAGTTTTCACCTGCCATACTAATACCCACTTCTCCTCTCTGGGGATAATAAAAACTAACCAGCGAACTGACAGAGGGCCTGACCCCCACCATCCACATCGACCACACAAAAAAAAAAACCGTACCCTCCAGCTACTAATTATAATGCTAACTTGCAAAATTTCCCTGCATTTTAAAACAATGGAAAAATGGTGGTGGGATGATACTTAGAAGAATGGCTTCTTGTCAGTCTCCACTAACAAAAATAGGCAACACCAAGTCAGCTACTCCTCAGCATAGTTATGTCCATCGCAGCCTTCTTGGGTTTCAGGAGGCACAAACAAACGTTATCACAATTATGGTGAAACGCTGAACACCTGCAAATAATTTTCAACGTACTGGTTAATTGAAAAGCTCTGCGGCATACTTCTTGGAACGAGGCAGTTACCTGTTCCCACGCAAAGAGGAGTATATAGAAGCATGGTGGATTTCCAGCTGATGAAGTAAAGGATTATTAAAGGAACGGGATGACCATGGGGATCATCGTTAATTCTCTGAAACAGAATCCGCCCTTTTCACCTGCCAAACACATGCCCACTTCTCCTCTCTGGGGATAATAAAAACTAACCAGCGAACTGACAGAGGGCCTGACCCCCCCATCCACATCGACCACACACAAAAAAAAACCGTACCCTCCAGCTACTAATTACAATGTTAACTTGCAAAATTTCCCTGCATTTTAAAACAATGGAAAAATGGTGGTGGGATCATACTTAGAAGAATGGCTTCTTGTCAGTCTCCACTGACAAAAATAGGCAACACCAAGTCAGCTACGCCTCAGCATAGTTATGTCCGTAGCAGCCATATTTGGTTTCAGTAGGCACATACACACGTTATCACAATTATGGTGAAACGCTGAAAACCTGCAAAGGATTTTCAACATACTGGTTAATTGAAAAGCTCTGAGGCATACTTCTTGGAACAAGCCAGTTACCTGTTCCCACGCAAAGAGGAGTATATAGAACCATGGTGGATTCCCAGCTCATGAAGCAAAGGATTCTTAAAGGAACGGGTTTACCATGCGGATCCTGTTTAATTCTCTGAAACAGATCCGCAGTTTACACCTGCCATACTAATACCCACTACTCCTCTCTGGGGATAATAAAAACCAACCGGGGAACTGACAGAGGGCCTAACCAACACATCCACACCGACCCCATAGGAAAAAAAAAAAAAAAAACACCGTAGCCTCCAGCTACTAATTATAATGCTAACTTGCAAAATTTTCCTGCATTTTTAAACAATGGAAAAATGATGGTGAGATGATACTTACAAGAATGGATTCTTGTCAGTCTCCACTAACAAAAATAGGCAACACCAAGTCAGCTACTCCTCAGCATAGTTATGCCCATCGCAGCCTTCTTGAGTTTCAGGAGGCACAAACAAACGTTATCACAATTATGGTGAAATGCTGAACACCTGCCAATAATTTTCAACGTAGTGGTTAATTGAAAAGCTCTGCGGCATACTTCTTGGAACAAGGCAGTTACCTGTTCCCACACAAAGAGGAGTATAGAGAACCATGGTGGATTTCCAGCTGATGAAGTAAAGGATTATTAAAGGAACGGGATGACCATGGGGATCATCGTTAATTCCCTGAAACAGAATCCGCCCTTTTCACCTGCCAAACACATGCCCACTTCTCCTCTCTGGGGATAATAAAAACTAACCAGCGAACTGACAGAGGGCCTGACCCCCCCATCCACATCGACCACACAAAAAAAAAAAAACGTACCCTCAAGCTACTAATTATAATGCTAACTTGCAAAATTTCCCTGCATTTTAAAACAATGGAAAAATGGTGGTGGGATGATACTTAAAAGAATGGCTTCTTGTCAGTCTCCACTGACAAAAATAGGCAACACCAAGTCAGCTAAGCCTCAGCATAGTTATGTCCGTCGCAGCCATATTTGGTTTCAGTAGGCACATACACACGTTATCACAATTATGGTAAAATGCTGAAAACCTGCAAAGGATTGTCAACATACTGGTTAATTGAAAATCTCTGAGGCATACCTCCTGGAACAAGCCAGTTACCTGTTGCCACGCAAAGAGGAGTATATAGAACCATGGTGGATTCCCAGCTCATGAAGCAAAGGATTCTTAAAGGAACGGGATGACCATGCGGATCCTGTTTAATTCTCTGAAACAGATCCGCAGTTTTCACCTGCCATACTAATACCCACTTCTCCTCTCTGGGGATAATGAAAACAAACCAGCGAACTGACAGAGAGCCTGACCAACACATCCACACCGACCACACAGGAAAAAAAAAGAAAAACACCGTAGCCTCCAGCTACTAATTATAATGGTAACTTGCAAAATTTCCCTGCATTTTAAAACAATGGAAAAATGGTGGTGGGATGATACTTAGAAGAATGGCTTCTTGTCAGTCTCCACTAACAAAAATAGGCAACACCAAGTCAGCTACTCCTCAGCATAGTTATGTCCGTCGCAGCCTTCTTGGGTTTCAGGAGGCACAAACAAAGGTTCTCACAATTCTGGTGAAACGCTGAACACCTGCAAATAATTTTCAACGTAGTGGTTAATTGAAAAGCTCTGCGGCATACTTCTTGGAACAAGGCAGTAACCTGTTCCCACGCAAAGAGGAGTATATAGAACCATGGTGGATTTCCAGCTGATGAAGTAAAGGATTATTAAAGGAACGGGATGACCATGGGGATCATTGTTAATTCTCTGAAACAGAATCCGCCCTTTTCACATGCCAAATACATGCCCACTTCTCCTCTCTGGGGATAACAAAAACTAACCGGCGAACTGACAGAGGGCCTGACCCCCCCATCCACATCGACCACACACAAAAAAAAAGAACCGTACCCTCCAGCTACTAATTATACTGCTAACTTGCAAAATTTCCCTGCATTTTAAAACAATGGGAAAATGGTGGTGGGATCATACTTAGAAGAATGGCTTCTTGTCTGTCTCCACTAACAAAAATAGGCAACACCAAGTTAGCTACTCCTGAGCATAGTTATGTCCGTCGCAGCCTTCTTGGGTTTCAGGAGGGACATACAAACGTTATCACAATTATGGTGAAACGCTGAAACCTGCAAATAATTTTCAACGTAGTGGTTAATTGAAAAGCTCTGCGACATACATCTTGGAACAAGCCAGTTAACTGTGCCCACGCAAAGAGGAGTATATAGAACCATGGTGGAATCCCAGCTGATGAAGCAAAGGATTCTTAAAGGAATGAGATGACCATGCGGATCCTGTTTAATACTCTGAAACAGAATCCGCACTTTTCACCTGCCAAACACATGCCCACTACTCTTCTCTGGGGATAATAAAAACAAACCAGCGAACTGACAGAGGGCCTGACCAACAAATCCACACCGACCCCACAGGAAAAAAAAAAAAAAAACACCGTAGCCTCCAGCTACTAATTATAATGCTAACTTGAAAAATTTCCCTGCATTTTAAAACAATGGAAAATTGGTGGTGGGATGATACTTAGAAGAATGGCTTCTTGTCAGTCTCCACTAACAAAAATAGGCAACACCAAGTCAGCTACTCCTCAGCATAGTTATGTCCGTCGCAGCCTTCTTGGGTTTCAGGAGGCACATACAAACGTTATCAAAATTATGGTGAAACGCTGAAAACCTGCAAATAATTTTCAACGTACTGGTTAATTTGAAAACTCTCCAGCATACTTCTTGGAACAAGCCAGGTACCTGTGCCCACGCATAGAGGAGTATATAGAAACATGGTGGAATCCCAGCTGATGAAGCAAAGGATTCTTAAAGGAATGAGATGACCATGCGGATCCTGTTTAATTCTCTGAAACAGAATCCGCACTTTTCACCGGCCAAATACATGCCCACTACTCTTCTCTGGGGATAATAAAAACAAACCAGCGATCTGACAGAGGGCCTGAACACCCATCCTGACCGACCCCACAAAACAAAAAAGTACCCTGCAGCTACTAATTATAATGCCAATTTTTAAAATTTCCCTGCATTTTTAAACAATGGAGAAATGATGGTGAGATGATACTTAGAAGAATGGCTTCTTGTCAGTCTCCACTGACAAATATAGTCAACACCAAGTCAGCTAAGCCTCAGCATAGTTATGTCCGTAGCAGCCATATTTGGTTTCAGTAGGCACATACACACGTTATCACAATTATGGTGAAACGCTGAAAACCTGCAAAGGATTGTCAACATACTGGTTAATTGAAAAGCTCTGAGGCATACTTCTTGGAACTAGCCAGTTTCCTGTGCCCACGCATAGACAAGTATATAGAACCATGGTGGATTCCCAGCTCATGAAGCAAAGGATTCTTAAAGGAACGGGATAACCATGCAGATCCTGTTGAATTCTCTGAAACAGATCCGCAGTTTTCACCTGCCATACTAATACCCACTTCTCCTCTCTGGGGATAATAAAAACAAACCAGCGAACTGACAGAGGGCCTGACCAACACATCCACACCGACCCCACAGGAAAAAAAAAAAAAAAACACCGTAGCCTCCAGCTACTAATTATAATGCTAACTTGCAAAATTTTCCTGCATTTTTAAACAATGGAAAAATGATGGTGAGAGGATACTTAGAAGAATGGATTCTTGTCAGTCTCCACTAACAAAAATCGGCAAAACCAAGTCAGCTACGCCTTAGCATAGTTATGTCCGTCGCAGCCTTCTTGGGTTTCAGGAGGCACAAATACACGTTATCACAATTATGGTGAAACGCTGAACACCTGCAAATAAATTTAAACGTACTGGTTAATTGAAAAGCTCTGCGGCATACTTCTTGGAACAAGCCAGTTACCTGTTCCAACGCAAAGAGGAGTATATAGAACCAGGGTGGATTTCCAGCTGATGAAGTAAAGGATTATTAAAGGAACGGGATGACCATGGGGATCATCGTTAATTCTCTGAAACAGAATCCTCCCTTTTCACCTGCCAAACACATGCCCACTTCTCCTCTCTGGGGATAATAAAAACTAACCAGCAAACTGACAGAGGGCCTGACCCCACCATCCACATCGACCACACACAAAAAAAAAACCGTACCCTCCAGCTACTAATTATAATGTTAACTTGCAAAATTTCCCTGCATTTTAAAACAATGGAAAAATGGTGGTGGGATCATACTTAGAAGAATGGCTTCTTGTCTGTCTCAACTAACAAAAATAGGCAACACCAAGTCAGCTACTCCTCAGAATAGTTATGTCCGTAGCAGACTTCTTGGGTTTCAGGAGGGACATACAAACGTTATCAAAATTATGGTGAAACGCTGAAAACCTGCAAATAATTTTCAACGTACTGCTTAATTTGAAAACTCTCCAGAATACTTCTTGGAACAAGCCAGGTACCTGTGCACACGCATAGAGGAGTATATAGAAACATGGTGGAATCCCACCTGATGAAGCAAATGATTCTTAAAGGAATGAGATGACCATGCGGATCCTGTTTAATTCTCTGAAACATAATCCGCACTTTTCACCTGCCAAACACATGCCCACTACTCTTCTCTGGGGATAATAAAAACAAACCAGTGAACTGACAGAGGGCCTGACCAACACATCCACACCGACCCCACAGGAAAAAAAAAAAAAAACACCGTAGCCTCCAGCTACTAATTATAATGCTAACTTGAAAAATTTCCCTGCATTTTAAAACAATGGAAAAATGGTGGTGGGATGATACTTAGAAGAATGGCTTCTTGTCAGTCTCCACTAACAAAAATAGGCAACACCAAGTCAGCTACTCCTCAGCATAGTTATGTCCGGCGCAGCCATCTTGGGTTTCAGGAGGCACATACAAACGTTATCAAAATTATGGTGAAACGCTGAAAACCTGCAAATAATTTTCAACGCACTGGTTAATTTGAAAACTCTCCAGCATACTTCTTGGAACAAGCCAGGTACCTGTGCCCACGCATAGAGGAGTATATAGAAACATGGTGGAATCCCAGCTGATGAAGCAAAGGATTCTTAAAGGAATGAGATGACCATGCGGATCCTGTTTAATTCTCTGAAACAGAATCCGCACTTTTCACCGGCCAAATACATGCCCACTACTCTTCTCTGGGGATAATAAAAACAAACCAGCGATCTGACAGAGGGCCTGAACACCCATCCTGACCGACCCCACAAAACAAAAAAGTACCCTCCAGTTACTAATTATAATGCCAATTTGCAAAATTTCCCTGCATTTTTAAACAATGGAGAAATGATGGTGGGATGATACTTAGAAGAACGGCTTCTTGTCAGTCTCCACTGACAAATATAGGCAACACCAAGTCAGCTACGCCTCAGCATAGTTATGTCCGTAGCAGCTATATTTGGTTTCAGTAGGCACATACACACGTTAACACAATTATGGTGAAATGCTGAAAACCTGCAAAGGATTGTCAACATACTGGTTAATTGAAAAGCTCTGAGGCATACTTCTTGGAACTAGCCAGTTTCCTGTGCCCACGCATAGACAAGTATATAGAACCATGGTGGATTCCCAGCTCATGAAGCAAAGGATTCTTAAAGGAACGGGATTACCATGCGGATCCTGTTTAATTCTCTGAAACAGATCCGCAGTTTTCACCTGCCATACTAATACCCACTTCTCCTCTCTGGGGATAATAAAAACAAACCAGCGAACTGACAGAGTGCCTGACCAACACATCCACACCGACCCCACAGGAAAAAAAAAAAACAAAACAGCGTAGCCTCCAGCTACTAATTATAATGCTAACTTGCAAAATTTCCCTGCATTTTAAAACAATGGAAAAATGGTGGTGGGATGATACTTAGAAGAATGGCTTCTTGTCTGAATCCACTAAGAAAAATAGGCAACACCAAGTTAGCTACGCCTCAGCATAGTTATGTCCGTAGCAGCCATATTTGGTTTCAGTAGGCACATACACACGTTATCAGAATTATGGTGAAACGCTGAAAACCTGCAAAGGATTGTCAAAATACTGGTTAATTGAAAAGCTCTGAGGCATACTTCTTGGAACATGCCAGTTACCTGTTCCCACGCAAAGAGGAGTATATAGAACCATGGTGGATTCCCAGCTCATTAAGCAAAGGATTCTTAAAGGAACGGGATGACCATGGGGATCATCGTTAATTCTCTGAAACAGAATCCGCCCTTTTCACCTGCAAAACACATGCCCACTTCTCCTCTCTGGGGATAATAAAAACTAACCAGCGAACTGACAGAGGGCCTGACCCCCCCATCCACATCGACCACACAAAAAAAAAACCGTACCCTCCAGCTACTAATTATAAGGCTAACTTGCAAAATTTCCCTGCATTTTTAAACAAGGGAAAAATGATGGTGAGATGATACTTACAAGAATGGATTCTTGTCAGTCTCCACTAACAAAAATAGGCAAAACCAAGTCAGCTACTTCTCAGCATAGTTATGTCCGTCGCAGCCTTCTTGGGTTTCAGGAGGCACTAACACGTTATCACAATTATGGTGATACGCTGAACAACTGCAAATAATTTTCAACGTAGTGGTTAATTGAAAAGCTCTGCGGCATACTTCCTGGAACAAGGCAGTTACCTGTTCCCACGCAAAGAGGAGTATAGAGAACCATGGTGGATTTCCAGCTGATGAAGTAAAGGATTATTAAAGGAATGGGATGACCATGGGGATCATCGTTAATTCTCTGAAACAGAATCCGCCTTTTTGACCTGCCAAACACATGCCCACTTCTCCTGTCTGGGGACAATAAAAACTAACCAGCGAACTGACAGAGGGCCTGACCCCCCCTCATCCACATCGACCACACACACACAAAAAAAACCGTACCCTCCAGCTACTAATTATAATGCTAACTTGCACAATTTCCCTGCATTTTAAAACAGTGGAAAAATGTTGGTGGTATCATACTTAGAAGAATGGCTTCTTGTCTGTCTCTACTAACAAAAATAGGCAACACCAAGTCAGCTACTCCTCAGCATAGTTATGTCCGTCGCAGCCTTCTTGGGTTTCAGGAGGGACATACAAACGTTATCAAAATTATGGTGAAACGCTGAAAACCTGCAAATAATTTTCAATGTACTGGTTAATTTCAAAACTCTCCAGCATACTTCTTGGAACAAGCCAGGTACCTGTGCCCACGCATAGAGGAGTATATAGAAACATGGTGGAATCCCAGCTGATGAAGCAAAGGATTCTTAAAGGAATGAGATGACCATGCGGATCCTGTTTAATTCTCTGAAACAGAATCCGCACTTTTCACCTGCCAAACACATGCCCACTACTCTTCTCTGGGGATAATAAAAACAAACCAGCGATCTGACAGAGGGCCTGAACACCCATCCTGACCGACCCAACAAAACAAAAAAGTACCCTCCAGCTACTAATTATAATGCCAATTTGCAAAATTTCCCTGCATTTTTAAACAATGGAGAAATGATGGTGGGATGATACTTAGAAGAATGGCTTCTTGTCAGTCTCCACTGACAAAAATAGGCAACACCAAGTCAGCTACGCCTCAGCATAGTTATGTCCGTAGCAGCCATATTTGGTTTCAGTAGGCACATACACACGTTATCACAATTATGGTGAAACGCTGAAAACCTGCAAAGGATTTTCAACATACTGGTTAATTGAAAAGCTCTGAGGCATACTTCTTGGAACAAGCCAGTTACCTGTTCCCACGCAAAGAGGAGTATATAGAACCATGGTGGATTCCCAGCTCATGAAGCAAAGGATTCTTAAAGGAACGGGTTTACCATGCGGATCCTGTTTAATTCTCTGAAACAGATCCGCAGTTTACACCTGCCATACTAATACCCACTACTCCTCTCTGGGGATAATAAAAACCAACCGGGGAACTGACAGAGGGCCTAACCAACACATCCACACCGACCCCACAGGAAAAAAAAAAAAAAAAACACCGTAGCCTCCAGCTACTAATTATAATGCTAACTTGCAAAATTTTCCTGCATTTTTAAACAATGGAAAAATGATGGTGAGATGATACTTACAAGAATGGATTCTTGTCAGTCTCCACTAACAAAAATAGGCAACACCAAGTCAGCTACTCCTCAGCATAGTTATGCCCATCGCAGCCTTCTTGAGTTTCAGGAGGCACAAACAAACGTTATCACAATTATGGTGAAATGCTGAACACCTGCCAATAATTTTCAACGTAGTGGTTAATTGAAAAGCTCTGCGGCATACTTCTTGGAACAAGGCAGTTACCTGTTCCCACACAAAGAGGAGTATAGAGAACCATGGTGGATTTCCAGCTGATGAAGTAAAGGATTATTAAAGGAACGGGATGACCATGGGGATCATCGTTAATTCCCTGAAACAGAATCCGCCCTTTTCACCTGCCAAACACATGCCCACTTCTCCTCTCTGGGGATAATAAAAACTAACCAGCGAACTGACAGAGGGCCTGACCCCCCCATCCACATCGACCACACAAAAAAAAAAAAACGTACCCTCAAGCTACTAATTATAATGCTAACTTGCAAAATTTCCCTGCATTTTAAAACAATGGAAAAATGGTGGCGGGATGATACTTAAAAGAATGGCTTCTTGTCAGTCTCCACTGACAAAAATAGGCAACACCAAGTCAGCTAAGCCTCAGCATAGTTATGTCCGTCGCAGCCATATTTGGTTTCAGTAGGCACATACACACGTTATCACAATTATGGTAAAATGCTGAAAACCTGCAAAGGATTGTCAACATACTGGTTAATTGAAAATCTCTGAGGCATACCTCCTGGAACAAGCCAGTTACCTGTTGCCACGCAAAGAGGAGTATATAGAACCATGGTGGATTCCCAGCTCATGAAGCAAAGGATTCTTAAAGGAACGGGATGACCATGCGGATCCTGTTTAATTCTCTGAAACAGATCCGCAGTTTTCACCTGCCATACTAATACCCACTTCTCCTCTCTGGGGATAATGAAAACAAACCAGCGAACTGACAGAGAGCCTGACCAACACATCCACACCGACCACACAGGAAAAAAAAAGAAAAACACCGTAGCCTCCAGCTACTAATTATAATGGTAACTTGCAAAATTTCCCTGCATTTTAAAACAATGGAAAAATGGTGGTGGGATGATACTTAGAAGAATGGCTTCTTGTCAGTCTCCACTAACAAAAATAGGCAACACCAAGTCAGCTACTCCTCAGCATAGTTATGTCCGTCGCAGCCTTCTTGGGTTTCAGGAGGCACAAACAAAGGTTCTCACAATTCTGGTGAAACGCTGAACACCTGCAAATAATTTTCAACGTAGTGGTTAATTGAAAAGCTCTGCGGCATACTTCTTGGAACAAGGCAGTAACCTGTTCCCACGCAAAGAGGAGTATATAGAACCATGGTGGATTTCCAGCTGATGAAGTAAAGGATTATTAAAGGAACGGGATGACCATGGGGATCATTGTTAATTCTCTGAAACAGAATCCGCCCTTTTCACATGCCAAATACATGCCCACTTCTCCTCTCTGGGGATAACAAAAACTAACCGGCGAACTGACAGAGGGCCTGACCCCCCCATCCACATCGACCACACACAAAAAAAAAGAACCGTACCCTCCAGCTACTAATTATACTGCTAACTTGCAAAATTTCCCTGCATTTTAAAACAATGGGGAAATGGTGGTGGGATCATACTTAGAAGAATGGCTTCTTGTCTGTCTCCACTAACAAAAATAGGCAACACCAAGTTAGCTACTCCTGAGCATAGTTATGTCCGTCGCAGCCTTCTTGGGTTTCAGGAGGGACATACAAACGTTATCACAATTATGGTGAAACGCTGAAACCTGCAAATAATTTTCAACGTAGTGGTTAATTGAAAAGCTCTGCGACATACATCTTGGAACAAGCCAGTTAACTGTGCCCACGCAAAGAGGAGTATATAGAACCATGGTGGAATCCCAGCTGATGAAGCAAAGGATTCTTAAAGGAATGAGATGACCATGCGGATCCTGTTTAATTCTCTGAAACAGAATCCGCACTTTTCACCTGCCAAACACATGCCCACTACTCTTCTCTGGGGATAATAAAAACAAACCAGCGATCTGACAGAGGGCCTGAACACCCATCCTGACCTACCCCACAAAACAAAAAAGTACCCTCCAGCTACTAATTATAATGCCAATTTGCAAAATTTCCCTGCATTTTTAAACAATGGAGAAATGATGGTGGGATGATACTTAGAAGAATGGCTTCTTGTCAGTCTCCACTGACAAAAATAGGCAACACCAAGTCAGCTACGCCTCAGCATAGTTATGTCCGTAGCAGCCATATTTGGTTTCAGTAGGCACATACACACGTTATCACAATTATGGTGAAACGCTGAAAACCTGCAAAGGATGGTCAACATACTGGTTAATTGAAAAGCTCTGAGGCATACTTCTTGGAACTAGCTAGTTTCCTGTGCCCACGCATAGACAAGTATATAGAACCATGGTGGATTCCCAGCTCATGAAGCAAAGGATTCTTAAAGGAACGGGATTACCATGCGGATCCTGTTTAATTCTCTGAAACAGATCCGCAGTTTTCACATGCCATACTAATACACACTTCTCCTCTCTGGGGATAATAAAAACAAACCAGCAAACTGACAGAGGGCCTGACCATCACATCCACACCGACCCCAAAAGAAAAAAAAAAAAAAAACACCGTAGACTCCAGCTACTAATTATAATGCTAACTTGAAAAATTTTCCTGCATTTTTAAACAATGGAAAAATGATGGTGAGAGGATACTTAGAAGAATGGATTCTTGTCAGTCTCCACTAACAAAAATAGGCAAAACCAAGTCAGCTACGCCTCAGCATAGTTATGTCCGTCGCAGCCTTCTTGGGTTTCAGGAGGCACAAACAAACGTTATCACAATTATGGTGAAACGCTGAACACCTGCAAATAAATTTAAACGTACTGGTTAATTGAAAAGCTCTGCGGCATACTTCTTGGAACAAGGCAGTTACCTGTTCCCACGCAAAGAGGAGTATACAGAACCATGGTGGATTTCCAGCTGATGAAGTAAAGGATTATTAAAGGAACGGGAAGACCATGGTGATCATCGTTAATTCTCTGAAACAGAATCCGCCCTTTTCACCTGCCAAGCACATGCCCACTTCTCCTCTCTGGGGATAATAAAAACTAACCAGCGAACTGACAGAGGGCCTGACCCCCCATCAACATCGACCACACACAAAAAAAAAACCGTACACTCCAGCTACTAATTATAATGCTAACTTCCAAAATTTCCCTGCATTTTAAAACAATGGAAAAATGGTGGTGGGATGATACTTAGAAGAATGGCTTCTTGTCAGTCTCCACTAACAAAAATAGGCAACACCAAGTCAGCTACTCCTCAGCATCGTTATGTCCGTCGCAGCCTTCTTGGGTTTCAGGAGGCACAAACAAAGGTTCTCACAATTATGGTGAAACGCTGAACACCTGCAAATAATTTTCAACGTAGTGGTTAATTGAAAAGCTCTGCGGCATACTTCTTGGAACAAGGTAGTTACCTGTTCCCACGCAAAGAAGAGTATAGAGAACCATGGTGGATTTCCAGCTGATGAAGTAAAGGATTATTAAAGGAACAGGATGACCATGGGGATCATCGTTAATTCTCTGAAACAGAATCCGCCCTTTTCACCTGCCAAACTCATGCCCACTTCTCCTCTCTGGTGATAATAAAAACTAACCAGCGAACTGACAGAGGGCCTGACCCCCCACCCATCCACATCGACCACACACAAAAAAAAAACCGTACCCTCCAGCTACTAATTATAATGCTAACTTGCAAAATTTCCCTGCATTTTAAAACAATGGAAAAATGGTGCTGGGATGATACTTAGAAGAATGGCTTCTTGTCAGTCTCCTCTAACAAAAATAGGCAACACCAAATCAGCTACTCCTCAGCATAGTTATGTCCGTCGCAGCCTTCTTGGGTTTCAGGAGGCACAAACACACGTTATCACAATTATGGTGAAACGCTGAACACCTGCAAATAATTTTCAACGTACTGGTTAATTGAAAAGCTCTGCGGCATACTTCTTGGAACGAGGCAGTTACCTGTTCCCACGCAAAGAGCAGTATATAGAAGCATGGTGGATTTCCAGCTGATGAAGTAAAGGATTATTAAAGGAACGGGATGACCATGGGGATCATCGTTAATTCTCTGAAACAGAATCCGCCCTTTTCACCTGCCAAACACATGCCCACTTCTCCTCTCTGGGGATAATAAAAACTAACCAGCGAACTGACAGAGGGCCTGACCCCCCCATCCACATCGACCACACACACAAAAAAACCGTACCCTCCAGCTACTAATTACAATGTTAACTTGCAAAATTTCCCTGCATTTTAAAACAATGGAAAAATGGTGGTGGGATCATACTTAGAAGAATGGCTTCTTGTCTGTCTCCACTAACAAAAATAGGCAACACCAAGTCAGCTACTCCTCAGCATAGTTATGTCCGTCGCAGACTTCTTGGGTTTCAGGAGGGACATACAAACGTTATCAAAATTATGGTGAAACGCTGAAACCCTGCAAGTAATTTTCAACGTATTGGTTAATTTGAAAACTCTCCAGCATACTTCTTGGAACAAGCCAGGTACCTGTGCACACGCATAGAGGAGTATATAGAAACATGGTGGAATCCCAGCTGATGAAGCAAATGATTCTTAAAGGAATGAGATGACCATGCGGATCCTGTTTAATACTCTGAAACACAATCCGCACTTTTCACCAGCCAAACACATGCCCACTACTCTTCTCTGCGGATAATAAAAACAAACCAGCGAACAGACAGAGGGCCTGACCAACAAATCCACACCGACCCCACAGGAAAAAAAAAAAAAAAAACACCGTAGCCTCCAGCTACTAATTATAATGCTAACTTGAAAAATTTCCCTGCATTTTAAAACAATGGAAAAATGGTGGTGGGATGATACTTAGAAGAATGGCTTCTTGTCAGTCTCCACTAACAAAAATAGGCAACACCAAGTCAGCTACTCCTCAGCATAGTTATGTCCGTCGCAGCCTTCTTGGGTTTCAGGAGGCACATACAAACGTTATCAAAATTATGGTGAAACGCTGAAAACCTGCAAATAATTTTCAACGTACTGGTTAATTTGAAAACTCTCCAGCATACTTCTTGGAACAAGCCAGGTACCTGTGCCCACGCATAGAGGAGTATATAGAAACATGGTGGAATCCCAGCTGATGAAGCAAAGGATTCTTAAAGGAATGAGATGACCATGCGGATCCTGTTTAATTCTCTGAAACAGAATCCGCACTTTTCACCGGCCAAATACATGCCCACTACTCTTCTCTGGGGATAATAAAAACAAACCAGCGATCTGACAGAGGGCCTGAACACCCATCCTGACCGACCCCACAAAACAAAAAAGTACCCTGCAGCTACTAATTATAATGCCAATTTTTAAAATTTCCCTGCATTTTTAAACAATGGAGAAATGATGGTGGGATGATACTTAGAAGAATGGCTTCTTGTCAGTCTCCACTGACAAATATAGTCAACACCAAGTCAGCTAAGCCTCAGCATAGTTATGTCCGTAGCAGCCATATTTGGTTTCAGTAGGCACATACACACGTTATCACAATTATGGTGAAACGCTGAAAACCTGCAAAGGATTGTCAACATACTGGTTAATTGAAAAGCTCTGAGGCATACTTCTTGGAACTAGCCAGTTTCCTGTGCCCACGCATAGACAAGTATATAGAACCATGGTGGATTCCCAGCTCATGAAGCAAAGGATTCTTAAAGGAACGGGATTACCATGCGGATCCTGTTTAATTCTCTGAAACAGATCCGCAGTTTTCACCTGCCATACTAATACCCACTTCTCCTCTCTGGGGATAATAAAAACAAACCAGCGAACTGACAGAGGGCCTGACCAACACATCCACACCGACCCCACAGGAAAAAAAAAAAACAAAACAGCGTAGCCTCCAGCTACTAATTATAATGCTAACTTGCAAAATTTCCCTGCATTTTAAAACAATGGAAAAATGGTGGTGGGATGATACTTACAACAATGGATTCTTGTCAGTCTCCACTAACAAAAATAGGCAAAACCAAGTCAGCTACGCCTCAGCATAGTTATGTCCGTCGCAGCCTTCTTGGGTTTCAGGAGGCACAAAAAAACGTTATCACAATTATGGTGAAACGCTGAACACCTGCAAATAAATTTAAACGTACTGGTTAATTGAAAAGCTCTGCGGCACACTTCTTGGAACAAGCCAGTTACCTGTTCCCTCGCAAACAGGAGTATATAGAACCATGGTGGATTTCCAGCTAATGAAGTAAAGGATTATTAAAGGAACGGGATGACCATGGGGATCATCGTTAATTCTCTGAAACAGAATCCGCCCTTTTCACCTGCCAAACACATGCCCACTTCTCCTCTCTGGGGATAATAAAAACTAACCAGCGAACTGACAGAGGGCCTGACCCCCCCATCCACATCGACCACACACAAAAAAAAAAACCGTACCCTCCAGCTACTAATTATAATGCTAACTTGCAAATTTCCCTGCATTTTAAAACAATGGAAAAATGGTGGTGGGATGATACTTAGAAGAATGGCTTCTTGTCAGTCTCCACTAACAAAAATAGGCAACACCAAGTCAGCTACTCCTCAGCATAGTTATGTCCGTCGCAGCCTTCTTGGGTTTCAGGAGGCACAAACAAAGGTTCTCACAATTATGGTGAAATGCTGAACACCTGCAAATAATTTTCAACGTACTGGTTAATTGAAAATCTCTGCAGCATACTTCTTGGAACAAGCCAGTTACCTGTTCCCACGCAAAGAGGAGTATATAGAACCATGGTGGATTTCCAGCTGATGAAGTAAAGGATTATTAAAGGAACGGGATGACCATGGGGATCATCGTTAATTCTCTGAAACAGAATCTGCCCTTTTCACCTTCCAAACACATGCCCACTTCTCCTCTCTGGGGATAATAAAAACTAACCAGCGAACTGACAGAGGGCCTGACCCCGCCATCCACATCGACGACACACAAAAAAGAAAATCGTACCCTCCAGCTACTAATTATAATGCTAACTTGCAAAATTTCCCTGCATTTTAAAACAATGGAAAAATGGTGGTGGGATGATACTTAGAAGAATGGCTTCTTGTCAGTCTCCACTATCAAAAATAGGCAACACCAATTCAGCTACTCCTCAGCATAGTTATGTCCATCGCAGCCTTCTTGGGTTTCAGGAGACACAAACAAACGTTATCACAATTATGGTGAAACGCTGAACACCTGCAAATAATTTTCAACGTAGTGGTTAATTGAAAAGCTCTGCGGCATACTTCTTGGAACAAGGCAGTTACCTGTTCCCACGCAAAGAGGAGTATATAGAACCATGGTGGATTTCCAGCTGATGAAGTAAAGGATTATTAAAGGAACGGGATGACCATGGGGATCATCGTTAATTCTCTGAAACAGAATCCGCCCTTTTCACCTGCAAAACACATGCCCACTTCTCCTCTCTGGGGATAATAAAAACTAACCAGCGATCTGACAGAGGGCCTGACCCCCCCCATCCACATCGACCACACAAAAAAAAAAACCGTACCCTCCAGCTACTAATTATAATGCTAGCTTGCAAAATTTCCCTGCATTTTAAAACAATGGAAAAATGGTGGTGGGATGATACTTAGAAGAATGGCTTCTTGTCAGTCTCCACTAACAAAAATAGGCAACACCAAGTCAGCTACTCCTCAGCATAGTTATGTCCGTCTCAGCCTTCTTGGGTTTCAGGAGGCACATACAAACGTTATCAAAATTATGGTGAAACGCTGAAAACCTGCAAATAATTTTCAACGTACTGGTTAATTTGAAAACTCTCAAGCATACTTCTTGGAACAAGCCAGGTACTTGTGCCCACGCATAGAGGAGTATATAGAAACATGGTGGAATCCCAGCTGATGAAGCAAAGGATTCTTAAAGGAATGAGATGACCATGCGGATCCTGTTTAATTCTCTGAAACAGAATCCGCGCTTTTCACCTGCCAAGCACATGCCCACTACTCTTCTGTGGGGATAATAAAAACAAACCAGCGATCTTACAGAGGGCCTGAACACCCATCCTGACCGACCCCACAAAACAAAAAAGAACCCTCCAGCTACTAATTATAATGCCAATTTGGAAAATTTCCCTGCATTTTTAAACAATGGAGAAATGATGGTGTGATGATACTTAGAAGAATGGCCTGTTGTCAGTCTCCACTGACAAAAATAGGCAACACCAAGTCAGCTACGCCTCAGCATAGTTATGTCCGTAGCAGACATATTTGGTTTCAGTAGGCACATACACACGTTATCACAACTATGCTGAAACGCTGAAAACCTGCAAAGGATTTTCAACATACTGGTTAATTGAAAAGCTCTACGGCATACTTCTTGGAACAAGGCAGTTACCTGTTCCCACGCAAAGAGGAGTATATAGATCCATGGTGGATTCCCAGCTCATGAAGCAAAGGATTCTTAAAGGAACGGGGTTACCATGCGGATCCTGTTTAATTCTCTGAAACAGATCCGCAGTTTTCACCTGCCATACTAATACCCACTTCTCCTCTCTGGGGATAATAAAAACAAACCAGCGAACTGACAGAGGGCCTGACCAACACATCCACACCGACCCCACAGGAAAAAAAAAAAAAAAAACACCGTAGCCTCCAGCTACTAATTATAATGCTAACTTGCAAAATTTTCCTGCATTTTTAAACAATGGAAAAATGATGGTGAGATGATACTTACAAGAATGGATTCTTGTCAGTCTCCACTAACAAAAATAGGCAAAGCTAAGTCAGCTACGCCTCAGCATAGTTATGTCCATCGCAGCCTTCTTGGGTTTCAGGAGGCACAAACAAACGTTATCACAATTATGGTGAAACGCTGAACACCTGCAAATAACTTTCAACGTACTGGATAATTGAAAAGCTCTGCGGCATACTTCTTGGAACAAGGCAGTTACCTGTTCCCACGCCAAGAGGAGTATAGAGAACCATGGTGGATTTCCAGCTGATGAAGTAAAGGGTTATTAAAGGAACGGGATGACCATGGGTATCATCGTTAATTCTCTGAAACAGAATCCGCCCTTTTCACCTGCCAAACACATACCCACTTCTCCTCTCTCGGGATAATAAAAACTAACCAGCGAACTGACAGAGGGCCTGACCCCCCCATCCACATCGACCACACACACAAAAAAACCGTACCCTCCAGCTACTAATTACAATGTTAACTTGCAAAATTTCCCTGCATTTTAAAACAATGGAAAAATGGTGGTGGGATCATACTTAGAAGAATGGCTTCTTGTCTGTCTCCACTAACAAAAATAGGCAACACCAAGTCAGCTACTCCTCAGCATAGTTATGTCCGTCGCAGACTTCTTGGGTTTCAGGAGGGACATACAAACGTTATCAAAATTATGGTGAAACGCTGAAACCCTGCAAGTAATTTTCAAAGTATTGGTTAATTTGAAAACTCTCCAGCATACTTCTTGGAACAAGCCAGGTACCTGTGCCCACGCATAGAGGAGTATATAGAAACATGGTGGAATCCCAGCTGATGAAGCAAATGATTCTTAAAGGAATGAGATGACCATGCGGATCCTGTTTAATAGTCTGAAACACAATCCGCACTTTTCACCAGCCAAACCCATGCCCACTACTCTTCTCTGGGGATAATAAAAACAAACCAGCGAACTGACAGAGGGCCTGACCAACAAATCCACACCGACCCCACAGGAAAAAAAAAAAAAAAAAACACCGTAGCCTCCAGCTACTAATTATAATGCTAACTTGAAAAATTTCCCTGCATTTTAAAACAATGGAAAAATGGTGGTGGGATGATACTTAGAAGAATGGCTTCTTGTCAGTCTCCACTAACAAAAATAGGCAACACCAAGTCAGCTACTCCTCAGCATAGTTATGTCCGTCGCAGCCTTCTTGGGTTTCAGGAGGCACATACAAACGTTATCAAAATTATGGTGAAACGCTGAAAACCTGCAAATAATTTTCAACGTACTGGTTAATTTGAAAACTCTCCAGCATACTTCTTGGAACAAGCCAGGTACCTGTGCCCACGCATAGAGGAGTATATAGAAACATGGTGGAATCCCAGCTGATGAAGCAAAGGATTCTTAAAGGAATGAGATGACCATGCGGATCCTGTTTAATTCTCTGAAACAGAATCCGCACTTTTCACCGGCCAAATACATGCCCACTACTCTTCTCTGGGGATAATAAAAACAAACCAGCGATCTGACAGAGGGCCTGAACACCCATCCTGACCGACCCCACAAAACAAAAAAGTACCCTGCAGCTACTAATTATAATGCCAATTTTTAAAATTTCCCTGCATTTTTAAACAATGGAGAAATGATGGTGGGATGATACTTAGAAGAATGGCTTCTTGTCAGTCTCCACTGACAAATATAGTCAACACCAAGTCAGCTAAGCCTCAGCATAGTTATGTCCGTAGCAGCCATATTTGGTTTCAGTAGGCACATACACACGTTATCACAATTATGGTGAAACGCTGAAAACCTGCAAAGGATTGTCAACATACTGGTTAATTGAAAAGCTCTGAGGCATACTTCTTGGAACTAGCCAGTTTCCTGTGCCCACGCATAGACAAGTATATAGAACCATGGTGGATTCCCAGCTCATGAAGCAAAGGATTCTTAAAGGAACGGGATTACCATGCGGATCCTGTTGAATTCTCTGAAACAGATCCGCAGTTTTCACCTGCCATACTAATACCCACTTCTCCTCTCTGGGGATAATAAAAACAAACCAGCGAACTGACAG
Source organism: Eulemur rufifrons (assembly GCF_041146395.1). Taxonomy (NCBI): domain Eukaryota; kingdom Metazoa; phylum Chordata; class Mammalia; order Primates; family Lemuridae; genus Eulemur; species Eulemur rufifrons. The sequence goes on along the minus strand of NC_090984.1, from coordinate 2,806,762 downwards.
AGGGCCTGACCAACACATCCACACCGACCCCACAGGAAAAAAAAAAAAAAAACACCGTAGCCTCCAGCTACTAATTATAATGCTAACTTGCAAAATTTTCCTGCATTTTTAAACAATGGAAAAATGATGGTGAGAGGATACTTAGAAGAATGGATTCTTGTCAGTCTCCACTAACAAAAATCGGCAAAACCAAGTCAGCTACGCCTTAGCATAGTTATGTCCGTCGCAGCCTTCTTGGGTTTCAGGAGGCACAAACACACGTTATCACAATTATGGTGAAACGCTGAACACCTGCAAATAAATTTAAACGTACTGGTTAATTGAAAAGCTCTGCGGCATACTTCTTGGAACAAGCCAGTTACCTGTTCCAACGCAAAGAGGAGTATAAAGAACCAGGGTGGATTTCCAGCTGATGAAGTAAAGGATTATTAAAGGAACGGGATGACCATGGGGATCATCGTTAATTCTCTGAAACAGAATCCGCCCTTTTCACCTGCCAAACACATGCCCACTTCTCCTCTCTGGGGATAATAAAAACTAACCAGCGAACTGACAGAGGGCCTGACCCCACCATCCACATCGACCACACACAAAAAAAAAAAACCGTACCCTCCAGCTACTAATTATAATGCTTACTTGCAAAATTTCCCTGCATTTTAAAACAATGGAAAAATGGTTGTGGGATGATACTTAGAAGAATGGCTTCTTGTCAGTCTCCACTAACAAAAATAGGCAACACCAAGTCAGCTACTCCTCAGCATAGTTATGTCCATCGCAGCCTTCTTGGGTTTCAGGAGGGACACACAAACGTTATCAAAATTATGGTGAAACGCTGAAAACCTGCAAATAATTTTCAACGTACTGCTTAATTTGAAAACTCTCCAGCATAGTTCTTGGAACAAGCCAGGTACCTGTGCCCACGCATAGAGGAGTATATAGAAACATGGTGGAATCCCAGCTGATGAAGCAAAGTATTCTTAAAGGAATGAGATGACCATGCGGATCCTGTTTAATTCTCTGAAACAGAATCCGCACTTTTCACCTGCCAAACACATGCCCACTACTCTTCTCTGGGGATAATAAAAACAAACCAGCGATCTGACAGAGGGCCTGAACACCCATCCTGACCTACCCCACAAAACCAAAAAGTACCCTCGAGCTACTAATTATAATGCTAACTTGCAAAATTTTCCTGCATATTTAAACAATGGAAAAATGATCGTGAGATGATACTTAGAAGAACGGATTCTTGTCAGTCTCCACTAACAAAAATAGGCAAAACCAAGTCAGCTACGCCTCAGCATAGTTATGTCCGTCGCAGTCATCTTGGGTTTCAGGAGGCACAAACACACGTTATCACAATTATGGTGAAACGCTGAACACCTGCAAAGGATTTTCAACGTAGTGGTTAATTGAAAAGCTCTGCGGCATACTTCTTGGAATAAGGCAGTTACCTTCTCCCACGCAAAGAGGAGTATATAGAACCATGGTGGATTTCGAGCTGATAAAGTAAAGGATTATTAAAGGAACGGGATGACCGTGGGGATCATCGTTAATTCTCTGAAACAGAATCCGCCCTTTTCACCTGCGAAACACATGCCCACTTCTCCTCTCTGGGGATAATAAAAACTAACCAGCGAACTGACAGAGGGCCTGACAACCCCCCCATCCACATCGACCAAACAAAAAAAAAAAAACCGTACCCTTCAGCTACTAATTATAATGCTAACTTGCAAAATTTCCCTGCATTTTAAAACAATGGAAAAATCGTGGTGGGATGATACTTAGAAGAATGGCTTCTTGTCAGTCTCCACTAACAAAAATAGGCAACACCAAGTCAGCTACTCCTCAGCATAGTTATGTCCGTCGCAGCCTTCTTGGATTTCAGGAGGGACATACAAACGTTATCAAAATTATGGTGAAACGCTGAAAACCTGCAAATAATTTTCAACGTACTGGTTAATTTGAAAACTCTCCAGCATAATTCTTGGAACAAGCCAGGTACCTGTGCCCACGCATAGACGAGGATATAGAAACATGGTGGAATCCCAGCTGATGAAGCAAAGGATTCTTAAAGCAATAAGATGACCATGCGGATCCTGTTTAATTCTCTGAAACAGAATCCGCACTTTTCACCTGCCAAACACATGCCCACTACTCTTCCCTCCGGATAATAAAAACAAACCAGCGATCTGACAGAGGGCCTGAACACCCATCCTGACCGACCCCACAAAACAAAAAAGTACCCTCCAACTACTACTTATAATGCCAATTTGCAAAATTTCCCTACATTTTTAAAAAATGGAGAAATGATGGTGGGATGATACTTAGAAGAATGGCTTCTTGTCAGTCTCCACTGACAAAAATAGGCAACACCAAGTCAGCTACGCCTCAGCATAGTTATGTCCGTCGCAGCCATATTTGGTTTCAGTAGGCACATACACACGTTATCACAATTATGGTGAAACGCTGGAAACCTGCAAAGGATTGTCAACATACTGGTTAATTGAAAAGCTCTGAGGCATACTTCTTGGAACTAGCCAGTTTCCTGTGCCCACGCATAGACAAGTATATAGAACCATGGTGGATTCAAAGCTGATGAACCAAAGGATTCTTAAAGGAACGGGATTACCATGCGGATCCTGTTTAATTCTCTGAAACAGATCCGCAGTTGTAACCTGCCATACTAATACCCACTTCTTCTCTCTGGGGATAATAAAAACCAACTGGGGTACTGACAGAGGGCCTGACCAACACATCCACACCGACCCCAGAGGAAAAAAAAAAAAAAAACACCGTAGCCTCCAGCTACTAATTATAATGCAAACTTGCAAAATTTCCCTGCATTTTAAAACAATGGATAAATGGTGGTGGGATGATGCTTAGAAGAATGGCTTCTTGTCAGTCTCCACTAACAAAAATAGGCAACACCAAGTCAGCTACTGCTCAGCATAGTTATGTCCGTCGCAGCCTTCTTGGGTTTCAGCAGGCACAAACAAAGGTTCTCACAATTATGGTGAAACGCTGAACACCTGCAAATAATTTTCAACGTAGTGGTTAATTGAAAAGCTCTGCGGCAAACTTCTTGGAACAAGGCAGTTACCTGTTCCCACGCAAAGAGGAGTATAGAGAACTATGGTGGATTTCCAGCTGATGAAATAAAGGATTATTAAAGGAACGAGATGACCATGGGGATCATCGTTAACTCTCTGAAACAGAATCCGCCCTTTTCACCTACCAAACACATGCCCACTTCTGCTCTCTGGGGATAATAAAAACTAACCAGCGAACTGACAGAGGGCCTGACCCCCACCATCCACATCAACCACACACACAAAAAAAAAAAACGTACCCTCCAGCTACTGATTATAATGCTAACTTGCAAAATTTCCCTGCATTTTAAAACAATGGAAAATGGTGGTGGGATGATACTTAGAAGAAAGGCTTCTTTTCAGTCTCCACTAACAAAAATAGGCAACACCAAGTCAGCTACTCCTCAGCATAGCTATGTCCATCGCAGCCTTCTTGGGTTTCAGGAGGCACAAACACACGTTATCACAATTATGGTGAAACGCTGAACACCTGCAAATAATTTTCAACGTAGTGATTAATTGAAAAGCTCTGCGGCAAACTTCTTGGAACAAGGCAGTTACCTGTTCCCACGCAAAGATGACTATATAGAACCATGGTGGATTTCCATCTGATGAAGTAAAGGATTATTAAAGGAACGGGATGACCATGGGGATCATCGTTAATTCTCTGAAACAGAATCCGCCGTTTTCACCTGCCAAACACATGCCCACTTCTCCTCTCTGGGGATAATAAAAACAAACCAGCGAACTGACAGCGGGCCTGAACCCCCCATCCACATCGACCACACACAAAAAAAAAAACCGTACCCTCCAGCTACTAATTATAATGCTAACGTGCAAAATTTCCCTGCATTTTAAAACAATGGAAAAATGGTGGTGGGATGATACTTAGAAGAATGGCTTCCTGTCAGTCTCCACTAACAAAAATAGGCAACACCAAGTCAGCTACTCCTCAGCATAGCTATGTCCATCCCAGCCTTATTGGGTTTCAGGAGTCACAAACAAACGTTATCACAATTATGGTGAAACGCTGAACACCTGCAAATAATTTTCAACGTAGTGGTTAATTGAAAAGCTCTGCGGCATACTTCTTGGAACAAGGTAGTTACCTGTTCCCACGGAAAGAGGAGTATAGAGAACCATGGTGGATTGCCAGCTGATGAAGTAAAGGATTATTAAAGGAACGGGATGACCATGGGGATCATCGTTAATTCTCTGAAACAGAATCCTCCCTTTTCACCTGCCAAACACATGCCCACTTCTCCTTTCTGGGGATAATAAAAACTAACCAGCGAACTGACAGAGGGCCTACCCCCCCATCCACATCGACCACACACCAAAAAAAAACCGTACCCTCCAGCTACTAACTATAATGGTAACTTGCAAAATTTCCCTGCATTTTAAAACAATGGAAAAATGGTGGTGGGATGATACTTAGAAGAATGGCTTCTTGTCAGTCTCCACTAACAAAAATAGGCAAAACCAAGTCAGCTACGCCTCAGCATAGTTATGTCGGTCGCAGCCTTCTTGGGTTTCAGGAGGCACAAACAAACGTTATCACAATTATGGTGAAACGCTGAACACCTGCAAATAATTTTCAACGTACTGGTTAATTGAAAAGCTCTGTGGCATACTTCTTGGAACAAGGCAGGTACCTGTTCCCACGCAAAGAGGAGTATATAGAACCATGGTGGATTTCCAGCTGATCAAGTAAAGGATTATTAAAGGAACGGGATGACCATGGGGATCATCGTTAATTCTCTGAAACAGAATCCGCCCTTTTCACCTGCCAAACACATGCCCACTTCTCGTCTCTGGGGATAATAAAAACTAACCAGCAAACTGACAGAAGGCCTGACCCCCACCATCCACATCGACCACAAAAAAAAAAAAAAACCGTACCCTCCAGCTACTAATTATAATGCTAACTTGCAAAATTTCCCTACATTTTAAAACAATGGAAAAATGGTGGTGGGATGATACTTAGAATAATGGCTTCTTGTCAGTCTCCACTAACAAAAATAGGCAAAACCAAGTCAGCTACGCCTCAGCATAGTTATGTCCGTAGCAGCCATATTTGGTTTCAGTAGGCACATACACACGTTATCACAATTATGGTGAAACGCTGAAAACCTGCAAAGGATTGTCAACATACTGGTTAATTGAAAAGCTCTGAGGCATACTTCTTGGAACTAGCCAGTTTCCTGTGCCCACGCATAGACAAGTATATAGAACCAAAGTGGATTCCCAGCTCATGAAACAAAGGATTCTTAAAGGAAAGGGATTACCATGCGGATCCTGTTTAATTCTCTGAAACAGTTCCACAGTTTTCACCTGCCATACTAATACCAACTTCTCCTCTCTGGGGATAATAAAAATCAACTGGGGAACTGACAGAGGGCCTGACCAACACATCCACACCGACCCCACAGGAAAAAAAAAAAAAAAAAAAAACACCGTAGCCTCCAGCTACTAATTATAATGCTAACTTGCAAAATTTTCCTGCATTTTTAAACAATGGAAAAATGATGGTGAGATGATACTTACAAGAATGGATTCTTGTCAGTCTCCACTAACAAAAATAGGCAAAACGAAGTCAGCTACGCCTCAGCATAGTTATGTCCGTCGCAGCCTTCTTGCGTTTCAGGAGGCACAAACAAACGTTATCACAATTATGGTGAAACGCTGAACACCTGCAAATAATTTTCAACGTACTGGTTAATTGAAAAGCTCTGCGGCATACTTCTTGGAACAAGGCAGGTACCTGTTCCCACTCAAAGAGGAGTATATAGAACCATGGTGGATTTCCAGCTGATGAAGTAAAGGATTATTAAAGGAACGGGATTACCATGGGGATCATCGTTAATTCTCTGAAACAGAATCCGCCCTTTTCACCTGCCAAACACATGCCCACTTCTCCTCTCTGGGGATAATAAAAACTAACCAGCGAACTGACAGAAGGCCTGACCCCCAGCATCCACATCGACCTCAAAAAAAAAAAACAACCGTACCCTTCAGCTACTAATTATAATGCTAACTTGCAAAATTTCCCTGCATTTTAAAACAATGGAAAAATGGTGGTGGGATGATACTTAGAAGAATGGCTTCTTGTCAGTCTCCACTAACAAAAATAGGCAACACCAAGTCAGCTGCTCCTCAGCATCGTTATGTCCGTCGCAGCATTCTTGGGTTTCAGGAGGCACAAACAAAGGTTCTCACAATTATGGTGAAACGCTGAACACCTGCAAATAATTTTCAACGTAGTGGTTAATTGAAAAGCTCTGCGGCATACTTCTTGGAACAAGGCAGTTACCTGTTCCCACGCAAAGAGGAGTATAGAGAACCATGGTGGATATCCAGCTGATGAAGTAAAGGATTATTAAAGGAACGGGATGACCATGGGGATCATCGTTAATTCTCTGAAACAGAATCCGCCCTTTTCACCTGCCAAACACATGCCCACTTCTCCTCTCTGGGGATAATAAAAACTAACCAGCGAACTGACAGAGGGCCTGACCCCCCACCATCCACATCGACCAGACACACAAAAAAAACCGTACCCTCCAGCTACTAATTATAATGCTAACTTGCAAAATTTCCCTGCATTTTAAAACAATGGAAAAATGGTGGTGGGATGATACTTAGAAGAATGGCTTCTTGTTAGTCTCCACTAACAAAAATAGGCAACACCAAGTCAGCTACGCCTCAGCATAGTTATGTCCGTCGCAGTCTTCTTGGGTTTCAGGAGGCACAAACACACGTTATCACAATTATGGTGAAACGCTGAACACCTGCAAATAATTTTCAACGTACTGGTTAATTGAAAAGCTCTGCGGCATACTTCTTGGAACAAGCCAGTTACCTGTTCCCACGCAAAGAGGAGTATATAGAACCATGCTGGATTTCCAGCTGATGAAGTAAAGGATTATTAAAGGAACGGGATGACCATGGGGATCATCGTTAATTCTCTGAAACAGAATCCGCCCTTTTCACCTGCCAAACACATGCCCACTTCTCCTCTCTGGGGATAATAAAAACTAACCAGCGAACTGACAGAGGGCCTGACCCCCCCATCCACATCGACCACACACAAAAAAAAAACCGTACCCTCCAGCTACTAATTATAATGCTAACTTGCAAAATTTCCCTGCATTTTAAAACAATGGAAAAATGGTGGTGGGATAATACTTAGAAGAATGGCTTCTTGTCAGTCTCTACTAACAAAAATAGGCAACACCAAGTCAGCTACTCCTCAGCATAGTTATGTCCCTAGGAGCCATATTTGGTTTCAGAAAGCACATACACACGTTATCACAATTATTGTGAAACGCTGAAAACCTGCAAAGGATTGTCAACATACTGGTTAATTTGAAAATTCTCCAGCATAATTCTTGGAACAAGCCAGGTACCTGTTCCTACGCAAAGGGGTGTATATAGAACCATGGTGGAATCCCAGCTGATGAAGCAAAGGATTCTTAAAGGAATGAGATGACCATGCGGATCGTGTTTAATTCTCTGAAACAGAATCCGCACTTTTCACCTGCCAAACACATGCCCACTACTCTTCTCTGGGGATAATAAAAACAAACCAGCGATCTGACAGAGGGCCTGAACACCCATCCTGACCGACCCCACAAAACAAAAACGTACCCTCCAGCTACTAAATATAATGCCAATTTGCAAAATTTCCCTGCATTTTTAAACAATGGGGAAATGATGGTGGGATGATACTTAGAAGAATGGCTTCTTGTCAGTCTCCACTGACAAAAATAGGCAACACCAAGTCAGCTACGCCTCAGCATAGTTATGTCCGTAGCAGCCATATTTGGTTTCAGTAGGCACATACACACGTTATCACAATTATGGTGAAACGCTGAAAACCTGCAAAGGATTGTCAACATACTGGTTAATTGAAAAGCTCTGAGGCATACTTCTTGGAACTAGCCAGTTTCCTGTGCCCACGCATAGACAAGTATATAGAACCATGGTGGATTCCCAGCTCATGAAGCAAAGGATTCTTAAAGGAACGGGATTACCATGCGGATCCTGTTTAATTCTCTGAAACAGATCCACAGTTTTCACCTGCCATACTAATACCCACTTCTCCTCTCTGGGGATAATAAAAACCAACCGGGGAACTGACAGAGGGCCTGACCAACACATCCACACCGACCCCACAGGAAAAAAGAAAAAAAAAAAAAAAAAAACACCGTAGCCTCCAGCTACTAATTATAATGCTAACTTGCAAAATTTACCTGCATTTTTAAACAATGGAAAAATGATGGTGACATGATACTTACAAGAATGGATTCTTGTCAGTCTCCACTAACAAAAATAGGCAATACCAAGTCAGCTACGCCTCAGCATAGTTATGTCCATCGCAGCCTTCTTGGGTTTCAGGAGGCACAAACAAACGTTATCACAATTATGGTGAAACGCTGAACACCTGCAAATAATTTTCAACGTACTGGTTAATTGAAAAGCTCTGCGGCATACTTCTTGGAACAAGGCAGGTACCTGTTCCCACACAAAGAGGAGTATAGAGAACCATGGTGGATTTCCAGCTGATGATGTAAAGGATTATTAAAGGAACGGGATGACCATGGGGATCATCGTTAATTCTCTGAAACAGAATCCGCCCTTTTCACCTGCCAAACACATGCCCACTTCTCCTCTCTGGGGATAATAAAAACTAACCAGAGAACTGACAGAGGGCCTGACCCCCCCGATCCACATCGACCACACACACAAAAAAAAAACCGTACCCTCCAGCTACTAATTATAATGCTAACTTGCAAAATTTCCCTGCATTTTAAAACAATGGAAAAATGGTCGTGGGATCATACATAGAAGAATGGCTCTTGTCTGTCTCCACTAACAAAAATAGGCAACACCAAGTCAGCTACTCCTCAGCATAGTTATGTCCGTCGCAGCCTTCTTGGGTTTCAGGAAGCACAAACAAAGGTTCTCACAATTATGGTGAAACGCTGAACACTTGCAAATAATTTTCAACGTAGTGGTTAATTGAAAAGCTCTGCGGCATACTTCTTGGAACAAGGCAGTTACCTGTTCCCACGCAAAGAGGAGTATATAGAACCATGGTGGATTTCCAGCTGATGAAGTAAAGGATTATTAAAGAAACGGGATGACCATGGGGATCATCGTTAATTCTCTGTAACGGAATCCGCCCTTTTCACCTGACAAACACATGCCCACTTCTCCTCTCTGGGGATAATATAAACTAACCAGCGAACTCACAGAGGGCCTGACCACCCCCCCCCATCCACATCGACCACACACACACAAAAAAAACCGTACCCTCCAGCTACTAATTATAATGCTAACTTGCAAAATTTCCCTGCATTTTAAACCAATGGAAAAATGGTGGTGGGATGATACTTAGAAGAATGGCTTCTTGTCAGTCTCCACTAACAAAAATAGGCAACACCAAGTCAGCTACGCCTCAGCATAGTTATGTCCGTCGCAGCCTTCTTGGGTTTCAGGAGGCACAAACACACGTTATCACAATTATGGTGAAACGCTGAACACCTGCAAATAATTTTCAACATGGTGGTTAATGGAAAAGCTCTGCGACATACTTCTTGGAACAAGCCAGTTACCTGTTCCCACGCAAAGAGGTGTATATAGAACCATGGTGGAATCCCAGCTGATGAAGCAAAGGATTCTTAAAGGAATGAGATGACCATGCGGATCCTGTTTAATTCTCTGAAACAGAATCCGCACTTTTCGCCTGCCAAACACATGCCCACTACTCTTCTCTGGGGATAATAAAAACAAACCAGCGATCTGACAGAGGGCCTGAACACCCATCCTGACCGACCCCACAAAACAAAAAAGTACCCTCCAGCTACTAATTATAATGCCAAATTGCAAAATTTCCCTGCATTTTAAACAATGGAGAAATGATGGTGGGATGATACTTAGAAGAATGGCTTCTTGTCAGTCTCCACTGACAAAAATAGGCAACACCAAGTCAGCTACGCCTGAGCATTGTTATGTCCGTAGCAGCCATATTTGGTTTCAGTAGCCACATAAACACGTTATCACATTATGGAGAAACGCTGAAAACCTGCAAAGGATTTTCAACATACTGGTTAATTGAAAAGCTCTGAGGCATACTTCTTGGAACAAGCCAGTTACCTGTTCCCACGCAAAGAGGAGTATATAGAACCATGGTAAATTCCCAGCTCATGAAGCAAAGGATTCTTAAAGGAACGGGATTACCATGCGGATCCTGTTTAATTCTCTGAAACAGATCCGCAGTTTTCACCTGCCATACTAATACCCACTTCTCCTCTCTGGGGATAATAAAAACAAACCAGCGAACTGACAGAGGGCCTGACCAACACATCCACACCAACCCCACAGGAAAAAAAAAAAAATAAAAACACCGTAGCCTCCAGCTACTAATTATAATGCTAACTTGCAAAATTTTCCTGCATTTTTAAACAATGGAAAAATGATGGTGAGATGATACTTACAAGAATGGATTCTTGTCAGTCTCCACTAACAAAAATAGGCAAAACCAAGTCAGCTACTCCTCAGCATAATTATGTCCGTCGCAGCCTTCTTGGGTTTCAGGAGGCACAAACACACGTTATCACAATTATGGTGAAACGCTGAACACCTGCAAATAATTTTCAACATAGTGGTTAATTGAAAAGCTCTGCGGCATACTTCTTGGAACAAGGCAGTTACCTGCTCCGACGCAAAGAGGAGTACAGAGAACCATGGTGGATTTCCAGCTGATGAAGTAAAGGATTATTAAAGGAACGGAATGACCATGGGGATCATCGTTAATTCTCTGAAACAGAATCCTCCCTTTTCACCTGCCAAACACATGCCCACTTCTCCTCTCTGGGGATAATAAAAACTAACCAGCGAACTGACAGAGGGCCTGACCCCCCCATCCACATCGACCACACACACAAAAAAAAACGTACCCTCCAGCTACTAATTATAATGCTAACTTGCAAAATTTCCCTGCATTTTAAAACAATGGAAAAATGGTGGTGGGATCATACTTAGAAGAATGGCTTCTTGTCAGTCTCTACTAACAAAAATAGGCAACACCAAGTCAGCTACTCCTCAGCATAGTTATGTCCCTAGCAGCCATATTTGGTTTCAGAAAGCACATACACACGTAATCACAATTATGGTGAAACGCTGAAAACCCGCAAAGGATTGTCAACATACTGGTTAATTTGAAAATTCTCCAGCATAATTCTTGGAACAAGCCAGGTACCTGTTCCTACGCAAAGGGGTGTATATAGAACCATGGTGGAATCCCAGCTGATGAAGCAAAGGATTCTTAAAGGAATGAGATGACCATGCGGATCCTGTTTAATTCTCTGAAACAGAATCCGCACTTTTCACCTGCCAAACACATGCCCACTACTCTTCTCTGGGGATAATAAAAACAAACCAGCGATCTGACAGAGAGCCTGAACACCCATCCTGACCGACCCCACAAAACAAAAAAGTACCCTCCAGCTACTAATTATAATGCCAATTTGCAAAATTTCCCTGCATTTTTAAACAATGGAGAAATGATGGTGGGATGATACCTAGAGGAATGGCTTCTTGTCAGTCTCCACTGACAAAAATAGGCAACACCAAGTCAGCTACGCCTCAGCATAGTTATGTCCGTAGCAGCCATATTTGGTTTCAGTAGGCACATACACACGTTATCACAATTACGGTGAAACGCTGAAAACCTGCAAAGGATTTTCAACATACTGGTTAATTGAAAAGCTCTGAGGCATACTTCTTGGAACAATCCAGTTACCTGTTCGCACGCAAAGAGGAGTATATAGAACCATGGTGGATTCCCAGCTCATGAAGCAAAGGATTCTTAAAGGAACGGGATTACCATGCGGATCATGTTGAATTCTCTGAAACAGATCCGCAGTTTTCACCTGCCATACTAATACCCACTTCTCCTCTCTGGGGATGATAAAAACAAACCAGCGAACTGACAGAGGGCCTGACCAACACATCCACACCGACCCCACAGGAAAAAAAAAAAAAAAACACCGTAGCCTCCAGCTACTAATTATAATGCTAACTTGCAAAATTTCCCTGCATTTTAAAACAATGGAAAAATGGTGGTGGGATGATTCTTAGAAGAATGGCTTCTTGTCAGTCTCCACTAACAAAAATAGGCAACACCAAGTCAGCTACTCCTCAGCATAGTTATGTCCGTCGCAGCCTTCTTGGGTTTCAGGAGGCACAAACACACGTTATCACAATTATGGTGAAACGCTGAACACCGGCAAATAATTTTCAACGTACTGGTTAATTGAAAAGCTCTGCGGCATACTTCTTGGAACAAGCCAGTTACCTGTTCCCACGCAAACAGGAGTATATAGAACCATGGTGGATTTCCAGCTGATGAAGTAAAGGATTATTAAAGGAACGGGATGACCATGGGGATCATCGTTAATTCTCTGAAACAGAATCCGCCCTTTTCACCTGCCAAACACATGCCCACTTCTCCTCTCTGGGAATAATGAAAACTAACCAGCGAACTGACAGAGGGCCTGACCACCCCCCCATCCACATCGACCACACACAAAAAAAAAACCGAACCCTCCAGCTACTAATTATAATGCTAACTTGCAAAATTTCCCTGCATTTTAAAACAATGGAAAAATGGTGGTGGGATGATACTTAGAAGAATGGCTACTTGTCAGTCTCCACTAACAAAAATAGGCAACACCAAGTCAGCTACTCCTCAGCATAGTTATGTCCGTCGCAGCCTTCTTGGGTTTCAGGAGGCACAAACACACGTTATCACAATTATGGTGAAACGCTGAACACCTGCAAATAATTTTCAACGTAGTGGTTAATTGAAAAGCTCTGCGGCATACTTCTTGGAACAAGGCAGTTACCTGTTCCCACGCAAAGAGGACTATATAGAACCATGGTGGATTTCCAGCTGATGAAGTAAAGGATTATTAAAGGAACGGGATGACCATGGGGATTATCGTTAATTCTCTGAAACAGAATCTGCCCTTTTCACCTGCCAAACACATGCCCACTTCTCCTCTCTGGGGATAATAAAAACTAACCAGCGAACTGACAGAGGGCCTGATCCCCCCCCATCCACATCGACCACACACACAAAAAAAAAAACCGTACCCTCCAGCTACTAATTATAATGCTAACTTGCAAAATTTCCCTGCATTTAAAACAATGGAAAAATGGTGGTGGGATGATACTTAGAATAATGGCTTCTTGTCTGTCTCCACTAACAAAAATAGGCAACACCAAGTCAGCTACTCCTCAGCATAGTTATGTCCGTCGCAGCCTTCTTGGGTTTCAGGAGGGACGTACAAACGTTATCACAATTATGGTGAAACGCTGAAAACCTGCAAATAATTTTCAACGTACTGGTTAATTTGAAAACGCTCCACCATAATTCTTGGAAAAAGCCAGGTACCTGTGCCCACGCAAAGAGGTGTATATTGAAACATGGTGGAATCCCAGCTGATGAAGCAAAGGATTCTTAAAGGAATAAGATGACAATGCGGATCCTGTTTAATTCTCTGAAACAGAATCCGCACTTTTCGCCTGCCTAAAACATGCCCACTACTCTTCTCTGGGGATAATAAAAACAAACCAGCGATCTGACAGAGGGCCTGAACACCCATCCTGACCGACCCCACAAAACAAAAAAAGTACCCTCCAGCTACTAATTATAATGCCAATTTGCAAAATTTCCCTGCATTTTTAAACAATGGAGAAATGGTGGTGGGATGATACTTAGAAGAATGGCTTCTTGTCAGTCTCCACTGACAAAAATAGGCAACACCAAGTCAGCTACGCCTCAGCATAGTTATGTCCGTAGCAGCCATATTTGGTTTCAGTAGGCACATACACACGTTATCACAATTATGGTGAAACGCTGAAAACCTGCAAAGGATTTTCAACATACTGGTTAATTGAAAAGCTCTGAGGCATACTTCTTGGAACAAGCCAGTTACCTGTTCCCACGCAAAGAGGAGTATATAGAACCATGGTGGATTCCCAGCTCATGAAGCAAAGGATTCTTAAAGGAACGGGATTACCATGCGGATCCTGTTGAATTCTCTGAAACAGATCCGCAGTTTTCACCTGCCATACTAACACCCACTTCTCCTCTCTGGGGATAATAAAAAAAAACCAGAGAACTGACAGAGGGCCTGACCAACACATCCACACCGACCCCACAGGAAAAAAAAAAACAAAAAACACCGTAGCCTCCAGCTACTAATTATAATGCTAACTTGCAAAATTTTCCTGCATTTTTAAACAATGGAAAAATGATGGTGAGATGATACTTACAAGAATGGATTCTTGTCAGTCTCCACTAACAAAACTAGGCATAACCAAGTCAGCTACGCCTCAGCATAGTTATGTCCGTCGCAGCCTTTTGGGTTTCAGGAGGCACAAACACACGTTATCACAATTATGGTGAAAGGCTGAACACCTGCAAATAATTTTCAACGTAGTGGTTAATTGAAAAGCTCTGCGGCATACTTCTTGGAACAAGCCAGTTACCTATTCCCACGCAAAGAGGAGTATAGAGAACCATGGTGGATTTCCAGCTGATGAAGTAAAGGATTATTAAAGGAACGGGATGACCATGGGGATCATCGTTAATTCTCTGAAACAGAATCTGCCCTTTTCACCTGCCAAACACATGCCCACTTCTCCTCTCTGGGGATAATAAAAACTAACCAGCGAACTGACAGAGGGCCTGACCCCCACCATCCACATCGACCACACAAAAAAAAAAAAACCGTACCCTCCAGCTACTAATTATAATGCTAACTTGCAAAATTTCCCTGCATTTTAAACCAATGGAAAAATGGTGGTGGGATGATACTTGCAAGAATGGATTCTTGTCAGTCTCCACTAACAAAAATAGGCAACACCAAGTCTGCTACTCCTCAGCATAGTTATGTCCGTCGCAGCCTTCTTGGGTTTCAGGAGGCACAAACACACGTTATCACAATTATGGTGAAACGCTGAACACCTACAAATAATTTTCAACGTACTGGTTAATTTGAAAACTCTCCAGCATACTTCTTGGAACAAGCCAGGTACCTGTGCCCACGCATAGAGGAGTATATAGAAACATGGTGGAATCCCAGCTGAGGAAGCAAAGGATAATTAAACGAACGGGATGACCATGGGGATCATCGTTAATTCTCCGAAACAGAATCCTCCCTTTTCACCTGCCAAACACATGCCCACTTCTCCTCTCTGGGGATAATAAAAACTAACCAGCGAACAGACAGAGGGCCTGACCCCCCCCATCCACATCGACCACACACAAAAAAAATACCGTATCCTCCAGCTACTAATTATGATGCTAACTTTCAAAATTTACCTGCATTTTAAAACAATGGAAAAATGGTGGTGGGATGATACTTAGAAGAATGGCTTCTTGTCAGTCTCCACTAACAAAAATAGGCAACACCAAGTCAGCTACTCCTCAGCATAGTTATGTCCATCGCAGCCTTCTTGGATTTCAGGAGGCACAAACAAAGGTTCTCACAATTATGGTGAAACGCTGAACACCTGCAAATAATTTTCAACGTAGTGGTTAATTGAAAAGCTCTGCGGCATACTTCTTGGAACAAGGCAGTTACCTGTTCCCACGCAAAGAGGAGTATAGAGAACCATGGTGGATTTCCAGCTGATGAAGTAAAGGATTATTAAAGCAACGGGATGACCATGGGGATCATCGTTAATTCTCTGAAACAGAATCCGCCCTTTTCACCTGCCAAACACATGCCCACTTCTCCTCTCTGGGGATAACAAAAACTAACCAGCGAACTGACAGAGGGCCTGACCCCCCCATCCACATCGACCACACACAAAAAAAAAAAACCGTACCCTCCAGCTACTAATTATAATGCTTACTTGCAAAATTTCCCTGCATTTTAAAACAATGGAAAAATGGTTGTGGGATGATACTTAGAAGAATGGCTTCTTGTCAGTCTCCACTAACAAAAATAGGCAACACCAAGTCAGCTACTCCTCAGCATAGTTATGTCCATCGCAGCCTTCTTGGGTTTCAGGAGGGACACACAAACGTTATCAAAATTATGGTGAAACGCTGAAAACCTGCAAATAATTTTCAACGTACTGCTTAATTTGAAAACTCTCCAGCATAGTTCTTGGAACAAGCCAGGTACCTGTGCCCACGCATAGAGGAGTATATAGAAACATGGTGGAATCCCAGCTGATGAAGCAAAGTATTCTTAAAGGAATGAGATGACCATGCGGATCCTGTTTAATTCTCTGAAACAGAATCCGCACTTTTCACCTGCCAAACACATGCCCACTACTCTTCTCTGGGGATAATAAAAACAAACCAGCGATCTGACAGAGGGCCTGAACACCCATCCTGACCTACCCCACAAAACCAAAAAGTACCCTCGAGCTACTAATTATAATGCTAACTTGCAAAATTTTCCTGCATATTTAAACAATGGAAAAATGATCGTGAGATGATACTTAGAAGAACGGATTCTTGTCAGTCTCCACTAACAAAAATAGGCAAAACCAAGTCAGCTACGCCTCAGCATAGTTATGTCCGTCGCAGTCATCTTGGGTTTCAGGAGGCACAAACACACGTTATCACAATTATGGTGAAACGCTGAACACCTGCAAAGGATTTTCAACGTAGTGGTTAATTGAAAAGCTCTGCGGCATACTTCTTGGAATAAGGCAGTTACCTTCTCCCACGCAAAGAGGAGTATATAGAACCATGGTGGATTTCGAGCTGATAAAGTAAAGGATTATTAAAGGAACGGGATGACCGTGGGGATCATCGTTAATTCTCTGAAACAGAATCCGCCCTTTTCACCTGCGAAACACATGCCCACTTCTCCTCTCTGGGGATAATAAAAACTAACCAGCGAACTGACAGAGGGCCTGACAACCCCCCCATCCACATCGACCAAACAAAAAAAAAAAAACCGTACCCTTCAGCTACTAATTATAATGCTAACTTGCAAAATTTCCCTGCATTTTAAAACAATGGAAAAATCGTGGTGGGATGATACTTAGAAGAATGGCTTCTTGTCAGTCTCCACTAACAAAAATAGGCAACACCAAGTCAGCTACTCCTCAGCATAGTTATGTCCGTCGCAGCCTTCTTGGATTTCAGGAGGGACATACAAACGTTATCAAAATTATGGTGAAACGCTGAAAACCTGCAAATAATTTTCAACGTACTGGTTAATTTGAAAACTCTCCAGCATAATTCTTGGAACAAGCCAGGTACCTGTGCCCACGCATAGACGAGGATATAGAAACATGGTGGAATCCCAGCTGATGAAGCAAAGGATTCTTAAAGCAATAAGATGACCATGCGGATCCTGTTTAATTCTCTGAAACAGAATCCGCACTTTTCACCTGCCAAACACATGCCCACTACTCTTCCCTCCGGATAATAAAAACAAACCAGCGATCTGACAGAGGGCCTGAACACCCATCCTGACCGACCCCACAAAACAAAAAAGTACCCTCCAACTACTAATTATAATGCCAATTTGCAAAATTTCCCTACATTTTTAAAAAATGGAGAAATGATGGTGGGATGATACTTAGAAGAATGGCTTCTTGTCAGTCTCCACTGACAAAAATAGGCAACACCAAGTCAGCTACGCCTCAGCATAGTTATGTCCGTCGCAGCCATATTTGGTTTCAGTAGGCACATACACACGTTATCACAATTATGGTGAAACGCTGGAAACCTGCAAAGGATTGTCAACATACTGGTTAATTGAAAAGCTCTGAGGCATACTTCTTGGAACTAGCCAGTTTCCTGTGCCCACGCATAGACAAGTATATAGAACCATGGTGGATTCCCATCTGATGAACCAAAGGATTCTTAAAGGAACGGGATTACCATGCGGATCCTGTTTAATTCTCTGAAACAGATCCGCAGTTGTAACCTGCCATACTAATACCCACTTCTTCTCTCTGGGGATAATAAAAACCAACTGGGGTACTGACAGAGGGCCTGACCAACACATCCACACCGACCCCAGAGGAAAAAAAAAAAAAAAACACCGTAGCCTCCAGCTACTAATTATAATGCAAACTTGCAAAATTTCCCTGCATTTTAAAACAATGGATAAATGGTGGTGGGATGATGCTTAGAAGAATGGCTTCTTGTCAGTCTCCACTAACAAAAATAGGCAACACCAAGTCAGCTACTGCTCAGCATAGTTATGTCCGTCGCAGCCTTCTTGGGTTTCAGCAGGCACAAACAAAGGTTCTCACAATTATGGTGAAACGCTGAACACCTGCAAATAATTTTCAACGTAGTGGTTAATTGAAAAGCTCTGCGGCAAACTTCTTGGAACAAGGCAGTTACCTGTTCCCACGCAAAGAGGAGTATAGAGAACTATGGTGGATTTCCAGCTGATGAAATAAAGGATTATTAAAGGAACGAGATGACCATGGGGATCATCGTTAACTCTCTGAAACAGAATCCGCCCTTTTCACCTACCAAACACATGCCCACTTCTGCTCTCTGGGGATAATAAAAACTAACCAGCGAACTGACAGAGGGCCTGACCCCCACCATCCACATCAACCACACACAAAAAAAAAAAAAACGTACCCTCCAGCTACTGATTATAATGCTAACTTGCAAAATTTCCCTGCATTTTAAAACAATGGAAAATGGTGGTGGGATGATACTTAGAAGAAAGGCTTCTTTTCAGTCTCCACTAACAAAAATAGGCAACACCAAGTCAGCTACTCCTCAGCATAGCTATGTCCATCGCAGCCTTCTTGGGTTTCAGGAGGCACAAACACACGTTATCACAATTATGGTGAAACGCTGAACACCTGCAAATAATTTTCAACGTAGTGATTAATTGAAAAGCTCTGCGGCAAACTTCTTGGAACAAGGCAGTTACCTGTTCCCACGCAAAGATGACTATATAGAACCATGGTGGATTTCCATCTGATGAAGTAAAGGATTATTAAAGGAACGGGATGACCATGGGGATCATCGTTAATTCTCTGAAACAGAATCCGCCGTTTTCACCTGCCAAACACATGCCCACTTCTCCTCTCTGGGGATAATAAAAACAAACCAGCGAACTGACAGAGGGCCTGAACCCCCCATCCACATCGACCACACACAAAAAAAAAAACCGTACCCTCCAGCTACTAATTATAATGCTAACGTGCAAAATTTCCCTGCATTTTAAAACAATGGAAAAATGGTGGTGGGATGATACTTAGAAGAATGGCTTCTTGTCAGTCTCCACTAACAAAAATAGGCAACACCAAGTCAGCTACTCCTCAGCATAGCTATGTCCATCCCAGCCTTATTGGGTTTCAGGAGGCACAAACAAACGTTATCACAATTATGGTGAAACGCTGAACACCTGCAAATAATTTTCAACGTAGTGGTTAATTGAAAAGCTCTGCGGCATACTTCTTGGAACAAGGTAGTTACCTGTTCCCACGGAAAGAGGAGTATAGAGAACCATGGTGGATTGCCAGCTGATGAAGTAAAGGATTATTAAAGGAACGGGATGACCATGGGGATCATCGTTAATTCTCTGAAACAGAATCCTCCCTTTTCACCTGCCAAACACATGCCCACTTCTCCTTTCTGGGGATAATAAAAACTAACCAGCGAACTGACAGAGGGCCTACCCCCCCATCCACATCGACCACACACCAAAAAAAAACCGTACCCTCCAGCTACTAACTATAATGGTAACTTGCAAAATTTCCCTGCATTTTAAAACAATGGAAAAATGGTGGTGGGATGATACTTAGAAGAATGGCTTCTTGTCAGTCTCCACTAACAAAAATAGGCAAAACCAAGTCAGCTACGCCTCAGCATAGTTATGTCGGTCGCAGCCTTCTTGGGTTTCAGGAGGCACAAACAAACGTTATCACAATTATGGTGAAACGCTGAACACCTGCAAATAATTTTCAACGTACTGGTTAATTGAAAAGCTCTGTGGCATACTTCTTGGAACAAGGCAGGTACCTGTTCCCACGCAAAGAGGAGTATATAGAACCATGGTGGATTTCCAGCTGATCAAGTAAAGGATTATTAAAGGAACGGGATGACCATGGGGATCATCGTTAATTCTCTGAAACAGAATCCGCCCTTTTCACCTGCCAAACACATGCCCACTTCTCGTCTCTGGGGATAATAAAAACTAACCAGCAAACTGACAGAAGGCCTGACCCCCACCATCCACATCGACCACAAAAAAAAAAAAAAACCGTACCCTCCAGCTACTAATTATAATGCTAACTTGCAAAATTTCCCTACATTTTAAAACAATGGAAAAATGGTGGTGGGATGATACTTAGAAGAATGGCTTCTTGTCAGTCTCCACTAACAAAAATAGGCAAAACCAAGTCAGCTACGCCTCAGCATAGTTATGTCCGTAGCAGCCATATTTGGTTTCAGTAGGCACATACACACGTTATCACAATTATGGTGAAACGCTGAAAACCTGCAAAGGATTGTCAACATACTGGTTAATTGAAAAGCTCTGAGGCATACTTCTTGGAACTAGCCAGTTTCCTGTGCCCACGCATAGACAAGTATATAGAACCAAAGTGGATTCCCAGCTCATGAAGCAAAGGATTCTTAAAGGAAAGGGATTACCATGCGGATCCTGTTTAATTCTCTGAAACAGTTCCACAGTTTTCACCTGCCATACTAATACCAACTTCTCCTCTCTGGGGATAATAAAAACCAACTGGGGAACTGACAGAGGGCCTGACCAACACATCCACACCGACCCCACAGGAAAAAAAAAAAAAAAAAAAAACACCGTAGCCTCCAGCTACTAATTATAATGCTAACTTGCAAAATTTTCCTGCATTTTTAAACAATGGAAAAATGATGGTGAGATGATACTTACAAGAATGGATTCTTGTCAGTCTCCACTAACAAAAATAGGCAAAACGAAGTCAGCTACGCCTCAGCATAGTTATGTCCGTCGCAGCCTTCTTGCGTTTCAGGAGGCACAAACAAACGTTATCACAATTATGGTGAAACGCTGAACACCTGCAAATAATTTTCAACGTACTGGTTAATTGAAAAGCTCTGCGGCATACTTCTTGGAACAAGGCAGGTACCTGTTCCCACGCAAAGAGGAGTATATAGAACCATGGTGGATTTCCAGCTGATGAAGTAAAGGATTATTAAAGGAACGGGATTACCATGGGGATCATCGTTAATTCTCTGAAACAGAATCCGCCCTTTTCACCTGCCAAACACATGCCCACTTCTCCTCTCTGGGGATAATAAAAACTAACCAGCGAACTGACAGAAGGCCTGACCCCCAGCATCCACATCGACCTCAAAAAAAAAAAAAAACCGTACCCTTCAGCTACTAATTATAATGCTAACTTGCAAAATTTCCCTGCATTTTAAAACAATGGAAAAATGGTGGTGGGATGATACTTAGAAGAATGGCTTCTTGTCAGTCTCCACTAACAAAAATAGGCAACACCAAGTCAGCTGCTCCTCAGCATCGTTATGTCCGTCGCAGCATTCTTGGGTTTCAGGAGGCACAAACAAAGGTTCTCACAATTATGGTGAAACGCTGAACACCTGCAAATAATTTTCAACGTAGTGGTTAATTGAAAAGCTCTGCGGCATACTTCTTGGAACAAGGCAGTTACCTGTTCCCACGCAAAGAGGAGTATAGAGAACCATGGTGGATTTCCAGCTGATGAAGTAAAGGATTATTAAAGGAACGGGATGACCATGGGGATCATCGTTAATTCTCTGAAACAGAATCCGCCCTTTTCACCTGCCAAACACATGCCCACTTCTCCTCTCTGGGGATAATAAAAACTAACCAGCGAACTGACAGAGGGCCTGACCCCCCACCATCCACATCGACCAGACACACAAAAAAAACCGTACCCTCCAGCTACTAATTATAATGCTAACTTGCAAAATTTCCCTGCATTTTAAAACAATGGAAAAATGGTGGTGGGATGATACTTAGAAGAATGGCTTCTTGTTAGTCTCCACTAACAAAAATAGGCAACACCAAGTCAGCTACGCCTCAGCATAGTTATGTCCGTCGCAGTCTTCTTGGGTTTCAGGAGGCACAAACACACGTTATCACAATTATGGTGAAACGCTGAACACCTGCAAATAATTTTCAACGTACTGGTTAATTGAAAAGCTCTGCGGCATACTTCTTGGAACAAGCCAGTTACCTGTTCCCACGCAAAGAGGAGTATATAGAACCATGCTGGATTTCCAGCTGATGAAGTAAAGGATTATTAAAGGAACGGGATGACCATGGGGATCATCGTTAATTCTCTGAAACAGAATCCGCCCTTTTCACCTGCCAAACACATGCCCACTTCTCCTCTCTGGGGATAATAAAAACTAACCAGCGAACTGACAGAGGGCCTGACCCCCCCATCCACATCGACCACACACAAAAAAAAAACCGTACCCTCCAGCTACTAATTATAATGCTAACTTGCAAAATTTCCCTGCATTTTAAAACAATGGAAAAATGGTGGTGGGATAATACTTAGAAGAATGGCTTCTTGTCAGTCTCTACTAACAAAAATAGGCAACACCAAGTCAGCTACTCCTCAGCATAGTTATGTCCCTAGGAGCCATATTTGGTTTCAGAAAGCACATACACACGTTATCACAATTATTGTGAAACGCTGAAAACCTGCAAAGGATTGTCAACATACTGGTTAATTTGAAAATTCTCCAGCATAATTCTTGGAACAAGCCAGGTACCTGTTCCTACGCAAGGGGTGTATATAGAACCATGGTGGAATCCCAGCTGATGAAGCAAAGGATTCTTAAAGGAATGAGATGACCATGCGGATCCTGTTTAATTCTCTGAAACAGAATCCGCACTTTTCACCTGCCAAACACATGCCCACTACTCTTCTCTGGGGATAATAAAAACAAACCAGCGATCTGACAGAGGGCCTGAACACCCATCCTGACCGACCCCACAAAACAAAAACGTACCCTCCAGCTACTAAATATAATGCCAATTTGCAAAATTTCCCTGCATTTTTAAACAATGGGGAAATGATGGTGGGATGATACTTAGAAGAATGGCTTCTTGTCAGTCTCCACTGACAAAAATAGGCAACACCAAGTCAGCTACGCCTCAGCATAGTTATGTTCGTAGCAGCCATATTTGGTTTCAGTAGGCACATACACACGTTATCACAATTATGGTGAAACGCTGAAAACCTGCAAAGGATTGTCAACATACTGGTTAATTGAAAAGCTCTGAGGCATACTTCTTGGAACTAGCCAGTTTCCTGTGCCCACGCATAGACAAGTATATAGAACCATGGTGGATTCCCAGCTCATGAAGCAAAGGATTCTTAAAGGAACGGGATTACCATGCGGATCCTGTTTAATTCTCTGAAACAGATCCACAGTTTTCACCTGCCATACTAATACCAACTTCTCCTCTCTGGGGATAATAAAAACCAACCGGGGAACTGACAGAGGGCCTGACCAACACATCCACACCGACCCCACAGGAAAAAAGAAAAAAAAAAAAAAAAAAACACCGTAGCCTCCAGCTACTAATTATAATGCTAACTTGCAAAATTTCCCTGCATTATTAAACAATGGAAAAATGATGGTGACATGATACTTACAAGAATGGATTCTTGTCAGTCTCCACTAACAAAAATAGGCAATACCAAGTCAGCTACGCCTCAGCATAGTTATGTCCATCGCAGCCTTCTTGGGTTTCAGGAGGCACAAACAAACGTTATCACAATTATGGTGAAACGCTGAACACCTGCAAATAATTTTCAACGTACTGGTTAATTGAAAAGCTCTGCGGCATACTTCTTGGAACAAGGCAGGTACCTGTTCCCATACAAAGAGGAGTATAGAGAACCATGGTGGATTTCCAGCTGATGATGTAAAGGATTATTAAAGGAACGGGATGACCATGGGGATCATCGTTAATTCTCTGAAACAGAATCCGCCCTTTTCACCTGCCAAACACATGCCCACTTCTCCTCTCTGGGGATAATAAAAACTAACCAGCGAACTGACAGAGGGCCTGACCCCCCCGATCCACATCGACCACACACAAAAAAAAAAAACCGTACCCTCCAGCTACTAATTATAATGCTAACTTGCAAAATTTCCCTGCATTTTAAAACAATGGAAAAATGGTCGTGGGATCATACATAGAAGAATGGCTCTTGTCTGTCTCCACTAACAAAAATAGGCAACACCAAGTCAGCTACTCCTCAGCATAGTTATGTCCGTCGCAGCCTTCTTGGGTTTCAGGAAGCACAAACAAAGGTTCTCACAATTATGGTGAAACGCTGAACACTTGCAAATAATTTTCAACGTAGTGGTTAATTGAAAAGCTCTGCGGCATACTTCTTGGAACAAGGCAGTTACCTGTTCCCACGCAAAGAGGAGTATATAGAACCATGGTGGATTTCCAGCTGATGAAGTAAAGGATTATTAAAGAAACGGGATGACCATGGGGATCATCGTTAATTCTCTGAAACGGAATCCGCCCTTTTCACCTGACAAACACATGCCCACTTCTCCTCTCTGGGGATAATATAAACTAACCAGCGAACTCACAGAGGGCCTGACCACCCCCCCCCATCCACATCGACCACACACACACAAAAAAAACCGTACCCTCCAGCTACTAATTATAATGCTAACTTGCAAAATTTCCCTGCATTTTAAACCAATGGAAAAATGGTGGTGGGATGATACTTAGAAGAATGGCTTCTTGTCAGTCTCCACTAACAAAAATAGGCAACACCAAGTCAGCTACTCCTCAGCATAGTTATGTCCGTCGCAGCCTTCTTGGGTTTCAGGAGGCACAAACACACGTTATCACAATTATGGTGAAACGCTGAACACCTGCAAATAATTTTCAACATGGTGGTTAATGGAAAAGCTCTGCGACATACTTCTTGGAACAAGCCAGTTACCTGTTCCCACGCAAAGAGGTGTATATAGAACCATGGTGGAATCCCAGCTGATGAAGCAAAGTATTCTTAAAGGAATGAGATGACCATGCGGATCCTGTTTAATTCTCTGAAACAGAATCCGCACTTTTCGCCTGCCAAACACATGCCCACTACTCTTCTCTGGGGATAATAAAAACAAACCAGCGATCTGACAGAGGGCCTGAACACCCATCCTGACCGACCCCACAAAACAAAAAAGTACCCTCCAGCTACTAATTATAATGCCAAATTGCAAAATTTCCCTGCATTTTAAACAATGGAGAAATGATGGTGGGATGATACTTAGAAGAATGGCTTCTTGTCAGTCTCCACTGACAAAAATAGGCAACACCAAGTCAGCTACGCCTGAGCATTGTTATGTCCGTAGCAGCCATATTTGGTTTCAGTAGCCACATAAACACGTTATCACATTATGGAGAAACGCTGAAAACCTGCAAAGGATTTTCAACATACTGGTTAATTGAAAAGCTCTGAGGCATACTTCTTGGAACAAGCCAGTTACCTGTTCCCACGCAAAGAGGAGTATATAGAACCATGGTAAATTCCCAGCTCATGAAGCAAAGGATTCTTAAAGGAACGGGATTACCATGCGGATCCTGTTTAATTCTCTGAAACAGATCCGCAGTTTTCACCTGCCATACTAATACCCACTTCTCCTCTCTGGGGATAATAAAAACAAACCAGCGAACTGACAGAGGGCCTGACCAACACATCCACACCAACCCCACAG
This sequence comes from Eulemur rufifrons, assembly GCF_041146395.1. Lineage (NCBI taxonomy): Eukaryota > Metazoa > Chordata > Mammalia > Primates > Lemuridae > Eulemur > Eulemur rufifrons. The sequence goes on along the minus strand of NC_090984.1, from coordinate 2,780,890 downwards.
GAAAAAAAAAAAAAAAAAAACACCGTAGCCTCCAGCTACTAATTATAATGCTAACTTGCAAAATTTTCCTGCATTTTTAAACAATGGAAAAATGATGGTGAGATGATACTTACAAGAATGGATTCTTGTCAGTCTCCACTAACAAAAATAGGCAAAACCAAGTCAGCTACTCCTCAGCATAATTATGTCCGTCGCAGCCTTCTTGGGTTTCAGGAGGCACAAACACACGTTATCACAATTATGGTGAAACGCTGAACACCTGCAAATAATTTTCAACATAGTGGTTAATTGAAAAGCTCTGCGGCATACTTCTTGGAACAAGCCAGTTACCTGTTCCCACGCAAAGAGGAGTATATAGAACCATGCTGGATTTCCAGCTGATGAAGTAAAGGATTATTAAAGGAACGGGATGACCATGGGGATCATCGTTAATTCTCTGAAACAGAATCCGCCCTTTTCACCTGCCAAACACATGCCCACTTCTCCTCTCTGGGGATAATAAAAACTAACCAGCGAACTGACAGAGGGCCTGAACCCCCCATCCACATCGACCACACACAAAAAAAAAAACCGTACCCTCCAGCTACTAATTATAATGCTAACGTGCAAAATTTCCCTGCATTTTAAAACAATGGAAAAATGGTGGTGGGATGATACTTAGAAGAATGGCTTCTTGTCAGTCTCTACTAACAAAAATAGGCAACACCAAGTCAGCTACTCCTCAGCATAGTTATGTCCCTAGGAGCCATATTTGGTTTCAGAAAGCACATACACACGTTATCACAATTATTGTGAAACGCTGAAAACCTGCAAAGGATTGTCAACATACTGGTTAATTTGAAAATTCTCCAGCATAATTCTTGGAACAAGCCAGGTACCTGTTCCTACGCAAGGGGTGTATATAGAACCATGGTGGAATCCCAGCTGATGAAGCAAAGGATTCTTAAAGGAATGAGATGACCATGCGGATCCTGTTTAATTCTCTGAAACAGAATCCGCACTTTTCACCTGCCAAACACATGCCCACTACTCTTCTCTGGGGATAATAAAAACAAACCAGCGATCTGACAGAGGGCCTGAACACCCATCCTGACCGACCCCACAAAACAAAAACGTACCCTCCAGCTACTAAATATAATGCCAATTTGCAAAATTTCCCTGCATTTTTAAACAATGGGGAAATGATGGTGGGATGATACTTAGAAGAATGGCTTCTTGTCAGTCTCCACTGACAAAAATAGGCAACACCAAGTCAGCTACGCCTCAGCATAGTTATGTTCGTAGCAGCCATATTTGGTTTCAGTAGGCACATACACACGTTATCACAATTATGGTGAAACGCTGAAAACCTGCAAAGGATTGTCAACATACTGGTTAATTGAAAAGCTCTGAGGCATACTTCTTGGAACTAGCCAGTTTCCTGTGCCCACGCATAGACAAGTATATAGAACCATGGTGGATTCCCAGCTCATGAAGCAAAGGATTCTTAAAGGAACGGGATTACCATGCGGATCCTGTTTAATTCTCTGAAACAGATCCACAGTTTTCACCTGCCATACTAATACCAACTTCTCCTCTCTGGGGATAATAAAAACCAACCGGGGAACTGACAGAGGGCCTGACCAACACATCCACACCGACCCCACAGGAAAAAAGAAAAAAAAAAAAAAAAAAACACCGTAGCCTCCAGCTACTAATTATAATGCTAACTTGCAAAATTTCCCTGCATTTTTAAACAATGGAAAAATGATGGTGACATGATACTTACAAGAATGGATTCTTGTCAGTCTCCACTAACAAAAATAGGCAATACCAAGTCAGCTACGCCTCAGCATAGTTATGTCCATCGCAGCCTTCTTGGGTTTCAGGAGGCACAAACAAACGTTATCACAATTATGGTGAAACGCTGAACACCTGCAAATAATTTTCAACGTACTGGTTAATTGAAAAGCTCTGCGGCATACTTCTTGGAACAAGGCAGGTACCTGTTCCCACACAAAGAGGAGTATAGAGAACCATGGTGGATTTCCAGCTGATGATGTAAAGGATTATTAAAGGAACGGGATGACCATGGGGATCATCGTTAATTCTCTGAAACAGAATCCGCCCTTTTCACCTGCCAAACACATGCCCACTTCTCCTCTCTGGGGATAATAAAAACTAACCAGCGAACTGACAGAGGGCCTGACCCCCCCGATCCACATCGACCACACACAAAAAAAAAAAACCGTACCCTCCAGCTACTAATTATAATGCTAACTTGCAAAATTTCCCTGCATTTTAAAACAATGGAAAAATGGTCGTGGGATCATACATAGAAGAATGGCTCTTGTCTGTCTCCACTAACAAAAATAGGCAACACCAAGTCAGCTACTCCTCAGCATAGTTATGTCCGTCGCAGCCTTCTTGGGTTTCAGGAAGCACAAACAAAGGTTCTCACAATTATGGTGAAACGCTGAACACTTGCAAATAATTTTCAACGTAGTGGTTAATTGAAAAGCTCTGCGGCATACTTCTTGGAAAAAGGCAGTTACCTGTTCCCACGCAAAGAGGAGTATATAGAACCATGGTGGATTTCCAGCTGATGAAGTAAAGGATTATTAAAGAAACGGGATGACCATGGGGATCATCGTTAATTCTCTGAAACGGAATCCGCCCTTTTCACCTGACAAACACATGCCCACTTCTCCTCTCTGGGGATAATATAAACTAACCAGCGAACTCACAGAGGGCCTGACCACCCCCCCCATCCACATCGACCACACACACACAAAAAAAACCGTACCCTCCAGCTACTAATTATAATGCTAACTTGCAAAATTTCCCTGCATTTTAAACCAATGGAAAAATGGTGGTGGGATGATACTTAGAAGAATGGCTTCTTGTCAGTCTCCACTAACAAAAATAGGCAACACCAAGTCAGCTACGCCTCAGCATAGTTATGTCCGTCGCAGCCTTCTTGGGTTTCAGGAGGCACAAACACACGTTATCACAATTATGGTGAAACGCTGAACACCTGCAAATAATTTTCAACATGGTGGTTAATGGAAAAGCTCTGCGACATACTTCTTGGAACAAGCCAGTTACCTGTTCCCACGCAAAGAGGTGTATATAGAACCATGGTGGAATCCCAGCTGATGAAGCAAAGTATTCTTAAAGGAATGAGATGACCATGCGGATCCTGTTTAATTCTCTGAAACAGAATCCGCACTTTTCGCCTGCCAAACACATGCCCACTACTCTTCTCTGGGGATAATAAAAACAAACCAGCGATCTGACAGAGGGCCTGAACACCCATCCTGACCGACCCCACAAAACAAAAAAGTACCCTCCAGCTACTAATTATAATGCCAAATTGCAAAATTTCCCTGCATTTTAAACAATGGAGAAATGATGGTGGGATGATACTTAGAAGAATGGCTTCTTGTCAGTCTCCACTGACAAAAATAGGCAACACCAAGTCAGCTACGCCTGAGCATTGTTATGTCCGTAGCAGCCATATTTGGTTTCAGTAGCCACATAAACACGTTATCACATTATGGAGAAACGCTGAAAACCTGCAAAGGATTTTCAACATACTGGTTAATTGAAAAGCTCTGAGGCATACTTCTTGGAACAAGCCAGTTACCTGTTCCCACGCAAAGAGGAGTATATAGAACCATGGTAAATTCCTAGCTCATGAAGCAAAGGATTCTTAAAGGAACGGGATTACCATGCGGATCCTGTTTAATTCTCTGAAACAGATCCGCAGTTTTCACCTGCCATACTAATACCCACTTCTCCTCTCTGGGGATAATAAAAACAAACCAGCGAACTGACAGAGGGCCTGACCAACACATCCACACCAACCCCACAGGAAAAAAAAAAAAAAAAAAACACCGTAGCCTCCAGCTACTAATTATAATGCTAACTTGCAAAATTTTCCTGCATTTTTAAACAATGGAAAAATGATGGTGAGATGATACTTACAAGAATGGATTCTTGTCAGTCTCCACTAACAAAAATAGGCAAAACCAAGTCAGCTACTCCTCAGCATAATTATGTCCGTCGCAGCCTTCTTGGGTTTCAGGAGGCACAAACACACGTTATCACAATTATGGTGAAACGCTGAACACCTGCAAATAATTTTCAACATAGTGGTTAATTGAAAAGCTCTGCGGCATACTTCTTGGAACAAGGCAGTTACCTGCTCCTACGCAAAGAGGAGTACAGAGAACCATGGTGGATTTCCAGCTGATGAAGTAAAGGATTATTAAAGGAACGGGATGACCATGGGGATCATCGTTAATTCTCTGAAACAGAATCCGCCCTTTTCACCTGCCAAACACATGCCCACTTCTCCTCTCTGGGGATAATAAAAACTAACCAGCGAACTGACAGAGGGCCTGACCCCCCCATCCACATCGACCACACACACAAAAAAAAACGTACCCTCCAGCTACTAATTATAATGCTAACTTGCAAAATTTCCCTGCATTTTAAAACAATGGAAAAATGGTGGTGGGATCATACTTAGAAGAATGGCTTCTTGTCAGTCTCTACTAACAAAAATAGGCAACACCAAGTCAGCTACTCCTCAGCATAGTTATGTCCCTAGCAGCCATATTTGGTTTCAGAAAGCACATACACACGTTATCACAATTATGGTGAAACGCTGAAAACCCGCAAAGGATTGTCAACATACTGGTTAATTTGAAAATTCTCCAGCATAATTCTTGGAACAAGCCAGGTACCTGTTCCTACGCAAAGGGGTGTATATAGAACCATGGTGGAATCCCAGCTGATGAAGCAAAGGATTCTTAAAGGAATGAGATGACCATGCGGATCCTGTTTAATTCTCTGAAACAGAATCCGCACTTTTCACCTGCCAAACACATGCCCACTACTCTTCTCTGGGGATAATAAAAACAAACCAGCGATCTGACAGAGAGCCTGAACACCCATCCTGACCGACCCCACAAAACAAAAACGTACCCTCCAGCTACTAAATATAATGCCAATTTGCAAAATTTCCCTGCATTTTAAAACAATGGGGAAATGATGGTGGGATGATACTTAGAAGAATGGCTTCTTGTCAGTCTCCACTGACAAAAATAGGCAACACCAAGTCAGCTACGCCTCAGCATAGTTATGTTCGTAGCAGCCATATTTGGTTTCAGTAGGCACATACACACGTTATCACAATTATGGTGAAACGCTGAAAACCTGCAAAGTATTTTCAACATACTGGTTAATTGAAAAGCTCTGAGGCATACTTCTTGGAACTAGCCAGTTTCCTGTGCCCACGCATAGACAAGTATATAGAACCATGGTGGATTCCCAGCTCATGAAGCAAAGGATTCTTAAAGGAACGGGATTACCATGCGGATCCTGTTTAATTCTCTGAAACAGATCCACAGTTTTCACCTGCCATACTAATACCCACTTCTCCTCTCTGGGGATAATAAAAACCAACCGGGGAACTGACAGAGGGCCTGACCAACACATCCACACCGACCCCACAGGAAAAAAAAAAAAAAAAACACCGTAGCCTCCAGCTACTAATTATAATGCTAACTTGCAAAATTTCCCTGCATTTTTAAACAATGGAAAAATGATGGTGACATGATACTTACAAGAATGGATTCTTGTCAGTCTCCACTAACAAAAATAGGCAAAACCAAGCCAGCTACGCCTCAGCATAGTTTTGTCCGTCGCAGCCTTCTTGGGTTTCAGGAGGCACAAACAAACGTTATCACAATTATGGTGAAACGCTGAACACCTGCAAATAATTTTCAACGTACTGGTTAATTGAAAAGCTCTGCGGCATACTTCTTGGAACAAGGCAGGTACCTGTTCCCACGCAAAGAGGAGTATAGAGAACCATGGTGGATTTCCAGCTGATGATGTAAAGGATTATTAAAGGAACGGGATGACCTTGGGGATCATCGTTAATTCTCTGAAACAGAATCCGCCCTTTTCACCTGCCAAACACATGCCCACTTCTCCTCTCTGGGGATAATAAAAACTAACCAGCGAACTGACAGAGGGCCTGACCCCCCCCCCCATCCACATCGACCACACACAAAAAAAAAAAACCGTACCCTCCAGCTACTAATTATAATGCTAACTTGCAAAATTTCCCTGCATTTTAAAACAATGGAAAAATGGTCGTGGGATCATACATAGAAGAATGGCTCTTGTCTGTCTCCACTAACAAAAATAGGCAACACCAAGTCAGCTACTCCTCAGCATAGTTATGTCCGTCGCAGCCTTCTTGGGTTTCAGGAAGCACAAACAAAGGTTCTCACAATTATGGTGAAACGCTGAACACTTGCAAATAATTTTCAACGTAGTGGTTAATTGAAAAGCTCTGCGGCATACTTCTTGGAACAAGGCAGTTACCTGTTCCCACGCAAAGAGGAGTATAGAGAACCATGGTGGATTTCCAGCTGATGAAGTAAAGGATTATTAAAGGAACGGGATGACCTTGGGGATCATCGTTAATTCTCTGAAACAGAATCTGCCCTTTTCACCTGCCAAACACATGCCCACTTCTCCTCTCTGGGGATAATAAAAACTAACCAGCGAACTGACAGAGGGCCTGACCCCCACCATCCACATCGACCACACACAAAAAAAAAACCGTACCTTCCAGCTACTAATTATAATGCTAACTTGCAAAATTTCCCTGCATTTTAAACCAATGGAAAAATGGTGGTGGGATCATACTTAGAAGAATGGCTTCTTGTCAGTCTCCACTAACAAAAATAGGCAACACCAAGTAAGCTACTCCTCAGCATAGTTATGTCCGTCGCAGCCTTCTTGGGTTTCAGGAGGCACAAACACACGTTATCACAATAATAGTGAAACGCTGAACACCTGCAAATAATTTTCAACGTAGTGGTTAATTGAAAAGCTCTGCGGCATACTTCTTGGAACAAGGCAGTTACCTGTTCCCACGCAAAGAGGAGTATATAGAACCATGGTGGATTTCCAGCTGATGAAGTAAAGGATTATTAAAGAAACGGGATGACCATGGGGATCATCGTTAATTCTCTGAAACGGAATCCGCACTTTTCGCCTGCCAAACACATGCCCACTACTCTTCTCTGGGGATAATAAAAACAAACCAGCGATCTGACAGAGGGCCTGAACACCCATCCTGACCGACCCCACAAAACAAAAAAGTACCCTCCAGCTACTAATTATAATGCCAAATTGCAAAATATCCCTGCATTTTTAAACAATGCAGAAATGATGGTGGGATGATACTTAGAAGAATGGCTTCTTGTCAGTCTCCACTGACAAAAATAGGCAACACCAAGTCAGCTACGCCTGAGCATTGTTATGTCCGTAGCAGCCATATTTGGTTTCAGTAGCCACATAAACACGTTATCACATTATGGTGAAACGCTGAAAACCTGCAAAGGATTTTCAACATACTGGTTAATTGAAAAGCTCTGAGGCATACTTCTTGGAACAAGCCAGTTACCTGTTCCCACGCAAAGAGGAGTATATAGAACCATGGTGGATTCCCAGCTCATGAAGCAAAGGATTCTTAAAGGAACGGGATTACCATGCGGATCCTGTTTAATTCTCTGAAACACATCCGCAGTTTTCACCTGCCATACTAATACCCACTTCTCCTCTCTGGGGATAATAAAAACAAACCAGCGAACTGACAGAGGGCCTGACCAACACATCCACACCAACCCCACAGGAAAAAAAAAAAAAAAAAACACCGTAGCCTCCAGCTACTAAATATAATGCTAACTTGCAAAATTTTCCTGCATTTTTAAACAATGGAAAAATGATGGTGAGATGATACTTACAAGAATGGATTCTTGTCAGTCTCCACTAACAAAAATAGGCAAAACCAAGTCAGCTACTCCTCAGCATAGTTATGTCCGTCGCAGCCTTCTTGGGTTTCAGGAGGCACAAACACACGTTATCACAATTATGGTGAAACGCTGAACACCTGCAAATAATTTTCAACGTAGTGGTTAATTGAAAAGCTCTGCGGCATACTTCTTGGAACAAGGCAGTTACCTGCTCCGACGCAAAGAGGAGTACAGAGAACCATGGTGGATTTCCAGCTGATGAAGTAAAGGATTATTAAAAGAACGGGATGACCATGGGGATCATCGTTAATTCTCTGAAACAGAATCCGCCCTTTTCACCTGCCAAACACATGCCCACTTCTCCTCTCTGGGGATAATAAAAACTAACCAGCGAACTGACAGAGGGCCTGACCCCCCCATCCACATCGACCACACACAAAAAAAAAACCGTACCCTCCAGCTACTAATTATAATGCTAACTTGCAAAATTTCCCTGCATTTTAAAACAATGGAAAAATGGTGGTGGGATCATACTTAGAAGAATGGCTTCTTGTCAGTCTCCACTAACAAAAATAGGCAACACCAAGTCAGCTACTCCTCAGCATACTTATGTCCGTCGCAGCCTTCTTGGGTTTCAGGAGGGACGTACAAATGTTATCACAATTATGGTGAAACGCTGAAAACCTGCAAATAATTTTCAACGTACTGCTTAATTTGAAAACTCTCCAGCATAATTCATGGAACAAGCCAGGTACCTGTTCCCACGCAAAGAGGTGTATATAGAACCATGGTGGAATCCCAGCTGATGAAGCAAAGGATTCTTAAAGGAATGAGATGACCATGCGGATCCTGTTTAATTCTCTGAAACAGAATCCGCACTTTTCCCCTGCCAAAAAACATGCCCACTACTCTTCTCTGGGGATAATAAAAACAAACCAGCGATCTGACAGAGGGCCTGAACACCCATCCTGACCGACCCCACAAAACAAAAAAGTACCCTCCAGCTACTAATTATAATGCCAATTTGCAAAATTTCCCTGCATTTTTAAACAATGGAGAAATGATGGTGGGATGATACCTAGAAGAATGGCTTCTTGTCAGTCTCCACTGACAAAAATAGGCAACACCAAGTCAGCTACGCCTCAGCATAGTTATGTCCGTAGCAGCCATATTTGGTTTCAGTAGGCACATACACACGTTATCACAATTACGGTGAAACGCTGAAAACCTGCAAAGGATTTTCAACATACTGGTTAATTGAAAAGCTCTGAGGCATACTTCTTGGAACAATCCAGTTACCTGTTCGCACGCAAAGAGGAGTATATAGAACCATGGTGGATTCCCAGCTCATGAAGCAAAGGATTCTTAAAGGAACGGGATTACCATGCGGATCATGTTGAATTCTCTGAAACAGATCCGCAGTTTTCACCTGCCATACTAATACCCACTTCTCCTCTCTGGGGATGATAAAAACAAACCAGCGAACTGACAGAGGGCCTGACCAACACATCCACACCGACCCCACAGGAAAAAAAAAAAAAAAACACCGTAGCCTCCAGCTACTAATTATAATGCTAACTTGCAAAATTTCCCTGCATTTTAAAACAATGGAAAAATGGTGGTGGGATGATTCTTAGAAGAATGGCTTCTTGTCAGTCTCCACTAACAAAAATAGGCAACATCAAGTCAGCTACTCCTCAGCATAGTTATGTCCGTCGCAGCCTTCTTGGGTTTCAGGAGGCACAAACACACGTTATCACAATTATGGTGAAACGCTGAACACCGGCAAATAATTTTCAACGTACTGGTTAATTGAAAAGCTCTGCGGCATACTTCTTGGAACAAGCCAGTTACCTGTTCCCACGCAAACAGGAGTATATAGAACCATGGTGGATTTCCAGCTGATGAAGTAAAGGATTATTAAAGGAACGGGATGACCATGGGGATCATCGTTAATTCTCTGAAACAGAATCCGCCCTTTTCACCTGCCAAACACATGCCCACTTCTCCTCTCTGGGAATAATGAAAACTAACCAGCGAACTGACAGAGGGCCTGACCACCCCCCCATCCACATCGACCACACACAAAAAAAAAACCGAACCCTCCAGCTACTAATTATAATGCTAACTTGCAAAATTTCCCTGCATTTTAAAACAATGGAAAAATGGTGGTGGGATGATACTTAGAAGAATGGCTACTTGTCAGTCTCCACTAACAAAAATAGGCAACACCAAGTCAGCTACTCCTCAGCATAGTTATGTCCGTCGCAGCCTTCTTGGGTTTCAGGAGGCACAAACACACGTTATCACAATTATGGTGAAACGCTGAACACCTGCAAATAATTTTCAACGTAGTGGTTAATTGAAAAGCTCTGCGGCATACTTCTTGGAACAAGGCAGTTACCTGTTCCCACGCAAAGAGGACTATATAGAACCATGGTGGATTTCCAGCTGATGAAGTAAAGGATTATTAAAGGAACGGGATGACCATGGGGATTATCGTTAATTCTCTGAAACAGAATCCGCCCTTTTCACCTGCCAAACACATGCCCACTTCTCCTCTCTGGGGATAATAAAAACTAACCAGCGAACTGACAGAGGGCCTGATCCCCCCCCATCCACATCGACCACACACACAAAAAAAAAAACCGTACCCTCCAGCTACTAATTATAATGCTAACTTGCAAAATTTCCCTGCATTTTAAAACAATGGAAAAATGGTGGTGGGATGATACTTAGAATAATGGCTTCTTGTCTGTCTCCACTAACAAAAATAGGCAACACCAAGTCAGCTACTCCTCAGCATAGTTATGTCCGTCGCAGCCTTCTTGGGTTTCAGGAGGGACGTACAAACGTTATCACAATTATGGTGAAACGCTGAAAACCTGCAAATAATTTTCAACGTACTGGTTAATTTGAAAACGCTCCACCATAATTCTTGGAAAAAGCCAGGTACCTGTGCCCACGCAAAGAGGTGTATATTGAAACATGGTGGAATCCCAGCTGATGAAGCAAAGGATTCTTAAAGGAATAAGATGACAATGCGGATCCTGTTTAATTCTCTGAAACAGAATCCGCACTTTTCGCCTGCCTAAAACATGCCCACTACTCTTCTCTGGGGATAATAAAAACAAACCAGCGATCTGACAGAGGGCCTGAACACCCATCCTGACCGACCCCACAAAACAAAAAAAGTACCCTCCAGCTACTAATTATAATGCCAATTTGCAAAATTTCCCTGCATTTTTAAACAATGGAGAAATGGTGGTGGGATGATACTTAGAAGAATGGCTTCTTGTCAGTCTCCACTGACAAAAATAGGCAACACCAAGTCAGCTACGCCTCAGCATAGTTATGTCCGTAGCAGCCATATTTGGTTTCAGTAGGCACATACACACGTTATCACAATTATGGTGAAACGCTGAAAACCTGCAAAGGATTTTCAACATACTGGTTAATTGAAAAGCTCTGAGGCATACTTCTTGGAACAAGCCAGTTACCTGTTCCCACGCAAAGAGGAGTATATAGAACCATGGTGGATTCCCAGCTCATGAAGCAAAGGATTCTTAAAGGAACGGGATTACCATGCGGATCCTGTTGAATTCTCTGAAACAGATCCGCAGTTTTCACCTGCCATACTAACACCCACTTCTCCTCTCTGGGGATAATAAAAAAAAACCAGAGAACTGACAGAGGGCCTGACCAACACATCCACACCGACCCCACAGGAAAAAAAAAAACAAAAAACACCGTAGCCTCCAGCTACTAATTATAATGCTAACTTGCAAAATTTTCCTGCATTTTTAAACAATGGAAAAATGATGGTGAGATGATACTTACAAGAATGGATTCTTGTCAGTCTCCACTAACAAAACTAGGCATAACCAAGTCAGCTACGCCTCAGCATAGTTATGTCCGTCGCAGCCTTTTGGGTTTCAGGAGGCACAAACACACGTTATCACAATTATGGTGAAAGGCTGAACACCTGCAAATAATTTTCAACGTAGTGGTTAATTGAAAAGCTCTGCGGCATACTTCTTGGAACAAGCCAGTTACCTATTCCCACGCAAAGAGGAGTATAGAGAACCATGGTGGATTTCCAGCTGATGAAGTAAAGGATTATTAAAGGAACGGGATGACCATGGGGATCATCGTTAATTCTCTGAAACAGAATCTGCCCTTTTCACCTGCCAAACACATGCCCACTTCTCCTCTCTGGGGATAATAAAAACTAACCAGCGAACTGACAGAGGGCCTGACCCCCACCATCCACATCGACCACACAAAAAAAAAAAAACCGTACCCTCCAGCTACTAATTATAATGCTAACTTGCAAAATTTCCCTGCATTTTAAACCAATGGAAAAATGGTGGTGGGATGATACTTACAAGAATGGATTCTTCTCAGTCTCCACTAACAAAAATAGGCAACACCAAGTCTGCTACTCCTCAGCATAGTTATGTCCGTCGCAGCCTTCTTGGGTTTCAGGAGGCACAAACACACGTTATCACAATTATGGTGAAACGCTGAACACCTACAAATAATTTTCAACGTACTGGTTAATTTGAAAACTCTCCAGCATACTTCTTGGAACAAGCCAGGTACCTGTGCCCACGCATAGAGGAGTATATAGAAACATGGTGGAATCCCAGCTGAGGAAGCAAAGGATAATTAAACGAACGGGATGACCATGGGGATCATCGTTAATTCTCCGAAACAGAATCCTCCCTTTTCACCTGCCAAACACATGCCCACTTCTCCTCTCTGGGGATAATAAAAACTAACCAGCGAACTGACAGAGGGCCTGACCCCCCCCATCCACATCGACCACACACAAAAAAAATACCGTATCCTCCAGCTACTAATTATGATGCTAACTTTCAAAATTTACCTGCATTTTAAAACAATGGAAAAATGGTGGTGGGATGATACTTAGAAGAATGGCTTCTTGTCAGTCTCCACTAACAAAAATAGGCAACACCAAGTCAGCTACTCCTCAGCATAGTTATGTCCATCGCAGCCTTCTTGGATTTCAGGAGGCACAAACAAAGGTTCTCACAATTATGGTGAAACGCTGAACACCTGCAAATAATTTTCAACGTAGTGGTTAATTGAAAAGCTCTGCGGCATACTTCTTGGAACAAGGCAGTTACCTGTTCCCACGCAAAGAGGAGTATAGAGAACCATGGTGGATTTCCAGCTGATGAAGTAAAGGATTATTAAAGCAACGGGATGACCATGGGGATCATCGTTAATTCTCTGAAACAGAATCCGCCCTTTTCACCTGCCAAACACATGCCCACTTCTCCTCTCTGGGGATAACAAAAACTAACCAGCGAACTGACAGAGGGCCTGACCCCCCCATCCACATCGACCACACACAAAAAAAAAAAACCGTACCCTCCAGCTACTAATTATAATGCTAACTTGCAAAATTTCCCTGCATTTTAAAACAATGGAAAAATGGTGGTGGGATAATACTTAGAAGAATGGCTTCTTGTCAGTCTCCACTAACAAAAATAGGCAACACCAAGTTAGCTACTCCTCAGCATACTTATGTCCGTCGCAGCCTTCTTGGGTTTCAGGAAGGACGTACAAACGTTATCAACTTATGGTGAAACGCTGAAAACCTGCAAATAATTTTCAACGTACTGCTTAATTTGAAAACTCTCCAGCATAATTCTTGGAACAAGCCAGGTACCTGTTCCCACGCAAAGAGGTGTATATAGAACCATGGTGGAATCCCAGCTGATGAAGCAAAGGATTCTTAAAGGAATGAGATGACCATGCGGATCCTGTTTAATTCTCTGAAACAGAATCCGCACTTTTCGCCTGCCAAACACATGCCCACTACTCTTCTCTGGGGATAATAAAAACAAACCAGCGATCTGACAGAGGGCCTGAACACCCATCCTGACCGACCCCACAAAACAAAAAAGTACCCTCCAGCTACTAATTATAATGCCAAATTGCAAAATTTCCCTGCATTTTAAACAATGGAGAAATGATGGTGGGATGATACTTAGAAGAATGGCTTCTTGTCAGTCTCCACTGACAAAAATAGGCAACACCAAGTCAGCTACGCCTGAGCATTGTTATGTCCGTAGCAGCCATATTTGGTTTCAGTAGCCACATAAACACGTTATCACATTATGGAGAAACGCTGAAAACCTGCAAAGGATTTTCAACATACTGGTTAATTGAAAAGCTCTGAGGCATACTTCTTGGAACAAGCCAGTTACCTGTTCCCACGCAAAGAGGAGTATATAGAACCATGGTGGATTCCCAGCTCATGAAGCAAAGGATTCTTAAAGGAACGGGATTACCATGCGGATCCTGTTTAATTCTCTGAAACAGATCCGCAGTTTTCACCTGCCATACTAATACCCACTTCTCCTCTCTGGGGATAATAAAAACAAACCAGCGAACTGACAGAGGGCCTGACCAACACATCCACACCAAGCCCACAGGAAAAAAAAAAAAAAAAAAACACCGTAGCCTCCAGCTACTAATTATAATGCTAACTTGCAAAATTTTCCTGCATTTTTAAACAATGGAAAAATGATGGTGAGATGATACTTACAAGAATGGATTCTTGTCAGTCTCCACTAACAAAAATAGGCAAAACCAAGTCAGCTACTCCTCAGCATAATTATGTCCGTCGCAGCCTTCTTGGGTTTCAGGAGGCACAAACACACGTTATCACAATTATGGTGAAACGCTGAACACCTGCAAATAATTTTCAACATAGTGGTTAATTGAAAAGCTCTGCGGCATACTTCTTGGAACAAGGCAGTTACCTGCTCCGACGCAAAGAGGAGTACAGAGAACCATGGTGGATTTCCAGCTGATGAAGTAAAGGATTATTAAAGGAACGGGATGACCATGGGGATCATCGTTAATTCTCTGAAACAGAATCCGCCCTTTTCACCTGCCAAACACATGCCCACTTCTCCTCTCTGGGGATAATAAAAACTAACCAGCGAACTGACAGAGGGCCTGACCCCCCCATCCACATCGACCACACACAAAAAAAAAAACGTACCCTCCAGCTACTAATTATAATGCTAACTTGCAAAATTTCCTTGCATTTTAAAACAATGGAAAAATGGTGGTGGGATCATACTTAGAAGAATGGCTTCTTGTCAGTCTCTACTAACAAAAATAGGCAACACCAAGTCAGCTACTCCTCAGCATAGTTATGTCCCTAGCAGCCATATTTGGTTTCAGAAAGCACATACACACGTTATCACAATTATGGTGAAACGCTGAAAACCCGCAAAGGATTGTCAACATACTGGTTAATTTGAAAATTCTCCAGCATAATTCTTGGAACAAGCCAGGTACCTGTTCCTACGCAAAGGGGTGTATATAGAACCATGGTGGAATCCCAGCTGATGAAGCAAAGGATTCTTAAAGGAATGAGATGACCATGCGGATCCTGTTTAATTCTCTGAAACAGAATCCGCACTTTTCACCTGCCAAACACATGCCCACTACTCTTCTCTGGGGATAATAAAAACAAACCAGCGATCTGACAGAGAGCCTGAACACCCATCCTGACCGACCCCACAAAACAAAAACGTACCCTCCAGCTACTAAATATAATGCCAATTTGCAAAATTTCCCTGCATTTTAAAACAATGGGGAAATGATGGTGGGATGATACTTAGAAGAATGGCTTCTTGTCAGTCTCCACTGACAAAAATAGGCAACACCAAGTCAGCTACGCCTCAGCATAGTTATGTTCGTAGCAGCCATATTTGGTTTCAGTAGGCACATACACACGTTATCACAATTATGGTGAAACGCTGAAAACCTGCAAAGGATTTTCAACATACTGGTTAATTGAAAAGCTCTGAGGCATACTTCTTGGAACTAGCCAGTTTCCTGTGCCCACGCATAGACAAGTATATAGAACCATGGTGGATTCCCAGCTCATGAAGCAAAGGATTCTTAAAGGAACGGGATTACCATGCGGATCCTGTTTAATTCTCTGAAACAGATCCACAGTTTTCACCTGCCATACTAATACCCACTTCTCCTCTCTGGGGATAATAAAAACCAACCGGGGAACTGACAGAGGGCCTGACCAACACATCCACACCGACCCCACAGGAAAAAAAAAAAAAAAAAACACCGTAGCCTCCAGCTACTAATTATAATGCTAACTTGCAAAATTTCCCTGCATTTTTAAACAATGGAAAAATGATGGTGACATGATACTTACAAGAATGGATTCTTGTCAGTCTCCACTAACAAAAATAGGCAAAACCAAGCCAGCTACGCCTCAGCATAGTTTTGTCCGTCGCAGCCTTCTTGGGTTTCAGGAGGCACAAACAAAGGTTATCACAATTATGGTGAAACGCTGAACACCTGCAAATAATTTTCAACGTACTGGTTAATTGAAAAGCTCTGCGGCATACTTCTTGGAACAAGGCAGGTACCTGTTCCCACGCAAAGAGGAGTATAGAGAACCATGGTGGATTTCCAGCTGATGATGTAAAGGATTATTAAAGGAACGGGATGACCATGGGGATCATCGTTAATTCTCTGAAACAGAATCCGCCCTTTTCACCTGCCAAACACATGCCCACTTCTCCTCTCTGGGGATAATAAAAACTAACCAGCGAACTGACAGAGGGCCTGACCCCCCCCCATCCACATCGACCACACACAAAAAAAAAAAAACCGTACCCTCCAGCTACTAATTATAATGCTAACTTGCAAAATTTCCCTGCATTTTAAAACAATGGAAAAATGGTCGTGGGATCATACATAGAAGAATGGCTCTTGTCTGTCTCCACTAACAAAAATAGGCAACACCAAGTCAGCTACTCCTCAGCATAGTTATGTCCGTCGCAGCCTTCTTGGGTTTCAGGAAGCACAAACAAAGGTTCTCACAATTATGGTGAAACGCTGAACACTTGCAAATAATTTTCAACGTAGTGGTTAATTGAAAAGCTCTGCGGCATACTTCTTGGAACAAGGCAGTTACCTGTTCCCACGCAAAGAGGAGTATAGAGAACCATGGTGGATTTCCAGCTGATGAAGTAAAGGATTATTAAAGGAACGGGATGACCTTGGGGATCATCGTTAATTCTCTGAAACAGAATCTGCCCTTTTCACCTGCCAAACACATGCCCACTTCTCCTCTCTGGGGATAATAAAAACTAACCAGCGAACTGACAGAGGGCCTGACCCCCACCATCCACATCGACCACACACAAAAAAAAAACCGTACCTTCCAGCTACTAATTATAATGCTAACTTGCAAAATTTCCCTGCATTTTAAACCAATGGAAAAATGGTGGTGGGATCATACTTAGAAGAATGGCTTCTTGTCAGTCTCCACTAACAAAAATAGGCAACACCAAGTAAGCTACTCCTCAGCATAGTTATGTCCGTCGCAGCCTTCTTGGGTTTCAGGAGGCACAAAAACACGTTATCACAATTATGGTGAAACGCTGAACACCTGCAAATAATTTTCAACGTAGTGGTTAATTGAAAAGCTCTGCGGCATACTTCTTGGAACAAGGCAGTTACCTGTTCCCACGCAAAGAGGAGTATATAGAACCATGGTGGATTTCCAGCTGATGAAGTAAAGGATTATTAAAGAAACGGGATGACCATGGGGATCATCGTTAATTCTCTGAAACGGAATCCGCACTTTTCGCCTGCCAAACACATGCCCACTACTCTTCTCTGGGGATAATAAAAACAAACCAGCGATCTGACAGAGGGCCTGAACACCCATCCTGACCGACCCCACAAAACAAAAAAGTACCCTCCAGCTACTAATTATAATGCCAAATTGCAAAATTTCCCTGCATTTTTAAACAATGCAGAAATGATGGTGGGATGATACTTAGAAGAATGGCTTCTTGTCAGTCTCCACTGACAAAAATAGGCAACACCAAGTCAGCTACGCCTGAGCATTGTTATGTCCGTAGCAGCCATATTTGGTTTCAGTAGCCACATAAACACGTTATCACATTATGGTGAAACGCTGAAAACCTGCAAAGGATTTTCAACATACTGGTTAATTGAAAAGCTCTGAGGCATACTTCTTGGAACAAGCCAGTTACCTGTTCCCACGCAAAGAGGAGTATATAGAACCATGGTGGATTCCCAGCTCATGAAGCAAAGGATTCTTAAAGGAACGGGATTACCATGCGGATCCTGTTTAATTCTCTGAAACAGATCCGCAGTTTTCACCTGCCATACTAATACACACTTCTCCTCTCTGGGGATAATAAAAACAAACCAGCGAACTGACAGAGGGCCTGACCAACACATCCACACCAACCCCACAGGAAAAAAAAAAAAAAAAAAACACCGTAGCCTCCAGCTACTAAATATAATGCTAACTTGCAAAATTTTCCTGCATTTTTAAACAATGGAAAAATGATGGTGAGATGATACTTACAAGAATGGATTCTTGTCAGTCTCCACTAACAAAAATAGGCAAAACCAAGTCAGCTACTCCTCAGCATAGTTATGTCCGTCGCAGCCTTCTTGGGTTTCAGGAGGCACAAACACACGTTATCACAATTATGGTGAAACGCTGAACACCTGCAAATAATTTTCAACGTAGTGGTTAATTGAAAAGCTCTGCGGCATACTTCTTGGAACAAGGCAGTTACCTGCTCCGACGCAAAGAGGAGTACAGAGAACCATGGTGGATTTCCAGCTGATGAAGTAAAGGATTATTAAAAGAACGGGATGACCATGGGGATCATCGTTAATTCTCTGAAACAGAATCCGCCCTTTTCACCTGCCAAACACATGCCCACTTCTCCTCTCTGGGGATAATAAAAACTAACCAGCGAACTGACAGAGGGCCTGACCCCCCCATCCACATCGACCACACACAAAAAAAAAACCGTACCCTCCAGCTACTAATTATAATGCTAACTTGCAAAATTTCCCTGCATTTTAAAACAATGGAAAAATGGTGGTGGGATCATACTTAGAAGAATGGCTTCTTGTCAGTCTCCACTAACAAAAATAGGCAACACCAAGTCAGCTACTCCTCAGCATACTTATGTCCGTCGCAGCCTTCTTGGGTTTCAGGAGGGACGTACAAATGTTATCACAATTATGGTGAAACGCTGAAAACCTGCAAATAATTTTCAACGTACTGCTTAATTTGAAAACTCTCCAGCATAATTCATGGAACAAGCCAGGTACCTGTTCCCACGCAAAGAGGTGTATATAGAACCATGGTGGAATCCCAGCTGATGAAGCAAAGGATTCTTAAAGGAATGAGATGACCATGCGGATCCTGTTTAATTCTCTGAAACAGAATCCGCACTTTTCCCCTGCCAAAAAACATGCCCACTACTCTTCTCTGGGGATAATAAAAACAAACCAGCGATCTGACAGAGGGCCTGAACACCCATCCTGACCGACCCCACAAAACAAAAAAGTACCCTCCAGCTACTAATTATAATGCCAATTTGCAAAATTTCCCTGCATTTTTAAACAATGGAGAAATGATGGTGGGATGATACCTAGAAGAATGGCTTCTTGTCAGTCTCCACTGACAAAAATAGGCAACACCAAGTCAGCTACGCCTCAGCATAGTTATGTCCGTAGCAGCCATATTTGGTTTCAGTAGGCACATACACACGTTATCACAATTACGGTGAAACGCTGAAAACCTGCAAAGGATTTTCAACATACTGGTTAATTGAAAAGCTCTGAGGCATACTTCTTGGAACAATCCAGTTACCTGTTCCCACGCAAAGAGGAGTATATAGAACCATGGTGGATTCCCAGCTCATGAAGCAAAGGATTCTTAAAGGAACGGGATTACCATGCGGATCCTGTTGAATTCTCTGAAACAGATCCGCAGTTTTCACCTGCCATACTAATACCCACTTCTCCTCTCTGGGGATGATAAAAACAAACCAGCGAACTGACAGAGGGCCTGACCAACACATCCACACCGACCCCATAGGAAAAAAAAAAAAAAAACACCGTAGCCTCCAGCTACTAATTATAATGCTAACTTGCAAAATTTCCCTGCATTTTAAAACAATGGAAAAATGGTGGTGGGATGATTCTTAGAAGAATGGCTTCTTGTCAGTCTCCACTAACAAAACTAGGCATAACCAAGTCAGCTACTCCTCAGCATAGTTATGTCCGTCGCAGCCTTCTTGGGTTTCAGGAGGCACAAACACACGTTATCACAATTATGGTGAAACGCTGAACACCGGCAAATAATTTTCAACGTACTGGTTAATTGAAAAGCTCTGCGGCATACTTCTTGGAACAAGCCAGTTACCTGTTCCCACGCAAACAGGAGTATATAGAACCATGGTGGATTTCCAGCTGATGAAGTAAAGGATTATTAAAGGAACGGGATGACCATGGGGATCATCGTTAATTCTCTGAAACAGAATCCGCCCTTTTCACCTGCCAAACACATGCCCACTTCTCCTCTCTGGGAATAATGAAAACTAACCAGCGAACTGACAGAGGGCCTGACCACCCCCCCATCCACATCGACCACACACAAAAAAAAAACCGAACCCTCCAGCTACTAATTATAATGCTAACTTGCAAAATTTCCCTGCATTTTAAAACAATGGAAAAATGGTGGTGGGATGATACTTAGAAGAATGGCTACTTGTCAGTCTCCACTAACAAAAATAGGCAACACCAAGTCAGCTACTCCTCAGCATAGTTATGTCCGTCGCAGCCTTCTTGGGTTTCAGGAGGCACAAACACACGTTATCACAATTATGGTGAAACGCTGAACACCTGCAAATAATTTTCAACGTAGTGGTTAATTGAAAAGCTCTGCGGCATACTTCTTGGAACAAGGCAGTTACCTGTTCCCACGCAAAGAGGACTATATAGAACCATGGTGGATTTCCAGCTGATGAAGTAAAGGATTATTAAAGGAACGGGATGACCATGGGGATTATCGTTAATTCTCTGAAACAGAATCCGCCCTTTTCACCTGCCAAACACATGCCCACTTCTCCTCTCTGGGGATAATAAAAACTAACCAGCGAACTGACAGAGGGCCTGATCCCCCCCCATCCACATCGACCACACACACAAAAATAAAAACCGTACCCTCCAGCTACTAATTATAATGCTAACTTGCAAAATTTCCCTGCATTTTAAAACAATGGAAAAATGGTGGTGGGATGATACTTAGAAGAATGGCTTCTTGTCTGTCTCCACTAACAAAAATAGGCAACACCAAGTCAGCTACTCCTCAGCATAGTTATGTCCGTCGCAGCCTTCTTGGGTTTCAGGAGGGACGTACAAACGTTATCACAATTATGGTGAAACGCTGAAAACCTGCAAATAATTTTCAACGTACTGGTTAATTTGAAAACGCTCCACCATAATTCTTGGAAAAAGCCAGGTACCTGTGCCCACGCAAAGAGGTGTATATTGAAACATGGTGGAATCCCAGCTGATGAAGCAAAGGATTCTTAAAGGAATAAGATGACAATGCGGATCCTGTTTAATTCTCTGAAACAGAATTCGCACTTTTCGCCTGCCTAAAACATGCCCACTACTCTTCTCTGGGGATAATAAAAACAAACCAGCGATCTGACAGAGGGCCTGAACACCCATCCTGACCGACCCCACAAAACAAAAAAAGTACCCTCCAGCTACTAATTATAATGCCAATTTGCAAAATTTCCCTGCATTTTTAAACAATGGAGAAATGGTGGTGGGATGATACTTAGAAGAATGGCTTCTTGTCAGTCTCCACTGACAAAAATAGGCAACACCAAGTCAGCTACGCCTCAGCATAGTTATGTCCGTAGCAGCCATATTTGGTTTCAGTAGGCACATACACACGTTATCACAATTATGGTGAAACGCTGAAAACCTGCAAAGGATTTTCAACATACTGGTTAATTGAAAAGCTCTGAGGCATACTTCTTGGAACAAGCCAGTTACCTGTTCCCACGCAAAGAGGAGTATATAGAACCATGGTGGATTCCCAGCTCATGAAGCAAAGGATTCTTAAAGGAACGGGATTACCATGCGGATCCTGTTGAATTCTCTGAAACAGATCCGCAGTTTTCACCTGCCATACTAACACCCACTTCTCCTCTCTGGGGATAATAAAAAAAAACCAGAGAACTGACAGAGGGCCTGACCAACACATCCACACCGACCCCACAGGAAAAAAAAAAACAAAAAACACCGTAGCCTCCAGCTACTAATTATAATGCTAACTTGCAAAATTTTCCTGCATTTTTAAACAATGGAAAAATGATGGTGAGATGATACTTACAAGAATGGATTCTTGTCAGTCTCCACTAACAAAACTAGGCATAACCAAGTCAGCTACGCCTCAGCATAGTTATGTCCGTCGCAGCCTTTTGGGTTTCAGGAGGCACAAACACACGTTATCACAATTATGGTGAAAGGCTGAACACCTGCAAATAATTTTCAACGTAGTGGTTAATTGAAAAGCTCTGCGGCATACTTCTTGGAACAAGGCAGTTACCTGTTCCCACGCAAAGAGGAGTATAGAGAACCATGGTGGATTTCCAGCTGATGAAGTAAAGGATTATTAAAGGAACGGGATGACCATGGGGATCATCGTTAATTCTCTGAAACAGAATCTGCCCTTTTCACCTGCCAAACACATGCCCACTTCTCCTCTCTGGGGATAATAAAAACTAACCAGCGAACTGACAGAGGGCCTGACCCCCACCATCCACATCGACCACACACAAAAAAAAAAAACCGTACCCTCCAGCTACTAATTATAATGCTAACTTGCAAAATTTCCCTGCATTTTAAACCAATGGAAAAATGGTGGTGGGATGATACTTACAAGAATGGATTCTTGTCAGTCTCCACTAACAAAAATAGGCAACACCAAGTCTGCTACTCCTCAGCATAGTTATGTCCGTCGCAGCCTTCTTGGGTTTCAGGAGGCACAAACACACGTTATCACAATTATGGTGAAACGCTGAACACCTACAAATAATTTTCAACGTACTGGTTAATTTGAAAACTCTCCAGCATACTTCTTGGAACAAGCCAGGTACCTGTGCCCACGCATAGAGGAGTATATAGAAACATGGTGGAATCCCAGCTGAGGAAGCAAAGGATAATTAAACGAACGGGATGACCATGGGGATCATCGTTAATTCTCCGAAACAGAATCCTCCCTTTTCACCTGCCAAACACATGCCCACTTCTCCTCTCTGGGGATAATAAAAACTAACCAGCGAACTGACAGAGGGCCTGACCCCCCCCATCCACATCGACCACACACAAAAAAAATACCGTATCCTCCAGCTACTAATTATGATGCTAACTTTCAAAATTTACCTGCATTTTAAAACAATGGAAAAATGGTGGTGGGATGATACTTAGAAGAATGGCTTCTTGTCAGTCTCCACTAACAAAAATAGGCAACACCAAGTCAGCTACTCCTCAGCATAGTTATGTCCATCGCAGCCTTCTTGGATTTCAGGAGGCACAAACAAAGGTTCTCACAATTATGGTGAAACGCTGAACACCTGCAAATAATTTTCAACGTAGTGGTTAATTGAAAAGCTCTGCGGCATACTTCTTGGAACAAGGCAGTTACCTGTTCCCACGCAAAGAGGAGTATAGAGAACCATGGTGGATTTCCAGCTGATGAAGTAAAGGATTATTAAAGCAACGGGATGACCATGGGGATCATCGTTAATTCTCTGAAACAGAATCCGCCCTTTTCACCTGCCAAACACATGCCCACTTCTCCTCTCTGGGGATAATAAAAACTAACCAGCGAACTGACAGAGGGCCTGACCCCCCCATCCACATCGACCACACACACAAAAAAAAAACCGTACCCTCCAGCTACTAATTATAATGCTAACTTGCAAAATTTCCCTGCATTTTAAAACAATGGAAAAATGGTGGTGGGATAATACTTAGAAGAATGGCTTCTTGTCAGTCTCCACTAACAAAAATAGGCAACACCAAGTTAGCTACTCCTCAGCATACTTATGTCCGTCGCAGCCTTCTTGGGTTTCAGGAGGGACGTACAAACGTTATCAACTTATGGTGAAACGCTGAAAACCTGCAAATAATTTTCAACGTACTGCTTAATTTGAAAACTCTCCAGCATAATTCTTGGAACAAGCCAGGTACCTGTTCCCACGCAAAGAGGTGTATATAGAACCATGGTGGAATCCCAGCTGATGAAGCAAAGGATTCTTAAAGGAATTAGATGACCATGCGGATCCTGTTTAATTCTCTGAAACAGAATCCGCACTTCTCCCCTGCCAAAAAACTTGCCCACTACTCTTCTCTGGGGATAATAAAAACAAACCAGCGATCTGACAGAGGGCCTGAGCACCCATCCTGACCGACCCCACAAAACAAAAAAGTACCCTCCAGCTACTAATTATAATGCCAATTTGCAAAATTTCCCTGCATTTTTAAACAATGTAGAAATGATGGTGGGATTATACTTAGAAGAATGGCTTCTTGTCAGTCTCCACTGACAAAAATAGGCAACACCAAGTCAGCTACGCCTCAGCATAGTTATGTCCGTAGCAGCCATATTTGGTTTCAGTAGGCACATACACACGTTATCACAATTATGGTGAAACGCTGAAAACCTGCAAAGGATTGTCAACATACTGGTTAATTGAAAAGCTCTGAGGCATACTTCTTGGAACAAGCCAGTTACCTGTTCCCACGCAAAGAGGAGTATATAGAACCATGGCGGATTCCCAGCTCATGAAGCAAAGGATTCTTAAAGGAACGGGATTACCATGCGGATCCTGTTGAATTCTCTGAAACAGATCCGCAGTTTTCACCTGCCATACTAATACCCACTTCTCCTCTCTGGGGATAATAAAAACAAACCAGCGAACTGACAGAGGGCCTGACCAACACATCCACACCGACCCCACAGGAAAAAAAAAAACAAAAAACACCATAGCCTCTAGCTACTAATTATAATGCTAACTTGCAAAATTTTCCTGCATTTTTAAACAATGGAAAAATGATGGTGAGATGATACTTACAAGAATGGATTCTTGTCAGTCTCCACTAACAAAACTAGGCATAACCAAGTCAGCTACGCCTCAGCATAGTTATGTCCGTCGCAGCCTTCTTGGGTTTCAGGAGGCAAAAACACACGTTATCACAATTAGGGTGAAACGCTGAACACCTGCAAATAATTTTCAACGCAGTGGTTAATTGAAAAGCTCTGCGGCATACTTCTTGGAACAAGGCAGTTACCTGTTCCCACGCAAAGAAGAGTATAGAGAACCATGGTGGATTTCCAGCTGATGAAGTAAAGGATTATTAAAGGAACGGGATGACCATGGGGATCATTGTGAATTCTCTGAAACAGAATCCGCCCTTTTCACCTGCCAAACACATGCCCACTTCTCCACTCTGGGGATAATAAAAACTAACCAGCGAACTGACAAAGGGCCTGACCCCCCCATCCACATCGACCACACACAAAAATTAAACCGTGCCCTCCAGCTACTAATTATAATGCTAACTTGCAAAATTTCCCTGCATTTTAAAACAATGGAAAAATGGTGGTAGGATGATACTTAGAAGAATGGCTTCTTGTCAGTCTCCACTAACAAAAATAGGCAACACCAAGTCTGCTACTCCTCAGCATAGTTATGTCCGTCGCAGCCTTCTTGGGTTTCAGGGGGCACAAACACACGTTATAACAATTATGGTGAAACGCTGAACACCTGCAAATAATTTTCAACGTACTGCTTAATTTGAAAACTCTCCAGCATACTTCTTGGAACAAGCCAGGTACCTGTGCCCACGCATAGAGGAGTATATAGAAACATGGTGGAATCCCAGCTGATGAAGCAAAGGATTCTTAAAGGAATGAGATGACCATGCGGATCCTGTTTAATTCTCTGAAACAAATCCGCACTTTTCACCTGCCAAACACATGCCCACTACTCTTCTCTGGGGATAATAAAAACAAACCAGCGATCTGACAGAGGGCCTGAACACCCATCCTGACCGACCCCACAAAACAAAAAAGTACCCTCCAGCTACTAAGTATAATGCCAATTTGCAAAATTTCCCTGCATTTATAAACAATGGAGAAATGATGGTGGGATGATACTTAGAAGAATGGCTTCTTGTCAGTCTCCACTGACAAAAATAGGCAACACCAAGTCAGCTACGCCTCAGCATAGTTATGTCCGTAGCAGCCATATTTGGTTTCAGTAGGCACATACACACGTTATCACAATTATGGTGAAACGCTGAAAACCTGCAAAGGATTTTCAACATACTGGTTAATTGAAAAGCTCTGAGGCATACTTCTTGGAACAAGCCAGTTACCTGTTCCCACGCAAAGAGGAGTATATAGAACCATGGTGGATTCCCAGCTCATGAAGCAAAGGATTCTTAAAGGAACGTTATTACCATGCGGATCCCGTTGAATTCTCTGAAACAGATCCGCAGTTTTCACCTGCCATACTAATACCCACTTCTCCTCTCTGGGGATAATAAAAACAAACCAGCGAACTGACAGAGGGGCTGACCAACACATCGACACCGACCCCACAGGAAAAAAAAAAAAAACAAAACACCGTAGCCTCCAGCTACTAATTATAATGCTAACTTGCAAAATTTCCCTGCATTTTAAAACAATGGAAAAATGGTGGTGGGATGATTCTTAGAAGAATGGCTTCTTGTCAGTCTCCACTAACAAAAATAGGCAACACCAAGTCAGCTACTCCTCAGCATAGTTATGTCCGTCGCAGCCTTCTTGGGTTTCAGGAGGCACAAACCCACGTTATCACAATTATGGTGAAACGCTGAACACCTGCAAATAATTTTCAACGTACTGGTTAATTGAAAAGCTCTGCGGCATACTTCTTGGAACAAGCCAGTTACCTGTTCCCACGCAAAGAGGAGTATAGAGAACCATGGTGGATTTCCAGCTGATGAAGTAAAGGATTATTAAAGGAACGGGATGACCATGGGGATCATCGTTAATTCTCTGAAACAGAATCCGCCCTTTTCACCTGCCAAACACATGCCCACTTCTCCTCTCTGGGGATAATAAAAACTAACCAGCGATCTGACAGAGGGCCTGACCCCCCCCCATCCACATCGACCACACACACAAAAAAAAAACCGTACCCTCCAGCTACTAATTATAATGCTAACTTGCAAAATTTCCCTGCATTTTAAAACAATGGAAAAATGGTGGTGGGATCATACTTAGAAGAATGGCTTCTTGTCTGTCTCCAATAACAAAAATAGGCAACACCAAGTCAGCTACTCCTCAGCATAGTTATGTCCGTCGCAGCCTTCTTGGGTTTCAGGAGGCACAAACACACGTTATCACAATTATGGTGAAACGCTGAACACCTGCAAATAATTTTCAACGTACTGGTTAATTGAAAAGCTCTGCGGCATACTTCTTGGAACAAGGCAGTTACCTGTTCCCACGCAAAGAGGAGTATAGAGAACCATGGTGGATTTCCAGCTGATGAAGTAAAGGATTATTAAAGGAACGGGATGACCATGGGGATCATCGTTAATTCTCTTAAACAGAATCCGCCCTTTTCACCTGCCAAACACATGCCCACCTCTCCTCTCTGGGGATAATAAAAACTAACCAGCGAACTGACAGAGGGCCTGATCCCCCCCCATTCACATCGACCACACACCCAAAAAATCCGTACCCTCCAGCTAGTAAATAGAATGCTAACTTGCAAAATTTCCCTGCATTTTAAAACAATGGAAAAATGGTGATGGGATGATACTTAGAAGAATGGCTTCTTGTCAGTCTCCACTAACAAAAATAGGCAATACAAAGTCAGCTACTCCTCAGCATAGTTATGTCCGTCGCAGCCTTCTTGGGTATCAGGAGGCACAAACAAAGGTTCTCACAATTATGGTGAAACGCTGAACACCTGCAAATAATTTTCAACGTAGTGGTTAATTGCAAAGCTCTGCGGCATACTTCTTGGAACAAGGCAGTTACCTGTTCCCACGCAAAGAGGTGTATATAGAACCCTGGTGGATTTCCAGCTGATGAAGTAAACGATTATTAAAGGAACGAGATGACCATGGGGATCATCGTTAATTCTCTGAAACAGAATCCGCCCTTTTCACCTGCCAAACACATGCCCACTTCTCCTCTCTGGGGATAATAAAAACCAACCGGGGAACTGACAGAGGGCCTGACCAACACATCCACACCGACCCCACAGGAAAAAAAAAAAAAAACACACCGAAGCCTCAAGGTACTCATTATAATGCTAACTTGCAAAATTTTCCTGCATTTTTAAACAATGGAAAAATGATGGTGAGATGATACTTACAAGAATGGATTCTTGTCAGTCTCCACTAACAAAAATAGGCAACACCAAGTCAGCTACGCCTCAGCATAGTTATGTCCGTCGCAGCCTTCTTGGGTTTCAGGAGGCACAAACAAACGTTATCACTATTATGGTGAAACGCTGAGCACCTGCAAATAATTTTGAACGTACTGGTTAATTGAAAAGCTCTGAGGCATACTTCTTGGAACAAGCCAGTTACCTGTTCCCACGCAAAGAGGAGTATATAGAACCATGGTGGATTTCCAGCTGATGAAGTAAAGGATTATAAAAGGAACGGGATGACCATGGGGATCATCGTTAATTCTCTGAAACAGAATCCGCCCTTTTCACCTGCCAAACACATGCCCACTTCTCCTCTCTGAGGATGATAAAAACTAACCAGCGAACTGACAGAGGGCCTGACCCCCACCATCCACATCGACCACACACACAAAAAAAGCTGTACCCTCCAGCTACTAATTATAATGCTAACTTGGAAAATTTCCCTGCATTTAAAAACAATGGAAAAATGGTGGTGGGATGATACTTAGAAGAATGGCTTCTTGTCAGTCTCCACTAACAAAAATAGGCAACACCAAGACAGCTACTCCCCAGCATAGTTATGTCCGTCCCAGCCTTCTTGGGTTTCAGGAGGCACAAACAAACGTTATCACAATTATGGTGAAACGCTGAACACCTGCAAATAATTTTCAACGTACTGGTTAATTGAAAAGCTCTGCGGCATACTTCCTGGAACAAGACAGTTACCTGTTCCCACGCAAAGAGGAGTATATAGAACCATGGTGGATTTCCAGCTGATGAAGTAAAGGATTATTAAAGGAACGGGATGACCATGGGGATCATCGTTAATTCTCTGAAACAGAATCCGCCCTTTTCACCTGCCAAACACATGCCCACTTCTCCTATCTGGGGATAATAAAAACTAACCAGCGAACTGACAGAGGGCCTGACCCCCCCGATCCACATTGACGACACACACACAAAAAAACCGTACCCTCCAGCTACTAAATATAATGCTAACTTGCAAAATTTCCCTGCATTTTAAAACAATGGAAAAATGGGGGTGGGATGATACTTAGAAGAATGGCTTCTTGTCTGTCTCCACTAACAAAAATAGGCAACACCAAGTCAGCTACGCCTCAGCATAGTTATGTCCGTCGCAGCCTTCTTGGGTTTCAGGAGGCACAAACAAAGTTTCTCACAATTATGGTGAAACGATGAACACCTGCAAATAATTTTCAACGTATTGGTTAATTGAAAAGCTCTGCGGCATACTTCTTGGAACAAGCCAGTTACCTGTTCCCACGCAAAGAGGAGTATATAGAACCATGGTGGATTTCCAGCTGATGAAGTAAAGGATTATTAAAGGAACGGGATGACCATGGGGATCATCATTAATTCTCTGAAACAGAATCCGCCCTTTTCACCTGCCAAACACATGCCCACTTCTCCTCTCTGGGGATAATAAAAACTAACCAGCGAACTGACATAGGGCCTGACCCCCCCCATCGACATCGACCACACACACAACAAAAAAAACGTACCCTCCTGCTACTAATTATAATGCTAACTTGCAAAATTTCCCTGCATTTTAAAACAATGGAAAAATGGTGGTGGGATCATGCTTGGGAGAATGGCTTCTTGTCGGTCTCCACTAACAAAAATAGGCAACACCAAGTCAGCTAATCTTCAGCATAGTTATGTCCGTCGCAGCCTTCTTGGGTTTCAGGAGGCACATACAAACGTTATCAAAATTATGGTGAAACGCTGAAAACCTGCAAATAATTTTCAACGTACTGGTTAATTTGAAAACTCTCCAGCATACTTCTTGGAACAAGCCAGGTACCTGTGCCCACGCATAGAGGAGTATATAGAAACATGGTGGAATCCCAGCTGATGAAGCAAAGGATTCTTAAAGGAATGAGATGACCATGCGGATCCTGTTTAATTCTCTGAAACAGAATCCGCACTTCTCCCCTGCCAAAAAACTTGCCCACTACTCTTCTCTGGGGATAATAAAAACAAACCAGCGATCTGACAGAGGGCCTGAGCACCCATCCTGACCGACCCCACAAAACAAAAAAGTACCCTCCAGCTACTAATTATAATGCCAATTTGCAAAATTTCCCTGCATTTTTAAACAATGTAGAAATGATGGTGGGATTATACTTAGAAGAATGGCTTCTTGTCAGTCTCCACTGACAAAAATAGGCAACACCAAGTCAGCTACGCCTCAGCATAGTTATGTCCGTAGCAGCCATATTTGGTTTCAGTAGGCACATACACACGTTATCACAATTATGGTGAAACGCTGAAAACCTGCAAAGGATTGTCAACATACTGGTTAATTGAAAAGCTCTGAGGCATACTTCTTGGAACAAGCCAGTTACCTGTTCCCACGCAAAGAGGAGTATATAGAACCATGGCGGATTCCCAGCTCATGAAGCAAAGGATTCTTAAAGGAACGGGATTACCATGCGGATCCTGTTGAATTCTCTGAAACAGATCCGCAGTTTTCACCTGCCATACTAATACCCACTTCTCCTCTCTGGGGATAATAAAAACAAACCAGCGAACTGACAGAGGGCCTGACCAACACATCCACACCGACCCCACAGGAAAAAAAAAAACAAAAAACACCATAGCCTCTAGCTACTAATTATAATGCTAACTTGCAAAATTTTCCTGCATTTTTAAACAATGGAAAAATGATGGTGAGATGATACTTACAAGAATGGATTCTTGTCAGTCTCCACTAACAAAACTAGGCATAACCAAGTCAGCTACGCCTCAGCATAGTTATGTCCGTCGCAGCCTTCTTGGGTTTCAGGAGGCAAAAACACACGTTATCACAATTAGGGTGAAACGCTGAACACCTGCAAATAATTTTCAACGCAGTGGTTAATTGAAAAGCTCTGCGGCATACTTCTTGGAACAAGGCAGTTACCTGTTCCCACGCAAAGAAGAGTATAGAGAACCATGGTGGATTTCCAGCTGATGAAGTAAAGGATTATTAAAGGAACGGGATGACCATGGGGATCATTGTGAATTCTCTGAAACAGAATCCGCCCTTTTCACCTGCCAAACACATGCCCACTTCTCCACTCTGGGGATAATAAAAACTAACCAGCGAACTGACAAAGGGCCTGACCCCCCCATCCACATCGACCACACACAAAAATTAAACCGTGCCCTCCAGCTACTAATTATAATGCTAACTTGCAAAATTTCCCTGCATTTTAAAACAATGGAAAAATGGTGGTAGGATGATACTTAGAAGAATGGCTTCTTGTCAGTCTCCACTAACAAAAATAGGCAACACCAAGTCTGCTACTCCTCAGCATAGTTATGTCCGTCGCAGCCTTCTTGGGTTTCAGGGGGCACAAACACACGTTATAACAATTATGGTGAAACGCTGAACACCTGCAAATAATTTTCAACGTACTGCTTAATTTGAAAACTCTCCAGCATACTTCTTGGAACAAGCCAGGTACCTGTGCCCACGCATAGAGGAGTATATAGAAACATGGTGGAATCCCAGCTGATGAAGCAAAGGATTCTTAAAGGAATGAGATGACCATGCGGATCCTGTTTAATTCTCTGAAACAAATCCGCACTTTTCACCTGCCAAACACATGCCCACTACTCTTCTCTGGGGATAATAAAAACAAACCAGCGATCTGACAGAGGGCCTGAACACCCATCCTGACCGACCCCACAAAACAAAAAAGTACCCTCCAGCTACTAAGTATAATGCCAATTTGCAAAATTTCCCTGCATTTATAAACAATGGAGAAATGATGGTGGGATGATACTTAGAAGAATGGCTTCTTGTCAGTCTCCACTGACAAAAATAGGCAACACCAAGTCAGCTACGCCTCAGCATAGTTATGTCCGTAGCAGCCATATTTGGTTTCAGTAGGCACATACACACGTTATCACAATTATGGTGAAACGCTGAAAACCTGCAAAGGATTTTCAACATACTGGTTAATTGAAAAGCTCTGAGGCATACTTCTTGGAACAAGCCAGTTACCTGTTCCCACGCAAAGAGGAGTATATAGAACCATGGTGGATTCCCAGCTCATGAAGCAAAGGATTCTTAAAGGAACGTTATTACCATGCGGATCCCGTTGAATTCTCTGAAACAGATCCGCAGTTTTCACCTGCCATACTAATACCCACTTCTCCTCTCTGGGGATAATAAAAACAAACCAGCGAACTGACAGAGGGGCTGACCAACACATCGACACCGACCCCACAGGAAAAAAAAAAAAAACAAAACACCGTAGCCTCCAGCTACTAATTATAATGCTAACTTGCAAAATTTCCCTGCATTTTAAAACAATGGAAAAATGGTGGTGGGATGATTCTTAGAAGAATGGCTTCTTGTCAGTCTCCACTAACAAAAATAGGCAACACCAAGTCAGCTACTCCTCAGCATAGTTATGTCCGTCGCAGCCTTCTTGGGTTTCAGGAGGCACAAACCCACGTTATCACAATTATGGTGAAACGCTGAACACCTGCAAATAATTTTCAACGTACTGGTTAATTGAAAAGCTCTGCGGCATACTTCTTGGAACAAGCCAGTTACCTGTTCCCACGCAAAGAGGAGTATAGAGAACCATGGTGGATTTCCAGCTGATGAAGTAAAGGATTATTAAAGGAACGGGATGACCATGGGGATCATCGTTAATTCTCTGAAACAGAATCCGCCCTTTTCACCTGCCAAACACATGCCCACTTCTCCTCTCTGGGGATAATAAAAACTAACCAGCGATCTGACAGAGGGCCTGACCCCCCCCCATCCACATCGACCACACACACAAAAAAAAAACCGTACCCTCCAGCTACTAATTATAATGCTAACTTGCAAAATTTCCCTGCATTTTAAAACAATGGAAAAATGGTGGTGGGATCATACTTAGAAGAATGGCTTCTTGTCTGTCTCCAATAACAAAAATAGGCAACACCAAGTCAGCTACTCCTCAGCATAGTTATGTCCGTCGCAGCCTTCTTGGGTTTCAGGAGGCACAAACACACGTTATCACAATTATGGTGAAACGCTGAACACCTGCAAATAATTTTCAACGTACTGGTTAATTGAAAAGCTCTGCGGCATACTTCTTGGAACAAGGCAGTTACCTGTTCCCACGCAAAGAGGAGTATAGAGAACCATGGTGGATTTCCAGCTGATGAAGTAAAGGATTATTAAAGGAACGGGATGACCATGGGGATCATCGTTAATTCTCTTAAACAGAATCCGCCCTTTTCACCTGCCAAACACATGCCCACCTCTCCTCTCTGGGGATAATAAAAACTAACCAGCGAACTGACAGAGGGCCTGATCCCCCCCCATTCACATCGACCACACACCCAAAAAATCCGTACCCTCCAGCTAGTAAATAGAATGCTAACTTGCAAAATTTCCCTGCATTTTAAAACAATGGAAAAATGGTGATGGGATGATACTTAGAAGAATGGCTTCTTGTCAGTCTCCACTAACAAAAATAGGCAATACAAAGTCAGCTACTCCTCAGCATAGTTATGTCCGTCGCAGCCTTCTTGGGTATCAGGAGGCACAAACAAAGGTTCTCACAATTATGGTGAAACGCTGAACACCTGCAAATAATTTTCAACGTAGTGGTTAATTGCAAAGCTCTGCGGCATACTTCTTGGAACAAGGCAGTTACCTGTTCCCACGCAAAGAGGTGTATATAGAACCCTGGTGGATTTCCAGCTGATGAAGTAAACGATTATTAAAGGAACGAGATGACCATGGGGATCATCGTTAATTCTCTGAAACAGAATCCGCCCTTTTCACCTGCCAAACACATGCCCACTTCTCCTCTCTGGGGATAATAAAAACCAACCGGGGAACTGACAGAGGGCCTGACCAACACATCCACACCGACCCCACAGGAAAAAAAAAAAAAAACACACCGAAGCCTCAAGGTACTAATTATAATGCTAACTTGCAAAATTTTCCTGCATTTTTAAACAATGGAAAAATGATGGTGAGATGATACTTACAAGAATGGATTCTTGTCAGTCTCCACTAACAAAAATAGGCAACACCAAGTCAGCTACGCCTCAGCATAGTTATGTCCGTCGCAGCCTTCTTGGGTTTCAGGAGGCACAAACAAACGTTATCACTATTATGGTGAAACGCTGAGCACCTGCAAATAATTTTGAACGTACTGGTTAATTGAAAAGCTCTGAGGCATACTTCTTGGAACAAGCCAGTTACCTGTTCCCACGCAAAGAGGAGTATATAGAACCATGGTGGATTTCCAGCTGATGAAGTAAAGGATTATAAAAGGAACGGGATGACCATGGGGATCATCGTTAATTCTCTGAAACAGAATCCGCCCTTTTCACCTGCCAAACACATGCCCACTTCTCCTCTCTGAGGATGATAAAAACTAACCAGCGAACTGACAGAGGGCCTGACCCCCACCATCCACATCGACCACACACACAAAAAAAGCTGTACCCTCCAGCTACTAATTATAATGCTAACTTGGAAAATTTCCCTGCATTTAAAAACAATGGAAAAATGGTGGTGGGATGATACTTAGAAGAATGGCTTCTTGTCAGTCTCCACTAACAAAAATAGGCAACACCAAGACAGCTACTCCCCAGCATAGTTATGTCCGTCCCAGCCTTCTTGGGTTTCAGGAGGCACAAACAAACGTTATCACAATTATGGTGAAACGCTGAACACCTGCAAATAATTTTCAACGTACTGGTTAATTGAAAAGCTCTGCGGCATACTTCCTGGAACAAGACAGTTACCTGTTCCCACGCAAAGAGGAGTATATAGAACCATGGTGGATTTCCAGCTGATGAAGTAAAGGATTATTAAAGGAACGGGATGACCATGGGGATCATCGTTAATTCTCTGAAACAGAATCCGCCCTTTTCACCTGCCAAACACATGCCCACTTCTCCTATCTGGGGATAATAAAAACTAACCAGCGAACTGACAGAGGGCCTGACCCCCCCGATCCACATTGACGACACACACACAAAAAAACCGTACCCTCCAGCTACTAAATATAATGCTAACTTGCAAAATTTCCCTGCATTTTAAAACAATGGAAAAATGGGGGTGGGATGATACTTAGAAGAATGGCTTCTTGTCTGTCTCCACTAACAAAAATAGGCAACACCAAGTCAGCTACGCCTCAGCATAGTTATGTCCGTCGCAGCCTTCTTGGGTTTCAGGAGGCACAAACAAAGTTTCTCACAATTATGGTGAAACGATGAACACCTGCAAATAATTTTCAACGTATTGGTTAATTGAAAAGCTCTGCGGCATACTTCTTGGAACAAGCCAGTTACCTGTTCCCACGCAAAGAGGAGTATATAGAACCATGGTGGATTTCCAGCTGATGAAGTAAAGGATTATTAAAGGAACGGGATGACCATGGGGATCATCATTAATTCTCTGAAACAGAATCCGCCCTTTTCACCTGCCAAACACATGCCCACTTCTCCTCTCTGGGGATAATAAAAACTAACCAGCGAACTGACATAGGGCCTGACCCCCCCCATCGACATCGACCACACACACAACAAAAAAAACGTACCCTCCTGCTACTAATTATAATGCTAACTTGCAAAATTTCCCTGCATTTTAAAACAATGGAAAAATGGTGGTGGGATCATGCTTGGGAGAATGGCTTCTTGTCGGTCTCCACTAACAAAAATAGGCAACACCAAGTCAGCTAATCTTCAGCATAGTTATGTCCGTCGCAGCCTTCTTGGGTTTCAGGAGGCACATACAAACGTTATCAAAATTATGGTGAAACGCTGAAAACCTGCAAATAATTTTCAACGTACTGGTTAATTTGAAAACTCTCCAGCATACTTCTTGGAACAAGCCAGGTACCTGTGCCCACGCATAGAGGAGTATATAGAAACATGGTGGAATCCCAGCTGATGAAGCAAAGGATTCTTAAAGGAATGAGATGACCCTGCGGATCCTGTTTAATTCTCTGAAACAGAATCCGCACTTTTCGCCTGCCAATCACATGCCCACTACTCTTCTCTGGGGATAATAAAAACAAACCAGCGATCTGACAGAGGGCCTGAACACCCATCCTGACCGACCCCACAAAACAAAAAAAGTACCCTCCAGCTACTAATTATAATGCCAATTTGCAAAATTTCCCTGCATTTTTAAACAATGGAGAAATGATGGTGGGATGATACTTAGAAGAATGGCTTCTTGTCAGTCTCCACTGACAAAAATAGGCGACACCAAGTCAGCTACGCCTCAGCATAGTTATGTCCGTAGCAGCCATATTTGGTTTCAGTAGGCACATACACACGTTATCACAATTATGGTGAAACGCTGAAAACCTGCAAAGGATTTTCAACATACTGGTTAATTGAAAAGCTCTGAGGCATACTTCTTGGAACAAGCCAGTTACCTGTTCCCACGCAAAGAGGAGTATATAGAACCATGGTGGATTCCCAGCTCATGAAGCAAAGGATTCTTAAAGGAACGGGATTACCATGCGGATCCTGTTGAATTCTCTGAAACAGATGCGCAGTTTTCACCTGCCATACTAATACCCACTTCTCCTCTCTGGGGATAATAAAAACAAACCAGCGAACTGACAGAGGGCCTGACCAACACATCCACACCGACCCCACAGGAAAACAAAAAACAAAAAACACCGTAGCCTCCAGCTACTAATTATAATGCTAACTTGCAAAATTTTCCTGCATTTTTAAACAATGGAAAAATGATGGTGAGATGATACTTACAAGAATGGATTCTTGTCAGTCTCCACAAACAAAACTAGGCATAACCAAGTCAGCTACGCCTCAGCATAGTTATGTCCGTCACAGCCTTCTTGGGTTTCAGGAGGCACAAAAACACGTTATCACAATTATGGTGAAACGCTGAACACCTGCAAATAATTTTCAACGTAGTGGTTAATTGAAAAGCTCTGCGGCATACTTCTTGGAACAAGGCAGTTACCTGTTCCCACGCAAAGTGGAGTATATAGAACCATGGTAGATTTCCAGCTGATGAAGTAAAGGATTATAAAAGGAACGGGATGACCATGGGGATCATCGTTAATTCTCTGAAACAGAATCCGCCCTTTGCACCTGCCAAACACATGCCCACTTCTCCTCTCTGGGGATAATAAAAACTAACCAGCGAACTGACAGAGGGCCTGACTCCCCCATCCACATCGACCACACACAAAAAAAAAATCGTACCCTCCAGCTACTAATTATAATGCTAACTTGCAAAATTTCCCTGCATTTTAAACCAATGGAAAAATGGTGGTGGGATGATACTTAGAAGAATGGCTTCTTGTCAGTCTCCACTAACAAAAATAGGCAACACCAAGTCAGCTACTCCTCAGCATACTTATGTCCGTCGCAGCCTTCTTGGGTTTCAGGAGGCACAAACACACGTTATCACAATTATGGTGAAACGCTGAACACCTGCAAATAATTTTCAACGTACTGGTTAATTGAAAAGCTCTGCGACATACTTCTTGGAACAAGCCAGGTTCCTGTTCCCACGCAAAGAGGTGTATATAGAACCATGGTGGAATCCCAGCTGATGAAGCAAAGGATTCTTAAAGGAATGAGATGACCATGCGGATCCTGTTTAATTCTCTGAAACAGAATCCGCACTTCTACCCTGCCAAAAAACATGAACACTACTCTTCTCTGGGGATAATAAAAACAAACCAGCGATCTGACAGAGGGCCTGAACACCCATCCTGACCGACCCCACAAAACAAAAAAGTACCCTCCAGCTACTAATTATAATGCCAATTTGCAAAATTTCCCTGCATTTTTAAACAATGGAGAAATGATGGTGGGATGATACTTAGAAGAATGGCTTGTTGTCAGTCTCCACTGACAAAAATAGGCAACACCAAGTCAGCTACGCCTCAGCATAGTTATGTCCGTAGCAGCCATATTTGGTTTCAGTAGGCACATACACACGTTATCACAATTATGGTGAAACGCTGAAAACCTGCAAAGGATTTTCAACATACTGGTTAATTGAAAAGCTCTGAGGCATACTTCTTGGAACAAGCCAGTTACCTGTTCCCACGCAAAGAGGAGTATATAGAACCATGGTGGATTCCCAGCTCATGAAGCAAAGGATTCTTAAAGGAACGGGATTACCATGCGGATCCTGTTTAATTCTCTGAAACAGAATCCGCCCTTTTCACCTGCCAAACACATGCCCACTTCTCCTCTCTGGGGATAATAAAAACTAACCAGCGAACTGACAGAGGGCCTGACCCCCACCATCCACATCGACCACACACACAAAAAAAACCGTACCCTCCAGCTACTAATTATAATGCTAACTTGCAAAATTTCCCTGCATTTAAAAACAATGGAAAAATGGTGGTGGGATGATACTTAGAAGAATGGATTCTTGTCAGTCTCCACTAACAAAAATAGGCAACACCAAGTCAGCTACTCCTCAGCATAGTTATGTCCGTCGCAGCCTTCTTGGGTTTCAGGAGGCACAAACAAACGTTATCACAATTATGGTGAAACGCTGAACACCTGCAAATTATTTTCAACGTAGTGCTTAATTGAAAAGCTCTGCGGCATACTTCTTGGAACAAGACAGTTACCTGTTCCCACGCAAAGAGGAGTATATAGAACCATGGTGGATTTCCAGCTGATGAAGTAAAGGATTATTAAAGGAACGGGATGACCATGGGGATCATCGTTAATTCTCTGAAACAGAATCCGCCCTTTTCACCTGCCAAACACATGCCCACTTCTCCTCTCTGGGGATAACAAAAACCAACCGGGGAACTGACAGAGGGCCTGACCAACACATCCACACCGACCCCACAGGAAAAAAAAAAATAAAAAACACCGAAGCCTCCAGCTACTAATTATAATGCTAACTTGCAAAATTTTCCTGCATTTTTAAACAATGGAAAAATGATGGTGAGATGATACTTAGAAGAATGGATTCTTGTCAGTCTCCACTAACAAAAATAGGCAACACCAAGTCAGCTACGCCTCAGCATAGTTATGTCCGTCGCAGCCTTCTTGGGTTTCAGGAGGCACAAACAAAGTCTCTCACAATTATGGTGAAACGAAGAACACCTGCAAATAATTTTCAACGTACTGGTTAATTGAAAAGCTCTGCGGCATACTTCTTGGAACAAGCCAGTTACCTGTTCCCACGCAAAGAGGAGTATAGAGAACCATGGTGGATTTCCAGCTGATGAAGTAAAGGATTATTAAAGGAACGGGATGACCATGGGGATCATCATTAATTCTCTGAAACAGAATCCGCCCTTTTCACCTGCCAAACACATGCCCACTTCTCCTCTCTGGGGATAATAAAAACTAACCAGCGAACTGACAGAGGGCCTGACCCCCCCCCATCGACATCGACCACACACACAACAAAAAAACCGTACCCTCCTGCTACTAATTATAATGCTAACTTGCAAAATTTCCCTGCATTTTAAAACAATGGAAAAATGGTGGTGGGATCATACTTAGAAGAATGGCTTCTTGTCTGTCTCCACTAACAAAAATAGGCAACACCAAGTCAGCTAATCTTCAGCATAGTTATGTCCGTCGCAGCCTTCTTGGGTTTCAGGAGGCACATACAAACGTTATCAAAATTATGGTGAAACGCTGAAAACCTGCAAATAATTTTCAACGTACTGGTTAATTTGAAAACTCTCCAGCATACTTCTTGGAACAAGCCAGGTACCTGTGCCCACGCATAGAGGAGTATATAGAAACATGGTGGAATCCCAGCTGATGAAGCAAAGGATTCTTAAAGGAATGAGATGACCATGCGGATCCTGTTTAATTCTCTGAAACAGAATCCGCACTTTTCGCCTGCCAAACACATGCCCACTACTCTTCTCTGGGGATAATAAAAACAAACCAGCGATCTGACAGAGGGCCTGAACACCCATCCTGACCGACCCCACAAAACAAAAAAGTACCCTCCAGCTACTAATTATAATGCCAATTTGCAAAATTTCCCTGCATTTTTAAACAATGGAGAAATGATGGTGGGATGATACTTAGAAGAATGGCTTCTTGTCAGTCTCCTCTGACAAAAATAGGCAACACCAAGTCAGCTACGCCTCAGCATAGTTATGTCCGTAGCAGCCATATTTGGTTTCAGTAGGCACATACACACGTTATCACAATTATGGTGAAACGCTGAAAACCTGCAAAGGATTTTCAACATACTGGTTAATTGAAAAGCTCTGAGGCATACTTCTTGGAACAAGCCAGTTACCTGTTCCCACGCAAAGAGGAGTATAGAGAACCATGGTGGATTTCCAGCTGATGAAGTAAAGGATTATTAAAGGAACGGGATGACCATGGGGATCATCATTAATTCTCTGAAACAGAATCCGCCCTTTTCACCTGCCAAACACATGCCCACTTCTCCTCTCTGGGGATAATAAAAACTGACCAGCGAACTGACATAGGGCTTGACCCCCCCCATCGACATCGACCACACTTACAACAAAAAAACCGTACCCTCCTGCTACTAATTATAATGCTAACTTGCAAAATTTCCCTGCATTTTAAAACAATGGAAAAATGGTGGTGGGATCATACTTGGGAGAATGGCTTCTTGTCTGTATCCACTAACAAAAATAGGCAACACCAAGTCAGCTAATCTTCAGCATAGTCATGTCCGTCGCAGCCTTCTTGGGTTTCAGGAGGCACATACAAACGTTATCAAAATTATGGTGAAACGCTGAAAACCTGCAAATAATTTTCAACGTACTGGTTAATTTGAAAACTCTCCAGCATACTTCTTGGAACAAGCCAGGTACCTGTGCCCACGCATAGAGGAGTATATAGAAACATGGTGGAATCCCAGCTGATGAAGCAAAGGATTCTTAAAGGAATGAGATGACCCTGCGGATCCTGTTTAATTCTCTGAAACAGAATCCGCACTTTTCGCCTGCCAATCACATGCCCACTACTCTTCTCTGGGGATAATAAAAACAAACCCGCGATCTGACAGAGGGCCTGAACACCCATCCTGACCGACCCCACAAAACAAAAAAGTACCCTCCAGCTACTAATTATAATGCCAATTTGCAAAATTTCCCTGCATTTTTAAACAATGGAGAAATGATGGTGGGATGATACTTAGAAGAATGGCTTCTTGTCAGTCTCCACTGACAAAAATAGGCGACACCAAGACAGCTACGCCTCAGCATAGTTATGTCCGTAGCAGCCATATTTGGTTTCAATAGGCACATACACACGTTATCACAATTATGGTGAAACGCTGAAAACCTGCAAAGGATTTTCAACATACTGGTTAATTGAAAAGCTCTGAGGCATACTTCTTGGAACAAGCCAGTTACCTGTTCCCACGCAAAGAGGAGTATATAGAACCATGGTGGATTCCCAGCTCATGAAGCAAAGGATTCTTAAAGGAACGGGATTACCATGCGGATCCTGTTGAATTCTCTGAAACAGATGCGCAGTTTTCACCTGCCATACTAATACCCACTTCTCCTCTCTGGGGATAATAAAAACAAACCAGCGAACTGACAGAGGGCCTGACCAACACATCCACACCGACCCCACAGGAAAAAAAAAAACAAAAAACACCGTAGCCTCCAGACACTAATTATAATGCTAACTTGCAAAATTTTCCTGCATTTTTAAACAATGGAAAAATGATGGTGAGATGATACTTACAAGAATGGATTCTTGTCAGTCTCCACTAACAAAATTAGGCATAACCAAGTCAGCTACGCCTCAGCACAGTTATGTCCGTCGCAGACTTCTTGGGGTTCAGGAGGCACAAACAAACGTTATCACAATTATGGTGAAACGCTGAACACCTGCAAATAATTTTCAACGTACTGGTTAATTGAAAAGCTCTGCGGCATACTTCTTGGAACAAGCCAGTTACCTGTTCCCACGCAAAGAGGAGTATAAAGAACCATGGGCGATTTCCAGCTGATGAAGTAAAGGATAATTAAAGGAACGGGATGACCATGGGGATCATCGTTAATTCTCTGAAACAGAATCTGCCCTTTTCACCTGCCAAACACATGCCCACTTCTCCTCTCTGGGGATAATAAAAACTAACCAGCGAACTGACAGAGGGCCTGACCCCGACCATCCACATCGACCACACACACAAAAAAAAACCATACCCTCCAGCTACTAATTATAATGCTAACTTGCAAAATTTCCCTGCATTTTAAAACAATGGAAAAATGGTGGTGGGATGATACTTAGAAGAATGGCTTCTTGTCAGTCTCCACTAACAAAAATAGGCAACACCAAGTCAGCTACTCCTCAGCATACTTATGTCCGTCGCAGCCTTCTTGGGTTTCAGGAGGGACGTACAAACGTTATCAAAATTATGGTGAAACGCTGAAAACCTGCAAATAATTTTGAACGTACTGCTTAATTTGAAAACTCTCCAGCATAATTCTTGGAACAAGCCAGGTACCTGTTCCCACGCAAAGAGGTGTATATAGAACCATGGTGGAATCCCAGCTGATGAAGCAAAGGATTCTTAAAGGAATGAGATGACCATGCGGATCCTGTTTAATTCTCTGAAACAGAATCCGCACTTCTCCCCTGCCAAAAAACATGAACACTACTCTTCTCTGGGGATAATAAAAACAAACCAGCGATCTGACAGAGGGCCTGAACACCCATCCTGACCGACCCCACAAAACAAAAAAGTACCCTCCAGCTACTAATTATAATGCCAATTTGCAAAATTTCCCTGCATTTTTAAACAATGGAGAAATGATGGTGGGATGATACTTAGAAGAATGGCTTCTTGTCAGTCTCCACTG
This sequence comes from Eulemur rufifrons, assembly GCF_041146395.1. Taxonomy (NCBI): domain Eukaryota; kingdom Metazoa; phylum Chordata; class Mammalia; order Primates; family Lemuridae; genus Eulemur; species Eulemur rufifrons. The sequence continues at coordinate 2,737,879 of NC_090984.1, read as the reverse complement.
ACAAAAATAGGCAACACCAAGTCAGCTACGCCTCAGCATAGTTATGTCCGTAGCAGCCATATTTGGTTTCAGTAGGCACATACACACGTTATCACAATTATGGTGAAACGCTGAAAACCTGCAAAGGATTTTCAACATACTGGTTAATTGAAAAGCTCTGAGGCATACTTCTTGGAACAAGCCAGTTACCTGTTCCCACGCAAAGATGAGTATAGAGAACCATGGTGGATTTCCAGCTGATGAAGTAAAGGATTATTAAAGGAACGGGATGACCATGGGGATCATCATTAATTCTCTGAAACAGAATCCGCCCTTTTCACCTGCCAAACACATGCCCACTTCTCCTCTCTGGGGATAATAAAAACTGACCAGCGAACTGACATAGGGCTTGACCCCCCCCATCGACATCGACCACACTTACAACAAAAAAACCGTACCCTCCTGCTACTAATTATAATGCTAACTTGCAAAATTTCCCTGCATTTTAAAACAATGGAAAAATGGTGGTGGGATCATACTTGGGAGAATGGCTTCTTGTCTGTATCCACTAACAAAAATAGGCAACACCAAGTCAGCTAATCTTCAGCATAATTATGTCCGTCGCAGCCTTCTTGGGTTTCAGGAGGCACATACAAACGTTATCAAAATTATGGTGAAACGCTGAAAACCTGCAAATAATTTTCAACGTACTGGTTAATTTGAAAACTCTCCAGCATACTTCTTGGAACAAGCCAGGTACCTGTGCCCACGCATAGAGGAGTATATAGAAACATGGTGGAATCCCAGCTGATGAAGCAAAGGATTCTTAAAGGAATGAGATGACCCTGCGGATCCTGTTTAATTCTCTGAAACAGAATCCGCACTTTTCGCCTGCCAATCACATGCCCACTACTCTTCTCTGGGGATAATAAAAACAAACCAGCGATCTGACAGAGGGCCTGAACACCCATCCTGACCGACCCCACAAAACAAAAAAGTACCCTCCAGCTACTAATTATAATGCCAATTTGCAAAATTTCCCTGCATTTTTAAACAATGGAGAAATGATGGTGGGATGATACTTAGAAGAATGGCTTCTTGTCAGTCTCCACTGACAAAAATAGGCGACACCAAGTCAGCTACGCCTCAGCATAGTTATGTCCGTAGCAGCCATATTTGGTTTCAGTAGGCACATACACACGTTATCACAATTATGGTGAAACGCTGAAAACCTGCAAAGGATTTTCAACATACTGGTTAATTGAAAAGCTCTGAGGCATACTTCTTGGAACAAGCCAGTTACCTGTTCCCACGCAAAGAGGAGTATATAGAACCATGGTGGATTCCCAGCTCATGAAGCAAAGGATTCTTAAAGGAACGGGATTACCATGCGGATCCTGTTGAATTCTCTGAAACAGATGCGCAGTTTTCACCTGCCATACTAATACCCACTTCTCCTCTCTGGGGATAATAAAAACAAACCAGTGAACTGACAGAGGGCCTGACCAACACATCCACACCGACCCCACAGGAAAAAAAAAAACAAAAAACACCGTAGCCTCCAGACACTAATTATAATGCTAACTTGCAAAATTTTCCTACATTTTTAAACAATGGAAAAATGATGGTGAGATGATACTTACAAGAATGGATTCTTGTCAGTCTCCACTAACAAAATTAGGCATAACCAAGTCAGCTACGCCTCAGCACAGTTATGTCCGTCGCAGACTTCTTGGGGTTCAGGAGGCACAAACAAACGTTATCACAATTATGGTGAAACGCTGAACACCTGCAAATAATTTTCAACGTACTGGTTAATTGAAAAGCTCTGCGGCATACTTCTTGGAACAAGCCGGTTACCTGTTCCCACGCAAAGAGGAGTATAAAGAACCATGGGCGATTTCCAGCTGATGAAGTAAAGGATAATTAAAGGAACGGGATGACCATGGGGATCATCGTTAATTCTCTGAAACAGAATCTGCCCTTTTCACCTGCCAAACACATGCCCACTTCTCCTCTCTGGGGATAATAAAAACTAACCAGCGAACTGACAGAGGGCCTGACCCCCACCATCCACATCGACCACACACAAAAAAAAAAACCATACCCTCCAGCTACTAATTATAATGCTAAGTTGCAAAATTTCCCTGCATTTTAAAACAATGGAAAAATGGTGGTGGGATGATACTTAGAAGAATGGCTTCTTGTCAGTCTCCACTAACAAAAATAGGCAACACCAAGTCAGCTACTCCTCAGCATACTTATGTCCGTCGCAGCCTTCTTGGGTTTCAGGAGGGACGTACAAACGTTATCAAAATTATGGTGAAACGCTGAAAACCTGCAAATAATTTTGAACGTACTGCTTAATTTGAAAACTCTCCAGCATAATTCTTGGAACAAGCCAGGTACCTGTTCCCACGCAAAGAGGTGTATATAGAACCATGGTGGAATCCCAGCTGATGAAGCAAAGGATTCTTAAAGGAATGAGATGACCATGCGGATCCTGTTTAATTCTCTGAAACAGAATCCGCACTTCTCCCCTGCCAAAAAACATGAACACTACTCTTCTCTGGGGATAATAAAAACAAACCAGCGATCTGACAGAGGGCCTGAACACCCATCCTGACCGACCCCACAAAACAAAAAAGTACCCTCCAGCTACTAATTATAATGCCAATTTGCAAAATTTCCCTGCATTTTTAAACAATGGAGAAATGATGGTGGGATGATACTTAGAAGAATGGCTTCTTGTCAGTCTCCACTGACAAAAATAGGCAACACCAAGTCAGCTACGCCTCAGCATAGTTATGTCCGTAGCAGCCATATTTGGTTTCAGTAGGCACATACACACGTTATCACAATTATGGTGAAACGCTGAAAACCTGCAAAGGATTTTCAACATACTGGTTAATTGAAAAGCTCTGAGGCATACTTCTTGGAACAAGCCAGTTACCTGTTCCCACGCAAAGAGGAGTATATAGAACCATGGTGGATTCCCAGCTCATGAAGCAAAGGATTCTTAAAGGAACGGGATTACCATGCGGATCCTGTTGAATTCTCTGAAACAGATCCGCAGTTTTCACCTGCCATACAAATACCCACTTCTCCTCTCTGGGGATAATAAAAACAAACCAGCGAACTGACAGAGGGCCTGACCAACACATCCACACCGACCCCACAGGAAAAAAAAAAACAAAAAACACCGTAGCCTCCAGCTACTAATTATAATGCTAACTTGCAAAATTTTCCTGCATTTTTAAACAATGTAAAAATGATGGTGAGATGATACTTACAAGAATGGATTCTTGTCAGTCTCCACTAACAAAACTAGGCATAACCAAGTCAGCTACGCCTCAGCATCGTTATGTCCGTCGCAGCCTTCTTGGGTTTCAGGAGGCACAAACACACGTTATCACAATTATGGTGAAACGCTGAACACCTGCAAATAATTTACAACGTAGTGGTTAATTGAAAAGCTCTGCGGCATACTTCTTGGAACAAGGCAGTTACCTGTTCCCACGCAAAGTGGAGTATATAGAACCATGGTAGATTTCCAGCTGATGAAGTAAAGGATTATAAAAGGAACGGGATGACCATGGGGATCATCGTTAATTCTCTGAAACAGAATCCGCCCTTTTCACCTGCCAAACACATGCCCACTTCTCCTCTCTGGGGATAATAAAAACTAACCAGCGAACTGACAGAGGGCCTGACTCCCCCATCCACATCGACCACACACAAAAAAAAAACCGTACCCTCCAGCTACTAATTATAATGCTAACTTGCAAAATTTCCCTGCATTTTAAAACAATGGAAAAATGGTATTGGGATGATACTTAGAAGAATGGCTTCTTGTCAGTCTCCACTAACAAAAATAGGCAACACCAAGTCAGCTACTCCTCAGCATACTTATGTCCGTCGCAGCCTTCTTGGGTTTCAGGAGGCACAAACAAACGTTATCACAATTATGGTGAAACGCTGAACACCTGCAAATTATTTTCAACGTAGTGGTTAATTGAAAAGCTCTGCGGCATACTTCTTGGAACAAGACAGTTACCTGTTCCCACGCAAAGAGGAGTATATAGAACCATGGTGGATTTCCAGCTGATGAAGTAAAGGATTATTAAAGGAACGGGATGACCATGGGGATCATCGTTAATTCTCTGAAACAGAATCCGCCCTTTGCACCTCCCAAACACATGCCCACTTCTCCTCTCTGGGGATAATAAAAACTAACCAGCGAACGGACAGAGGGACTGACACCCCCATCCATATCGACCACACACACAAAAAAAAACCGTACCCTCCAGCTACTAATTATAATGCTAACTTGCAAAATTTCCCTGCATTTTAAACCAATGGAAAAATGGTGGTGGGATGATACTTACAAGAATGGCTTCTTGTCAGTCTCCACTAACAAAAATAGGCAACACCAAGTCAGCTACTCCTCAGCATAGTTATGTCCGTCGCAGCCTTCTTGGGTTTCAGGAGGTACAAACAAACTTTCTCACAATTATGGAGAAACGAAGAACACCTGCAAATAATTTTCAACGTACTGGTTAATTGAAAAGCTCTGCGGCATACTTCTTGGAACAAGCCAGTTACCTGTTGCGACGCAAAGAGTAGTATATAGAAACATGGTGGATTTCCAGCTGATGAAGTAAAGGATTATTAAAGGAACGGGATGACCATAAGGATCATCGTTAATTCTCTGAAGCAGAATCCGCCCTTTTCACCTGCCAAACATCTGCCCACTTCTCCTCTCTGGGATAATAAAAACTAACCAGCGAACTGACAGAGGGCCTGACCCCCACCATCCACATCGACCACACACACAAAAAAAACCGTACCCTCCAGCTACTAATTATAATGCTAACTTGCAAAATTTCCCTGCATTTTAAACCAATGGAAAAATGGTGGTGGGATGATACTTAGAAGAATGGCTTCTTGTCAGTCTCCACTGACAAAAATAGGCAACACCAAGTCAGCTACGCCTCAGCATAGTTATGTCCGTAGCAGCCATATTTGGTTTCAGTAGGCACATACACACGTTATCACAATTATGGTGAAACGCTGAAAACCTGCAAAGGATTTTCAACATACTGGTTAATTGAAAAGCTCTGAGGCATACTTCTTGGAACAAGCCAGTTACCTGTTCCCACGCAAAGAGGAGTATATAGAACCATGGTGGATTCCCAGCTCATGAAGCAAAGGATTCTTAAAGGAACGGGATTACCATGCGGATCCTGTTGAATTCTCTGAAACAGATGCGCAGTTTTCACCTGCCATACTAATACCCACTTCTCCTCTCTGGGGATAATAAAAGCAAACCAGCGAACTGACAGAGGGCCTGACCAACACATCCACACCGACCCCACAGGAAAAAAAAAAACAAAAAACCCCGTAGCCTCCAGCTACTAATTATAATGCTAACTTGCAAAATTTTCCTGCATTTTTAAACAATGGAAAAATGATGGTGAGATGATACTTATAAGAATGGATTCTTGTCAGTCTCCACAAACAAAACTAGGCATAACCAAGTCAGCTACGCCTCAGCATAGTTATGTCCGTCGCAGCCTTCTTGGCTTTCAGGAGGCACAAAAACACGTTATCACAATTATGGTGAAACGCTGAACACCTGCAAATAATTTTCAACGTAGTGGTTAATTGAAAAGCTCTGCGGCATACTTCTTGGAACAAGGCAGTTACCTGTTCCCACGCAAAGTGGAGTATATAGAACCATGGTAGATTTCCAGCTGATGAAGTAAAGGATTATAAAAGGAACGGGATGACCATGGGGATCATCGTTAATTCTCTGAAACAGAATCCGCCCTTTTCACCTGCCAAACACATGCCCACTTCTCCTCTCTGGGGATAATAAAAACTAACCAGCGAACTGACAGAGGGCCTGACTCCCCCATCCACATCGACCTCACACACAAAAAAAACCGTACCCTCCAGCTACTAATTATAATGCTAACTTGCAAAATTTCCCTGCATTTTAAAACAATGGAAAAATGGTGGTGGGATGATACTTAGAAGAATGGCTTCTTGTCAGTCTCCACTAACAAAAATAGGCAACACCAAGTCAGCTACTCCTCAGCATAGTTATGTCCGTCGCAGCCTTCTTGGGTTTCAGGAGGCACAAACAAACGTTATCACAATTATGGTGAAACGCTGAACACCTGCAAATTATTTTCAACGTAGTGGTTAATTGAAAAGCTCTGCGGCATACTTCTTGGAACAAGACAGTTACCTGTTCCCACGCAAAGAGGAGTATATAGAACCATGGTGGATTTCCAGCTGATGAAGTAAAGGATTATTAAAGGAACGGGATGACCATGGGGATCATCGTTAATTCTCTGAAACAGAATCCGCCCTTTTCACCTGCCAAACACATGCCCACTTCTCCTCTCTGGGGATAATAAAAACCAACCGGGGAACTGACAGAGGGCCTGACCAACACATCCACACCGACCCCACAGGAAAAAAAAAAAAAAAAACACCGAAGCCTCCAGCTACTAATTATAATGCTAACTTGCAAAATTTTCCTGCATTTTTAAACAATGGAAAAATGATGGTGAGATGATACTTAGAAGAATGGATTCTTGTCAGTCTCCACTAACAAAAATAGGCAACACCAAGTCAGCTACGCCTCAGCATAGTTATGTCCGTCGCAGCCTTCTTGGGTTTCAGGAGGCACAAACAAAGTCTCTCACAATTATGGTGAAACGAAGAACACCTGCAAATAATTTTCAACGTACTGGTTAATTGAAAAGCTCTGCGGCATACTTCTTGGAACAAGCCAGTTACCTGTTCCCACGCAAAGAGGAGTATAGAGAACCATGGTGGATTTCCAGCTGATGAAGTAAAGGATTATTAAAGGAACGGGATGACCATGGGGATCATCATTAATTCTCTGAAACAGAATCCGCCCTTTTCACCTGCCAAACACATGCCCACTTCTCCTCTCTGGGGATAATAAAAACTAACCAGCGAACTGACAGAGGGCCTGACCCCCCCCCATCGACATCGACCACACACACAACAAAAAAACCGTACCCTCCTGCTACTAATTATAATGCTAACTTGCAAAATTTCCCTGCATTTTAAAACAATGGAAAAATGGTGGTGGGATCATACTTAGAAGAATGGCTTCTTGTCTGTCTCCACTAACAAAAATAGGCAACACCAAGTCAGCTAATCTTCAGCATAGTTATGTCCGTCGCAGCCTTCTTGGGTTTCAGGAGGCACATACAAACGTTATCAAAATTATGGTGAAACGCTGAAAACCTGCAAATAATTTTCAACGTACTGGTTAATTTGAAAACTCTCCAGCATACTTCTTGGAACAAGCCAGGTACCTGTGCCCACGCATAGAGGAGTATATAGAAACATGGTGGAATCCCAGCTGATGAAGCAAAGGATTCTTAAAGGAATGAGATGACCATGCGGATCCTGTTTAATTCTCTGAAACAGAATCCGCACTTTTCGCCTGCCAAACACATGCCCACTACTCTTCTCTGGGGATAATAAAAACAAACCAGCGATCTGACAGAGGGCCTGAACACCCATCCTGACCGACCCCACAAAACAAAAAAGTACCCTCCAGCTACTAATTATAATGCCAATTTGCAAAATTTCCCTGCATTTTTAAACAATGGAGAAATGATGGTGGGATGATACTTAGAAGAATGGCTTCTTGTCAGTCTCCTCTGACAAAAATAGGCAACACCAAGTCAGCTACGCCTCAGCATAGTTATGTCCGTAGCAGCCATATTTGGTTTCAGTAGGCACATACACACGTTATCACAATTATGGTGAAACGCTGAAAACCTGCAAAGGATTTTCAACATACTGGTTAATTGAAAAGCTCTGAGGCATACTTCTTGGAACAAGCCAGTTACCTGTTCCCACGCAAAGAGGAGTATAGAGAACCATGGTGGATTTCCAGCTGATGAAGTAAAGGATTATTAAAGGAATGGGATGACCATGGGGATCATCATTAATTCTCTGAAACAGAATCCGCCCTTTTCACCTGCCAAACACATGCCCACTTCTCCTCTCTGGGGATAATAAAAACTGACCAGCGAACTGACATAGGGCTTGACCCCCCCCATCGACATCGACCACACTTACAACAAAAAAACCGTACCCTCCTGCTACTAATTATAATGCTAACTTGCAAAATTTCCCTGCATTTTAAAACAATGGAAAAATGGTGGTGGGATCATACTTGGGAGAATGGCTTCTTGTCTGTATCCACTAACAAAAATAGGCAACACCAAGTCAGCTAATCTTCAGCATAATTATGTCCGTCGCAGCCTTCTTGGGTTTCAGGAGGCACATACAAACGTTATCAAAATTATGGTGAAACGCTGAAAACCTGCAAATAATTTTCAACGTACTGGTTAATTTCAAAACTCTCCAGCATACTTCTTGGAACAAGCCAGGTACCTGTGCCCACGCATAGAGGAGTATATAGAAACATGGTGGAATCCCAGCTGATGAAGCAAAGGATTCTTAAAGGAATGAGATGACCCTGCGGATCCTGTTTAATTCTCTGAAACAGAATCCGCACTTTTCGCCTGCCAATCACATGCCCACTACTCTTCTCTGGGGATAATAAAAACAAACCAGCGATCTGACAGAGGGCCTGAACACCCATCCTGACCGACCCCACAAAACAAAAAAGTACCCTCCAGCTACTAAATATAATGCCAATTTGCAAAATTTCCCTGCATTTTTAAACAATGGAGAAATGATGGTGGGATGATACTTAGAAGAATGGCTTCTTGTCAGTCTCCACTGACAAAAATAGGCGACACCAAGTCAGCTACGCCTCAGCATAGTTATGTCCGTAGCAGCCATATTTGGTTTCAGTAGGCACATACACACGTTATCACAATTATGGTGAAACGCTGAAAACCTGCAAAGGATTTTCAACATACTGGTTAATTGAAAAGCTCTGAGGCATACTTCTTGGAACAAGCCAGTTACCTGTTCCCACGCAAAGAGGAGTATATAGAACCATGGTGGATTCCCAGCTCATGAAGCAAAGGATTCTTAAAGGAACGGGATTACCATGCGGATCCTGTTGAATTCTCTGAAACAGATGCGCAGTTTTCACCTGCCATACTAATACCCACTTCTCCTCTCTGGGGATAATAAAAACAAACCAGCGAACTGACAGAGGGCCTGACCAACACATCCACACCGACCCCACAGGAAAAAAAAAAACAAAAAACACCGTAGCCTCCAGACACTAATTATAATGCTAACTTGCAAAATTTTCCTGCATTTTTAAACAATGGAAAAATGATGGTGAGATGATACTTACAAGAATGGATTCTTGTCAGTCTCCACTAACAAAACCAGGCATAACCAAGTCAGCTACGCCTCAGCACAGTTATGTCCGTCGCAGACTTCTTGGGGTTCAGGAGGCACAAACAAACGTTATCACAATTATGGTGAAACGCTGAACACCTGCAAATAATTTTCAACGTACTGGTTAATTGAAAAGCTCTGCGGCATACTTCTTGGAACAAGCCAGTTACCTGTTCCCACGCAAAGAGGAGTATAAAGAACCATGGGCGATTTCCAGCTGATGAAGTAAAGGATAATTAAAGGAACGGGATGACCATGGGGATCATCGTTAATTCTCTGAAACAGAATCTGCCCTTTTCACCTGCCAAACACATGCCCACTTCTCCTCTCTGGGGATAATAAAAACTAACCAGCGAACTGACAGAGGGCCTGACCCCGACCATCCACATCGACCACACACAAAAAAAAAAACCATACCCTCCAGCTACTAATTATAATGCTAACTTGCAAAATTTCCCTGCATTTTAAAACAATGGAAAAATGGTGGTGGGATGATACTTAGAAGAATGGCTTCTTGTCAGTCTCCACTAACAAAAATAGGCAACACCAAGTCAGCTACTCCTCAGCATACTTATGTCCGTCGCAGCCTTCTTGGGTTTCAGGAGGGACGTACAAACGTTATCAAAATTATGGTGAAACGCTGAAAACCTGCAAATAATTTTGAACGTACTGCTTAATTTGAAAACTCTCCAGCATAATTCTTGGAACAAGCCAGGTACCTGTTCCCACGCAAAGAGGTGTATATAGAACCATGGTGGAATCCCAGCTGATGAAGCAAAGGATTCTTAAAGGAATGAGATGACCATGCGGATCCTGTTTAATTCTCTGAAACAGAATCCGCACTTCTCCCCTGCCAAAAAACATGAACACTACTCTTCTCTGGGGATAATAAAAACAAACCAGCGATCTGACAGAGGGCCTGAACACCCATCCTGACCGACCCCACAAAACAAAAAAGTACCCTCCAGCTACTAATTATAATGCCAATTTGCAAAATTTCCCTGCATTTTTAAACAATGGAGAAATGATGGTGGGATGATACTTAGAAGAATGGCTTCTTGTCAGTCTCCACTGACAAAAATAGGCAACACCAAGTCAGCTACGCCTCAGCATAGTTATGTCCGTAGCAGCCATATTTGGTTTCAGTAGGCACATACACACGTTATCACAATTATGGTGAAACGCTGAAAACCTGCAAAGGATTTTCAACATACTGGTTAATTGAAAAGCTCTGAGGCATACTTCTTGGAACAAGCCAGTTACCTGTTCCCACGCAAAGATGAGTATAGAGAACCATGGTGGATTTCCAGCTGATGAAGTAAAGGATTATTAAAGGAACGGGATGACCATGGGGATCATCATTAATTCTCTGAAACAGAATCCGCCCTTTTCACCTGCCAAACACATGCCCACTTCTCCTCTCTGGGGATAATAAAAACTGACCAGCGAACTGACATAGGGCTTGACCCCCCCCATCGACATCGACCACACTTACAACAAAAAAACCGTACCCTCCTGCTACTAATTATAATGCTAACTTGCAAAATTTCCCTGCATTTTAAAACAATGGAAAAATGGTGGTGGGATCATACTTGGGAGAATGGCTTCTTGTCTGTATCCACTAACAAAAATAGGCAACACCAAGTCAGCTAATCTTCAGCATAATTATGTCCGTCGCAGCCTTCTTGGGTTTCAGGAGGCACATACAAACGTTATCAAAATTATGGTGAAACGCTGAAAACCTGCAAATAATTTTCAACGTACTGGTTAATTTGAAAACTCTCCAGCATACTTCTTGGAACAAGCCAGGTACCTGTGCCCACGCATAGAGGAGTATATAGAAACATGGTGGAATCCCAGCTGATGAAGCAAAGGATTCTTAAAGGAATGAGATGACCCTGCGGATCCTGTTTAATTCTCTGAAACAGAATCCGCACTTTTCGCCTGCCAATCACATGCCCACTACTCTTCTCTGGGGATAATAAAAACAAACCAGCGATCTGACAGAGGGCCTGAACACCCATCCTGACCGACCCCACAAAACAAAAAAGTACCCTCCAGCTACTAATTATAATGCCAATTTGCAAAATTTCCCTGCATTTTTAAACAATGGAGAAATGATGGTGGGATGATACTTAGAAGAATGGCTTCTTGTCAGTCTCCACTGACAAAAATAGGCGACACCAAGTCAGCTACGCCTCAGCATAGTTATGTCCGTAGCAGCCATATTTGGTTTCAGTAGGCACATACACACGTTATCACAATTATGGTGAAACGCTGAAAACCTGCAAAGGATTTTCAACATACTGGTTAATTGAAAAGCTCTGAGGCATACTTCTTGGAACAAGCCAGTTACCTGTTCCCACGCAAAGAGGAGTATATAGAACCATGGTGGATTCCCAGCTCATGAAGCAAAGGATTCTTAAAGGAACGGGATTACCATGCGGATCCTGTTGAATTCTCTGAAACAGATGCGCAGTTTTCACCTGCCATACTAATACCCACTTCTCCTCTCTGGGGATAATAAAAACAAACCAGCGAACTGACAGAGGGCCTGACCAACACATCCACACCGACCCCACAGGAAAAAAAAAAACAAAAAACACCGTAGCCTCCAGACACTAATTATAATGCTAACTTGCAAAATTTTCCTGCATTTTTAAACAATGGAAAAATGATGGTGAGATGATACTTACAAGAATGGATTCTTGTCAGTCTCCACTAACAAAATTAGGCATAACCAAGTCAGCTACGCCTCAGCACAGTTATGTCCGTCGCAGACTTCTTGGGGTTCAGGAGGCACAAACAAACGTTATCACAATTATGGTGAAACGCTGAACACCTGCAAATAATTTTCAACGTACTGGTTAATTGAAAAGCTCTGCGGCATACTTCTTGGAACAAGCCAGTTACCTGTTCCCACGCAAAGAGGAGTATAAAGAACCATGGGCGATTTCCAGCTGATGAAGTAAAGGATAATTAAAGGAACGGGATGACCATGGGGATCATCGTTAATTCTCTGAAACAGAATCTGCCCTTTTCACCTGCCAAACACATGCCCACTTCTCCTCTCTGGGGATAATAAAAACTAACCAGCGAACTGACAGAGGGCCTGACCCCGACCATCCACATCGACCACACACAAAAAAAAAAACCATACCCTCCAGCTACTAATTATAATGCTAACTTGCAAAATTTCCCTGCATTTTAAAACAATGGAAAAATGGTGGTGGGATGATACTTAGAAGAATGGCTTCTTGTCAGTCTCCACTAACAAAAATAGGCAACACCAAGTCAGCTACTCCTCAGCATACTTATGTCCGTCGCAGCCTTCTTGGGTTTCAGGAGGGACGTACAAACGTTATCAAAATTATGGTGAAACGCTGAAAACCTGCAAATAATTTTGAACGTACTGCTTAATTTGAAAACTCTCCAGCATAATTCTTGGAACAAGCCAGGTACCTGTTCCCACGCAAAGAGGTGTATATAGAACCATGGTGGAATCCCAGCTGATGAAGCAAAGGATTCTTAAAGGAATGAGATGACCATGCGGATCCTGTTTAATTCTCTGAAACAGAATCCGCACTTCTCCCCTGCCAAAAAACATGAACACTACTCTTCTCTGGGGATAATAAAAACAAACCAGCGATCTGACAGAGGGCCTGAACACCCATCCTGACCGACCCCACAAAACAAAAAAGTACCCTCCAGCTACTAATTATAATGCCAATTTGCAAAATTTCCCTGCATTTTTAAACAATGGAGAAATGATGGTGGGATGATACTTAGAAGAATGGCTTCTTGTCAGTCTCCACTGACAAAAATAGGCAACACCAAGTCAGCTACGCCTCAGCATAGTTATGTCCGTAGCAGCCATATTTGGTTTCAGTAGGCACATACACACGTTATCACAATTATGGTGAAACGCTGAAAACCTGCAAAGGATTTTCAACATACTGGTTAATTGAAAAGCTCTGAGGCATACTTCTTGGAACAAGCCAGTTACCTGTTCCCACGCAAAGAGGAGTATATAGAACCATGGTGGATTCCCAGCTCATGAAGCAAAGGATTCTTAAAGGAACGGGATTACCATGCGGATCCTGTTGAATTCTCTGAAACAGATCCGCAGTTTTCACCTGCCATACTAATACCCACTTCTCCTCTCTGGGGATAATAAAAACAAACCAGCGAACTGACAGAGGGCCTGACCAACACATCCACACCGACCCCACAGGAAAAAAAAAAAACAAAAAACACCGTAGCCTCCAGCTACTAATTATAATGCTAACTTGCAAAATTTTCCTGCATTTTTAAACAATGTAAAAATGATGGTGAGATGATACTTACAAGAATGGATTCTTGTCAGTCTCCACTAACAAAACTAGGCATAACCAAGTCAGCTACGCCTCAGCATCGTTATGTCCGTCGCAGCCTTCTTGGGTTTCAGGAGGCACAAACACACGTTATCACAATTATGGTGAAACGCTGAACACCTGCAAATAATTTTCAACGTACTGGTTAATTGAAAAGCTCTGCGGCATACTTCTTGGAACAAGGCAGTTACCTGTTCCCACGCAAAGTGGAGTATATAGAACCATGGTAGATTTCCAGCTGATGAAGTAAAGGATTATAAAAGGAACGGGATGACCATGGGGATCATCGTTAATTCTCTGAAACAGAATCCGCCCTTTTCACCTGCCAAACACATGCCCACTTCTCCTCTCTGGGGATAATAAAAACTAACCAGCGAACTGACAGAGGGCCTGACTCCCCCATCCACATCGACCACACACAAAAAAAAAACCGTACCCTCCAGCTACTAATTATAATGCTAACTTGCAAAATTTCCCTGCATTTTAAAACAATGGAAAAATGGTGGTGGGATGATACTTAGAAGAATGGCTTCTTGTCAGTCTCCACTAACAAAAATAGGCAACACCAAGTCAGCTACTCCTCAGCATACTTATGTCCGTCGCAGCCTTCTTGGGTTTCAGGAGGCACAAACAAACGTTATCACAATTATGGTGAAACGCTGAACACCTGCAAATTATTTTCAACGTAGTGGTTAATTGAAAAGCTCTGCGGCATACTTCTTGGAACAAGACAGTTACCTGTTCCCACGCAAAGAGGAGTATATAGAACCATGGTGGATTTCCAGCTGATGAAGTAAAGGATTATTAAAGGAACGGGATGACCATGGGGATCATCGTTAATTCTCTGAAACAGAATCCGCCCTTTTCACCTGCCAAACACATGCCCACTTCTCCTCTCTGGGGATAATAAAAACCAACCGGGGAACTGACAGAGGGCCTGACCAACACATCCACACCGACCCCACAGGAAAAAAAAAAAAAAAAACACCGAAGCCTCCAGCTACTAATTATAATGCTAACTTGCAAAATTTTCCTGCATTTTTAAACAATGGAAAAATGATGGTGAGATGATACTTACAAGAATGGATTCTTGTCAGTCTCCACTAACAAAAATAGGCAACACCAAGTCAGCTACGCCTCAGCATAGTTATGTCCGTCGCAGCCTTCTTGGGTTTCAGGAGGCACAAACAAAGTCTCTCACAATTATGGTGAAACGAAGAACACCTGCAAATAATTTTCAACGTACTGGTTAATTGAAAAGCTCTGCGGCATACTTCTTGGAACAAGCCAGTTACCTGTTCCCACGCAAAGAGGAGTATAGAGAACCATGGTGGATTTCCAGCTGATGAAGTAAAGGATTATTAAAGGAACGGGATGACCATGGGGATCATCATTAATTCTCTGAAACAGAATCCGCCCTTTTCACCTGCCAAACACATGCCCACTTCTCCTCTCTGGGGATAATAAAAACTAACCAGCGAACTGACAGAGGGCCTGACCCCCCCCCATCGACATCGACCACACACACAACAAAAAAACCGTACCCTCCTGCTACTAATTATAATGCTAACTTGCAAAATTTCCCTGCATTTTAAAACAATGGAAAAATGGTGGTGGGATCATACTTAGAAGAATGGCTTCTTGTCTGTCTCCACTAACAAAAATAGGCAACACCAAGTCAGCTAATCTTCAGCATAGTTATGTCCGTCGCAGCCTTCTTGGGTTTCAGGAGGCACATACAAACGTTATCAAAATTATGGTGAAACGCTGAAAACCTGCAAATAATTTTCAACGTACTGGTTAATTTGAAAACTCTCCAGCATACTTCTTGGAACAAGCCAGGTACCTGTGCCCACGCATAGAGGAGTATATAGAAACATGGTGGAATCCCAGCTGATGAAGCAAAGGATTCTTAAAGGAATGAGATGACCATGCGGATCCTGTTTAATTCTCTGAAACAGAATCCGCACTTTTCGCCTGCCAAACACATGCCCACTACTCTTCTCTGGGGATAATAAAAACAAACCAGCGATCTGACAGAGGGCCTGAACACCCATCCTGACCGACCCCACAAAACAAAAAAGTACCCTCCAGCTACTAATTATAATGCCAATTTGCAAAATTTCCCTGCATTTTTAAACAATGGAGAAATGATGGTGGGATGATACTTAGAAGAATGGCTTCTTGTCAGTCTCCTCTGACAAAAATAGGCAACACCAAGTCAGCTACGCCTCAGCATAGTTATGTCCGTAGCAGCCATATTTGGTTTCAGTAGGCACATACACACGTTATCACAATTATGGTGAAACGCTGGAAACCTGCAAAGGATTTTCAACATACTGGTTAATTGAAAAGCTCTGAGGCATACTTCTTGGAACAAGCCAGTTACCTGTTCCCACGCAAAGAGGAGTATAGAGAACCATGGTGGATTTCCAGCTGATGAAGTAAAGGATTATTAAAGGAACGGGATGACCATGGGGATCATCATTAATTCTCTGAAACAGAATCCGCCCTTTTCACCTGCCAAACACATGCCCACTTCTCCTCTCTGGGGATAATAAAAACTGACCAGCGAACTGACATAGGGCTTGACCCCCCCCATCGACATCGACCACACTTACAACAAAAAAACCGTACCCTCCTGCTACTAATTATAATGCTAACTTGCAAAATTTCCCTGCATTTTAAAACAATGGAAAAATGGTGGTGGGATCATACTTGGGAGAATGGCTTCTTGTCTGTATCCACTAACAAAAATAGGCAACACCAAGTCAGCTAATCTTCAGCATAATTATGTCCGTCGCAGCCTTCTTGGGTTTCAGGAGGCACATACAAACGTTATCAAAATTATGGTGAAACGCTGAAAACCTGCAAATAATTTTCAACGTACTGGTTAATTTGAAAACTCTCCAGCATACTTCTTGGAACAAGCCAGGTACCTGTGCCCACGCATAGAGGAGTATATAGAAACATGGTGGAATCCCAGCTGATGAAGCAAAGGATTCTTAAACGAATGAGATGACCCTGCGGATCCTGTTTAATTCTCTGAAACAGAATCCGCACTTTTCGCCTGCCAATCACATGCCCACTACTCTTCTCTGGGGATAATAAAAACAAACCAGCGATCTGACAGAGGGCCTGAACACCCATCCTGACCGACCCCACAAAACAAAAAAGTACCCTCCAGCTACTAATTATAATGCCAATTTGCAAAATTTCCCTGCATTTTTAAACAATGGAGAAATGATGGTGGGATGATACTTAGAAGAATGGCTTCTTGTCAGTCTCCACTGACAAAAATAGGCGACACCAAGTCAGCTACGCCTCAGCATAGTTATGTCCGTAGCAGCCATATTTGGTTTCAGTAGGCACATACACACGTTATCACAATTATGGTGAAACGCTGAAAACCTGCAAAGGATTTTCAACATACTGGTTAATTGAAAAGCTCTGAGGCATACTTCTTGGAACAAGCCAGTTACCTGTTCCCACGCAAAGAGGAGTATATAGAACCATGGTGGATTCCCAGCTCATGAAGCAAAGGATTCTTAAAGGAACGGGATTACCATGCGGATCCTGTTGAATTCTCTGAAACAGATGCGCAGTTTTCACCTGCCATACTAATACCCACTTCTCCTCTCTGGGGATAATAAAAACAAACCAGCGAACTGACAGAGGGCCTGACCAACACATCCACACCGACCCCACAGGAAAAAAAAAAACAAAAAACACCGTAGCCTCCAGACACTAATTATAATGCTAACTTGCAAAATTTTCCTGCATTTTTAAACAATGGAAAAATGATGGTGAGATGATACTTACAAGAATGGATTCTTGTCAGTCTCCACTAACAAAATTAGGCATAACCAAGTCAGCTACGCCTCAGCACAGTTATGTCCGTCGCAGACTTCTTGGGGTTCAGGAGGCACAAACAAACGTTATCACAATTATGGTGAAACGCTGAACACCTGCAAATAATTTTCAACGTACTGGTTAATTGAAAAGCTCTGCGGCATACTTCTTGGAACAAGCCAGTTACCTGTTCCCACGCAAAGAGGAGTATAAAGAACCATGGGCGATTTCCAGCTGATGAAGTAAAGGATAATTAAAGGAACGGGATGACCATGGGGATCATCGTTAATTCTCTGAAACAGAATCTGCCCTTTTCACCTGCCAAACACATGCCCACTTCTCCTCTCTGGGGATAATAAAAACAAACCAGCGAACTGACAGAGGGCCTGACCAACACATCCACACCGACCCCACAGGAAAAAAAAAAACAAAAAACACCGTAGCCTCCAGCTACTAATTATAATGCTAACTTGCAAAATTTTCCTGCATTTTTAAACAATGTAAAAATGATGGTGAGATGATACTTACAAGAATGGATTCTTGTCAGTCTCCACTAACAAAACTAGGCATAACCAAGTCAGCTACGCCTCAGCATCGTTATGTCCGTCGCAGCCTTCTTGGGTTTCAGGAGGCACAAACACACGTTATCACAATTATGGTGAAACGCTGAACACCTGCAAATAATTTTCAACGTACTGGTTAATTGAAAAGCTCTGCGGCATACTTCTTGGAACAAGGCAGTTACCTGTTCCCACGCAAAGAGGAGTATAGAGAACCATGGTGGATTTCCAGCTGATGAAATAAAGGATTATTAAAGGAACGGGATGACCATGGGGATCATCGTTAATTCTCTGAAACAGAATCCGCCCTTTGCACCTCCCAAACACATGCGCACTTCTCCTCTCTGGGGATAATAAAAACTAACCAGCGAACGGACAGAGGGACTGACACCCCCATCCATATCGACCACACACACAAAAAAAAACCGTACCCTCCAGCTACTAATTATAATGCTAACTTGCAAAATTTCCCTGCATTTTAAACCAATGGAAAAATGGTGGTGGGAAGATACTTAGAAGAATGGCTTCTTGTCAGTCTCCACTAACAAAAATAGGCAACACCAAGTCAGCTACTCCTCAGCATACTTATGTCCGTCGCAGCCTTCTTGGGTTTCAGGAGGTACAAACAAACTTTCTCACAATTATGGAGAAACGAAGAACACCTGCAAATAATTTTCAACGTACTGGTTAATTGAAAAGCTCTGCGGCATACTTCTTGGAACAAGCCAGTTACCTGTTGCCACGCAAAGAGTAGTATATAGAAACATGGTGGATTTCCAGCTGATGAAGTAAAGGATTATTAAAGGAACGGGATGACCATGGGGATCATCGTTAATTCTCTGAAACAGAATCCGCCCTTTTCACCTGCCAAACATCTGCCCACTTCTCCTCTCTGGGGATAATAAAAACTAACCAGCGAACTGACAGAGGGCCTGACCCCCACCATCCACATCGACCACACACAAAAAAAAAACCGTACCCTCCAGCTACTAATTATAATGCTAACTTGCAAAATTTCCCTGCATTTTAAACCAATGGAAAAATGGTGGTGGGATGATACTTAGAAGAATGGCTTCTTGTCAGTCTCCACTGACAAAAATAGGCAACACCAAGTCAGCTACGCCTCAGCATAGTTATGTCCGTAGCAGCCATATTTGGTTTCAGTAGGCACATACACACGTTATCACAATTATGGTGAAACGCTGAAAACCTGCAAAGGATTTTCAACATACTGGTTAATTGAAAAGCTCTGAGGCATACTTCTTGGAACAAGCCAGTTACCTGTTCCCACGCAAAGAGGAGTATATAGAACCATGGTGGATTCCCAGCTCATGAAGCAAAGGATTCTTAAAGGAACGGGATTACCATGCGGATCCTGTTGAATTCTCTGAAACAGATGCGCAGTTTTCACCTGCCATACTAATACCCACTTCTCCTCTCTGGGGATAATAAAAACAAACCAGCGAACTGACAGAGGGCCTGACCAACACATCCACACCGACCCCACAGGAAAAAAAAAAACAAAAAACACCGTAGCCTCCAGCTACTAATTATAATGCTAACTTGCAAAATTTTCCTGCATTTTTAAACAATGGAAAAATGATGGTGAGATGATACTTATAAGAATGGATTCTTGTCAGTCTCCACAAACAAAACTAGGCATAACCAAGTCAGCTACGCCTCAGCATAGTTATGTCCGTCGCAGCCTTCTTGGCTTTCAGGAGGCACAAAAACACGTTATCACAATTATGGTGAAACGCTGAACACCTGCAAATAATTTTCAACGTAGTGGTTAATTGAAAAGCTCTGCGGCATACTTCTTGGAACAAGGCAGTTACCTGTTCCCACGCAAAGTGGAGTATATAGAACCATGGTAGATTTCCAGCTGATGAAGTAAAGGATTATAAAAGGAACGGGATGACCATGGGGATCATCGTTAATTCTCTGAAACAGAATCCGCCCTTTTCACCTGCCAAACACATGCCCACTTCTCCTCTCTGGGGATAATAAAAACTAACCAGCGAACTGACAGAGGGCCTGACTCCCCCATCCACATCGACCACACACAAAAAAAAAACCGTACCCTCCAGCTACTAATTATAATGCTAACTTGCAAAATTTCCCTGCATTTTAAAACAATGGAAAAATGGTGGTGGGATGATACTTAGAAGAATGGCTTCTTGTCAGTCTCCACTAACAAAAATAGGCAACACCAAGTCAGCTACTCCTCAGCATACTTATGTCCGTCGCAGCCTTCTTGGGTTTCAGGAGGCACAAACAAACGTTATCACAATTATGGTGAAACGCTGAACACCTGCAAATTATTTTCAACGTAGTGGTTAATTGAAAAGCTCTGCGGCATACTTCTTGGAACAAGACAGTTACCTGTTCCCACGCAAAGAGGAGTATATAGAACCATGGTGGATTTCCAGCTGATGAAGTAAAGGATTATTAAAGGAACGGGATGACCATGGGGATCATCGTTAATTCTCTGAAACAGAATCCGCCCTTTTCACCTGCCAAACACATGCCCACTTCTCCTCTCTGGGGATAATAAAAACCAACCGGGGAACTGACAGAGGGCCTGACCAACACATCCACACCGACCCCACAGGAAAAAAAAAAAAAAAAACACCGAAGCCTCCAGCTACTAATTATAATGCTAACTTGCAAAATTTTCCTGCATTTTTAAACAATGGAAAAATGATGGTGAGATGATACTTACAAGAATGGATTCTTGTCAGTCTCCACTAACAAAAATAGGCAACACCAAGTCAGCTACGCCTCAGCATAGTTATGTCCGTCGCAGCCTTCTTGGGTTTCAGGAGGCACAAACAAAGTCTCTCACAATTATGGTGAAACGAAGAACACCTGCAAATAATTTTCAACGTACTGGTTAATTGAAAAGCTCTGCGGCATACTTCTTGGAACAAGCCAGTTACCTGTTCCCACGCAAAGAGGAGTATAGAGAACCATGGTGGATTTCCAGCTGATGAAGTAAAGGATTATTAAAGGAACGGGATGACCATGGGGATCATCATTAATTCTCTGAAACAGAATCCGCCCTTTTCACCTGCCAAACACATGCCCACTTCTCCTCTCTGGGGATAATAAAAACTAACCAGCGAACTGACAGAGGGCCTGACCCCCCCCCATCGACATCGACCACACACACAACAAAAAAACCGTACCCTCCTGCTACTAATTATAATGCTAACTTGCAAAATTTCCCTGCATTTTAAAACAATGGAAAAATGGTGGTGGGATCATACTTAGAAGAATGGCTTCTTGTCTGTCTCCACTAACAAAAATAGGCAACACCAAGTCAGCTAATCTTCAGCATAGTTATGTCCGTCGCAGCCTTCTTGGGTTTCAGGAGGCACATACAAACGTTATCAAAATTATGGTGAAACGCTGAAAACCTGCAAATAATTTTCAACGTACTGGTTAATTTGAAAACTCTCCAGCATACTTCTTGGAACAAGCCAGGTACCTGTGCCCACGCATAGAGGAGTATATAGAAACATGGTGGAATCCCAGCTGATGAAGCAAAGGATTCTTAAAGGAATGAGATGACCATGCGGATCCTGTTTAATTCTCTGAAACAGAATCCGCACTTTTCGCCTGCCAAACACATGCCCACTACTCTTCTCTGGGGATAATAAAAACAAACCAGCGATCTGACAGAGGGCCTGAACACCCATCCTGACCGACCCCACAAAACAAAAAAGTACCCTCCAGCTACTAATTATAATGCCAATTTGCAAAATTTCCCTGCATTTTTAAACAATGGAGAAATGATGGTGGGATGATACTTAGAAGAATGGCTTCTTGTCAGTCTCCTCTGACAAAAATAGGCAACACCAAGTCAGCTACGCCTCAGCATAGTTATGTCCGTAGCAGCCATATTTGGTTTCAGTAGGCACATACACACGTTATCACAATTATGGTGAAACGCTGAAAACCTGCAAAGGATTTTCAACATACTGGTTAATTGAAAAGCTCTGAGGCATACTTCTTGGAACAAGCCAGTTACCTGTTCCCACGCAAAGAGGAGTATAGAGAACCATGGTGGATTTCCAGCTGATGAAGTAAAGGATTATTAAAGGAACGGGATGACCATGGGGATCATCATTAATTCTCTGAAACAGAATCCGCCCTTTTCACCTGCCAAACACATGCCCACTTCTCCTCTCTGGGGATAATAAAAACTGACCAGCGAACTGACATAGGGCTTGACCCCCCCCATCGACATCGACCACACTTACAACAAAAAAACCGTACCCTCCTGCTACTAATTATAATGCTAACTTGCAAAATTTCCCTGCATTTTAAAACAATGGAAAAATGGTGGTGGGATCATACTTGGGAGAATGGCTTCTTGTCTGTATCCACTAACAAAAATAGGCAACACCAAGTCAGCTAATCTTCAGCATAATTATGTCCGTCGCAGCCTTCTTGGGTTTCAGGAGGCACATACAAACGTTATCAAAATTATGGTGAAACGCTGAAAACCTGCAAATAATTTTCAACGTACTGGTTAATTTGAAAACTCTCCAGCATACTTCTTGGAACAAGCCAGGTACCTGTGCCCACGCATAGAGGAGTATATAGAAACATGGTGGAATCCCAGCTGATGAAGCAAAGGATTCTTAAAGGAATGAGATGACCCTGCGGATCCTGTTTAATTCTCTGAAACAGAATCCGCACTTTTCGCCTGCCAATCACATGCCCACTACTCTTCTCTGGGGATAATAAAAACAAACCAGCGATCTGACAGAGGGCCTGAACACCCATCCTGACCGACCCCACAAAACAAAAAAGTACCCTCCAGCTACTAATTATAATGCCAATTTGCAAAATTTCCCTGCATTTTTAAACAATGGAGAAATGATGGTGGGATGATACTTAGAAGAATGGCTTCTTGTCAGTCTCCACTGACAAAA
This sequence comes from Eulemur rufifrons, assembly GCF_041146395.1. NCBI lineage: Eukaryota > Metazoa > Chordata > Mammalia > Primates > Lemuridae > Eulemur > Eulemur rufifrons. The sequence goes on along the minus strand of NC_090984.1, from coordinate 2,714,782 downwards.
ATAGGCGACACCAAGTCAGCTACGCCTCAGCATAGTTATGTCCGTAGCAGCCATATTTGGTTTCAGTAGGCACATACACACGTTATCACAATTATGGTGAAACGCTGAAAACCTGCAAAGGATTTTCAACATACTGGTTAATTGAAAAGCTCTGAGGCATACTTCTTGGAACAAGCCAGTTACCTGTTCCCACGCAAAGAGGAGTATATAGAACCATGGTGGATTCCCAGCTCATGAAGCAAAGGATTCTTAAAGGAACGGGATTACCATGCGGATCCTGTTGAATTCTCTGAAACAGATGCGCAGTTTTCACCTGCCATACTAATACCCACTTCTCCTCTCTGGGGATAATAAAAACAAACCAGCGAACTGACAGAGGGCCTGACCAACACATCCACACCGACCCCACAGGAAAAAAAAAAACAAAAAACACCGTAGCCTCCAGACACTAATTATAATGCTAACTTGCAAAATTTTCCTGCATTTTTAAACAATGGAAAAATGATGGTGAGATGATACTTACAAGAATGGATTCTTGTCAGTCTCCACTAACAAAATTAGGCATAACCAAGTCAGCTACGCCTCAGCACAGTTATGTCCGTCGCAGACTTCTTGGGGTTCAGGAGGCACAAACAAACGTTATCACAATTATGGTGAAACGCTGAACACCTGCAAATAATTTTCAACGTACTGGTTAATTGAAAAGCTCTGCGGCATACTTCTTGGAACAAGCCAGTTACCTGTTCCCACGCAAAGAGGAGTATAAAGAACCATGGGCGATTTCCAGCTGATGAAGTAAAGGATAATTAAAGGAACGGGATGACCATGGGGATCATCGTTAATTCTCTGAAACAGAATCTGCCCTTTTCACCTGCCAAACACATGCCCACTTCTCCTCTCTGGGGATAATAAAAACTAACCAGCGAACTGACAGAGGGCCTGACCCCGACCATCCACATCGACCACACACACAAAAAAAAACCATATCCTCCAGCTACTAATTATAATGCTAACTTGCAAAATTTCCCTGCATTTTAAAACAATGGAAAAATGGTGGTGGGATGATACTTAGAAGAATGGCTTCTTGTCAGTCTCCACTAACAAAAATAGGCAACACCAAGTCAGCTACTCCTCAGCATACTTATGTCCGTCGCAGCCTTCTTGGGTTTCAGGAGGGACGTACAAACGTTATCAAAATTATGGTGAAACGCTGAAAACCTGCAAATAATTTTGAACGTACTGCTTAATTTGAAAACTCTCCAGCATAATTCTTGGAACAAGCCAGGTACCTGTTCCCACGCAAAGAGGTGTATATAGAACCATGGTGGAATCCCAGCTGATGAAGCAAAGGATTCTTAAAGGAATGAGATGACCATGCGGATCCTGTTTAATTCTCTGAAACAGAATCCGCACTTCTCCCCTGCCAAAAAACATGAACACTACTCTTCTCTGGGGATAATAAAAACAAACCAGCGATCTGACAGAGGGCCTGAACACCCATCCTGACCGACCCCACAAAACAAAAAAGTACCCTCCAGCTACTAATTATAATGCCAATTTGCAAAATTTCCCTGCATTTTTAAACAATGGAGAAATGATGGTGGGATGATACTTAGAAGAATGGCTTCTTGTCAGTCTCCACTGACAAAAATAGGCAACACCAAGTCAGCTACGCCTCAGCATAGTTATGTCCGTAGCAGCCATATTTGGTTTCAGTAGGCACATACACACGTTATCACAATTATGGTGAAACGCTGAAAACCTGCAAAGGATTGTCAACATACTGGTTAATTGAAAAGCTCTGAGGCATACTTCTTGGAACAAGCCAGTTACCTGTTCCCACGCAAACAGGAGTATATAGAACCATGGTGGATTCCCAGCTCATGAAGCAAAGGATTCTTAAAGGAACGGGATTACCATGCGGATCCTGTTGAATTCTCTGAAACAGATCCGCAGTTTTCACCTGCCATACTAATACCCACTTCTCCTCTCTGGGGATAATAAAAACTAACCAGCGAACTGACAGAGGGCCTGACCCCCCCCCATCGACATCGACCACACACACAACAAAAAAACCGTACCCTCCTGCTACTAATTATAATGCTAACTTGCAAAATTTCCCTGCATTTTAAAACAATGGAAAAATGGTGGTGGGATCATACTTAGAAGAATGGCTTCTTGTCTGTCTCCACTAACAAAAATAGGCAACACCAAGTCAGCTAATCTTCAGCATAGTTATGTCCGTCGCAGCCTTCTTGGGTTTCAGGAGGCACATACAAACGTTATCAAAATTATGGTGAAACGCTGAAAACCTGCAAATAATTTTCAACGTACTGGTTAATTTGAAAACTCTCCAGCATACTTCTTGGAACAAGCCAGGTACCTGTGCCCACGCATAGAGGAGTATATAGAAACATGGTGGAATCCCAGCTGATGAAGCAAAGGATTCTTAAAGGAATGAGATGACCATGCGTATCCTGTTTAATTCTCTGAAACAGAATCCGCACTTTTCGCCTGCCAAACACATGCCCACTACTCTTCTCTGGGGATAATAAAAACAAACCAGCGATCTGACAGAGGGCCTGAACACCCATCCTGACCGACCCCACAAAACAAAAAAGTACCCTCCAGCTACTAATTATAATGCCAATTTGCAAAATTTCCCTGCATTTTTAAACAATGGAGAAATGATGGTGGGATGATACTTAGAAGAATGGCTTCTTGTCAGTCTCCTCTGACAAAAATAGGCAACACCAAGTCAGCTACGCCTCAGCATAGTTATGTCCGTAGCAGCCATATTTGGTTTCAGTAGGCACATACACACGTTATCACAATTATGGTGAAACGCTGAAAACCTGCAAAGGATTTTCAACATACTGGTTAATTGAAAAGCTCTGAGGCATACTTCTTGGAACAAGCCAGTTACCTGTTCCCACGCAAAGAGGAGTATAGAGAACCATGGTGGATTTCCAGCTGATGAAGTAAAGGATTATTAAAGGAACGGGATGACCATGGGGATCATCATTAATTCTCTGAAACAGAATCCGCCCTTTTCACCTGCCAAACACATGCCCACTTCTCCTCTCTGGGGATAATAAAAACTGACCAGCGAACTGACATAGGGCTTGACCCCCCCCCATCGACATCGACCACACTTACAACAAAAAAACCGTACCCTCCTGCTACTAATTATAATGCTAACTTGCAAAATTTCCCTGCATTTTAAAACAATGGAAAAATGGTGGTGGGATCATACTTGGGAGAATGGCTTCTTGTCTGTATCCACTAACAAAAATAGGCAACACCAAGTCAGCTAATCTTCAGCATAATTATGTCCGTCGCAGCCTTCTTGGGTTTCAGGAGGCACATACAAACGTTATCAAAATTATGGTGAAACGCTGAAAACCTGCAAATAATTTTCAACGTACTGGTTAATTTCAAAACTCTCCAGCATACTTCTTGGAACAAGCCAGGTACCTGTGCCCACGCATAGAGGAGTATATAGAAACATGGTGGAATCCCAGCTGATGAAGCAAAGGATTCTTAAAGGAATGAGATGACCCTGCGGATCCTGTTTAATTCTCTGAAACAGAATCCGCACTTTTCGCCTGCCAATCACATGCCCACTACTCTTCTCTGGGGATAATAAAAACAAACCAGCGATCTGACAGAGGGCCTGAACACCCATCCTGACCGACCCCACAAAACAAAAAAGTACCCTCCAGCTACTAATTATAATGCCAATTTGCAAAATTTCCCTGCATTTTTAAACAATGGAGAAATGATGGTGGGATGATACTTAGAAGAATGGCTTCTTGTCAGTCTCCACTGACAAAAATAGGCGACACCAAGTCAGCTACGCCTCAGCATAGTTATGTCCGTAGCAGCCATATTTGGTTTCAGTAGGCACATACACACGTTATCACAATTATGGTGAAACGCTGAAAACCTGCAAAGGATTTTCAACATACTGGTTAATTGAAAAGCTCTGAGGCATACTTCTTGGAACAAGCCAGTTACCTGTTCCCACGCAAAGAGGAGTATATAGAACCATGGTGGATTCCCAGCTCATGAAGCAAAGGATTCTTAAAGGAACGGGATTACCATGCGGATCCTGTTGAATTCTCTGAAACAGATGCGCAGTTTTCACCTGCCATACTAATACCCACTTCTCCTCTCTGGGGATAATAAAAACAAACCAGCGAACTGACAGAGGGCCTGACCAACACATCCACACCGACCCCACAGGAAAAAAAAAAACAAAAAACACCGTAGCCTCCAGACACTAATTATAATGCTAACTTGCAAAATTTTCCTGCATTTTTAAACAATGGAAAAATGATGGTGAGATGATACTTACAAGAATGGATTCTTGTCAGTCTCCACTAACAAAACCAGGCATAACCAAGTCAGCTACGCCTCAGCACAGTTATGTCCGTCGCAGACTTCTTGGGGTTCAGGAGGCACAAACAAACGTTATCACAATTATGGTGAAACGCTGAACACCTGCAAATAATTTTCAACGTACTGGTTAATTGAAAAGCTCTGCGGCATACTTCTTGGAACAAGCCAGTTACCTGTTCCCACGCAAAGAGGAGTATAAAGAACCATGGGCGATTTCCAGCTGATGAAGTAAAGGATAATTAAAGGAACGGGATGACCATGGGGATCATCGTTAATTCTCTGAAACAGAATCTGCCCTTTTCACCTGCCAAACACATGCCCACTTCTCCTCTCTGGGGATAATAAAAACTAACCAGCGAACTGACAGAGGGCCTGACCCCGACCATCCACATCGACCACACACAAAAAAAAAAAACCATACCCTCCAGCTACTAATTATAATGCTAACTTGCAAAATTTCCCTGCATTTTAAAACAATGGAAAAATGGTGGTGGGATGATACTTAGAAGAATGGCTTCTTGTCAGTCTCCACTAACAAAAATAGGCAACACCAAGTCAGCTACTCCTCAGCATACTTATGTCCGTCGCAGCCTTCTTGGGTTTCAGGAGGGACGTACAAACGTTATCAAAATTATGGTGAAACGCTGAAAACCTGCAAATAATTTTGAACGTACTGCTTAATTTGAAAACTCTCCAGCATAATTCTTGGAACAAGCCAGGTACCTGTTCCCACGCAAAGAGGTGTATATAGAACCATGGTGGAATCCCAGCTGATGAAGCAAAGGATTCTTAAAGGAATGAGATGACCATGCGGATCCTGTTTAATTCTCTGAAACAGAATCCGCACTTCTCCCCTGCCAAAAAACATGAACACTACTCTTCTCTGGGGATAATAAAAACAAACCAGCGATCTGACAGAGGGCCTGAACACCCATCCTGACCGACCCCACAAAACAAAAAAGTACCCTCCAGCTACTAATTATAATGCCAATTTGCAAAATTTCCCTGCATTTTTAAACAATGGAGAAATGATGGTGGGATGATACTTAGAAGAATGGCTTCTTGTCAGTCTCCACTGACAAAAATAGGCAACACCAAGTCAGCTACGCCTCAGCATAGTTATGTCCGTAGCAGCCATATTTGGTTTCAGTAGGCACATACACACGTTATCACAATTATGGTGAAACGCTGAAAACCTGCAAAGGATTTTCAACATACTGGTTAATTGAAAAGCTCTGAGGCATACTTCTTGGAACAAGCCAGTTACCTGTTCCCACGCAAAGATGAGTATAGAGAACCATGGTGGATTTCCAGCTGATGAAGTAAAGGATTATTAAAGGAACGGGATGACCATGGGGATCATCATTAATTCTCTGAAACAGAATCCGCCCTTTTCACCTGCCAAACACATGCCCACTTCTCCTCTCTGGGGATAATAAAAACTGACCAGCGAACTGACATAGGGCTTGACCCCCCCCATCGACATCGACCACACTTACAACAAAAAAACCGTACCCTCCTGCTACTAATTATAATGCTAACTTGCAAAATTTCCCTGCATTTTAAAACAATGGAAAATGGTGGTGGGATCATACTTGGGAGAATGGCTTCTTGTCTGTATCCACTAACAAAAATAGGCAACACCAAGTCAGCTAATCTTCAGCATAATTATGTCCGTCGCAGCCTTCTTGGGTTTCAGGAGGCACATACAAACGTTATCAAAATTATGGTGAAACGCTGAAAACCTGCAAATAATTTTCAACGTACTGGTTAATTTGAAAACTCTCCAGCATACTTCTTGGAACAAGCCAGGTACCTGTGCCCACGCATAGAGGAGTATATAGAAACATGGTGGAATCCCAGCTGATGAAGCAAAGGATTCTTAAAGGAATGAGATGACCCTGCGGATCCTGTTTAATTCTCTGAAACAGAATCCGCACTTTTCGCCTGCCAATCACATGCCCACTACTCTTCTCTGGGGATAATAAAAACAAACCAGCGATCTGACAGAGGGCCTGAACACCCATCCTGACCGACCCCACAAAACAAAAAAGTACCCTCCAGCTACTAATTATAATGCCAATTTGCAAAATTTCCCTGCATTTTTAAACAATGGAGAAATGATGGTGGGATGATACTTAGAAGAATGGCTTCTTGTCAGTCTCCACTGACAAAAATAGGCGACACCAAGTCAGCTACGCCTCAGCATAGTTATGTCCGTAGCAGCCATATTTGGTTTCAGTAGGCACATACACACGTTATCACAATTATGGTGAAACGCTGAAAACCTGCAAAGGATTTTCAACATACTGGTTAATTGAAAAGCTCTGAGGCATACTTCTTGGAACAAGCCAGTTACCTGTTCCCACGCAAAGAGGAGTATATAGAACCATGGTGGATTCCCAGCTCATGAAGCAAAGGATTCTTAAAGGAACGGGATTACCATGCGGATCCTGTTGAATTCTCTGAAACAGATGCGCAGTTTTCACCTGCCATACTAATACCCACTTCTCCTCTCTGGGGATAATAAAAACAAACCAGCGAACTGACAGAGGGCCTGACCAACACATCCACACCGACCCCACAGGAAAAAAAAAAACAAAAAACACCGTAGCCTCCAGACACTAATTATAATGCTAACTTGCAAAATTTTCCTGCATTTTTAAACAATGGAAAAATGATGGTGAGATGATACTTACAAGAATGGATTCTTGTCAGTCTCCACTAACAAAATTAGGCATAACCAAGTCAGCTACGCCTCAGCACAGTTATGTCCGTCGCAGACTTCTTGGGGTTCAGGAGGCACAAACAAACGTTATCACAATTATGGTGAAACGCTGAACACCTGCAAATAATTTTCAACGTACTGGTTAATTGAAAAGCTCTGCGGCATACTTCTTGGAACAAGCCAGTTACCTGTTCCCACGCAAAGAGGAGTATAAAGAACCATGGGCGATTTCCAGCTGATGAAGTAAAGGATAATTAAAGGAACGGGATGACCATGGGGATCATCGTTAATTCTCTGAAACAGAATCTGCCCTTTTCACCTGCCAAACACATGCCCACTTCTCCTCTCTGGGGATAATAAAAACTAACCAGCGAACTGACAGAGGGCCTGACCCCGACCATCCACATCGACCACACACAAAAAAAAAAACCATACCCTCCAGCTACTAATTATAATGCTAACTTGCAAAATTTCCCTGCATTTTAAAACAATGGAAAAATGGTGGTGGGATGATACTTAGAAGAATGGCTTCTTGTCAGTCTCCACTAACAAAAATAGGCAACACCAAGTCAGCTACTCCTCAGCATACTTATGTCCGTCGCAGCCTTCTTGGGTTTCAGGAGGGACGTACAAACGTTATCAAAATTATGGTGAAACGCTGAAAACCTGCAAATAATTTTGAACGTACTGCTTAATTTGAAAACTCTCCAGCATAATTCTTGGAACAAGCCAGGTACCTGTTCCCACGCAAAGAGGTGTATATAGAACCATGGTGGAATCCCAGCTGATGAAGCAAAGGATTCTTAAAGGAATGAGATGACCATGCGGATCCTGTTTAATTCTCTGAAACAGAATCCGCACTTCTCCCCTGCCAAAAAACATGAACACTACTCTTCTCTGGGGATAATAAAAACAAACCAGCGATCTGACAGAGGGCCTGAACACCCATCCTGACCGACCCCACAAAACAAAAAAGTACCCTCCAGCTACTAATTATAATGCCAATTTGCAAAATTTCCCTGCATTTTTAAACAATGGAGAAATGATGGTGGGATGATACTTAGAAGAATGGCTTCTTGTCAGTCTCCACTGACAAAAATAGGCAACACCAAGTCAGCTACGCCTCAGCATAGTTATGTCCGTAGCAGCCATATTTGGTTTCAGTAGGCACATACACACGTTATCACAATTATGGTGAAACGCTGAAAACCTGCAAAGGATTTTCAACATACTGGTTAATTGAAAAGCTCTGAGGCATACTTCTTGGAACAAGCCAGTTACCTGTTCCCACGCAAAGAGGAGTATATAGAACCATGGTGGATTCCCAGCTCATGAAGCAAAGGATTCTTAAAGGAACGGGATTACCATGCGGATCCTGTTGAATTCTCTGAAACAGATCCGCAGTTTTCACCTGCCATACAAATACCCACTTCTCCTCTCTGGGGATAATAAAAACAAACCAGCGAACTGACAGAGGGCCTGACCAACACATCCACACCGACCCCACAGGAAAAAAAAAAACAAAAAACACCGTAGCCTCCAGCTACTAATTATAATGCTAACTTGCAAAATTTTCCTGCATTTTTAAACAATGTAAAAATGATGGTGAGATGATACTTACAAGAATGGATTCTTGTCAGTCTCCACTAACAAAACTAGGCATAACCAAGTCAGCTACGCCTCAGCATCGTTATGTCCGTCGCAGCCTTCTTGGGTTTCAGGAGGCACAAACACACGTTATCACAATTATGGTGAAACGCTGAACACCTGCAAATAATTTTCAACGTACTGGTTAATTGAAAAGCTCTGCGGCATACTTCTTGGAACAAGGCAGTTACCTGTTCCCACGCAAAGTGGAGTATATAGAACCATGGTAGATTTCCAGCTGATGAAGTAAAGGATTATAAAAGGAACGGGATGACCATGGGGATCATCGTTAATTCTCTGAAACAGAATCCGCCCTTTTCACCTGCCAAACACATGCCCACTTCTCCTCTCTGGGGATAATAAAAACTAACCAGCGAACTGACAGAGGGCCTGACTCCCCCATCCACATCGACCACACACAAAAAAAAAACCGTACCCTCCAGCTACTAATTATAATGCTAACTTGCAAAATTTCCCTGCATTTTAAAACAATGGAAAAATGGTGGTGGGATGATACTTAGAAGAATGGCTTCTTGTCAGTCTCCACTAACAAAAATAGGCAACACCAAGTCAGCTACTCCTCAGCATACTTATGTCCGTCGCAGCCTTCTTGGGTTTCAGGAGGCACAAACAAACGTTATCACAATTATGGTGAAACGCTGAACACCTGCAAATTATTTTCAACGTAGTGGTTAATTGAAAAGCTCTGCGGCATACTTCTTGGAACAAGACAGTTACCTGTTCCCACGCAAAGAGGAGTATATAGAACCATGGTGGATTTCCAGCTGATGAAGTAAAGGATTATTAAAGGAACGGGATGACCATGGGGATCATCGTTAATTCTCTGAAACAGAATCCGCCCTTTTCACCTGCCAAACACATGCCCACTTCTCCTCTCTGGGGATAATAAAAACCAACCGGGGAACTGACAGAGGGCCTGACCAACACATCCACACCGACCCCACAGGAAAAAAAAAAAAAAAAACACCGAAGCCTCCAGCTACTAATTATAATGCTAACTTGCAAAATTTTCCTGCATTTTTAAACAATGGAAAAATGATGGTGAGATGATACTTACAAGAATGGATTCTTGTCAGTCTCCACTAACAAAAATAGGCAACACCAAGTCAGCTACGCCTCAGCATAGTTATGTCCGTCGCAGCCTTCTTGGGTTTCAGGAGGCACAAACAAAGTCTCTCACAATTATGGTGAAACGAAGAACACCTGCAAATAATTTTCAACGTACTGGTTAATTGAAAAGCTCTGCGGCATACTTCTTGGAACAAGCCAGTTACCTGTTCCCACGCAAAGAGGAGTATAGAGAACCATGGTGGATTTCCAGCTGATGAAGTAAAGGATTATTAAAGGAACGGGATGACCATGGGGATCATCATTAATTCTCTGAAACAGAATCCGCCCTTTTCACCTGCCAAACACATGCCCACTTCTCCTCTCTGGGGATAATAAAAACTAACCAGCGAACTGACAGAGGGCCTGACCCCCCCCCATCGACATCGACCACACACACAACAAAAAAACCGTACCCTCCTGCTACTAATTATAATGCTAACTTGCAAAATTTCCCTGCATTTTAAAACAATGGAAAAATGGTGGTGGGATCATACTTAGAAGAATGGCTTCTTGTCTGTCTCCACTAACAAAAATAGGCAACACCAAGTCAGCTAATCTTCAGCATAGTTATGTCCGTCGCAGCCTTCTTGGGTTTCAGGAGGCACATACAAACGTTATCAAAATTATGGTGAAACGCTGAAAACCTGCAAATAATTTTCAACGTACTGGTTAATTTGAAAACTCTCCAGCATACTTCTTGGAACAAGCCAGGTACCTGTGCCCACGCATAGAGGAGTATATAGAAACATGGTGGAATCCCAGCTGATGAAGCAAAGGATTCTTAAAGGAATGAGATGACCATGCGGATCCTGTTTAATTCTCTGAAACAGAATCCGCACTTTTCGCCTGCCAAACACATGCCCACTACTCTTCTCTGGGGATAATAAAAACAAACCAGCGATCTGACAGAGGGCCTGAACACCCATCCTGACCGACCCCACAAAACAAAAAAGTACCCTCCAGCTACTAATTATAATGCCAATTTGCAAAATTTCCCTGCATTTTTAAACAATGGAGAAATGATGGTGGGATGATACTTAGAAGAATGGCTTCTTGTCAGTCTCCTCTGACAAAAATAGGCAACACCAAGTCAGCTACGCCTCAGCATAGTTATGTCCGTAGCAGCCATATTTGGTTTCAGTAGGCACATACACACGTTATCACAATTATGGTGAAACGCTGGAAACCTGCAAAGGATTTTCAACATACTGGTTAATTGAAAAGCTCTGAGGCATACTTCTTGGAACAAGCCAGTTACCTGTTCCCACGCAAAGAGGAGTATAGAGAACCATGGTGGATTTCCAGCTGATGAAGTAAAGGATTATTAAAGGAACGGGATGACCATGGGGATCATCATTAATTCTCTGAAACAGAATCCGCCCTTTTCACCTGCCAAACACATGCCCACTTCTCCTCTCTGGGGATAATAAAAACTGACCAGCGAACTGACATAGGGCTTGACCCCCCCCATCGACATCGACCACACTTACAACAAAAAAACCGTACCCTCCTGCTACTAATTATAATGCTAACTTGCAAAATTTCCCTGCATTTTAAAACAATGGAAAAATGGTGGTGGGATCATACTTGGGAGAATGGCTTCTTGTCTGTATCCACTAACAAAAATAGGCAACACCAAGTCAGCTAATCTTCAGCATAATTATGTCCGTCGCAGCCTTCTTGGGTTTCAGGAGGCACATACAAACGTTATCAAAATTATGGTGAAACGCTGAAAACCTGCAAATAATTTTCAACGTACTGGTTAATTTGAAAACTCTCCAGCATACTTCTTGGAACAAGCCAGGTACCTGTGCCCACGCATAGAGGAGTATATAGAAACATGGTGGAATCCCAGCTGATGAAGCAAAGGATTCTTAAAGGAATGAGATGACCCTGCGGATCCTGTTTAATTCTCTGAAACAGAATCCGCACTTTTCGCCTGCCAATCACATGCCCACTACTCTTCTCTGGGGATAATAAAAACAAACCAGCGATCTGACAGAGGGCCTGAACACCCATCCTGACCGACCCCACAAAACAAAAAAGTACCCTCCAGCTACTAATTATAATGCCAATTTGCAAAATTTCCCTGCATTTTTAAACAATGGAGAAATGATGGTGGGATGATACTTAGAAGAATGGCTTCTTGTCAGTCTCCACTGACAAAAATAGGCGACACCAAGTCAGCTACGCCTCAGCATAGTTATGTCCGTAGCAGCCATATTTGGTTTCAGTAGGCACATACACACGTTATCACAATTATGGTGAAACGCTGAAAACCTGCAAAGGATTTTCAACATACTGGTTAATTGAAAAGCTCTGAGGCATACTTCTTGGAACAAGCCAGTTACCTGTTCCCACGCAAAGAGGAGTATATAGAACCATGGTGGATTCCCAGCTCATGAAGCAAAGGATTCTTAAAGGAACGGGATTACCATGCGGATCCTGTTGAATTCTCTGAAACAGATGCGCAGTTTTCACCTGCCATACTAATACCCACTTCTCCTCTCTGGGGATAATAAAAACAAACCAGCGAACTGACAGAGGGCCTGACCAACACATCCACACCGACCCCACAGGAAAAAAAAAAACAAAAAACACCGTAGCCTCCAGACACTAATTATAATGCTAACTTGCAAAATTTTCCTGCATTTTTAAACAATGGAAAAATGATGGTGAGATGATACTTACAAGAATGGATTCTTGTCAGTCTCCACTAACAAAATTAGGCATAACCAAGTCAGCTACGCCTCAGCACAGTTATGTCCGTCGCAGACTTCTTGGGGTTCAGGAGGCACAAACAAACGTTATCACAATTATGGTGAAACGCTGAACACCTGCAAATAATTTTCAACGTACTGGTTAATTGAAAAGCTCTGCGGCATACTTCTTGGAACAAGCCAGTTACCTGTTCCCACGCAAAGAGGAGTATAAAGAACCATGGGCGATTTCCAGCTGATGAAGTAAAGGATAATTAAAGGAACGGGATGACCATGGGGATCATCGTTAATTCTCTGAAACAGAATCTGCCCTTTTCACCTGCCAAACACATGCCCACTTCTCCTCTCTGGGGATAATAAAAACAAACCAGCGAACTGACAGAGGGCCTGACCAACACATCCACACCGACCCCACAGGAAAAAAAAAAACAAAAAACACCGTAGCCTCCAGCTACTAATTATAATGCTAACTTGCAAAATTTTCCTGCATTTTTAAACAATGTAAAAATGATGGTGAGATGATACTTACAAGAATGGATTCTTGTCAGTCTCCACTAACAAAACTAGGCATAACCAAGTCAGCTACGCCTCAGCATCGTTATGTCCGTCGCAGCCTTCTTGGGTTTCAGGAGGCACAAACACACGTTATCACAATTATGGTGAAACGCTGAACACCTGCAAATAATTTTCAACGTACTGGTTAATTGAAAAGCTCTGCGGCATACTTCTTGGAACAAGGCAGTTACCTGTTCCCACGCAAAGAGGAGTATAGAGAACCATGGTGGATTTCCAGCTGATGAAATAAAGGATTATTAAAGGAACGGGATGACCATGGGGATCATCGTTAATTCTCTGAAACAGAATCCGCCCTTTGCACCTCCCAAACACATGCGCACTTCTCCTCTCTGGGGATAATAAAAACTAACCAGCGAACGGACAGAGGGACTGACACCCCCATCCATATCGACCACACACACAAAAAAAAACCGTACCCTCCAGCTACTAATTATAATGCTAACTTGCAAAATTTCCCTGCATTTTAAACCAATGGAAAAATGGTGGTGGGAAGATACTTAGAAGAATGGCTTCTTGTCAGTCTCCACTAACAAAAATAGGCAACACCAAGTCAGCTACTCCTCAGCATAGTTATGTCCGTCGCAGCCTTCTTGGGTTTCAGGAGGTACAAACAAACTTTCTCACAATTATGGAGAAACGAAGAACACCTGCAAATAATTTTCAACGTACTGGTTAATTGAAAAGCTCTGCGGCATACTTCTTGGAACAAGCCAGTTACCTGTTGCCACGCAAAGAGTAGTATATAGAAACATGGTGGATTTCCAGCTGATGAAGTAAAGGATTATTAAAGGAACGGGATGACCATGGGGATCATCGTTAATTCTCTGAAACAGAATCCGCCCTTTTCACCTGCCAAACATCTGCCCACTTCTCCTCTCTGGGGATAATAAAAACTAACCAGCGAACTGACAGAGGGCCTGACCCCCACCATCCACATCGACCACACACAAAAAAAAAACCGTACCCTCCAGCTACTAATTATAATGCTAACTTGCAAAATTTCCCTGCATTTTAAACCAATGGAAAAATGGTGGTGGGATGATACTTAGAAGAATGGCTTCTTGTCAGTCTCCACTGACAAAAATAGGCAACACCAAGTCAGCTACGCCTCAGCATAGTTATGTCCGTAGCAGCCATATTTGGTTTCAGTAGGCACATACACACGTTATCACAATTATGGTGAAACGCTGAAAACCTGCAAAGGATTTTCAACATACTGGTTAATTGAAAAGCTCTGAGGCATACTTCTTGGAACAAGCCAGTTACCTGTTCCCACGCAAAGAGGAGTATATAGAACCATGGTGGATTCCCAGCTCATGAAGCAAAGGATTCTTAAAGGAACGGGATTACCATGCGGATCCTGTTGAATTCTCTGAAACAGATGCGCAGTTTTCACCTGCCATACTAATACCCACTTCTCCTCTCTGGGGATAATAAAAACAAACCAGCGAACTGACAGAGGGCCTGACCAACACATCCACACCGACCCCACAGGAAAAAAAAAAACAAAAAACACCGTAGCCTCCAGCTACTAATTATAATGCTAACTTGCAAAATTTTCCTGCATTTTTAAACAATGGAAAAATGATGGTGAGATGATACTTATAAGAATGGATTCTTGTCAGTCTCCACAAACAAAACTAGGCATAACCAAGTCAGCTACGCCTCAGCATAGTTATGTCCGTCGCAGCCTTCTTGGCTTTCAGAAGGCACAAAAACACGTTATCACAATTATGGTGAAACGCTGAACACCTGCAAATAATTTTCAACGTAGTGGTTAATTGAAAAGCTCTGCGGCATACTTCTTGGAACAAGGCAGTTACCTGTTCCCACGCAAAGTGGAGTATATAGAACCATGGTAGATTTCCAGCTGATGAAGTAAAGGATTATAAAAGGAACGGGATGACCATGGGGATCATCGTTAATTCTCTGAAACAGAATCCGCCCTTTTCACCTGCCAAACACATGCCCACTTCTCCTCTCTGGGGATAATAAAAACTAACCAGCGAACTGACAGAGGGCCTGACTCCCCCATCCACATCGACCACACACAAAAAAAAAACCGTACCCTCCAGCTACTAATTATAATGCTAACTTGCAAAATTTCCCTGCATTTTAAAACAATGGAAAAATGGTGGTGGGATGATACTTAGAAGAATGGCTTCTTGTCAGTCTCCACTAACAAAAATAGGCAACACCAAGTCAGCTACTCCTCAGCATACTTATGTCCGTCGCAGCCTTCTTGGGTTTCAGGAGGCACAAACAAACGTTATCACAATTATGGTGAAACGCTGAACACCTGCAAATTATTTTCAACGTAGTGGTTAATTGAAAAGCTCTGCGGCATACTTCTTGGAACAAGACAGTTACCTGTTCCCACGCAAAGAGGAGTATATAGAACCATGGTGGATTTCCAGCTGATGAAGTAAAGGATTATTAAAGGAACGGGATGACCATGGGGATCATCGTTAATTCTCTGAAACAGAATCCGCCCTTTTCACCTGCCAAACACATGCCCACTTCTCCTCTCTGGGGATAATAAAAACCAACCGGGGAACTGACAGAGGGCCTGACCAACACATCCACACCGACCCCACAGGAAAAAAAAAAAAAAAAACACCGAAGCCTCCAGCTACTAATTATAATGCTAACTTGCAAAATTTTCCTGCATTTTTAAACAATGGAAAAATGATGGTGAGATGATACTTACAAGAATGGATTCTTGTCAGTCTCCACTAACAAAAATAGGCAACACCAAGTCAGCTACGCCTCAGCATAGTTATGTCCGTCGCAGCCTTCTTGGGTTTCAGGAGGCACAAACAAAGTCTCTCACAATTATGGTGAAACGAAGAACACCTGCAAATAATTTTCAACGTACTGGTTAATTGAAAAGCTCTGCGGCATACTTCTTGGAACAAGCCAGTTACCTGTTCCCACGCAAAGAGGAGTATAGAGAACCATGGTGGATTTCCAGCTGATGAAGTAAAGGATTATTAAAGGAACGGGATGACCATGGGGATCATCATTAATTCTCTGAAACAGAATCCGCCCTTTTCACCTGCCAAACACATGCCCACTTCTCCTCTCTGGGGATAATAAAAACTAACCAGCGAACTGACAGAGGGCCTGACCCCCCCCCATCGACATCGACCACACACACAACAAAAAAACCGTACCCTCCTGCTACTAATTATAATGCTAACTTGCAAAATTTCCCTGCATTTTAAAACAATGGAAAAATGGTGGTGGGATCATACTTAGAAGAATGGCTTCTTGTCTGTCTCCACTAACAAAAATAGGCAACACCAAGTCAGCTAATCTTCAGCATAGTTATGTCCGTCGCAGCCTTCTTGGGTTTCAGGAGGCACATACAAACGTTATCAAAATTATGGTGAAACGCTGAAAACCTGCAAATAATTTTCAACGTACTGGTTAATTTGAAAACTCTCCAGCATACTTCTTGGAACAAGCCAGGTACCTGTGCCCACGCATAGAGGAGTATATAGAAACATGGTGGAATCCCAGCTGATGAAGCAAAGGATTCTTAAAGGAATGAGATGACCATGCGGATCCTGTTTAATTCTCTGAAACAGAATCCGCACTTTTCGCCTGCCAAACACATGCCCACTACTCTTCTCTGGGGATAATAAAAACAAACCAGCGATCTGACAGAGGGCCTGAACACCCATCCTGACCGACCCCACAAAACAAAAAAGTACCCTCCAGCTACTAATTATAATGCCAATTTGCAAAATTTCCCTGCATTTTTAAACAATGGAGAAATGATGGTGGGATGATACTTAGAAGAATGGCTTCTTGTCAGTCTCCTCTGACAAAAATAGGCAACACCAAGTCAGCTACGCCTCAGCATAGTTATGTCCGTAGCAGCCATATTTGGTTTCAGTAGGCACATACACACGTTAT
Source organism: Eulemur rufifrons (assembly GCF_041146395.1). Taxonomy (NCBI): domain Eukaryota; kingdom Metazoa; phylum Chordata; class Mammalia; order Primates; family Lemuridae; genus Eulemur; species Eulemur rufifrons. The sequence continues at coordinate 2,697,652 of NC_090984.1, read as the reverse complement.
CACAATTATGGTGAAACGCTGAAAACCTGCAAAGGATTTTCAACATACTGGTTAATTGAAAAGCTCTGAGGCATACTTCTTGGAACAAGCCAGTTACCTGTTCCCACGCAAAGAGGAGTATAGAGAACCATGGTGGATTTCCAGCTGATGAAGTAAAGGATTATTAAAGGAACGGGATGACCATGGGGATCATCATTAATTCTCTGAAACAGAATCCGCCCTTTTCACCTGCCAAACACATGCCCACTTCTCCTCTCTGGGGATAATAAAAACTGACCAGCGAACTGACATAGGGCTTGACCCCCCCCATCGACATCGACCACACTTACAACAAAAAAACCGTACCCTCCTGCTACTAATTATAATGCTAACTTGCAAAATTTCCCTGCATTTTAAAACAATGGAAAAATGGTGGTGGGATCATACTTGGGAGAATGGCTTCTTGTCTGTATCCACTAACAAAAATAGGCAACACCAAGTCAGCTAATCTTCAGCATAATTATGTCCGTCGCAGCCTTCTTGGGTTTCAGGAGGCACATACAAACGTTATCAAAATTATGGTGAAACGCTGAAAACCTGCAAATAATTTTCAACGTACTGGTTAATTTGAAAACTCTCCAGCATACTTCTTGGAACAAGCCAGGTACCTGTGCCCACGCATAGAGGAGTATATAGAAACATGGTGGAATCCCAGCTGATGAAGCAAAGGATTCTTAAAGGAATGAGATGACCCTGCGGATCCTGTTTAATTCTCTGAAACAGAATCCGCACTTTTCGCCTGCCAATCACATGCCCACTACTCTTCTCTGGGGATAATAAAAACAAACCAGCGATCTGACAGAGGGCCTGAACACCCATCCTGACCGACCCCACAAAACAAAAAAGTACCCTCCAGCTACTAATTATAATGCCAATTTGCAAAATTTCCCTGCATTTTTAAACAATGGAGAAATGATGGTGGGATGATACTTAGAAGAATGGCTTCTTGTCAGTCTCCACTGACAAAAATAGGCGACACCAAGTCAGCTACGCCTCAGCATAGTTATGTCCGTAGCAGCCATATTTGGTTTCAGTAGGCACATACACACGTTATCACAATTATGGTGAAACGCTGAAAACCTGCAAAGGATTTTCAACATACTGGTTAATTGAAAAGCTCTGAGGCATACTTCTTGGAACAAGCCAGTTACCTGTTCCCACGCAAAGAGGAGTATATAGAACCATGGTGGATTCCCAGCTCATGAAGCAAAGGATTCTTAAAGGAACGGGATTACCATGCGGATCCTGTTGAATTCTCTGAAACAGATGCGCAGTTTTCACCTGCCATACTAATACCCACTTCTCCTCTCTGGGGATAATAAAAACAAACCAGCGAACTGACAGAGGGCCTGACCAACACATCCACACCGACCCCACAGGAAAAAAAAAAACAAAAAACACCGTAGCCTCCAGACACTAATTATAATGCTAACTTGCAAAATTTTCCTGCATTTTTAAACAATGGAAAAATGATGGTGAGATGATACTTACAAGAATGGATTCTTGTCAGTCTCCACTAACAAAATTAGGCATAACCAAGTCAGCTACGCCTCAGCACAGTTATGTCCGTCGCAGACTTCTTGGGGTTCAGGAGGCACAAACAAACGTTATCACAATTATGGTGAAACGCTGAACACCTGCAAATAATTTTCAACGTACTGGTTAATTGAAAAGCTCTGCGGCATACTTCTTGGAACAAGCCAGTTACCTGTTCCCACGCAAAGAGGAGTATAAAGAACCATGGGCGATTTCCAGCTGATGAAGTAAAGGATAATTAAAGGAACGGGATGACCATGGGGATCATCGTTAATTCTCTGAAACAGAATCTGCCCTTTTCACCTGCCAAACACATGCCCACTTCTCCTCTCTGGGGATAATAAAAACTAACCAGCGAACTGACAGAGGGCCTGACCCCGACCATCCACATCGACCACACACAAAAAAAAAAACCATACCCTCCAGCTACTAATTATAATGCTAACTTGCAAAATTTCCCTGCATTTTAAAACAATGGAAAAATGGTGGTGGGATGATACTTAGAAGAATGGCTTCTTGTCAGTCTCCACTAACAAAAATAGGCAACACCAAGTCAGCTACTCCTCAGCATACTTATGTCCGTCGCAGCCTTCTTGGGTTTCAGGAGGGACGTACAAACGTTATCAAAATTATGGTGAAACGCTGAAAACCTGCAAATAATTTTGAACGTACTGCTTAATTTGAAAACTCTCCAGCATAATTCTTGGAACAAGCCAGGTACCTGTTCCCACGCAAAGAGGTGTATATAGAACCATGGTGGAATCCCAGCTGATGAAGCAAAGGATTCTTAAAGGAATGAGATGACCATGCGGATCCTATTTAATTCTCTGAAACAGAATCCGCACTTCTCCCCTGCCAAAAAACATGAACACTACTCTTCTCTGGGGATAATAAAAACAAACCAGCGATCTGACAGAGGGCCTGAACACCCATCCTGACCGACCCCACAAAACAAAAAAGTACCCTCCAGCTACTAATTATAATGCCAATTTGCAAAATTTCCCTGCATTTTTAAACAATGGAGAAATGATGGTGGGATGATACTTAGAAGAATGGCTTCTTGTCAGTCTCCACTGACAAAAATAGGCAACACCAAGTCAGCTACGCCTCAGCATAGTTATGTCCGTAGCAGCCATATTTGGTTTCAGTAGGCACATACACACGTTATCACAATTATGGTGAAACGCTGAAAACCTGCAAAGGATTTTCAACATACTGGTTAATTGAAAAGCTCTGAGGCATACTTCTTGGAACAAGCCAGTTACCTGTTCCCACGCAAAGAGGAGTATATAGAACCATGGTGGATTTCCAGCTGATGAAGTAAAGGATTATTAAAGGAACGGGATGACCATGGGGATCATCGTTAATTCTCTGAAACAGAATCCGCCCTTTTCACCTGCCAAACATCTGCCCACTTCTCCTCTCTGGGGATAATAAAAACTAAACAGCGAACTGACAGAGGGCCTGACCCCCACCATCCACATCGACCACACACAAAAAAAAAAACCGTACCCTCCAGCTACGAATTATAATGCTAACTTGCAAAATTTCCCTGCATTTTAAAACAATGGAAAAATGGTGGTGGGATGATACTTAGAAGAATGGCTTCTTGTCAGTCTCCACTGACAAAAATAGGCAACACCAAGTCAGCTACGCCTCAGCATAGTTATGTCCGTAGCAGCCATATTTGGTTTCAGTAGGCACATACACACGTTATCACAATTATGGTGAAACGCTGAAAACCTGCAAAGGATTTTCAACATACTGGTTAATTGAAAAGCTCTGAGGCATACTTCTTGGAACAAGCCAGTTACCTGTTCCCACGCAAAGAGGAGTATATAGAACCATGGTGGATTCCCAGCTCATGAAGCAAAGGATTCTTAAAGGAACGGGATTACCATGCGGATCCTGTTGAATTCTCTGAAACAGATGCGCAGTTTTCACCTGCCATACTAATACCCACTTCTCCTCTCTGGGGATAATAAAAACAAACCAGCGAACTGACAGAGGGCCTGACCAACACATCCACACCGACCCCACAGGAAAAAAAAAAACAAAAAACACCGTAGCCTCCAGCTACTAATTATAATGCTAACTTGCAAAATTTTCCTGCATTTTTAAACAATGGAAAAATGATGGTGAGATGATACTTACAAGAATGGATTCTTGTCAGTCTCCACAAACAAAACCAGGCATAACCAAGTCAGCTACGCCTCAGCATAGTTATGTCCGTCGCAGCCTTCTTGGGTTTCAGGAGGCACAAAAACACGTTATCACAATTATGGTGAAACGCTGAACACCTGCAAATAATTTTCAACGTAGTGGTTAATTGAAAAGCTCTGCGGCATACTTCTTGGAACAAGGCAGTTACCTGTTCCCACGCAAAGTGGAGTATATAGAACCATGGTAGATGTCCAGCTGATGAAGTAAAGGATTATAAAAGGAACGGGATGACCATGGGGATCATCGTTAATTCTCTGAAACAGAATCCGCCCTTTTCACCTGCCAAACACATGCCCACTTCTCCTCTCTGGGGATAATAAAAACTAACCAGCGAACTGACAGAGGGCCTGACTCCCCCATCCACATCGACCACACACAAAAAAAAAATCGTACCCTCCAGCTACTAATTATAATGCTAACTTGCAAAATTTCCCTGCATTTTAAACCAATGGAAAAATGGTGGTGGGATGATACTTAGAAGAATGGCTTCTTGTCAGTCTCCACTAACAAAAATAGGCAACACCAAGTCAGCTACTCCTCAGCATACTTATGTCCGTCGCAGCCTTCTTGGGTTTCAGGAGGCACAAACACACGTTATCACAATTATGGTGAAACGCTGAACACCTGCAAATAATTTTCAACGTAGTGGTTAATTGAAAAGCTCTGCGACATACTTCTTGGAACAAGCCAGGTACCTGTTCCCACGCAAAGAGGTGTATATAGAACCATGGTGGAATCCAAGCTGATGAAGCAAAGGATTCTTAAAGGAATGAGATGACCATGCGGATCCTGTTTAATTCTCTGAAACAGAATCCGCACTTCTCCCCTGCCAAAAAACATGAACACTACTCTTCTCTGGGGATAATAAAAACAAACCAGCGATCTGACAGAGGGCCTGAACACCCATCCTGACCGACCCCACAAAACAAAAAAGTACCCTCCAGCTACTAATTATAATGCCAATTTGCAAAATTTCCCTGCATTTTTAAACAATGGAGAAATGATGGTGGGATGATACTTAGAAGAATGGCTTCTTGTCAGTCTCCACTGACAAAAATAGGCAACACCAAGTCAGCTACGCCTCAGCATAGTTATGTCCGTAGCAGCCATATTTGGTTTCAGTAGGCACATACACACGTTATCACAATTATGGTGAAACGCTGAAAACCTGCAAAGGATTTTCAACATACTGGTTAATTGAAAAGCTCTGAGGCATACTTCTTGGAACAAGCCAGTTACCTGTTCCCACGCAAAGAGGAGTATATAGAACCATGGTGGATTTCCAGCTGATGAAGTAAAGGATTATTAAAGGAACGGGATGACCATGGGGATCATCGTTAATTCTCTGAAACAGAATCCGCCCTTTTCACCTGCCAAACATCTGCCCACTTCTCCTCTCTGGGGATAATAAAAACTAAACAGCGAACTGACAGAGGGCCTGACCCCCACCATCCACATCGACCACACACAAAAAAAAAAAACCGTACCCTCCAGCTACTAATTATAATGCTAACTTGCAAAATTTCCCTGCATTTTAAACCAATGGAAAAATGGTGGTGGGATGATACTTAGAAGAATGGCTTCTTGTCAGTCTCCACTGACAAAAATAGGCAACACCAAGTCAGCTACGCCTCAGCATAGTTATGTCCGTAGCAGCCATATTTGGTTTCAGTAGGCACATACACACGTTATCACAATTATGGTGAAACGCTGAAAACCTGCAAAGGATTTTCAACATACTGGTTAATTGAAAAGCTCTGAGGCATACTTCTTGGAACAAGCCAGTTACCTGTTCCCACGCAAAGAGGAGTATATAGAACCATGGTGGATTCCCAGCTCATGAAGCAAAGGATTCTTAAAGGAACGGGATTACCATGCGGATCCTGTTGAATTCTCTGAAACAGATGCGCAGTTTTCACCTGCCATACTAATACCCACTTCTCCTCTCTGGGGATAATAAAAACAAACCAGCGAACTGACAGAGGGCCTGACCAACACATCCACACCGACCCCACAGGAAAAAAAAAAACAAAAAACACCGTAGCCTCCAGCTACTAATTATAATGCTAACTTGCAAAATTTTCCTGCATTTTTAAACAATGGAAAAATGATGGTGAGATGATACTTACAAGAATGGATTCTTGTCAGTCTCCACAAACAAAACCAGGCATAACCAAGTCAGCTACGCCTCAGCATAGTTATGTCCGTCGCAGCCTTCTTGGGTTTCAGGAGGCACAAAAACACGTTATCACAATTATGGTGAAACGCTGAACACCTGCAAATAATTTTCAACGTAGTGGTTAATTGAAAAGCTCTGCGGCATACTTCTTGGAACAAGGCAGTTACCTGTTCCCACGCAAAGTGGAGTATATAGAACCATGGTAGATGTCCAGCTGATGAAGTAAAGGATTATAAAAGGAACGGGATGACCATGGGGATCATCGTTAATTCTCTGAAACAGAATCCGCCCTTTTCACCTGCCAAACACATGCCCACTTCTCCTCTCTGGGGATAATAAAAACTAACCAGCGAACTGACAGAGGGCCTGACTCCCCCATCCACATCGACCACACACAAAAAAAAAATCGTACCCTCCAGCTACTAATTATAATGCTAACTTGCAAAATTTCCCTGCATTTTAAACCAATGGAAAAATGGTGGTGGGATGATACTTAGAAGAATGGCTTCTTGTCAGTCTCCACTAACAAAAATAGGCAACACCAAGTCAGCTACTCCTCAGCATACTTATGTCCGTCGCAGCCTTCTTGGGTTTCAGGAGGCACAAACACACGTTATCACAATTATGGTGAAACGCTGAACACCTGCAAATAATTTTCAACGTAGTGGTTAATTGAAAAGCTCTGCGACATACTTCTTGGAACAAGCCAGGTACCTGTTCCCACGCAAAGAGGTGTATATAGAACCATGGTGGAATCCAAGCTGATGAACCAAAGGATTCTTAAAGGAATGAGATGACCATGCGGATCCTGTTTAATTCTCTGAAACAGAATCCGCACTTCTCCCCTGCCAAAAAACATGAACACTACTCTTCTCTGGGGATAATAAAAACAAACCAGCGATCTGACAGAGGGCCTGAACACCCATCCTGACCGACCCCACAAAACAAAAAAGTACCCTCCAGCTACTAATTATAATGCCAATTTGCAAAATTTCCCTGCATTTTTAAACAATGGAGAAATGATGGTGGGATGATACTTAGAAGAATGGCTTCTTGTCAGTCTCCACTGACAAAAATAGGCAACACCAAGTCAGCTACGCCTCAGCATAGTTATGTCCGTAGCAGCCATATTTGGTTTCAGTAGGCACATACACACGTTATCACAATTATGGTGAAACGCTGAAAACCTGCAAAGGATTTTCAACATACTGGTTAATTGAAAAGCTCTGAGGCATACTTCTTGGAACAAGCCAGTTACCTGTTCCCACGCAAAGAGGAGTATATAGAACCATGGTGGATTTCCAGCTGATGAAGTAAAGGATTATTAAAGGAACGGGATGACCATGGGGATCATCGTTAATTCTCTGAAACAGAATCCGCCCTTTTCACCTGCCAAACATCTGCCCACTTCTCCTCTCTGGGGATAATAAAAACTAAACAGCGATCTGACAGAGGGCCTGACCCCCACCATCCACATCGACCACACAAAAAAAAAAAAAACCGTACCCTCCAGCTACTAATTATAATGCTAACTTGCAAAATTTCCCTGCATTTTAAACCAATGGAAAAATGGTGGTGGGATGATACTTAGAAGAATGGCTTCTTGTCAGTCTCCACTGACAAAAATAGGCAACACCAAGTCAGCTACGCTTCAGCATAGTTATGTCCGTAGCAGCCATATTTGGTTTCAGTAGGCACATACACACGTTATCACAATTATGGTGAAACGCTGAAAACCTGCAAAGGATTTTCAACATACTGGTTAATTGAAAAGCTCTGAGGCATACTTCTTGGAACAAGCCAGTTACCTGTTCCCACGCAAAGAGGAGTATATAGAACCATGGTGGATTCCCAGCTCATGAAGCAAAGGATTCTTAAAGGAACGGGATTACCATGCGGATCCTGTTGAATTCTCTGAAACAGATGCGCAGTTTTCACCTGCCATACTAATACCCACTTCTCCTCTCTGGGGATAATAAAAACAAACCAGCGAACTGACAGAGGGCCTGACCAACACATCCACACCGACCCCACAGGAAAAAAAAAAACAAAAAACACCGTAGCCTCCAGCTACTAATTATAATGCTAACTTGCAAAATTTTCCTGCATTTTTAAACAATGGAAAAATGATGGTGAGATGATACTTACAAGAATGGATTCTTGTCAGTCTCCACAAACAAAACCAGGCATAACCAAGTCAGCTACGCCTCAGCATAGTTATGTCCGTCGCAGCCTTCTTGGGTTTCAGGAGGCACAAAAACACGTTATCACAATTATGGTGAAACGCTGAACACCTGCAAATAATTTTCAACGTAGTGGTTAATTGAAAAGCTCTGCGGCATACTTCTTGGAACAAGGCAGTTACCTGTTCCCACGCAAAGTGGAGTATATAGAACCATGGTAGATGTCCAGCTGATGAAGTAAAGGATTATAAAAGGAACGGGATGACCATGGGGATCATCGTTAATTCTCTGAAACAGAATCCGCCCTTTTCACCTGCCAAACACATGCCCACTTCTCCTCTCTGGGGATAATAAAAACTAACCAGCGAACTGACAGAGGGCCTGACTCCCCCATCCACATCGACCACACACAAAAAAAAAATCGTACCCTCCAGCTACTAATTATAATGCTAACTTGCAAAATTTCCCTGCATTTTAAACCAATGGAAAAATGGTGGTGGGATGATACTTAGAAGAATGGCTTCTTGTCAGTCTCCACTAACAAAAATAGGCAACACCAAGTCAGCTACTCCTCAGCATACTTATGTCCGTCGCAGCCTTCTTGGGTTTCAGGAGGCACAAACACACGTTATCACAATTATGGTGAAACGCTGAACACCTGCAAATAATTTTCAACGTAGTGGTTAATTGAAAAGCTCTGCGACATACTTCTTGGAACAAGCCAGGTACCTGTTCCCACGCAAAGAGGTGTATATAGAACCATGGTGGAATCCAAGCTGATGAAGCAAAGGATTCTTAAAGGAATGAGATGACCATGCGGATCCTGTTTAATTCTCTGAAACAGAATCCGCACTTCTCCCCTGCCAAAAAACATGAACACTACTCTTCTCTGGGGATAATAAAAACAAACCAGCGATCTGACAGAGGGCCTGAACACCCATCCTGACAGACCCCACAAAACAAAAAAGTACCCTCCAGCTACTAATTATAATGCCAATTTGCAAAATTTCCCTGCATTTTTAAACAATGGAGAAATGATGGTGGGATGATACTTAGAAGAATGGCTTCTTGTCAGTCTCCACTGACAAAAATAGGCAACACCAAGTCAGCTACGCCTCAGCATAGTTATGTCCGTAGCAGCCATATTTGGTTTCAGTAGGCACATACACACGTTATCACAATTATGGTGAAACGCTGAAAACCTGCAAAGGATTTTCAACATACTGGTTAATTGAAAAGCTCTGAGGCATACTTCTTGGAACAAGCCAGTTACCTGTTCCCACGCAAAGAGGAGTATATAGAACCATGGTGGACTCCCAGCTCATGAAGCAAAGGATTCTTAAAGGAACGGGATTACCATGCGGATCCTGTTGAATTCTCTGAAACAGATGCGCAGTTTTCACCTGCCATACTAATACCCACTTCTCCTCTCTGGGGATAATAAAAACAAACCAGCGAACTGACAGAGGGCCTGACCAACACATCCACACCGACCCCACAGGAAAAAAAAAAACAAAAAACACCGTAGCCTCCAGCTACTAATTATAATGCTAACTTGCAAAATTTTCCTGCATTTTTAAACAATGGAAAAATGATGGTGAGATGATACTTACAAGAATGGATTCTTGTCAGTCTCCACAAACAAAACCAGGCATAACCAAGTCAGCTACGCCTCAGCATAGTTATGTCCGTCGCAGCCTTCTTGGGTTTCAGGAGGCACAAAAACACGTTATCACAATTATGGTGAAACGCTGAACACCTGCAAATAATTTTCAACGTAGTGGTTAATTGAAAAGCTCTGCGGCATACTTCTTGGAACAAGGCAGTTACCTGTTCCCACGCAAAGTGGAGTATATAGAACCATGGTAGATGTCCAGCTGATGAAGTAAAGGATTATAAAAGGAACGGGATGACCATGGGGATCATCGTTAATTCTCTGAAACAGAATCCGCCCTTTTCACCTGCCAAACACATGCCCACTTCTCCTCTCTGGGGATAATAAAAACTAACCAGCGAACTGACAGAGGGCCTGACTCCCCCATCCACATCGACCACACACACAAAAAAAATCGTACCCTCCAGCTACTAATTATAATGCTAACTTGCAAAATTTCCCTGCATTTTAAAACAATGGAAAAATGGTGGTGGGATGATACTTAGAAGAATGGCTTCTTGTCAGTCTCCACTAACAAAAATAGGCAACACCAAGTCAGCTACTCCTCAGCATACTTATGTCCGTCGCAGCCTTCTTGGGTTTCAGGAGGCACAAACACACGTTATCACAATTATGGTGAAACGCTGAACACCTGCAAATAATTTTCAACGTAGTGGTTAATTGAAAAGCTCTGCGGCATACTTCTTGGAACAAGACCTGTTCCCACGCAAAGAGGAGTATATAGAACCATGGTGGATTTCCAGCTGATGAAGTAAAGGATTATTAAAGGAACGGGATGACCATGGGGATCATCGTTAATTCTCTGAAACAGAATCCGCCCTTTTCACCTGCCAAACACATGCCCACTTCTCCTCTCTGGGGATAATAAAAACCAACCGGGGAACTGACAGAGGGCCTGACCAACACATCCACACCGACCCCACAGGAAAAAAAAAAAAAACACACCGAAGCCTCAAGCTACTAATTATAATGCTAACTTGCAAAATTTTCCTGCATTTTTAAACAATGGAAAAATGATGGTGAGATGATACTTACAAGAATGGATTCTTGTCAGTCTACAGTAACAAAAATAGGCAACACCAAGTCAGCTACGCCTCAGCATAGTTATGTCCGTCGCAGCCTTCTTGGGTTTCAGGAGGGACAAACAAAGTCTCTCACAATTATGGTGAAACGAAGAACACCTGCAAATAATTTTCAACGTACTGGTTAATTGAAAAGCTCTGCGGCATACTTCTTGGAACAAGCCAGTTACCTGTTCCCACGCAAAGAGGAGTATAGAGAACCATGGTGGATTTCCAGCTGATGAAGTAAAGGATTATTAAAGGAACGGGATGACCATGGGGATCATCATTAATTCTCTGAAACAGAATCCGCCCTTTTCACCTGTCAAACACATGCCCACTTCTCCTCTCTGGGGATAATAAAAACTAACTAGCGAACTGACATATGGCCTAACCCCCAACATCGACATCGACCACACACACAACAAAAAAACCGTACCCTCCTGCTACTAATTATAATGCTAACTTGCAAAATTTCCCTGCATTTTAAAACAATGGAAAAACGGTGGTGGGATCATACTTAGAAGAATGGCTTCTTGTCTGTCTCCACTAACAAAAATAGGCAACACCAAGTCAGCTAATCTTCAGCATAGTTATGTCCGTCGCAGCCTTCTTGGGTTTCAGGAGGCACATACAAACGTTATCAAAATTATGGTGAAACGCTGAAAACCTGCAAATAATTTTCAACGTACTGGTTATTTGAAAACTCTCCAGCATACTTCTTGGAACAAGCCAGGTACCTGTGCCCACGCATAGAGGAGTATATAGAAACATGGTGGAATCCCAGCTGATGAAGCAAAGGATTCTTAAAGGAATGAGATGACCATGCGGATCCTGTTTAATTCTCTGAAACAGAATCCGCCCTTTTCACCTGCCAAACACATGCCCACTTCTCCTCTCTGGGGATAATAAAAACTAACCAGCGAAATGACAGAGGGACTGACCCCCCCATCCATATCGACCACACACACAAAAAAAACCGTACCCTCCAGCTACTAATTATAATGCTAACTTGCAAAATTTCCCTGCATTTTAAAACAATGGAAAAATGGTGGTGGGATGATACTTAGAAGAATGGCTTCTTGTCAGTCTCCACTAACAAAAATAGGCAACACCAAGTCAGCTACTCCTCAGCATATCTACGTCCGTCGCAGCCTTCTTGGGTTTCAGGAGGCACAAACAAAGTTTCTCACAATTATGGAGAAACGAAGAACACCTGCAAATAATTTTCAACGTACTGGTTAATTGAAAAGCTCTGCGGCATACTTCTTGGAACAAGCCAGTTACCTGTTCCCACGCAAAGAGGAGTATATAGAACCATGGTGGATTTCCAGCTGATGAAGTAAAGGATTATTGAAGGAACGGGATGACCATGGGGATCATCGTTAATTCTCTGAAACAGAATCCGCCCTTTTCACCTGCCAAACACATGCCCACTTCTCCTCTCTGGGGATAATAAAAACTAACCAGCGAACTGACAGAGGGCCTGACCCCCCCATCCACATCAACCACACACAAAAAAAAAACCGTACCCTCCAGCTACTAATTATAATGCTAACTTGCAAAATTTCCCTGCATTTTAAAACAATGGAAAAATGGTGGTGGGATGATACTTAGAAGAATGGCTTCTTGTCAGTCTCCACTAACAAAAATAGGCAACACCAAGTCAGCTACTCCTCAGCATACTGATGTCCGTCGCAGCCTTCTTGGGTTTCAGGAGGCACATACAAACGTTATCAAAATTATGGTGAAACGCTGAAAACCTGCAAATAATTTTCAACGTACTGGTTATTTTGAAAACTCTTCAGCATACTTCTTGGAACAAGCCAGGTACCTGTGCCCACGCATAGAGGAGTATATAGAAACAAGGTGGAATCCCAGCTGATGAAGCAAAGGATTCTTAAAGGAATGAGATGACCATGAGGATCCTGTTTAATTCTCTGAAACAGAATCCGCACTTTTCACCTGCCAAACACATGCCCACTACTCTTCTCTGGGGATAATAAAAACAAACCAGCGATCTGACAGAGGGCCTGAACACCCATCCTGACCGACCCCACAAAACAAAAAAGTACCCTCCAGCTACTAATTATAATGCCAATTTGCAAAATTTCCCTGCATTTTTAAACAATGGAGAAATGATGGTGGGATGATACTTAGAAGAATGGCTTCTTGTCAGTCTCCACTGACAAAAATAGGCAACACCAAGTCAGCTACGCCTCAGCATAATTGTGTCCGTAGCAGCCATATTTGGTTTCAGTAGGCACATACACACGTTATCACAATTATGGTGAAACGCTGAAAATCTGCAAAGGATTTTCAACATACTGGTTAATTGAAAAGCTCTGAGGCATACTTCTTGGAACAAGCCAGTTTCTTGTGCCCACGCATAGAGAAGTATATAGAACCTTGGTGGATTCCCAGCTCATGAAGCAAAGGATTCTTAACGGAACGGGATTATCATGCGGATCCTGTTTAATTCTCTGAAACAGATCCGCAGTTTTCACCTGCCATACTAATACCCACTTCTCCTCTCTGGGGATAATAAAAACAAACCAGCGAACTGACAGAGAGCCTGACCAACACATCCACACCGACCCCACAGGAAAAAAAAAAAAAAAAACACCGTAGCCTCCAGCTACTAATTATAATGCTAACTTGCAAAATTTTCCTGCATTTTTAAACAATGGAAAAATGATGGTGAGATGATACTTAGAAGAATGGATTCTTGTCAGTCTCCACTATCAAAAATAGGCAAAACCAAGTCAGCTACGCCTCAGCATACTTATGTCCGTCGCAGCCTTCTTGGGTTTCAGGAGGCACAAACAAACGTTATCACTATTATGGTGAAACGCTGAGCACCTGCAAATAATTTTGAACGTACTGGTTAATTGAAAAGCTCTGAGGCATACTTCTTGGAACAAGGCAGTTACCTGTTCCCACGCAAAGAGGAGTATATAGAACCATGGTGGATTTCCAGCTGATGAAGTAAAGGATTATTAAAGGAACGGGATGACCATGGGGATCATCGTTAATTCTCTGAAACAGAATCCGCCCTTTTCACCTGCCAAACACATGCCCACTTCTCCTCTCTGGGGATAATAAAAACTAACCAGCGAACTGACAGAGGGCCTGACCCCCACCATCCACATCGACCACACACAAAAAAAAAACTGTACCCTCCAGCTACTAATTATAATGCTAACTTGGAAAATTTCCCTGCATTTAAAAACAATGGAAAAATGGTGGTGGGATGATACTTAGAAGAATGGCTTCTTGTCAGTCTCCACTAACAAAAATAGGCAACAGCAAGTCAGCTACTCCTCAGCATAGTTATGTGCGTCGCAGCCTTCTTGGGTTTCAGGAGGCACAAACAAACGTTATCACAATTATGGTGAAACGCTGAACACCTGCAAATAATTTTCAACGTACTGGTTAATTGAAAAGCTCTGCGGCATAATTCTTGGAACAAGACAGTTACCTGTTCCCACGCAAAGAGGAGTATATAGAACCATGGTGGATTTCCAGCTGATGAAGTAAAGGATTATTAAAGGAACGGGATGACCATGGGGATCATCGTTAATTCTCTGAAACAGAATCCGCCCTTTTCACCTGCCAAACACATGCCCACTTCTCCTCTCTGGGGATAATAAAAACTAACCAGCGAACTGACAGAGGGCCTGACCCCCCCCATCCACATTGACCACACACACACAAAAAAAACCGTACCCTCCAGCTACTAATTATAATGCTAACTTGCAAAATTTCCCTGCATTTTAAAACAATGGAAAAATGGTGGTGGGATCATACTTGGGAGAATGGCTTCTTGTCAGTCTCCACTAACAAAAATAGGCAACACCAAGTCAGCTACTCCTCAGCATACTTATGTCCGTCGCAGCCTTCTTGGGTTTCAGGAGGGACGTACAAACGTTATCAAAATTATGGTGAAACGCTGAAAACCTGCAAATAATTTTGAACGTACTGCTTAATTTGAAAACTCTCCAGCATAATTCTTGGAACAAGCCAGGTACCTGTTCCCACGCAAAGAGGTGTATATAGAACCATGGTGGAATCCCAGCTGAAGAAGCAAAGGATTCTTAAAGGAATGAGATGACCATGCGGATCCTGTTTAATTCTCTGAAACAGAATCCGCACTTCTCCCCTGCCAAAAAACATGAACACTACTCTTCTCTGGGGATAATAAAAACAAACCAGCGATCTGACAGAGGGCCTGAACACCCATCCTGACCGACCCCACAAAACAAAAAAGTACCCTCCAGCTACTAATTATAATGCCAATTTGCAAAATTTCCCTGCATTTTTAAACAATGGAGAAATGATGGTGGGATGATACTTAGAAGAATGGCTTCTTGTCAGTCTCCACTGACAAAAATAGGCAACACCAAGTCAGCTACGCCTCAGCATAGTTATGTCCGTAGCAGCCATATTTGGTTTCAGTAGGCACATACACACGTTATCACAATTATGGTGAAACGCTGAAAACCTGCAAAGGATTTTCAACAAACTGGTTAATTGAAAAGCTCTGAGGCATACTTCTTGGAACAAGCCAGTTACCTGTTCCCACGCAAAGAGGAGTATATAGAACCATGGTGGATTCCCAGCTCATGAAGCAAAGGATTCTTAAAGGAACGGGATTACCATGCGGATCCTGTTGAATTCTCTGAAACAGATCCGCAGTTTTCACCTGCCATACTAATACCCACTTTTCCTCTCTGGGGATAATAAAAACAAACCAGCGAACTGACAGAGGGCCTGACCAACACATCCACACCGACCCCACAGGAAAAAAAAAAACAAAAAACACCGTAGCCTCCAGCTACTAAATATAATGCTAACTTGCAAAATTTTCCTGCATTTTTAAACAATGGAAAAATGATGGTGAGATGATACTTACAAGAATGGATTCTTGTCGGTATCCACTAACAAAACTAGGCATAACCAAGTCAGCTACGCCTCAGCATAGTTATGTCCGTCGCAGCCTTCTTGGGTTTCAGGAGGCACAAACACACGTTATCACAATTATGCTGAAACGCTGAACACCTGCAAATAATTTTCAACGTACTGGTTAATTGAAAAGCTCTGCGGCATACTTCTTGGAACAAGGCAGTTACCTGTTCCCACGCAAAGAGGAGTATAGAGAACCATGGTGGATTTCCAGCTGATGAAATAAAGGATTATTAAAGGAACGGGATGACCATGGGGATCATCGTTAATTCTCTGAAACAGAATCCGCCCTTTTCACCTCCCAAACACATGCCCACTTCTCCTATCTGGGGATAATAAAAACTAACCAGCGAACTGACAGAGGGACTGACACCCCCATCCATATCGACCACACACACAAAAAAAAACCGTACCCTCCAGCTACTAATTATAATGCTAACTTGCAAAATTTCCCTGCATTTTAAACCAATGGAAAAATGGTGGTGGGAAGATACTTAGAAGAATGGCTTCTTGTCAGTCTCCACTAACAAAAATAGGCAACACCAAGTCAGCTACTCCTCAGCATACTTATGTCCGTCGCAGCCTTCTTGGGTTTCAGGAGGCACAAACACACGTTATCACAATTATGGTGAAACGCTGAACACCTGCAAATAATTTTCAACGTAGTGGTTAATTGAAAAGCTCTGCGACATACTTCTTGGAACAAGCCAGGTACCTGTTCCCACGCAAAGAGGTGTATATAGAACCATGGTGGAATCCCAGCTGATGAAGCAAAGGATTCTTAAAGGAATGAGATGACCATGCGGATCCTATTTAATTCTCTGAAACAGAATCCGCACTTCTCCCCTGCCAAAAAACATGAACACTACTCTTCTCTGGGGATAATAAAAACAAACCAGCGATGTGACAGAGGGCCTGAACACCCATCCTGACCGACCCCACAAAACAAAAAAGTACCCTCCAGCTACTAATTATAATGCCAATTTGCAAAATTTCCCTGCATTTTTAAACAATGGAGAAATGATGGTGGGATGATACTTAGAAGAATGGCTTCTTGTCAGTCTCCACTGACAAAAATAGGCAACACCAAGTCAGCTACGCCTCAGCATAGTTATGTCCGTAGAAGCCATATTTGGTTTCAGTAGGCACATACACACGTTATCACAATTATGGTGAAACGCTGAAAACCTGCAAAGGATTTTCAACATACCGGTTAATTGAAAAGCTCTGAGGCATACTTCTTGGAACAAGCCAGTTACCTGTTCCCACGCAAAGAGGAGTATATAGAACCATGGTGGATTTCCAGCTGATGAAGTAAAGGATTATTAAAGGAACGGGATGACCATGGGGATCATCGTTAATTCTGTGAAACAGAATCCGCCCTTCTCACCTGCCAAACATCTGCCCACTTCTCCTCTCTGGGGATAATAAAAACTAACCAGCGAACTGACAGAGGGCCTGACCCCCACCATCCACATCGACCACACACAAAAAAAAAACCGTACCCTCCAGCTACTAATTATAATGCTAACTTGCAAAATTTCCCTGCATTTTAAACCAATGGAAAAATGGTGGTGGGATGATACTTAGAAGAATGGCTTCTTGTCAGTCTCCACTGACAAAAATAGGCAACACCAAGTCAGCTACGCCTCAGCATAGTTATGTCCGTAGCAGCCATATTTGGTTTCAGTAGGCACATACACACGTTATCACAATTATGGTGAAACGCTGAAAACCTGCAAAGGATTTTCAACATACTGGTTAATTGAAAAGCTCTGAGGCATACTTCTTGGAACAAGCCAGTTACCTGTTCCCACGCAAAGAGGAGTATATAGAACCATGGTGGATTCCCAGCTCATGAAGCAAAGGATTCTTAAAGGAACGGGATTACCATGCGGATCCTGTTGAATTCTCTGAAACAGATGCGCAGTTTTCACCTGCCATACTAATACCCACTTCTCCTCTCTGGGGATAATAAAAACAAACCAGCGAACTGACAGAGGGCCTGACCAACACATCCACACCGACCCCACAGGAAAAAAAAAACAAAAAACACCGTAGCCTCCAGCTACTAATTATAATGCTAACTTGCAAAATTTTCCTGCATTTTTAAACAATGGAAAAATGATGGTGAGATGATACTTACAAGAATGGATTTTTGTCAGTCTCCACAAACAAAACTAGGCATAACCAAGTTAGCTACGCCTCAGCATAGTTATGTCCGTCGCAGCCTTCTTGGGTTTCAGGAGGCACAAAAACACGTTATCACAATTATGGTGAAACGCTGAACACCTGCAAATAATTTTCAACGTAGTGGTTAATTGAAAAGCTCTGCGGCATACTTCTTGGAACAAGGCAGTTACCTGTTCCCACGCAAAGTGGAGTATATAGAACCATGGTAGATTTCCAGCTGATGAAGTAAAGGATTATAAAAGGAACGGGATGACCATGGGGATCATCGTTAATTCTCTGAAACAGAATCCGCCCTTTTCACCTGCCAAACACATGCCCACTTCTCCTCTCTGGGGATAATAAAAAGTAACCAGCGAACTGACAGAGGGCCTGACTCCCCCATCCATATCGACCACACACAAAAAAAAAATCGTACCCTCCAGCTACTAATTATAATGCTAACTTGCAAAATTTCCCTGCATTTTAAACCAATGGAAAAATGGTGGTGGGATGATACTTAGAAGAATGGCTTCTTGTCAGTCTCCACTAACAAAAATAGGCAACACCAAGTCAGCTACTCCTCAGCATAGTTATGTCCGTCCCAGCCTTCTTGGGTTTCAGGAGGCACAAACACACGTTATCACAATTATGGTGAAACGCTGAACACCTGCAAATAATTTTCAACGTAGTGGTTAATTGAAAAGCTCTGCGACATACTTCTTGGAACAAGCCAGGTACCTGTTCCCACGCAAAGAGGTGTATATAGAACCATGGTGGAATCCCAGCTGATGAAGCAAAGGATTCTTAAAGGAATGAGATGACCATGCGGATCCTGTTTAATTCTCTGAAACAGAATCCGCACTTCTCCCCTGCCAAAAAACATGAACACTACTCTTCTCTGGGGATAATAAAAACAAACCAGCGATCTGACAGAGGGCCTGAACACCCATCCTGACCGACCCCACAAAACAAAAAAGTACCCTCCAGCTACTAATTATAATGCCAATTTGCAAAATTTCCCTGCATTTTTAAACAATGGAGAAATGATGGTGGGATGATACTTAGAAGAATGGCTTCTTGTCAGTCTCCACTGACAAAAATAGGCAACACCAAGTCAGCTACGCCTCAGCATAGTTATGTCCGTAGCAGCCATATTTGGTTTCAGTAGGCACATACACACGTTATCACAATTATGGTGAAACGCTGAAAACCTGCAAAAGATTTTCAACATACTGGTTAATTGAAAAGCTCTGAGGCATACTTCTTGGAACAAGCCAGTTACCTGTTCCCACGCAAAGAGGAGTATATAGAACCATGGTGGATTTCCAGCTGATGAAGTAAAGGATTATTAAAGGAACGGGATGACCATGGGGATCATCGTTAATTCTGTGAAACAGAATCCGCCCTTCTCACCTGCCAAACATCTGCCCACTTCTCCTCTCTGGGGATAATAAAAACTAACCAGCGAACTGACAGAGGGCCTGACCCCCACCATCCACATCGACCACACACACAAAAAAAAACCGTACCCTCCAGCTACTAATTATAATGCTAACTTGCAAAATTTCCCTGCATTTTAAACCAATGGAAAAATGGTGGTGGGATGATACTTAGAAGAATGGCTTCTTGTCAGTCTCCACTGACAAAAATAGGCAACACCAAGTCAGCTACGCCTCAGCATAGTTATGTCCGTAGCAGCCATATTTGGTTTCAGTAGGCACATACACACGTTATCACAATTATGGTGAAACGCTGAAAACCTGCAAAGGATTTTCAACATACTGGTTAATTGAAAAGCTCTGAGGCATACTTCTTGGAACAAGCCAGTTACCTGTTCCCACGCAAAGAGGAGTATATAGAACCATGGTGGATTCCCAGCTCATGAAGCAAAGGATTCTTAAAGGAATGGGATTACCATGCGGATCCTGTTGAATTCTCTGAAACAGATGCGCAGTTTTCACCTGCCATACTAATACCAACTTCTCCTCTCTGGGGATAATAAAAACAAACCAGCGAACTGACAGAGGGCCTGACCAACACATCCACACCGACCCCACAGGAAAAAAAAAACAAAAAACACCGTAGCCTCCAGCTACTAATTATAATGCTAACTTGCAAAATTTTCCTGCATTTTTAAACAATGGAAAAATGATGGTGAGATGATACTTACAAGAATGGATTCTTGTCAGTCTCCACAAACAAAACTAGGCATAACCAAGTTAGCTACGCCTCAGCATAGTTATGTCCGTCGCAGCCTTCTTGGGTTTCAGGAGGCACAAAAACACGTTATCACAATTATGGTGAAACGCTGAACACCTGCAAATAATTTTCAACGTAGTGGTTAATTGAAAAGCTCTGCGGCATACTTCTTGGAACAAGGCAGTTACCTGTTCCCACGCAAAGTGGAGTATATAGAACCATGGTAGATTTCCAGCTGATGAAGTAAAGGATTATAAAAGGAACGGGATGACCATGGGGATCATCGTTAATTCTCTGAAACAGAATCCGCCCTTTTCACCTGCCAAACACATGCCCACTTCTCCTCTCTGGGGATAATAAAAAGTAACCAGCGAACTGACAGAGGGCCTGACTCCCCCATCCATATCGACCACACACAAAAAAAAAATCGTACCCTCCAGCTACTAATTATAATGCTAACTTGCAAAATTTCCCTGCATTTTAAACCAATGGAAAAATGGTGGTGGGATGATACTTAGAAGAATGGCTTCTTGTCAGTCTCCACTAACAAAAATAGGCAACACCAAGTCAGCTACTCCTCAGCATAGTTATGTCCGTCCCAGCCTTCTTGGGTTTCAGGAGGCACAAACACACGTTATCACAATTATGGTGAAACGCTGAACACCTGCAAATAATTTTCAACGTAGTGGTTAATTGAAAAGCTCTGCGACATACTTCTTGGAACAAGCCAGGTACCTGTTCCCACGCAAAGAGGTGTATATAGAACCATGGTGGAATCCAAGCTGATGAACCAAAGGATTCTTAAAGGAATGAGATGACCATGCGGATCCTGTTTAATTCTCTGAAACAGAATCCGCACTTCTCCCCTGCCAAAAAACATGAACACTACTCTTCTCTGGGGATAATAAAAACAAACCAGCGATCTGACAGAGGGCCTGAACACCCATCCTGACCGACCCCACAAAACAAAAAAGTACCCTCCAGCTACTAATTATAATGCCAATTTGCAAAATTTCCCTGCATTTTTAAACAATGGAGAAATGATGGTGGGATGATACTTAGAAGAATGGCTTCTTGTCAGTCTCCACTGACAAAAATAGGCAACACCAAGTCAGCTACGCCTCAGCATAGTTATGTCCGTAGCAGCCATATTTGGTTTCAGTAGACACATACACACGTTATCACAATTATGGTGAAACGCTGAAAACCTGCAAAGGATTTTCAACATACTGGTTAATTGAAAAGCTCTGAGGCATACTTCTTGGAACAAGCCAGTTACCTGTTCCCACGCAAAGAGGAGTATATAGAACCATGGTGGATTCCCAGCTCATGAAGCAAAGGATTCTTAAAGGAACAAGATTACCATGCGGATCCTGTTGAATTCTCTGAAACAGATGCGCAGTTTTCACCTGCCATACTAATACCCACTTCTCCTCTCTGGGGATTATAAAAACAAACCAGCGAACTGACAGAGGGCCTGACCAACACATCCACACCGACCCCACAGGAAAACAAAAAACAAAAAACACCGTAGCCTCCAGCTACTAATTATAATGCTAACTTGCAAAATTTTCCTGCATTTTTAAACAATGGAAAAATGATGGTGAGATGATACTTACAAGAATGGATTCTTGTCAGTCTCCACTAACAAAACTAGGCATAACCAAGTCAGCTACGCCTCAGCATAGTTATGTCCGTCGCAGCCTTCTTGGGTTTCAGGAGGCACAAACACACATTATCACAATTATGGTGAAACGCTGAACACCTGCAAATAATTTTCAACGTACTGGTTAATTGAAAAGCTCTGCGGCATACTTCTTGGAACAAGGCAGTTACCTGTTCCCACGCAAAGTGGAGTATATAGAACCTTGGTAGATTTCCAGCTGATGAAGTAAAGGATTATAAAAGGAACGGGATGACCATGGGGATCATCGTTAATTCTCTGAAACAGAATCCGCCCTTTGCACCTCCCAAACACATGCCCACTTCTCCTCTCTGGGGATAATAAAAACTAACCAGCGAACTGACAGAGGGACTGACCCCCCCATCCATATCGACCACACACACAAAAAAAACCGTACCCTCCAGCTACTAATTATAATGCTAACTTGCAAAATTTCCCTGCATTTTAAACCAATGGAAAAATGGTGGTGGGATGATACTTAGAAGAATGGCTTCTTGTCAGTCTCCACTAACAAAAATAGGCAACACCAAGTCAGCTACTCCTCAGCATAGTTATGTCCGTCCCAGCCTTCTTGGGTTTCAGGAGGCACAAACACACGTTATCAAAATTATGGAGAAACGCTGAAAACCTGCAAATAATTTTCAACGTACTGGTTAATTTGAAAACTCTCCAGCATACTTCTTGGAACAAGCCAGGTACCTGTGCCCACGCATAGAGGAGTATATAGAAACATGGTGGAATCCCAGCTGATGAAGCAAAGGATTCTTAAAGGAATGAGATGACCATGCGGATCCTGTTTAATTCTCTGAAACAGAATCCGCACTTTTCGCCTGCCAAACACATGCCCACTACTCTTCTCTGGGGATAATAAAAACAAACCAGCGATCTGACAGAGGGCCTGAACACCCATCCTGACCGACCCCACAAAACAAAAAAGTACCCTCCAGCTACTAATTATAATGCCAATTTGCAAAATTTCCCTGCATTTTTAAACAATGGAGAAATGATGGTGGGATGATACTTAGAAGAATGGCTTCTTGTCAGTCTCCACTGACAAAAATAGGCAACACCAAGTCAGCTACGCCTCAGCATAGTTATATCCGTAGCAGCCATATTTGGTTTCAGTAGGCACATACACACGTTATCACAATTATGGTGAAACGCTGAAAACCTGCAAAGGATTTTCAACATACTGGTTAATTGAAAAGCTCTGAGGCATACTTCTTGGAACAAGCCAGTTACCTGTTCCCACGCAAAGAGGAGTATATAGAACCATGGTGGATTCCCAGCTCATGAAGCAAAGGATTCTTAAAGGAACGGGATTACCATGCGGATCCTGTTGAATTCTCTGAAAGAGATCCGCAGTTTTCACCTGCCATACTAATACCCACTTCTCCTCTCTGGGGATAATAAAAACAAACCAGCGAACTGACAGAGGGCCTGACCAACACATCCACACCGACCCCACAGGAAAAAAAAAAACAAAAAACACCGTAGCCTCCAGCTACTAAATATAATGCTAACTTGCAAAATTTTCCTGCATTTTTAAACAATGGAAAAATGATGGTGAGATGATACTTACAAGAATGGATTCTTGTCAGTCTCAACTAACAAAACTAGGCATAACCAACTCAGCTACGCCTCAGCATAGTTATGTCCGTCGCCGCCTTCTTGGGGTTCAGCAGGCACAAACACACGTTATCACAATTATGGTGAAACGCTGAACACCTGCAAATAATTTTCAACGTACTGGTTAATTGAAAAGCTCTGCGGCATACTTCTTGGAACAAGCCAGTTACCTGTTCCCACGCAAAGAGGAGTATAAAGAACCATGGAGGATTTCCAGCTGATGAAGTAAAGGATTATTAAAGGAACGGGATGACCATGGGGATCATCGTTAATTCTCTGAAACAGAATCTGCCCTTTTCACCTGCCAAACACATGCCCACTTCTCCTCTCTGGGGATAATAAAAACTAACCAGCGAACTGACAGAGGGCCTGACCCCGACCATCCACATCGACCACACAAAAAAAAAAACCGTACCCTCCAGCTACTAATTATAATGCTAACTTGCAAAATTTCCCTGCCTTTTAAACCAATGGAAAAATGGTGGTGGGATGATACTTAGAAGAATGGCTTCTTGTCAGTCTCCACTAACAAAAATAGGCAACACCAAGTCAGCTACTCCTCAGCATAGTTATGTCCGTCGCAGCCTTCTTGGGTTTCAGGAGGTACAAACAAAGTTTCTCACAATTATGGAGAAACGAAGAACACCTGCAAATAATTTTCAACGTACTGGTTAATTGAAAAGCTCTGCGGCATACTTCTTGGAACAAGCCAGTTACCTGTTCCCACGCAAAGAGGAGTATATAGAACCATGGTGGATTTCCAGCTGATGAAGTAAAGGATTATTAAAGGAACGGGATGACCATGGGGATCATCGTTAATTCTCTGAAACAGAATCCGCCCTTTTCACCTGCCAAACACATGCCCACTTCTCCTCTCTGGGGATAATAAAAACTAACCAGCGAACTGACAGAGGGCCTGACCCCCACCATCCACATCGACCACACAAAAAAAAAAACCGTACCCTCCAGCTACTAATTATAATGCTAACTTGCAAAATTTCCCTGCATTTTAAACCAATGGAAAAATGGTGGTGGGATGATACTTAGAAGAATGGCTTCTTGTCAGTCTCCACTAACAAAAATAGGCAACACCAAGTCAGCTACTCCTCAGCATACTTATGTCCGTCGCAGCCTTCTTGGGATTCATGAGGCACATACAAACGTTATCAAAATTATGGTGAAACGCTGAAAACCTGCAAATAATTTTCAACGTACTGGTTAATTTGAAAACTCTTCAGCATACTTCTTGGAACAAGCCAGGTACCTGTGCCCACGCATAGAGGAGTATATAGAAACATGGTGGAATCCCAACTGATGAAGCAAAGGATTCTCAAAGGAATGAGATGACCATGGGGATCCTGTTTAATTCTCTGAAACAGAATCCGCCCTTTTCACCTGCCAAACACATGCCCACTACTCTTCTCTGGGGATAATAAAAACAAACCAGCGAACTGACAGAGGGCCTGAACACCCATCTTGACCGACCCCACAAAACAAAAAAGTACCCTCCAGCTACTAATTATAATGCCAATTTGCAAAATTTCCCTGCATTTTTAAACAATGGAGAAATGATGGTGGGATGATACTTAGAAGAATGGCTTCTTGTCTGTCTCCACTGACAAAAATAGGCAACACCAAGTCAGCTACGCCTCAGCATAGTTATGTCCGTAGCAGCCATATTTGGTTTCAGTAGGCACATACACACGTTATCACAATTATGGTGAAACGCTGAAAACCTGCAAAGGATTGTCAACATACTGGTTAATTGAAAAGCTCTGAGGCATACTTCTTGGAACTAGCCAGTTTCCTGTGCCCACGCATAGACAAGTATATAGAACCATGGTGGATTCCCAGCTCATGAAGCAAAGGATTCTTAAAGGAACGTTATTACCATGCGGATCCTGTTTAATTCTCTGAAACAGATCCGCAGTTTTCACCTGCCATACTAATACCCACTTCTCCTCTCTGGGGATAATAAAAACCAACCGGGGAACTGACAGAGGGCCTGACCAACACATCCACACCGACCACATCGACCACACACACAAAGAAAAACCGTACCCTCCAGCTACTAATTATAATGCTAACTTGCAAAATTTCCCTCCATTTTAAAACAATGGAAAAATGGTGGTAGGATGATATTTAGAAGAATGGCTTCTTGTCAGTCTCCACTAACAAAAATAGGCAACTCCAAGTCAGCTACTCCTCAGCATATTTATGTCCGTCGCAGCCTTCTTGGGTTTCAGGAGGGACATACAAACGTTATCAAAATTATGGTGAAACGCTGAATACCTGCAAATAATTTTCAACGTACTGCTTAATTTGAAAACTCTCCAGCATAATTCTTGGAACAAGCCAGGTACCTGTGCCCACGCATAGACGAGTATATAGAAACATGGTGGAATCCCAGCTGATGAAGCAAAGGATTCTTAAAGGAATGAGATGACCATGCGGATCCTGTTTAATTCTCTGAAACAGAATCCGCACTTTTGACCTGCCAAACACATGCCCACTACTCTTCTCTGGGGATAATAAAAACAAACCAGCGATCTGACAGAGGGCCTGAACACCCATCCTGACCGACCCCACAAAACAAAAAAGTACCCTCCAGCTACTAATTATAATGCCAATTTGCAAAATTTCCCAGTATTTTTAAACAATGGAGAAATGATGGTGGGATGATACTTAGAAGAATGGCTTCTTGTCAGTCTCCACTGACAAAAATAGGCAACACCAAGTCAGCTACGCCTCAGCATAGTTATGTCCGTCGCAGCCATATTTGGTTTCAGTAGGCACATACACACGTTATCACAATTATGGTGAAACGCTGAAAACCTGCAAAGGATTATCAACATACTGGTTAATTGAAAAGCTCTGAGGCATACTTCTTGGAACTAGCCAGTTTCCTGTGCCCACGCATAGACAAGTATATAGAACCATGGTAGATTCCCAGCTCATGAAGCAAAGGATTCTTAAAGGAACGGGATTACCATGCGGATCCTGTTGAATTCTCTGAAACAGATCCGCAGTTTTCACCTGCCATACTAATATCCACTTCTCCTCTCCGGGGATAATGAAAACCAACCGGGGAACTGACAGAGGGCCTGACCAACACATCCACACCGACCCCACAGGAAAAAAAAAAAAAAAAACACCGTAGCCTCCAGCTACTAAGTATAATGCTAACTTGCAAAATTTTCCTGTATTTTTAAACAATGGAAAAATGATGGTGAGATGATACTTACAAGAATGGATTCTTGTCAGTCTCCACTAACAAAAATAGGCAACACCAAGTCAGCTAAGCCTCAGCATAGTAATGTCCGTGGCAGCCTTCTTGGGTTTCAGGAGGCACAAATAAACGTTATTACAATTATGGTGAAAGGCTGAACACCTGCAAATAATTTCCAACGTAGTGGTTAATTGAAAAGCTCTGCGGCATACTTCTTGGAACAAGGCAGTTACCTGTTCCCTCGCAAAGAGGATTATAGAGAACCATGGTCATCCCGTTCCTTTAATAATCCTTTACTTCATCAGCTGGAAATCCACCATGGTTCTATATACTCCTCTTTGCGTGGGAACAGGTACCTGGCTTGTTCCAAGAAGTATGCCGCAGAGCTTTTCAATTAACCACTACGTTGAAAATTATTTGCAGGTGTTCAGCGTTCCACCATAATTGTGATAACGTTTGTTTGTGCCTCCTGAAACCCAAGAAGGCTGCGACGGACATAACTATGCTGAGGAGTAGCTGACTTGGTGTTGCCTATTTTTGTTAGTGGAGACTGAAAAGAAGCCATTCTTCTAAGTATCATCCCACCACCATTTTTCCATTGTTTTAAAATGCAGGGAAGTTTTGCAAGTTAGCATTATAATTAGTAGCTGGAGGGCACGATTTTTTTTGTGTGTGTGGTCGATGTGGATGGGGGAGTCAGGCCCTCTGTCAGTTCGCTGGTTAGTTTTTATTATCCCCAGAGAGGAGAAGTGGGCATGTGTTTGGCAGGTGAAAAGAGCAGATTCTGTTTCAGAGAATTCAACAGGATCCGCATGGTAATCCCGTTCCTTTAAGAATCCTTTGCTTCATGAGCTGGGAATCCACCATGGTTCTATATACTCCTCTTTGCGTGGGAACAGGTAACTGGCTTGTTCCAAGAAGTATGCCTCAGAGCTTTTCAATTAACCAGTATGTTGAAAATCCTTTGCAGGTTTTCAGCGTTTCACCATAATTGTGATAACGTGTGTATGTGCCTACTGAAACCAAATATGGCTGCTACGGACATAACTATGCTGAGGCGTAGCTGACTTGGTGTTCCCTATTTTTGTCAGTGGAGACTGACAAGAAGCCATTCTTCTAAGTATCATCCCACCATCATTTCTCCATTGTTTAAAAATGCAGGGAAATTTTGCAAATTGGCATTATAATTAGTAGCTGGAGGGTACTTTTTTGTTTTGTGGGGTCGGTCAGGATGGGTGTTCAGGCCCTCTGTCAGATCGCTGGTTTGTTTTTATTATCCCCAGAGAAGAGTAGTGTTCATGTTTTTTGGCAGGGGAGAAGTGCGGATTCTGTTTCAGAGAATTAAACAGGATCCGCATGGTCATCTCATTCCTTTAAGAATCCTTTGCTTCATCAGCTGGGATTCCACCATGGTTCTATATACACCTCTTTGCGTGGGAACAGGTACCTGGCTTGTTCCAAGTATTATGCTGGAGAGTTTTCAAATTAAGCAGTACGTTGAAAATTATTTGCAGGTTTTCAGCGTTTCACCATAATTTTGATAACGTTTGTACGTCCCTCCTGAAACCCAAGAAGGCTGCGACGGACATAAGTATGCTGAGGAGTAGCTGACTTGGTGTTGCCTATTTTTGTTAGTGGAGACTGACAAGAAGCCATTCTTCTAAGTATCATCCCACCACCATTTTTCCATTGGTTTAAAATGCAGGGAAATTTTGCAAGTTAGCATTATAATTAGTAGCTGGAGGGTACGGTTTTTTTTTTTGTGTGTGGTCGATGTGGATGGTGGGGGTCAGGCCCTCTGTCAGTTCGCTGGTTAGTTTTTATTATCCCCAGAGAGGAGAAGTGGGCATGTGTTTGGCAGGTGAAAAGGGCAGATTCTGTTTCAGAGAATTAACGATGATCCCCATGGTCATCCCGTTCCTTTAATAATCCTTTACTTCATCAGCTGGAAATCCACCATGGTTCTTTATACTCCTCTTTGCGTGGGAACAGGTAACTGGCTTGTTCCAAGAAGTATGCCGCAGAGCTTTTCAATTAACCAGTACGTTGAAAATTATTTGCAGGTGTTCAGCGTTTCACCATAATTGTGATAACGTGTGTTTGTGCCTCCTGAAACCCAAGAAGGCTGCGACGGACATAACTATGCTGAGGCGTAGCTGACTTGGTTATGCCTAGTTTTGTTAGTGGAGACTGACAAGAATGCATTCTTGTAAGTATCATCCCACCACCATTTTTCCATTGTTTTAAAATGCAGGGAAATTTTGCAAGTTAGCATTATAATTAGTAGCTGGAGGCTACGGTGTTTTTTGTTTTTTTTTTTCCTGTGGGGTCGGTGTGGATGTGTTGGTCAGGCCCTCTGTCAGTTCGCTGGTTTGTTTTTATTATCCCCAGAGAGGAGAAGTGGGTATTAGTATGGCAGGTGAAAACTGCGGATCTGTTTCAGAGAATTCAACAGGATCCGCATGGTAATCCCGTTCCTTTAAGAATCCTTTGCTTCATGAGCTGGGAATCCACCATGGTTCTATATACTCCTCTTTGCGTGGGAACAGGTAACTGGCTTGTTCCAAGAAGTATGCCTCAGAGCTTTTCAATTAACCAGTATGTTGAAAATCCTTTGCAGGTTTTCAGCGTTTCACCATAATTGTGATAACGTGTGTATGTGCCTACTGAAACCAAATATGGCTGCCACGGACATAACTATGCTGAGGCGTAGCTGACTTGGTGTTGCCTATTTTTGTCAGTGGAGACTGACAAGAAACAATTCTCCTAAGTATCATCCCACCATCATTTCTCCATTGTTTAAAAATGCAGGGAAATTTTGCAAATTTGCATTTTAATTAGTAGCTGGAGGGTACTTTTTTGTTTTGTGGGGTCGGTCAGGATGGGTGTTCAGGCCCTCTGTCAGATCGCTGGTTTGTTTTTATTATCCCCAGAGAAGAGTAGTGGGCATGTGTTTGGCAGGCGAAAAGTGCGGATTCTGTTTCAGAGAATTAAACAGGATCCGCATGGTCATCTCATTCCTTTAAGAATCCTTTGCTTCATCAGCTGGGATTCCACCATGTTTCTATATACTCCTCTATGCGTGGGCACAGGTACCTGGCTTGTTCCAAGAACTATGCTGGAGAGTTTTCAAATTAACCAGTACGTTGAAAATTGTTTGCAGGTTTTCAGCGTTTCACCATAATTTTGATAACGTTTGTATGTGCCTCCTGAAACCCAAGAAGGCTGGGACGGATATAACTATGCTGAAGATTAGCTGACTTGGTGTTGCCTATTTTTGTTAGTGGAGACTGACAAGAAGCCATTCTTCTAAGTATGATCCCACCACCATTTTTCCATTGTTTTAGAATGCAGGGAAATTTTGCAAGTTAGCATTATAATTAGTAGCAGGAGGGTACGGTTTTTTTTTTGTGTGTGTGGTCGTTGTCGATGCGGGGGGTCAGGCCATATGTCAGTTCGCTGGTTAGTTTTTATTATCCCCAGAGAGGAGAAGTGGGCATGTGTTTGGCAGGTGAAAAGGGCAGATTCTGTTTCAGAGAATTAACGATGATCCCCATGGTCATCCCGTTCCTTTAATAATCCTTTACTTCATCAGCTGGAAATCCACCATGGTTCTCTATACTCCTCTTTGCGTGGGAACAGGTAACTGCCTTGTTCGAAGAAGTATGCCGTAGAGCTTTTCAATTAACCAGTACGTTGAAAATTATTTGCAGGTGTTCAGAGTTTCACCATAATTGTGATAACGTTTGTTTGTGCCTCCTGAAACCCAAGAAGGCTGCGACGGACATAACTATGCTGAGGCGTAGCTGACTTGGTTTTGCCTATTTTTGTTAGTGGAGACTGACAAGAATGCATTCTTGTAAGTATCATCCCACCACCATTTTTCCATTGTTTTAAAATGCAGGGAAATTTTGCAAGTTAGCATTATAATTAGTAGCTGGAGGCTACGCTGTTTTTTGTTTTTTTTTTCCTGTAGGGTCGGTGTGGATGTGTTGGTCAGGCCCTCTGTCAGTTCCCCGGTTGGTTTTTATTATCCCCAGAGAGGAGAAGTGGGCATGTGTTTGGCAGGTGAAAAGGGCGGATTCTGTTTCAGAGAATTCAACAGGATCCGCATGGTAATCCCGTTCCTTGAAGAATCCTTTGCTTCATGAGCTGGGAATCCACCATGGTTCTATATACTCCTCTTTGCGTGGGAACAGGTAACTGGCTTGTTCCAAGAAGTATGCCTCAGAGCTTTTCAATTAACCAGTATGTTGAAAATCCTTTGCAGGTTTTCAGCGTTTCACCATAATTGTGATAACGTGTGTATGTGCCTACTGAAACCAAATATGGCTGCTACGGACATAACTATGCTGAGGCGTAGCTGACTTGGTGTTGCCTATTTTTGTCAGTGGAGACTGACAAGAAGCCATTCTTCTAAGTATCATCCCACCATCATTTCTCCATTGTTTAAAAATGCAGGGAAATTTTGCAAATTGGCATTATAATTAGTAGCTGCAGGGTACTTTTTTGTTTTGTGGGGTCGGTCAGGATGGGTGTTCAGGCCCTCTGTCAGATCGCTGGTTTGTTTTTATTATCCCCAGAGAAGAGTAGTGGGCATGTGTTTGGCAGGCGAAAAGTGCGGATTCTGTTTCAGAGAATTAAACAGGATCCGCATGGTCATCCCATTCCTTTAAGAATCCTTTGCTTCATCAGCTGGGATTCCACCGTGGTTCTATATACACCTCTTTGCGTGGGAACAGGTACCTGGCTTGTTCCAAGAAGTATGTCGCAGAGCTTTTCAATTAACCACTACGTTGAAAATTATTAGCAGGTGTTCAGCGTTTCACCATAATTGTGATAACGTGTGTTTGTGCCTCCTGAAAACCAAGAAGGCTGCGACGGACATAACTATGCTGAGGAGTAGCTGACTTGGTGTTGCCTATTTTTGTTAGTGGAGACTGACAAGAAGCCATTCTTCTAAGTATCATCCCACCACCATTTTTCCATTGTTTTAAAATGCAGGGAAATTTTGCAAGTTAGCATTATAATTAGTAGCTGGAGGGTACGGTTTTTTTTGTGTGTGTGTTCGATGTGGATGGGGGGGTCAGGCCCTCTGTCAGTTCGCTGGTTAGTTTTTATTATCCCCAGAGAGGAGAAGTGGGCATGTGTTTGGCAGGTGAAAAGGGCGGATTCTGTTTCAGAGAATTAACGATGATCCCCATGGTCATCCCGTTCCTTTTATAATCCTTTACTTCATCAGCTGGAAATCTACCATGGTTCTATATACTCCACTTTGCGTGGGAACAGGTAACTGCCTTGTTCCAAGAAGTATGCCGCAGAGCTTTTCAATTAACCACTACGTTGAAAATTATTTGCAGGTGTTCAGCGTTTCACCATAATTGTGATAACGTGTGTTTGTGCCTCCTGAAACCCAAGAAGGCTGCAACGGACATAACTATGCTGAGGAGTAGCAGACTTGGTGTTGCCTATTTTTGTTAGTGGAGACTGACAAGAATCCATTCTTGTAAGTATCATCCCACCACCATTTTTCCATTGTTTTAAAATGCAGGGAAATTTTGCAAGTTAGCATTATAATTAGTAGCTGGAGGGTACGATTTTTTTTGTGTGTGTGGTCGATGTGGATGGGGGAGTCAGGCCCTCTGTCAGTTCGCTGGTTAGTTTTTATTATCCCCAGAGAGGAAAAGTGGGCATGTGTTTGGCAGGTGAAAAGGGCGGATTCTGTTTCAGAGAATTAACGATGATCCCCATGGTCATCCCGTTCCTTTTATAATCCTTTACTTCATCAGCTGGAAATCTACCAAGGTTCTATATACTCCACTTTGCGTGGGAACAGGTAACTGCCTTGTTCCAAGAAGTATGCCGCAGAGCTTTTCAATTAACCAGTACGTTGAAAATTATTTGCAGGTGTTCAGCGTTTCACCATAATTGTGATAACGTTTGTTTGTGCCTCCTGAAACCCAAGAATGCTGCAACGGACATAACTATGCTGAGGAGTAGCAGACGTGGTGTTGCCTACTTTTGTTAGTGGAGACTGACAAGAATCCATTCTTGTAAGTATCATCCCACCACCATTTTTCCATTGTTTTAAAATGCAGGGAAATTTTGCAAGTTAGCATTATAATTAGTAGCTGGAGGGTACGTTTTTTTTTTTGTGTGTGGTCGATGTGGATGGTGGGGGTCAGACCCTCTGTCAGATCGCTGGTTAGTTTTTATTATCCCCAGAGAGGAGAAGTGGGCATGTGTTAGGCAGGTGAAAAGGGCAGATTCTGTTTCAGAGAATTAACGATGATCCCCATGGTCATCCCGTTCCTTTAATAATCCTTTACTTCATCAGCTGGAAATCCACCATGGTTCTCTATACTCCTCTTTGCGTGGGAACAGGTAACTGCCTTGTTCCAAGAAGTATGCCGCAGAGCTTTGCAATTAACCAGTACGTTGAAAATTATTTGCAGGTGTTCAGCGTTTCACCATAATTGTGATAACGTGTGTTTGTGCCTCCTGAAACCCAAGAAGGCTGCGACGGACATAACTATGCTGAGTGGTATCTGACTTGGTTATGCCTAGTTTTGTTAGTGGAGACTGACAAGAATCCATTCTTGTAAGTATAATCTCACCATCATTTTTCCATTGTTTAAAAATGCAGGAAAATTTTGCAAGTTAGCATTATAATTAGTAGCTGGAGGCTACGGTGTTTTTTTTTTTTTTTTTTTTCCTGTGGGGTCGGTGTGGATGTGTTGGTCAGGCCCTCTGTCAGTTCGCTGGTTTGTTTTTATTATCCCCAGAGAGGAGAAGTGGGTATTAGTATGGCAGGTGAAAACTGCGGATCTGTTTCAGAGAATTCAACAGGATCCGCATGGTAATCCCGTTCCTTTAAGAATCCTTTGCTTCATGAGCTGGGAATCCACCATGGTTCTATATACTCCTCTTTGCGTGGGAACAGGTAACTGGCTTGTTCCAAGAAGTATGCCGCAGAGCTTTTCAATTAACCAGTATGTTGAAAATCCTTTGCAGGTTTTCAGCGTTTCACCATAATTGTGATAACGTGTGTATGTGCCTACTGAAACCAAATATGGCTGCTACGGACATAACTATGCTGAGGCGTAGCTGACTTGGTGTTGCCTATTTTTGTTAGTGGAGACTGACAAGAAGCCATTCTTCTAAGTATCATCCCACCATCATTTCTCCATTGTTTAAAAATGCAGGGAAATTTTGCAAATTGGCATTATAATTAGTAGCTGGAGGGTACTTTTTTGTTTTGTGGGGTCGGTCAGGATGGGTGTTCAGGCCCTCTGTCAGATCGCTGGTTTGTTTTTATTATCCCCAGAGAAGAGTAGTGGGCATGTTTTTTGGCAGGGGAAAAGTGCGGATTCTGTTTCAGAGAATTAAACAGGATCCGCATGGTCATCTCATTCCTTTAAGAATCCTGTGCTTCATCAGCTGGGATTCCACCATGGTTCTATATACACCTCTTTGCGTGGGAACAGGTACCTGGCTTGTTCCAAGAATTATGCTGGAGAGTTTTCAAATTAAGCAGTACGTTGAAAATTATTTGCAGGTTTTCAGCGTTTCACCATAATTTTGATAACGTTTGTACGTCCCTCCTGAAACCCAAGAAGGCTGCGACGGACATAAGTATGCTGAGGAGTAGCTGACTTGGTGTTGCCTATTTTTGTTAGTGGAGACTGACAAGAAGCCATTCTTCTAAGTGTCATCCCACCACCATTTTTCCATTGGTTTAAATGCAGGGAAATTTTGCAAGTTAGCATTATAATTAGTAGCTGGAGGGTACGGTTTTTTTTTTGTGTGTGGTCGATGTGGATGGTGGGGATCAGGCCCTCTGTCAGTTCGCTGGTTAGTTTTTATTATCCCCAGAGAGGAGAAGTGGGCATGTGTTTGGCAGGTGAAAAGGGCAGATTCTGTTTCAGAGAATTAACGATGGTCCCCATGGTCATCCCGTTCCTTTAATAATCCTTTACTTCATCAGCTGGAAATCCACCATGGTTCTTTATACTCCTCTTTGCGTGGGAACAGGTAACTGGCTTGTTCCAAGAAGTATGCCGCAGAGCTTTTCAATTAACCAGTACGTTGAAAATTATTTGCAAGTGTTCAGCGTTTCACCATAATTGTGATAACGTGTGTTTGTGCCTCCTGAAACCCAAGAAGGCTGCGACGGACATAACTATGCTGAGGCGTAGCTGACTTGGTTATGCCTAGTTTTGTTAGTGGAGACTGACAAGAATCCATTCTTGTAAGTATCATCTCACCATCATTTTTCCATTGTTTAAAAATGCAGGAAAATTTTGCAAGTTAGCATTATAATTAGTAGATGGAGGCTACGGTGTTTTTTGTTTTTTTTTCCTGTGGGGTCAGTGTGGATGTGTTGGTCAGGCCCTCCGTCAGTTCGCTGGTTTGTTTTTATTATCCCCAGAGAGGAGAAGTGGGTATTAGTATGGCAGGTGAAAACTGCGGATCTGTTTCAGAGAATTCAACAGGATCCGCATGGTCATCTCATTCCTTTAAGAATCGTTTGCTTCATGAGCTGGGAATCCACCATGGTTCTATATACTCCTCTTTGCGTGGGAACAGGTAACTGGCTTGTTCCAAGAAGTATGCCTCAGAGCTTTTCAATTAACCAGTATGTTGAAAATCCTTTGCAGGTTTTCAGCGTTTCACCATAATTGTGATAACGTGTGTATGTGCCTACTGAAACCAAATATGGCTGCTACGGACATAACTATGCTGAGGCGTAGCTGACTTGGTGTTGCCTATTTTTGTCAGTGGAGACTGACAAGAAGCCATTCTTCTAAGTATCATCCCACCATCATTTCTCCATTGTTTAAAAATGCAGGGAAATTTTGCAAATTGGCATTATAATTAGTAGCTGCAGGGTACTTTTTTGTTTTGTGGGGTCGGTCAGGATGGGTGTTCAGGCCCTCTGTCAGATCGCTGGTTTGTTTTTATTATCCCCAGAGAAGAGTAGTGGGCATGTGTTTGGCAGGCGAAAAGTGCGGATTCTGTTTCAGAGAATTAAACAGGATCCGCATGGTCATCCCATTCCTTTAAGAATCCTTTGCTTCATCAGCTGGGATTCCACCGTGGTTCTATATACACCTCTTTGCGTGGGAACAGGTACCTGGCTTGTTCCAAGAAGTATGTCGCAGAGCTTTTCAATTAACCACTACGTTGAAAATTATTAGCAGGTGTTCAGCGTTTCACCATAATTGTGATTACGTGTGTTTGTGCCTCCTGAAAACCAAGAAGGCTGCGACGGACATAACTATGCTGAGGAGTAGCTGACTTGGTGTTGCCTATTTTTGTTAGTGGAGACTGACAAGAAGCCATTCTTCTAAGTATCATCCCACCACCATTTTTCCATTGTTTTAAAATGCAGGGAAATTTTGCAAGTTAGCATTATAATTAGTAGCTGGAGGGTACGGTTTTTTTTTGTGTGTGTGTTCGATGTGGATGGGGGGGGTCAGGCCCTCTGTCAGTTCGCTGGTTAGTTTTTATTATCCCCAGAGAGGAGAAGTGGGCATGTGTTTGGCAGGTGAAAAGGGCAGATTCTGTTTCAGAAAATTAACGATGATCCCCATGGTCATCCCGTTCCTTTTATAATCCTTTACTTCATCAGCTGGAAATCTACCATGGTTCTATATACTCCACTTTGCGTGGGAACAGGTAACTGCCTTGTTCCAAGAAGTATCCCGCAGAGCTTTTCAATTAACCACTACGTTGAAAATTATTTGCAGGTGTTCAGCGTTTCACCATAATTGTGATAACGTGTGTTTGTGCCTCCTGAAACCCAAGAAGGCTGCAACGGACATAACTATGCTGAGGAGTAGCAGACTTGGTGTTGCCTATTTTTGTTAGTGGAGACTGACAAGAATCCATTCTTGTAAGTATCATCCCACCACCATTTTTCCATTGTTTTAAAATGCAGGGAAATTTTGCAAGTTAGCATTATAATTAGTAGCTGGAGGGTACGATTTTTTTTTTGTGTGTGGTCGATGTGGATGGGGGAGTCAGGCCCTCTGTCAGTTCGCTGGTTAGTTTTTATTATCCCCAGAGAGGAGAAGTGGGCATGTGTTTGGCAGGTGAAAAGGGCGGATTCTGTTTCAGAGAATTAACGATGATCCCCATGGTCATCCCGTTCCTTTTATAATCCTTTACTTCATCAGCTGGAAATCTACCAAGGTTCTATATACTCCACTTTGCGTGGGAACAGGTAACTGCCTTGTTCCAAGAAGTATGCCGCAGAGGCTTTCAATTAACCAGTACGTTGAAAATTATTTGCAGGTGTTCAGCGTTTCACCATAATTGTGATAACGTGTGTTTGTGCCTCCTGAAACCCAAGAAGGCTGCGACGGACATAACTATGCTGAGGAGTAGCTGACTTGGTGTTGCCTATTTTTGTTAGTGGAGACTGACAAGAATCCATTCTTGTAAGTATCATCTCACCATCATTTTTCCATTGTTTAAAAATGCAGGAAAATTTTGCAAGTTAGCATTATAATTAGTAGCTGGAGGCTACGGTGTTTTTTGTTTTTTTTTTTCCTGTGGGGTCAGTGTGGATGTGTTGGTCAGGCCCTCTGTCAGTTCGCTGGTTTGTTTTTATTATCCCCAGAGAGGAGAAGTGGGTATTAGTATGGCAGGTGAAAACTGCGGATCTGTTTCAGAGAATTCAACAGGATCCGCATGGTCATCTCATTCCTTTAAGAATCCTTTGCTTCATGAGCTGGGAATCCACCATGGTTCTATATACTCCTCTTTGCGTGGGAACAGGTAACTGGCTTGTTCCAAGAAGTATGCCTCAGAGCTTTTCAATTAACCAGTATGTTGAAAATCCTTTGCAGGTTTTCAGCGTTTCACCATAATTGTGATAACGTGTGTATGTGCCTACTGAAACCAAATATGGCTGCTACGGACATAACTATGCTGAGGCGTAGCTGACTTGGTGTTGCCTATTTTTGTCAGTGGAGACTGACAAGAAGCCATTCTTCTAAGTATCATCCCACCATCATTTCTCCATTGTTTAAAAATGCAGGGAAATTTTGCAAATTGGCATTATAATTAGTAGCTGGAGGGTACTTTTTTGTTTTGTGGGGTCGGTCAGGATGGGTGTTCAGGCCCTCTGTCAGATCGCTGGTTTGTTTTTATTATCCCCAGAGAAGAGTAGTGTTCATGTTTTTTGGCAGGGGAGAAGTGCGGAT
Source organism: Eulemur rufifrons (assembly GCF_041146395.1). NCBI lineage: Eukaryota > Metazoa > Chordata > Mammalia > Primates > Lemuridae > Eulemur > Eulemur rufifrons. Next base: position 2,659,665 of record NC_090984.1, on the reverse strand, counting down.
TCTGTTTCAGAGAATTCAACAGGATCCGCATGGTCATCTCATTCCTTTAAGAATCCTTTGCTTCATCAGCTGGGATTCCACCATGGTTCTATATACACCTCTTTGCGTGGGAACAGGTACCTGGCTTGTTCCAAGTATTATGCTGGAGAGTTTTCAAATTAAGCAGTACGTTGAAAATTATTTGCAGGTTTTCAGCGTTTCACCATAATTTTGATAACCTTTGTACGTCCCTCCTGAAACCCAAGAAGGCTGCGACGGACATAAGTATGCTGAGGAGTAGCTGACTTGGTGTTGCCTATTTTTGTTAGTGGAGACTGACAAGAAGCCATTCTTCTAAGTATCATCCCACCACCATTTTTCCATTGGTTTAAAATGCAGGGAAATTTTGCAAGTTAGCATTATAATTAGTAGCTGGAGGGTACGGTTTTTTTTTTTGTGTGTGGTCGATGTGGATGGTGGGGGTCAGGCCCTCTGTCAGTTCGCTGGTTTGTTTTTATTATCCCCAGAGAGGAGAAGTGGGTATTAGTATGGCAGGTGAAAACTGCGGATCTGTTTCAGAGAATTCAACAGGATCCGCATGGTAATCCCGTTCCTTTAAGAATCCTTTGCTTCATGAGCTGGGAATCCACCATGGTTCTATATACTCCTCTTTGCGTGGGAACAGGTAACTGGCTTGTTCCAAGAAGTATGCCTCAGAGCTTTTCAATTAACCAGTATGTTGAAAATCCTTTGCAGGTTTTCAGCGTTTCACCATAATTGTGATAATGTGTGTATGTGCCTACTGAAACCAAATATGGCTGCCACGGACATAACTATGCTGAGGCGTAGCTGACTTGGTGTTGCCTATTTTTGTCAGTGGAGACTGACAAGAAGCCATTCTCCTAAGTATCATCCCACCATCATTTCTCCATTGTTTAAAAATGCAGGGAAATTTTGCAAATTTGCATTATAATTAGTAGCTGGAGGGTACTTTTTTGTTTTGTGGGGTCGGTCAGGATGGGTGTTCAGGCCCTCTGTCAGATCGCTGGTTTGTTTTTATTATCCCCAGAGAAGAGTAGTGGGCATGTGTTTGGCAGGCGAAAAGTGCGGATTCTGTTTCAGAGAATTAAACAGGATCCGCATGGTCATCTCATTCCTTTAAGAATCCTTTGCTTCATCAGCTGGGATTCCACCATGTTTCTATATACTCCTCTATGCGTGGGCACAGGTACCTGGCTTGTTCCAAGAAGTATGCTGGAGAGTTTTCAAATTAACCAGTACGTTGAAAATTATTTGCAGGTTTTCAGCGTTTCTCCATAATTTTGATAACGTTTGTATGTGCCTCCTGAAACCCAAGAAGGCTGGGACGGATATAACTATGCTGAAGATTAGCTGACTTGGTGTTGCCTATTTTTGTTAGTGGAGACAGACAAGAAGCCATTCTTCTAAGTATGATCCCACCACCATTTTTCCATTGTTTTAGAATGCAGGGAAATTTTGCAAGTTAGCATTATAATTAGTAGCAGGAGGGTACGGTTTTTTTTTTTGTGTGTGTGGTCGTTGTCGATGCGGGGGGTCAGGCCATATGTCAGTTCGCTGGTTAGTTTTTATTATCCCCAGAGAGGAGAAGTGGGCATGTGTTTGGCAGGTGAAAAGGGCGGATTCTGTTTCAGAGAATTAACGATGATCCCCATGGTCATCCCGTTCCTTTAATAATCCTTTACTTCATCAGCTGGAAATCCACCATGGTTCTATATACTCCTCTTTGCGTGGGAACAGGTAACTGCCTTGTTCGAAGAAGTATGCCGTAGAGCTTTTCAATTAACCAGTACGTTGAAAATTATTTGCAGGTGTTCAGAGTTTCACCATAATTGTGATAACGTTTGTTTGTGCCTCCTGAAACCCAAGAAGGCTGCGACGGACATAACTATGCTGAGGCGTAGCTGACTTGGTTTTGCCTATTTTTGTTAGTGGAGACTGACAAGAATGCATTCTTGTAAGTATCATCCCACCACCATTTTTCCATTGTTTTAAAATGCAGGGAAATTTTGCAAGTTAGCATTATAATTAGTAGCTGGAGGCTACGCTGTTTTTTGTTTTTTTTTTCCTGTAGGGTCGGTGTGGATGTGTTGGTCAGGCCCTCTGTCAGTTCCCCGGTTGGTTTTTATTATCCCCAGAGAGGAGAAGTGGGCATGTGTTTGGCAGGTGAAAAGGGCGGATTCTGTTTCAGAGAATTCAACAGGATCCGCATGGTAATCCCGTTCCTTGAAGAATCCTTTGCTTCATGAGCTGGGAATCCACCATGGTTCTATATACTCCTCTTTGCGTGGGAACAGGTAACTGGCTTGTTCCAAGAAGTATGCCTCAGAGCTTTTCAATTAACCAGTATGTTGAAAATCCTTTGCAGGTTTTCAGCGTTTCACCATAATTGTGATAACGTGTGTATGTGCCTACTGAAACCAAATATGGCTGCTACGGACATAACTATGCTGAGGCGTAGCTGACTTGGTGTTGCCTATTTTTGTCAGTGGAGACTGACAAGAAGCCATTCTTCTAAGTATCATCCCACCATCATTTCTCCATTGTTTAAAAATGCAGGGAAATTTTGCAAATTGGCATTATAATTAGTAGCTGCAGGGTACTTTTTTGTTTTGTGGGGTCGGTCAGGATGGGTGTTCAGGCCCTCTGTCAGATCGCTGGTTTGTTTTTATTATCCCCAGAGAAGAGTAGTGGGCATGTGTTTGGCAGGCGAAAAGTGCGGATTCTGTTTCAGAGAATTAAACAGGATCCGCATGGTCATCCCATTCCTTTAAGAATCCTTTGCTTCATCAGCTGGGATTCCACCGTGGTTCTATATACACCTCTTTGCGTGGGAACAGGTACCTGGCTTGTTCCAAGAAGTATGTCGCAGAGCTTTTCAGTTAACCACTACGTTGAAAATTATTAGCAGGTGTTCAGCGTTTCACCATAATTGTGATAACGTGTGTTTGTGCCTCCTGAAAACCAAGAAGGCTGCGACGGACATAACTATGCTGAGGAGTAGCTGACTTGGTGTTGCCTATTTTTGTTAGTGGAGACTGACAAGAAGCCATTCTTCTAAGTATCATCCCACCACCATTTTTCCATTGTTTTAAAATGCAGGGAAATTTTGCAAGTTAGCATTATAATTAGTAGCTGGAGGGTACGGTTTTTTTTGTGTGTGTGTTCGATGTGGATGGGGGGGTCAGGCCCTCTGTCAGTTCGCTGGTTAGTTTTTATTATCCCCAGAGAGGAGAAGTGGGCATGTGTTTGGCAGGTGAAAAGGGCGGATTCTGTTTCAGAGAATTAACGATGATCCCCATGGTCATCCCGTTCCTTTTATAATCCTTTACTTCATCAGCTGGAAATCTACCATGGTTCTATATACTCCACTTTGCGTGGGAACAGGTAACTGCCTTGTTCCAAGAAGTATGCCGCAGAGCTTTTCAATTAACCACTACGTTGAAAATTATTTGCAGGTGTTCAGCGTTTCACCATAATTGTGATAACGTGTGTTTGTGCCTCCTGAAACCCAAGAAGGCTGCAACGGACATAACTATGCTGAGGAGTAGCAGACTTGGTGTTGCCTATTTTTGTTAGTGGAGACTGACAAGAATCCATTCTTGTAAGTATCATCCCACCACCATTTTTCCATTGTTTTAAAATGCAGGGAAATTTTGCAAGTTAGCATTATAATTAGTAGCTGGAGGGTACGATTTTTTTTTTGTGTGTGGTCGATGTGGATGGGGGAGTCAGGCCCTCTGTCAGTTCGCTGGTTAGTTTTTATTATCCCCAGAGAGGAGAAGTGGGCATGTGTTTGGCAGGTGAAAAGGGCGGATTCTGTTTCAGAGAATTAACGATGATCCCCATGGTCATCCCGTTCCTTTTATAATCCTTTACTTCATCAGCTGGAAATCTACCAAGGTTCTATATACTCCACTTTGCGTGGGAACAGGTAACTGCCTTGTTCCAAGAAGTATGCCGCAGAGGCTTTCAATTAACCAGTAGGTTGAAAATTATTTGCAGGTGTTCAGCGTTTCACCATAATTGTGATAACGTGTGTTTGTGCCTCCTGAAACCCAAGAAGGCTGCGACGGACATAACTATGCTGAGGAGTAGCTGACTTGGTGTTGCCTATTTTTGTTAGTGGAGACTGACAAGAATCCATTCTTGTAAGTATCATCTCACCATCATTTTTCCATTGTTTAAAAATGCAGGAAAATTTTGCAAGTTAGCATTATAATTAGTAGCTGGAGGCTACGGTGTTTTTTGTTTTTTTTTTTCCTGTGGGGTCAGTGTGGATGTGTTGGTCAGGCCCTCTGTCAGTTCGCTGGTTTGTTTTTATTATCCCCAGAGAGGAGAAGTGGGTATTAGTATGGCAGGTGAAAACTGCGGATCTGTTTCAGAGAATTCAACAGGATCCGCATGGTCATCTCATTCCTTTAAGAATCCTTTGCTTCATGAGCTGGGAATCCACCATGGTTCTATATACTCCTCTTTGCGTGGGAACAGGTAACTGGCTTGTTCCAAGAAGTATGCCTCAGAGCTTTTCAATTAACCAGTATGTTGAAAATCCTTTGCAGGTTTTCAGCGTTTCACCATAATTGTGATAACGTGTGTATGTGCCTACTGAAACCAAATATGGCTGCTACGGACATAACTATGCTGAGGCGTAGCTGACTTGGTGTTCCCTATTTTTGTCAGTGGAGACTGACAAGAAGCCATTCTTCTAAGTATCATCCCACCATCATTTCTCCATTGTTTAAAAATGCAGGGAAATTTTGCAAATTGGCATTATAATTAGTAGCTGGAGGGTACTTTTTTGTTTTGTGGGGTCGGTCAGGATGGGTGTTCAGGCCCTCTGTCAGATCGCTGGTTTGTTTTTATTATCCCCAGAGAAGAGTACTGGGCATGTTTTTTGGCAGGGGAAAAGTGCGGATTCTGTTTCAGAGAATTAAACAGGATCCGCATGGTCATCTCATTCCTTTAAGAATCCTTTGCTTCATCAGCTGGGATTCCACCATGGTTCTATATACACCTCTTTGCGTGGGAACAGGTACCTGGCTTGTTCCAAGAATTATGCTGGAGAGTTTTCAAATTAAGCAGTACGGTGAAAAATATTTGCAGGTTTTCAGCGTTTCACCATAATTTTGATAACATTTGTACGTCCCTCCTGAAACCCAAGAAGGCTGCGACGGACAAAACTATGCTGAGGAGTAGCTGACTTGGTGTTGCCTATTTTTGTTAGTGGAGACTGACAAGAAGCCATTCTTCTAAGTATCATCCCACCAACATTTTTCCATTGTTTTAAAATGCAGGGAAATTTTGCAAGTTAGCATTATAATTAGTAGCTGGAGGGTTCGGTTTTTTTTTGTGTGTGTGGTCGATGTGGATGGTGGGGGTCAGGCCCTCTGTCAGATCGCTGGTTAGTTTTTATTATCCCCAGAGAGGAGAAGTGGGCATGTGTTTGGCAGGTGAAAAGGGCAGATTCTGTTTCAGAGAATTAACGATGATCCCCATGGTCATCCCGTTCCTTTAATAATCCTTTACTTCATCAGCTGGAAATCCACCATGGTTCTCTATACTCCTCTTTGCGTGGGAACAGGTAACTGCCTTGTTCCAAGAAGTATGCCGCAGAGCTTTGCAATTAACCAGTACGTTCAAAATTATTTGCAGGTGTTCAGCGTTTCACCATAATTGAGATAACGTGTGTTTGTGCCTCCTGAAACCCAAGAAGGCTGCGACGGACATAACTATGCTGAGGCGTAGCTGACTTGGTTATGCCTAGTTTTGTTAGTGGAGACTTACAAGAATCCATTCTTGTAAGTATAATCTCACCATCATTTTTCCATTGTTTAAAAATGCAGGAAAATTTTGCAAGTTAGCATTATAATTAGTAGCTGGAGGCTACGGTGTTTTTTTTTTTTTTTTTTCCTCTGGGGTCGGTGTGGATGTGTTGGTCAGGCCCTCTGTCAGTTCGCTGGTTTGTTTTTATTATCCCCAGAGAGGAGAATTGGGTATTAGTATGGCAGGTGAAAACTGCGGATCTGTTTCAGAGAATTAAACAGGATCCGCATGGTAATCCCGTTCCTCTAAGCATCCTTTGCTTCATGAGCTGGGAATCCACCATGGTTCTATATACTCCTCTTTGCGTGGGAACAGGTAACTGGCTTGTTCCAAGAGGTATGCCGCAGAGCTTTTCAATTAACCAGTATGTTGACAATCCTTTGAAGGTTTTCAGCGTTTCACCATAATTGTCATAACGTGTGTATGTGACTACTGAAACCAAATATGGCTGCTACGGACATAACTATGCTGAGGCGTAGCTGACTTGGTGTTGCCTATTTTTGTCAGTGGAGACTGACAAGAAGCCATTCTTCTAAGTATCATCCCACCATCATTTCTCCATTGTTTAAAAATGCAGGGAAATTTTGCAAATTGGCATTATAATTAGTAGCTGGAGGGTACTTTTTTGTTTTGTGGGGTCGGTCAGGATGGGTGTTCAGGCCCTCTGTCAGATCGCTGGTTTGTTTTTATTATCCCCAGAGAAGAGTAGTGGGCATGTTTTTTGGCAGGGGAAAAGTGCGGATTCTGTTTCAGAGAATTAAACAGGATCCGCATGGTCATCTCATTCCTTTAAGAATCCTTTGCTTCATCAGCTGGGATTCCACCATGGTTCTATATACACCTCTTTGCGTGGGAACAGGTACCTGGCTTGTTCCAAGAATTATGCTGGAGAGTTTTCAAATTAAGCAGTACGTTGAAAATTATTTGCAGGTTTTCAGCGTTTCACCATAATTTTGATAACGTTTGTACGTCCCTCCTGAAACCCAAGAAGGCTGCGACGGACATAAGTATGCTGAGGAGTAGCTGACGTGGTGTTGCCTATTTTTGTTAGTGGAGACTGACAAGAAGCCATTCTTCTAAGTATCATCCCACCACCATTTTTCCATTGTTTTAAAATGCAGGGAAATTTTGCAAGTTAGCATTATAATTAGTAGCTGGAGGTTACGGTTTTTTTTGTGTGTGTGGTCGATGTGGATGGGGGGGGTCTGGCCCTCTGTCAGTTCGCTGGTTAGTTTTTATTATCCCCAGAGAGGAGAAGTGGGCATGTGTTTTGCAGGTGAAAAGGGCGGATTCTGATTCAGAGAATTAACGATGATCCCCATGGTCATCTCGTTCCTTTAATAATCCTTTACTTCATCAGCTGGAAATCCACCATGGTTCTCTGTACTCCTCTTTGCGTGGGAACAGGTAACTGCCTTGTTCCAAGAAGTATGCCGCAGAGCTTTTCGATTAACCAGTACGTTGAAAATTATTTGCAGGTGTTCAGCGTTTCACCATAATTGTGATAACGTGTGTTTGTGCCTCCTGAAACCCAAGAAGGCTGCGACGGACATAACTATGCTGAGGCGTAGCTGACTTGGTTATGCCTAGTTTTGTTAGTGGAGACTGACAAGAATCCATTCTTGTAAGTATCATCTCACCATCATTTTTCCATTGTTTAAAAATGCAGGGAAATTTTGCAAGTTAGCATTATAATTAGTAGCTGGAGGCTACGCTGTTTTTTTTTTTTTTCCTGTAGTGTCGGTGTGCATGTGTTGGTAAGGCCCTCTGTCAGTTCCCCGGTTGGTTTTTATTATCCCCAGAGAGGAGAAGTGGGCATGTGTTTGGCAGGTGAAAAGGGCGGATTCTGTTTCAGAGAATTCAACAGGATCCGCATGGTAATCCCGTTCCTTTAAGAATCCTTTGCTTCATGAGCTGGGGATCCACCATGGTTCTATATACTCCTCTTTGCGTGGGAACAGGTATCTGGCTTGTTCCAAGAAGTATGCCTCAGAGCTTTTCAATTAACCAGTATGTTGAAAATCCTTTGCAGGTTTTCAGCGTTTCACCATAATTGTGATAACGTGTGTATGTGCCTACTGAAACCAAATATGGCTGCTACGGACATAACTATGCTGAGGCGTAGTTGACTTGGTGTTGCCTATTTTTGTCAGTGGAGACTGACAAGAAGCCATTCTTCTAAGTATCATCCCACCACCATTTTTCCATTGTTTTAAAATGCAGGGAAATTTTCCAAGTTAGCATTATAATTAGTAGCTGGAGGGTACGATTTTTTTTTTGTGTGTGGTCGATGTGCATGGGGGAGTCAGGCCCTCTGTCAGTTTGCTGGTTAGTTTTTATTATCCCCAGAGAGGAGAAGTGGGCATGTGTTTGGTAGGTGAAAAGGGCGGATTCTGTTTCAGAGAATTAACGATGATCCCCATGGTCATCCCGTTCCTTTTATAATCCTTTACTTCATCAGCTGGAAATCTACCATGGTTCTATATACTCCACTTTGCGTGGGAACAGGTAACTGCCTTGTTCCAAGAAGTATGCCGCAGAGCTTTTCAATTAACCAGTACGTTGAAAATTATTTGCAGGTGTTCAGCGTTTCACCATAATTGTGATAACGTGTGTTTGTGTCTCCTGAAACCCAAGAAGGCTGCAACGGACATAACTATGCTGAGGAGTAGCAGACTTGGTGTTGCCTATTTTTGTTAGTGGAGACTGACAAGAATCCATTCTTGTAAGTATCATCCCACCACCATTTTTCCATTGTTTTAAAATGCAGGGAAATTTTGCAAGTTAGCATTATAATTAGTAGCTGGAGGGTACGGTTTTTTTTTTTGTGTGCGGTCCATGTGGATTGTGGGGGTCACGCCCTCTGTCAGTTCGCTGGTTAGTTTTTATTATCCCCAGAGAGGAGAAGTGGGCATGTGTTTGGCAGGTGAAAAGGGCAGATTCTGTTTCAGAGAATTAACGATGATCCCCATGGTAATCCCGTTCCTTTATAATCCTTTACTTCATCAGCTGGAAATCCACCATGGTTCTCTATACTCCTCTTTGCGTGGGAACAGGTAACTGCCTTGTTCCAAGAAGTATGCCGCAGAGCTTTTCAATTAACCACTACGTTGAAAATTATTTGCAGGTGTTCAGCGTTTCACCATAATAGTGATAACGTGTGTTTGTGCCTCCTGAAACCCAAGAAGGCTGCGACGGACATAACTATGCTGAGGCGTAGCTGACTTGGTTATGCCTAGTTTTGTTAGTGGAGACTGACAAGAATCCATTCTTGTAAGTATCATCTCACCATCATTTTTCCATTGTTTAAAAATGCAGGAAAATTTTGCAAGTTAGCATTATAATTAGTAGCTGGAGGCTACGGTGTTTTTTGTTTTTTTTTTTCCTGTGGGGTCGGTGTGGATGTGTTGGTCAGGCCCTCTGTCAGTTCGCTGGTTTGTTTTTATTATCCCCAGAGAGGAGAAGTGGGTATTTGTATGGCAGGTGAAAACTGCGGATCTGTTTCAGAGAATTAAACAGGATCCGCATGGTAATCCCGTTCCTTTAAGAATCCTTTGCTTCATGAGCTGGGAATCCACCATGGTTGTATATACTCCTCTTTGCGTGGGAACAGGTAACTGGCTTGTTCCAAGAAGTATGCCTCAGAGCTTTTCAATTAACCAGTATGTTGAAAATCCTTTGCAGGTTTTCAGCGTTTCACCATAATTGTGATAACGTGTGTATGTGCCTACTGAAACCAAATATGGCTGCTACGGACATAACTATGCTGAGGCGTAGCTGACTTGGTGTTGCCTATTTTTGTCAGTGGAGACTGACAAGAAGCCATTATTCTAAGTATCATCCCACCATCATTTCTCCATTGTTTAAAAATGCAGGGAAATTTTGCAAATTGGCATTATAATTAGTAGCTGCAGGGTACTTTTTTGTTTTGTGGGGTCGGTCAGGATGGGTGTTCAGGCCCTCTGTCAGATCGCTGGTTTGTTTTTATTATCCCCAGAGAAGAGTAGTGGGCATGTTTTTTGGCAGGGGAGAAGTGCGGATTCTGTTTCAGAGAATTAAACAGGATCCGCATGGTCATCTCATTCCTTTAAGAATCCTTTGCTTCATCAGCTGGGATTCCACCATGGTTCTATATACACCTCTTTGCGTGGGAACAGGTACCTGGCTTGTTCCAAAAATTATGCTGGAGAGTTTTCAAATTAAGCAGTACGTTGAAAATTATTTGCAGGTTTTCAGCGTTTCACCATAATTTTGATAACGTTTGTACGTCCCTCCTGAAACCCAAGAAGGCTGCGACGGACATAAGTATGCTGAGGAGTAGCTGACTTGGTGTTGCCTATTTTTGTTAGTGGAGACTGACAAGAAGCCATTCTTCTAAGTATCATCCCACCACCATTTTTCCATTGGTTTAAAATGCAGGGAAATTTTGCAAGTTAGCATTATAATTAGTAGCTGGAGGGTACGGTTTTTTTTTTTGTGTGTGGTCGATGTGGATGGTGGGGATCAGGCCCTCTGTCAGTTCGCTGGTTAGTTTTTATTATCCCCAGAGAGGAGAAGTGGGCATGTGTTTGGCAGGTGAAAAGGGCAGATTCTGTTTCAGAGAATTAACGATGGTCCCCATGGTCATCCCGTTCCTTTAATAATCCTTTACTTCATCAGCTGGAAATCCACCATGGTTCTTTATACTCCTCTTTGCGTGGGAACAGGTAACTGGCTTGTTCCAAGAAGTATGCCGCAGAGCTTTTCAATTAACCAGTACGTTGAAAATTATTTGCAAGTGTTCAGCGTTTCACCATAATTGTGATAACGTGTGTTTGTGCCTCCTGAAACCCAAGAAGGCTGCGACGGACATAACTATGCTGAGGCGTAGCTGACTTGGTTATGCCTAGTTTTGTTAGTGGAGACTGACAAGAATCCATTCTTGTAAGTATCATCTCACCATCATTTTTCCATTGTTTAAAAATGCAGGAAAATTTTGCAAGTTAGCATTATAATTAGTAGCTGGAGGCTACGGTGTTTTTTGTTTTTTTTTCCTGTGGGGTCAGTGTGGATGTGTTGGTCAGGCCCTCCGTCAGTTCGCTGGTTTGTTTTTATTATCCCCAAGAGGAGAAGTGGGTATTAGTATGGCAGGTGAAAACTGCGGATCTGTTTCAGAGAATTCAACAGGATCCGCATGGTCATCTCATTCCTTTAAGAATCGTTTGCTTCATGAGCTGGGAATCCACCATGGTTCTATATACTCCTCTTTGCGTGGGAACAGGTAACTGGCTTGTTCCAAGAAGTATGCCTCAGAGCTTTTCAATTAACCAGTATGTTGAAAATTCTTTGCAGGTTTTCAGCGTTTCACCATAATTGTGATAACGTGTGTATGTGCCTACTGAAACCAAATATGGCTGCTACGGACATAACTATGCTGAGGCGTAGCTGACTTGGTGTTGCCTATTTTTGGCAGTGGAGACTGACAAGAAGCCATTCTTCTAAGTATCATCCCACCATCATTTCTCCATTGTTTAAAAATGCAGGGAAATTTTGCAAATTGGCATTATAATTAGTAGCTGCAGGGTACTTTTTTGTTTTGTGGGGTCGGTCAGGATGGGTGTTCAGGCCCTCTGTCAGATCGCTGGTTTGTTTTTATTATCCCCAGAGAAGAGTAGTGGGCATGTGTTTGGCAGGCGAAAAGTGCGGATTCTGTTTCAGAGAATTAAACAGGATCCGCATGGTCATCCCATTCCTTTAAGAATCCTTTGCTTCATCAGCTGGGATTCCACCGTGGTTCTATATACACCTCTTTGCGTGGGAACAGGTACCTGGCTTGTTCCAAGAAGTATGTCGCAGAGCTTTTCAATTAACCACTACGTTGAAAATTATTAGCAGGTGTTCAGCGTTTCACCATAATTGTGATAACGTGTGTTTGTGCCTCCTGAAAACCAAGAAGGCTGCGACGGACATAACTATGCTGAGGAGTAGCTGACTTGGTGTTGCCTATTTTTGTTAGTGGAGACTGACAAGAAGCCATTCTTCTAAGTATCATCCCACCACCATTTTTCCATTGTTTTAAAATGCAGGGAAATTTTGCAAGTTAGCATTATAATTAGTAGCTGGAGGGTACGGTTTTTTTTTGTGTGTGTGTTCGATGTGGATGGGGGGGGTCAGGCCCTCTGTCAGTTCGCTGGTTAGTTTTTATTATCCCCAGAGAGGAGAAGTGGGCATGTGTTTGGCAGGTGAAAAGGGCAGATTCTGTTTCAGAAAATTAACGATGATCCCCATGGTCATCCCGTTCCTTTTATAATCCTTTACTTCATCAGCTGGAAATCTACCATGGTTCTATATACTCCACTTTGCGTGGGAACAGGTAACTGCCTTGTTCCAAGAAGTATCCCGCAGAGCTTTTCAATTAACCACTACGTTGAAAATTATTTGCAGGTGTTCAGCATTTCACCATAATTGTGATAACGTGTGTTTGTGCCTCCTGAAACCCAAGAAGGCTGCAACGGACATAACTATGCTGAGGAGTAGCAGACTTGGTGTTGCCTATTTTTGTTAGTGGAGACTGACAAGAATCCATTCTTGTAAGTATCATCCCACCACCATTTTTCCATTGTTTTAAAATGCAGGGAAATTTTGCAAGTTAGCATTATAATTAGTAGCTGGAGGGTACGATTTTTTTTGTGTGTGTGGTCGATGTGGATGGGGGAGTCAGGCCCTCTGTCAGTTCGCTGGTTAGTTTTTATTATCCCCAGAGAGGAGAAGTGGGCATGTGTTTGGCAGGTGAAAAGGGCGGATTCTGTTTCAGAGAATTAACGATGATCCCCATGGTCATCCCGTTCCTTTTATAATCCTTTACTTCATCAGCTGGAAATCTACCAAGGTTCTATATACTCCACTTTGCGTGGGAACAGGTAACTGCCTTGTTCCAAGAAGTATGCCGCAGAGGCTTTCAATTAACCAGTACGTTGAAAATTATTTGCAGGTGTTCAGCGTTTCACCATAATTGTGATAACGTGTGTTTGTGCCTCCTGAAACCCAAGAAGGCTGCGACGGACATAACTATGCTGAGGAGTAGCTGACTTGGTGTTGCCTATTTTTGTTAGTGGAGACTGACAAGAATCCATTCTTGTAAGTATCATCCCACCACCATTTTTCCATTGTTTTAAAATGCAGGGAAATTTTGCAAGTTAGCATTATAATTAGTAGCTGGAGGGTACGGTTTTTTTTTTTGTGTGTGGTCGATGTGGATGGTGGGGGTCAGGCCCTCTGTCAGATCGCTGGTTAGTTTTTATTATCCCCAGAGAGGAGAAGTGGGCATGTGTTAGGCAGGTGAAAAGGGCAGATTCTGTTTCAGAGAATTAACGATGATCCCCATGGTCATCCCGTTCCTTTAATAATCCTTTACTTCATCAGCTGGAAATCCACCATGGTTCTCTATACTCCTCTTTGCGTGGGAACAGGTAACTGCCTTGTTCCAAGAAGTATGCCGCAGAGCTTTGCAATTAACCAGTACGTTGAAAATTATTTGCAGGTGTTCAGCGTTTCACCATAATTGTGATAACGTGTGTTTGTGCCTCCTGAAACCCAAGAAGGCTGCGACGGACATAACTATGCTGAGGGGTATCTGACTTGGTTATGCCTAGTTTTGTTAGTGGAGACTGACAAGAATCCATTCTTGTAAGTATCATCTCACCATCATTTTTCCATTGTTTAAAAATGCAGGAAAATTTTGCAAGTTAGCATTATAATTAGTAGCTGGAGGCTACGGTGTTTTTTGTTTTTTTTTTTTCCTGTGGGGTCGGTGTGGATGTGTTGGTCAGGCCCTCTGTCAGTTCGCTGGTTTGTTTTTATTATCCCCAGAGAGGAGAAGTGGGTATTAGTATGGCAGGTGAAAACTGCGGATCTGTTTCAGAGAATTCAACGGGATCCGCATGGTAATCCCGTTCCTTTAAGAATCCTTTGCTTCATGAGCTGGGAATCCACCATGGTTCTATATACTCCTCTTTGCGTGGGAACAGGTAACTGGCTTGTTCCAAGAAGTATGCCGCAGAGCTTTTCAATTAACCAGTATGTTGAAAATCCTTTGCAGGTTTTCAGCGTTTCACCATAATTGTGATAACGTGTGTATGTGCCTACTGAAACCAAATATGGCTGCTACGGACATAACTATGCTGAGGCGTAGCTGACTTGGTGTTCCCTATTTTTGTCAGTGGAGACTGACAAGAAGCCATTCTTCTAAGTATCATCCCACCATCATTTCTCCATTGTTTAAAAATGCAGGGAAATTTTGCAAATTGGCATTATAATTAGTAGCTGGAGGGTACTTTTTTGTTTTGTGGGGTCGGTCAAGATGGGTGTTCAGGCCCTCTGTCAGATCGCTGGTTTGTTTTTATTATCCCCAGAGAAGAGTAGTGGGCATGTTTTTTGGCAGGGGAAAAGTGCGGATTCTGTTTCAGAGAATTAAACAGGATCCGCATGGTCATCTCATTCCTTTAAGAATCCTGTGCTTCATCAGCTGGGATTCCACCATGGTTCTATATACACCTCTTTGCGTGGGAACAGGTACCTGGCTTGTTCCAAGAATTATGCTGGAGAGTTTTCAAATTAAGCAGTACGTTGAAAATTATTTGCAGGTTTTCAGCGTTTCACCATAATTTTGATAACGTTTGTACGTCCCTCCTGAAACCCAAGAAGGCTGCGACGGACATAAGTATGCTGAGGAGTAGCTGACTTGGTGTTGCCTATTTTTGTTAGTGGAGACTGACAAGAAGCCATTCTTCTAAGTATCATCCCACCACCATTTTTCCATTGGTTTAAATGCAGGGAAATTTTGCAAGTTAGCATTATAATTAGTAGCTGGAGGGTACGGGTTTTTTTTTTGTGTGTGGTCGATGTGGATGGTGGGGATCAGGCCCTCTGTCAGTTCGCTGGTTAGTTTTTATTATCCCCAGAGAGGAGAAGTGGGCATGTGTTTGGCAGGTGAAAAGGGCAGATTCTGTTTCAGAGAATTAACGATGGTCCCCATGGTCATCCCGTTCCTTTAATAATCCTTTACTTCATCAGCTGGAAATCCACCATGGTTCTTTATACTCCTCTTTGCGTGGGAACAGGTAACTGGCTTGTTCCAAGAAGTATGCCGCAGAGCTTTTCAATTAACCAGTACGTTGAAAATTATTTGCAAGTGTTCAGCGTTTCACCATAATTGTGATAACGTGTGTTTGTGCCTCCTGAAACCCAAGAAGGCTGCGACGGACATAACTATGCTGAGGCGTAGCTGACTTGGTTATGCCTAGTTTTGTTAGTGGAGACTGACAAGAATCCATTCTTGTAAGTATCATCTCACCATCATTTTTCCATTGTTTAAAAATGCAGGAAAATTTTGCAAGTTAGCATTATAATTAGTAGCTGGAGGCTACGGTGTTTTTTGTTTTTTTTTCCTGTGGGGTCAGTGTGGATGTGTTGGTCAGGCCCTCCGTCAGTTCGCTGGTTTGTTTTTATTATCCCCAGAGAGGAGAAGTGGGTATTAGTATGGCAGGTGAAAACTGCGGATCTGTTTCAGAGAATTCAACAGGATCCGCATGGTCATCTCATTCCTTTAAGAATCGTTTGCTTCATGAGCTGGGAATCCACCATGGTTCTATATACTCCTCTTTGCGTGGGAACAGGTAACTGGCTTGTTCCAAGAAGTATGCCTCAGAGCTTTTCAATTAACCAGTATGTTGAAAATCCTTTGCAGGTTTTCAGCGTTTCACCATAATTGTGATAACGTGTGTATGTGCCTACTGAAACCAAATATGGCTGCTACGGACATAACTATGCTGAGGCGTAGCTGACTTGGTGTTGCCTATTTTTGTCAGTGGAGACTGACAAGAAGCCATTCTTCTAAGTATCATCCCACCATCATTTCTCCATTGTTTAAAAATGCAGGGAAATTTTGCAAATTGGCATTATAATTAGTAGCTGCAGGGTACTTTTTTGTTTTGTGGGGTCGGTCAGGATGGGTGTTCAGGCCCTCTGTCAGATCGCTGGTTTGTTTTTATTATCCCCAGAGAAGAGTAGTGGGCATGTGTTTGGCAGGCGAAAAGTGCGGATTCTGTTTCAGAGAATTAAACAGGATCCGCATGGTCATCCCATTCCTTTAAGAATCCTTTGCTTCATCAGCTGGGATTCCACCGTGGTTCTATATACACCTCTTTGCGTGGGAACAGGTACCTGGCTTGTTCCAAGAAGTATGTCGCAGAGCTTTTCAATTAACCACTACGTTGAAAATTATTAGCAGGTGTTCAGCGTTTCACCATAATTGTGATAACGTGTGTTTGTGCCTCCTGAAAACCAAGAAGGCTGCGACGGACATAACTATGCTGAGGAGTAGCTGACTTGGTGTTGCCTATTTTTGTTAGTGGAGACTGACAAGAAGCCATTCTTCTAAGTATCATCCCACCACCATTTTTCCATTGTTTTAAAATGCAGGGAAATTTTGCAAGTTAGCATTATAATTAGTAGCTGGAGGGTACGGTTTTTTTTTGTGTGTGTGTTCGATGTGGATGGGGGGGGTCAGGCCCTCTGTCAGTTCGCTGGTTAGTTTTTATTATCCCCAGAGAGGAGAAGTGGGCATGTGTTTGGCAGGTGAAAAGGGCAGATTCTGTTTCAGAAAATTAACGATGATCCCCATGGTCATCCCGTTCCTTTTATAATCCTTTACTTCATCAGCTGGAAATCTACCATGGTTCTATATACTCCACTTTGCGTGGGAACAGGTAACTGCCTTGTTCCAAGAAGTATCCCGCAGAGCTTTTCAATTAACCAGTACGTTGAAAATTATTTGCAGGTGTTCAGCGTTTCACCATAATTGTGATAACGTGTGTTTGTGCCTCCTGAAACCCAAGAAGGCTGCAACGGACATAACTATGCTGAGGAGTAGCAGACTTGGTGTTGCCTATTTTTGTTAGTGGAGACTGACAAGAATCCATTCTTGTAAGTATCATCCCACCACCATTTTTCCATTGTTTTAAAATGCAGGGAAATTTTGCAAGTTAGCATTATAATTAGTAGCTGGAGGGTACGATTTTTTTTTTGTGTGTGGTCGATGTGGATGGGGGAGTCAGGCCCTCTGTCAGTTCGCTGGTTAGTTTTTATTATCCCCAGAGAGGAGAAGTGGGCATGTGTTTGGCAGGTGAAAAGGGCGGATTCTGTTTCAGAGAATTAACGATGATCCCCATGGTCATCCCGTTCCTTTTATAATCCTTTACTTCATCAGCTGGAAATCTACCAAGGTTCTATATACTCCACTTTGCGTGGGAACAGGTAACTGCCTTGTTCCAAGAAGTATGCCGCAGAGGCTTTCAATTAACCAGTACGTTGAAAATTATTTGCAGGTGTTCAGCGTTTCACCATAATTGTGATAACGTGTGTTTGTGCCTCCTGAAACCCAAGAAGGCTGCGACGGACATAACTATGCTGAGGAGTAGCTGACTTGGTGTTGCCTATTTTTGTTAGTGGAGACTGACAAGAATCCATTCTTGTAAGTATCATCTCACCATCATTTTTCCATTGTTTAAAAATGCAGGAAAATTTTGCAAGTTAGCATTATAATTAGTAGCTGGAGGCTACGGTGTTTTTTGTTTGTTTTTTTCCTGTGGGGTCAGTGTGGATGTGTTGGTCAGGCCCTCTGTCAGTTCGCTGGTTTGTTTTTATTATCCCCAGAGAGGAGAAGTGGGTATTAGTATGGCAGGTGAAAACTGCGGATCTGTTTCAGAGAATTCAACAGGATCCGCATGGTCATCTCATTCCTTTAAGAATCCTTTGCTTCATGAGCTGGGAATCCACCATGGTTCTATATACTCCTCTTTGCGTGGGAACAGGTAACTGGCTTGTTCCAAGAAGTATGCCTCAGAGCTTTTCAATTAACCAGTATGTTGAAAATCCTTTGCAGGTTTTCAGCGTTTCACCATAATTGTGATAACGTGTGTATGTGCCTACTGAAACCAAATATGGCTGCTACGGACATAACTATGCTGAGGCGTAGCTGACTTGGTGTTCCCTATTTTTGTCAGTGGAGACTGACAAGAAGCCATTCTTCTAAGTATCATCCCACCATCATTTCTCCATTGTTTAAAAATGCAGGGAAATTTTGCAAATTGGCATTATAATTAGTAGCTGGAGGGTACTTTTTTGTTTTGTGGGGTCGGTCAGGATGGGTGTTCAGGCCCTCTGTCAGATCGCTGGTTTGTTTTTATTATCCCCAGAGAAGAGTAGTGTTCATGTTTTTTGGCAGGGGAGAAGTGCGGATTCTGTTTCAGAGAATTCAACAGGATCCGCATGGTCATCTCATTCCTTTAAGAATCCTTTGCTTCATCAGCTGGGATTCCACCATGGTTCTATATACACCTCTTTGCGTGGGAACAGGTACCTGGCTTGTTCCAAGTATTATGCTGGAGAGTTTTCAAATTAAGCAGTACGTTGAAAATTATTTGCAGGTTTTCAGCGTTTCACCATAATTTTGATAACCTTTGTACGTCCCTCCTGAAACCCAAGAAGGCTGCGACGGACATAAGTATGCTGAGGAGTAGCTGACTTGGTGTTGCCTATTTTTGTTAGTGGAGACTGACAAGAAGCCATTCTTCTAAGTATCATCCCACCACCATTTTTCCATTGGTTTAAAATGCAGGGAAATTTTGCAAGTTAGCATTATAATTAGTAGCTGGAGGGTACGGTTTTTTTTTTTGTGTGTGGTCGATGTGGATGGTGGGGGTCAGGCCCTCTGTCAGTTCGCTGGTTTGTTTTTATTATCCCCAGAGAGGAGAAGTGGGTATTAGTATGGCAGGTGAAAACTGCGGATCTGTTTCAGAGAATTCAACAGGATCCGCATGGTAATCCCGTTCCTTTAAGAATCCTTTGCTTCATGAGCTGGGAATCCACCATGGTTCTATATACTCCTCTTTGCGTGGGAACAGGTAACTGGCTTGTTCCAAGAAGTATGCCTCAGAGCTTTTCAATTAACCAGTATGTTGAAAATCCTTTGCAGGTTTTCAGCGTTTCACCATAATTGTGATAATGTGTGTATGTGCCTACTGAAACCAAATATGGCTGCCACGGACATAACTATGCTGAGGCGTAGCTGACTTGGTGTTGCCTATTTTTGTCAGTGGAGACTGACAAGAAGCCATTCTCCTAAGTATCATCCCACCATCATTTCTCCATTGTTTAAAAATGCAGGGAAATTTTGCAAATTTGCATTATAATTAGTAGCTGGAGGGTACTTTTTTGTTTTGTGGGGTCGGTCAGGATGGGTGTTCAGGCCCTCTGTCAGATCGCTGGTTTGTTTTTATTATCCCCAGAGAAGAGTAGTGGGCATGTGTTTGGCAGGCGAAAAGTGCGGATTCTGTTTCAGAGAATTAAACAGGATCCGCATGGTCATCTCATTCCTTTAAGAATCCTTTGCTTCATCAGCTGGGATTCCACCATGTTTCTATATACTCCTCTATGCGTGGGCACAGGTACCTGGCTTGTTCCAAGAAGTATGCTGGAGAGTTTTCAAATTAACCAGTACGTTGAAAATTATTTGCAGGTTTTCAGCGTTTCTCCATAATTTTGATAACGTTTGTATGTGCCTCCTGAAACCCAAGAAGGCTGGGACGGATATAACTATGCTGAAGATTAGCTGACTTGGTGTTGCCTATTTTTGTTAGTGGAGACAGACAAGAAGCCATTCTTCTAAGTATGATCCCACCACCATTTTTCCATTGTTTTAGAATGCAGGGAAATTTTGCAAGTTAGCATTATAATTAGTAGCAGGAGGGTACGGTTTTTTTTTTTGTGTGTGTGGTCGTTGTCGATGCGGGGGGTCAGGCCATATGTCAGTTCGCTGGTTAGTTTTTATTATCCCCAGAGAGGAGAAGTGGGCATGTGTTTGGCAGGTGAAAAGGGCGGATTCTGTTTCAGAGAATTAACGATGATCCCCATGGTCATCCCGTTCCTTTAATAATCCTTTACTTCATCAGCTGGAAATCCACCATGGTTCTATATACTCCTCTTTGCGTGGGAACAGGTAACTGCCTTGTTCGAAGAAGTATGCCGTAGAGCTTTTCAATTAACCAGTACGTTGAAAATTATTTGCAGGTGTTCAGAGTTTCACCATAATTGTGATAACGTTTGTTTGTGCCTCCTGAAACCCAAGAAGGCTGCGACGGACATAACTATGCTGAGGCGTAGCTGACTTGGTTTTGCCTATTTTTGTTAGTGGAGACTGACAAGAATGCATTCTTGTAAGTATCATCCCACCACCATTTTTCCATTGTTTTAAAATGCAGGGAAATTTTGCAAGTTAGCATTATAATTAGTAGCTGGAGGCTACGCTGTTTTTTGTTTTTTTTTTCCTGTAGGGTCGGTGTGGATGTGTTGGTCAGGCCCTCTGTCAGTTCCCCGGTTGGTTTTTATTATCCCCAGAGAGGAGAAGTGGGCATGTGTTTGGCAGGTGAAAAGGGCGGATTCTGTTTCAGAGAATTCAACAGGATCCGCATGGTAATCCCGTTCCTTGAAGAATCCTTTGCTTCATGAGCTGGGAATCCACCATGGTTCTATATACTCCTCTTTGCGTGGGAACAGGTAACTGGCTTGTTCCAAGAAGTATGCCTCAGAGCTTTTCAATTAACCAGTATGTTGAAAATCCTTTGCAGGTTTTCAGCGTTTCACCATAATTGTGATAACGTGTGTATGTGCCTACTGAAACCAAATATGGCTGCTACGGACATAACTATGCTGAGGCGTAGCTGACTTGGTGTTGCCTATTTTTGTCAGTGGAGACTGACAAGAAGCCATTCTTCTAAGTATCATCCCACCACCATTTTTCCATTGTTTTAAAATGCAGGGAAATTTTGCAAGTTAGCATTATAATTAGTAGCTGGAGGGTACGGTTTTTTTTTTTGTGTGCGGTCCATGTGGATTGTGGGGGTCACGCCCTCTGTCAGTTCGCTGGTTAGTTTTTATTATCCCCAGAGAGGAGAAGTGGGCATGTGTTTGGCAGGTGAAAAGGGCAGATTCTGTTTCAGAGAATTAACGATGATCCCCATGGTAATCCCGTTCCTTTATAATCCTTTACTTCATCAGCTGGAAATCCACCATGGTTCTCTATACTCCTCTTTGCGTGGGAACAGGTAACTGCCTTGTTCCAAGAAGTATGCCGCAGAGCTTTTCAATTAACCACTACGTTGAAAATTATTTGCAGGTGTTCAGCGTTTCACCATAATAGTGATAACGTGTGTTTGTGCCTCCTGAAACCCAAGAAGGCTGCGACGGACATAACTATGCTGAGGCGTAGCTGACTTGGTTATGCCTAGTTTTGTTAGTGGAGACTGACAAGAATCCATTCTTGTAAGTATCATCTCACCATCATTTTTCCATTGTTTAAAAATGCAGGAAAATTTTGCAAGTTAGCATTATAATTAGTAGCTGGAGGCTACGGTGTTTTTTGTTTTTTTTTTTCCTGTGGGGTCGGTGTGGATGTGTTGGTCAGGCCCTCTGTCAGTTCGCTGGTTTGTTTTTATTATCCCCAGAGAGGAGAAGTGGGTATTTGTATGGCAGGTGAAAACTGCGGATCTGTTTCAGAGAATTAAACAGGATCCGCATGGTAATCCCGTTCCTTTAAGAATCCTTTGCTTCATGAGCTGGGAATCCACCATGGTTGTATATACTCCTCTTTGCGTGGGAACAGGTAACTGGCTTGTTCCAAGAAGTATGCCTCAGAGCTTTTCAATTAACCAGTATGTTGAAAATCCTTTGCAGGTTTTCAGCGTTTCACCATAATTGTGATAACGTGTGTATGTGCCTACTGAAACCAAATATGGCTGCTACGGACATAACTATGCTGAGGCGTAGCTGACTTGGTGTTGCCTATTTTTGTCAGTGGAGACTGACAAGAAGCCATTATTCTAAGTATCATCCCACCATCATTTCTCCATTGTTTAAAAATGCAGGGAAATTTTGCAAATTGGCATTATAATTAGTAGCTGCAGGGTACTTTTTTGTTTTGTGGGGTCGGTCAGGATGGGTGTTCAGGCCCTCTGTCAGATCGCTGGTTTGTTTTTATTATCCCCAGAGAAGAGTAGTGGGCATGTTTTTTGGCAGGGGAGAAGTGCGGATTCTGTTTCAGAGAATTAAACAGGATCCGCATGGTCATCTCATTCCTTTAAGAATCCTTTGCTTCATCAGCTGGGATTCCACCATGGTTCTATATACACCTCTTTGCGTGGGAACAGGTACCTGGCTTGTTCCAAAAATTATGCTGGAGAGTTTTCAAATTAAGCAGTACGTTGAAAATTATTTGCAGGTTTTCAGCGTTTCACCATAATTTTGATAACGTTTGTACGTCCCTCCTGAAACCCAAGAAGGCTGCGACGGACATAAGTATGCTGAGGAGTAGCTGACTTGGTGTTGCCTATTTTTGTTAGTGGAGACTGACAAGAAGCCATTCTTCTAAGTATCATCCCACCACCATTTTTCCATTGGTTTAAAATGCAGGGAAATTTTGCAAGTTAGCATTATAATTAGTAGCTGGAGGGTACGGTTTTTTTTTTTGTGTGTGGTCGATGTGGATGGTGGGGATCAGGCCCTCTGTCAGTTCGCTGGTTAGTTTTTATTATCCCCAGAGAGGAGAAGTGGGCATGTGTTTGGCAGGTGAAAAGGGCAGATTCTGTTTCAGAGAATTAACGATGGTCCCCATGGTCATCCCGTTCCTTTAATAATCCTTTACTTCATCAGCTGGAAATCCACCATGGTTCTTTATACTCCTCTTTGCGTGGGAACAGGTAACTGGCTTGTTCCAAGAAGTATGCCGCAGAGCTTTTCAATTAACCAGTACGTTGAAAATTATTTGCAAGTGTTCAGCGTTTCACCATAATTGTGATAACGTGTGTTTGTGCCTCCTGAAACCCAAGAAGGCTGCGACGGACATAACTATGCTGAGGCGTAGCTGACTTGGTTATGCCTAGTTTTGTTAGTGGAGACTGACAAGAATCCATTCTTGTAAGTATCATCTCACCATCATTTTTCCATTGTTTAAAAATGCAGGAAAATTTTGCAAGTTAGCATTATAATTAGTAGCTGGAGGCTACGGTGTTTTTTGTTTTTTTTTCCTGTGGGGTCAGTGTGGATGTGTTGGTCAGGCCCTCCGTCAGTTCGCTGGTTTGTTTTTATTATCCCCAAGAGGAGAAGTGGGTATTAGTATGGCAGGTGAAAACTGCGGATCTGTTTCAGAGAATTCAACAGGATCCGCATGGTCATCTCATTCCTTTAAGAATCGT
Organism: Eulemur rufifrons; assembly: GCF_041146395.1. Lineage (NCBI taxonomy): Eukaryota > Metazoa > Chordata > Mammalia > Primates > Lemuridae > Eulemur > Eulemur rufifrons. The sequence goes on along the minus strand of NC_090984.1, from coordinate 2,636,536 downwards.
TTGCTTCATGAGCTGGGAATCCACCATGGTTCTATATACTCCTCTTTGCGTGGGAACAGGTAACTGGCTTGTTCCAAGAAGTATGCCTCAGAGCTTTTCAATTAACCAGTATGTTGAAAATTCTTTGCAGGTTTTCAGCGTTTCACCATAATTGTGATAACGTGTGTATGTGCCTACTGAAACCAAATATGGCTGCTACGGACATAACTATGCTGAGGCGTAGCTGACTTGGTGTTGCCTATTTTTGGCAGTGGAGACTGACAAGAAGCCATTCTTCTAAGTATCATCCCACCATCATTTCTCCATTGTTTAAAAATGCAGGGAAATTTTGCAAATTGGCATTATAATTAGTAGCTGCAGGGTACTTTTTTGTTTTGTGGGGTCGGTCAGGATGGGTGTTCAGGCCCTCTGTCAGATCGCTGGTTTGTTTTTATTATCCCCAGAGAAGAGTAGTGGGCATGTGTTTGGCAGGCGAAAAGTGCGGATTCTGTTTCAGAGAATTAAACAGGATCCGCATGGTCATCCCATTCCTTTAAGAATCCTTTGCTTCATCAGCTGGGATTCCACCGTGGTTCTATATACACCTCTTTGCGTGGGAACAGGTACCTGGCTTGTTCCAAGAAGTATGTCGCAGAGCTTTTCAATTAACCACTACGTTGAAAATTATTAGCAGGTGTTCAGCGTTTCACCATAATTGTGATAACGTGTGTTTGTGCCTCCTGAAAACCAAGAAGGCTGCGACGGACATAACTATGCTGAGGAGTAGCTGACTTGGTGTTGCCTATTTTTGTTAGTGGAGACTGACAAGAAGCCATTCTTCTAAGTATCATCCCACCACCATTTTTCCATTGTTTTAAAATGCAGGGAAATTTTGCAAGTTAGCATTATAATTAGTAGCTGGAGGGTACGGTTTTTTTTTGTGTGTGTGTTCGATGTGGATGGGGGGGGTCAGGCCCTCTGTCAGTTCGCTGGTTAGTTTTTATTATCCCCAGAGAGGAGAAGTGGGCATGTGTTTGGCAGGTGAAAAGGGCAGATTCTGTTTCAGAAAATTAACGATGATCCCCATGGTCATCCCGTTCCTTTTATAATCCTTTACTTCATCAGCTGGAAATCTACCATGGTTCTATATACTCCACTTTGCGTGGGAACAGGTAACTGCCTTGTTCCAAGAAGTATCCCGCAGAGCTTTTCAATTAACCACTACGTTGAAAATTATTTGCAGGTGTTCAGCATTTCACCATAATTGTGATAACGTGTGTTTGTGCCTCCTGAAACCCAAGAAGGCTGCAACGGACATAACTATGCTGAGGAGTAGCAGACTTGGTGTTGCCTATTTTTGTTAGTGGAGACTGACAAGAATCCATTCTTGTAAGTATCATCCCACCACCATTTTTCCATTGTTTTAAAATGCAGGGAAATTTTGCAAGTTAGCATTATAATTAGTAGCTGGAGGGTACGATTTTTTTTGTGTGTGTGGTCGATGTGGATGGGGGAGTCAGGCCCTCTGTCAGTTCGCTGGTTAGTTTTTATTATCCCCAGAGAGGAGAAGTGGGCATGTGTTTGGCAGGTGAAAAGGGCGGATTCTGTTTCAGAGAATTAACGATGATCCCCATGGTCATCCCGTTCCTTTTATAATCCTTTACTTCATCAGCTGGAAATCTACCAAGGTTCTATATACTCCACTTTGCGTGGGAACAGGTAACTGCCTTGTTCCAAGAAGTATGCCGCAGAGGCTTTCAATTAACCAGTACGTTGAAAATTATTTGCAGGTGTTCAGCGTTTCACCATAATTGTGATAACGTGTGTTTGTGCCTCCTGAAACCCAAGAAGGCTGCGACGGACATAACTATGCTGAGGAGTAGCTGACTTGGTGTTGCCTATTTTTGTTAGTGGAGACTGACAAGAATCCATTCTTGTAAGTATCATCCCACCACCATTTTTCCATTGTTTTAAAATGCAGGGAAATTTTGCAAGTTAGCATTATAATTAGTAGCTGGAGGGTACGGTTTTTTTTTTTGTGTGTGGTCGATGTGGATGGTGGGGGTCAGGCCCTCTGTCAGATCGCTGGTTAGTTTTTATTATCCCCAGAGAGGAGAAGTGGGCATGTGTTAGGCAGGTGAAAAGGGCAGATTCTGTTTCAGAGAATTAACGATGATCCCCATGGTCATCCCGTTCCTTTAATAATCCTTTACTTCATCAGCTGGAAATCCACCATGGTTCTCTATACTCCTCTTTGCGTGGGAACAGGTAACTGCCTTGTTCCAAGAAGTATGCCGCAGAGCTTTGCAATTAACCAGTACGTTGAAAATTATTTGCAGGTGTTCAGCGTTTCACCATAATTGTGATAACGTGTGTTTGTGCCTCCTGAAACCCAAGAAGGCTGCGACGGACATAACTATGCTGAGGGGTATCTGACTTGGTTATGCCTAGTTTTGTTAGTGGAGACTGACAAGAATCCATTCTTGTAAGTATCATCTCACCATCATTTTTCCATTGTTTAAAAATGCAGGAAAATTTTGCAAGTTAGCATTATAATTAGTAGCTGGAGGCTACGGTGTTTTTTGTTTTTTTTTTTTCCTGTGGGGTCGGTGTGGATGTGTTGGTCAGGCCCTCTGTCAGTTCGCTGGTTTGTTTTTATTATCCCCAGAGAGGAGAAGTGGGTATTAGTATGGCAGGTGAAAACTGCGGATCTGTTTCAGAGAATTCAACGGGATCCGCATGGTAATCCCGTTCCTTTAAGAATCCTTTGCTTCATGAGCTGGGAATCCACCATGGTTCTATATACTCCTCTTTGCGTGGGAACAGGTAACTGGCTTGTTCCAAGAAGTATGCCGCAGAGCTTTTCAATTAACCAGTATGTTGAAAATCCTTTGCAGGTTTTCAGCGTTTCACCATAATTGTGATAACGTGTGTATGTGCCTACTGAAACCAAATATGGCTGCTACGGACATAACTATGCTGAGGCGTAGCTGACTTGGTGTTCCCTATTTTTGTCAGTGGAGACTGACAAGAAGCCATTCTTCTAAGTATCATCCCACCATCATTTCTCCATTGTTTAAAAATGCAGGGAAATTTTGCAAATTGGCATTATAATTAGTAGCTGGAGGGTACTTTTTTGTTTTGTGGGGTCGGTCAAGATGGGTGTTCAGGCCCTCTGTCAGATCGCTGGTTTGTTTTTATTATCCCCAGAGAAGAGTAGTGGGCATGTTTTTTGGCAGGGGAAAAGTGCGGATTCTGTTTCAGAGAATTAAACAGGATCCGCATGGTCATCTCATTCCTTTAAGAATCCTGTGCTTCATCAGCTGGGATTCCACCATGGTTCTATATACACCTCTTTGCGTGGGAACAGGTACCTGGCTTGTTCCAAGAATTATGCTGGAGAGTTTTCAAATTAAGCAGTACGTTGAAAATTATTTGCAGGTTTTCAGCGTTTCACCATAATTTTGATAACGTTTGTACGTCCCTCCTGAAACCCAAGAAGGCTGCGACGGACATAAGTATGCTGAGGAGTAGCTGACTTGGTGTTGCCTATTTTTGTTAGTGGAGACTGACAAGAAGCCATTCTTCTAAGTATCATCCCACCACCATTTTTCCATTGGTTTAAATGCAGGGAAATTTTGCAAGTTAGCATTATAATTAGTAGCTGGAGGGTACGGGTTTTTTTTTTGTGTGTGGTCGATGTGGATGGTGGGGATCAGGCCCTCTGTCAGTTCGCTGGTTAGTTTTTATTATCCCCAGAGAGGAGAAGTGGGCATGTGTTTGGCAGGTGAAAAGGGCAGATTCTGTTTCAGAGAATTAACGATGGTCCCCATGGTCATCCCGTTCCTTTAATAATCCTTTACTTCATCAGCTGGAAATCCACCATGGTTCTTTATACTCCTCTTTGCGTGGGAACAGGTAACTGGCTTGTTCCAAGAAGTATGCCGCAGAGCTTTTCAATTAACCAGTACGTTGAAAATTATTTGCAAGTGTTCAGCGTTTCACCATAATTGTGATAACGTGTGTTTGTGCCTCCTGAAACCCAAGAAGGCTGCGACGGACATAACTATGCTGAGGCGTAGCTGACTTGGTTATGCCTAGTTTTGTTAGTGGAGACTGACAAGAATCCATTCTTGTAAGTATCATCTCACCATCATTTTTCCATTGTTTAAAAATGCAGGAAAATTTTGCAAGTTAGCATTATAATTAGTAGCTGGAGGCTACGGTGTTTTTTGTTTTTTTTTCCTGTGGGGTCAGTGTGGATGTGTTGGTCAGGCCCTCCGTCAGTTCGCTGGTTTGTTTTTATTATCCCCAGAGAGGAGAAGTGGGTATTAGTATGGCAGGTGAAAACTGCGGATCTGTTTCAGAGAATTCAACAGGATCCGCATGGTCATCTCATTCCTTTAAGAATCGTTTGCTTCATGAGCTGGGAATCCACCATGGTTCTATATACTCCTCTTTGCGTGGGAACAGGTAACTGGCTTGTTCCAAGAAGTATGCCTCAGAGCTTTTCAATTAACCAGTATGTTGAAAATCCTTTGCAGGTTTTCAGCGTTTCACCATAATTGTGATAACGTGTGTATGTGCCTACTGAAACCAAATATGGCTGCTACGGACATAACTATGCTGAGGCGTAGCTGACTTGGTGTTGCCTATTTTTGTCAGTGGAGACTGACAAGAAGCCATTCTTCTAAGTATCATCCCACCATCATTTCTCCATTGTTTAAAAATGCAGGGAAATTTTGCAAATTGGCATTATAATTAGTAGCTGCAGGGTACTTTTTTGTTTTGTGGGGTCGGTCAGGATGGGTGTTCAGGCCCTCTGTCAGATCGCTGGTTTGTTTTTATTATCCCCAGAGAAGAGTAGTGGGCATGTGTTTGGCAGGCGAAAAGTGCGGATTCTGTTTCAGAGAATTAAACAGGATCCGCATGGTCATCCCATTCCTTTAAGAATCCTTTGCTTCATCAGCTGGGATTCCACCGTGGTTCTATATACACCTCTTTGCGTGGGAACAGGTACCTGGCTTGTTCCAAGAAGTATGTCGCAGAGCTTCTCAATTAACCACTACGTTGAAAATTATTAGCAGGTGTTCAGCGTTTCACCATAATTGTGATAACGTGTGTTTGTGCCTCCTGAAAACCAAGAAGGCTGCGACGGACATAACTATGCTGAGGAGTAGCTGACTTGGTGTTGCCTATTTTTGTTAGTGGAGACTGACAAGAAGCCATTCTTCTAAGTATCATCCCACCACCATTTTTCCATTGTTTTAAAATGCAGGGAAATTTTGCAAGTTAGCATTATAATTAGTAGCTGGAGGGTACGGTTTTTTTTTGTGTGTGTGTTCGATGTGGATGGGGGGGGTCAGGCCCTCTGTCAGTTCGCTGGTTAGTTTTTATTATCCCCAGAGAGGAGAAGTGGGCATGTGTTTGGCAGGTGAAAAGGGCAGATTCTGTTTCAGAAAATTAACGATGATCCCCATGGTCATCCCGTTCCTTTTATAATCCTTTACTTCATCAGCTGGAAATCTACCATGGTTCTATATACTCCACTTTGCGTGGGAACAGGTAACTGCCTTGTTCCAAGAAGTATCCCGCAGAGCTTTTCAATTAACCAGTACGTTGAAAATTATTTGCAGGTGTTCAGCGTTTCACCATAATTGTGATAACGTGTGTTTGTGCCTCCTGAAACCCAAGAAGGCTGCAACGGACATAACTATGCTGAGGAGTAGCAGACTTGGTGTTGCCTATTTTTGTTAGTGGAGACTGACAAGAATCCATTCTTGTAAGTATCATCCCACCACCATTTTTCCATTGTTTTAAAATGCAGGGAAATTTTGCAAGTTAGCATTATAATTAGTAGCTGGAGGGTACGATTTTTTTTTTGTGTGTGGTCGATGTGGATGGGGGAGTCAGGCCCTCTGTCAGTTCGCTGGTTAGTTTTTATTATCCCCAGAGAGGAGAAGTGGGCATGTGTTTGGCAGGTGAAAAGGGCGGATTCTGTTTCAGAGAATTAACGATGATCCCCATGGTCATCCCGTTCCTTTTATAATCCTTTACTTCATCAGCTGGAAATCTACCAAGGTTCTATATACTCCACTTTGCGTGGGAACAGGTAACTGCCTTGTTCCAAGAAGTATGCCGCAGAGGCTTTCAATTAACCAGTACGTTGAAAATTATTTGCAGGTGTTCAGCGTTTCACCATAATTGTGATAACGTGTGTTTGTGCCTCCTGAAACCCAAGAAGGCTGCGACGGACATAACTATGCTGAGGAGTAGCTGACTTGGTGTTGCCTATTTTTGTTAGTGGAGACTGACAAGAATCCATTCTTGTAAGTATCATCTCACCATCATTTTTCCATTGTTTAAAAATGCAGGAAAATTTTGCAAGTTAGCATTATAATTAGTAGCTGGAGGCTACGGTGTTTTTTGTTTGTTTTTTTCCTGTGGGGTCAGTGTGGATGTGTTGGTCAGGCCCTCTGTCAGTTCGCTGGTTTGTTTTTATTATCCCCAGAGAGGAGAAGTGGGTATTAGTATGGCAGGTGAAAACTGCGGATCTGTTTCAGAGAATTCAACAGGATCCGCATGGTCATCTCATTCCTTTAAGAATCCTTTGCTTCATGAGCTGGGAATCCACCATGGTTCTATATACTCCTCTTTGCGTGGGAACAGGTAACTGGCTTGTTCCAAGAAGTATGCCTCAGAGCTTTTCAATTAACCAGTATGTTGAAAATCCTTTGCAGGTTTTCAGCGTTTCACCATAATTGTGATAACGTGTGTATGTGCCTACTGAAACCAAATATGGCTGCTACGGACATAACTATGCTGAGGCGTAGCTGACTTGGTGTTCCCTATTTTTGTCAGTGGAGACTGACAAGAAGCCATTCTTCTAAGTATCATCCCACCATCATTTCTCCATTGTTTAAAAATGCAGGGAAATTTTGCAAATTGGCATTATAATTAGTAGCTGGAGGGTACTTTTTTGTTTTGTGGGGTCGGTCAGGATGGGTGTTCAGGCCCTCTGTCAGATCGCTGGTTTGTTTTTATTATCCCCAGAGAAGAGTAGTGTTCATGTTTTTTGGCAGGGGAGAAGTGCGGATTCTGTTTCAGAGAATTCAACAGGATCCGCATGGTCATCTCATTCCTTTAAGAATCCTTTGCTTCATCAGCTGGGATTCCACCATGGTTCTATATACACCTCTTTGCGTGGGAACAGGTACCTGGCTTGTTCCAAGTATTATGCTGGAGAGTTTTCAAATTAAGCAGTACGTTGAAAATTATTTGCAGGTTTTCAGCGTTTCACCATAATTTTGATAACCTTTGTACGTCCCTCCTGAAACCCAAGAAGGCTGCGACGGACATAAGTATGCTGAGGAGTAGCTGACTTGGTGTTGCCTATTTTTGTTAGTGGAGACTGACAAGAAGCCATTCTTCTAAGTATCATCCCACCACCATTTTTCCATTGGTTTAAAATGCAGGGAAATTTTGCAAGTTAGCATTATAATTAGTAGCTGGAGGGTACGGTTTTTTTTTTTGTGTGTGGTCGATGTGGATGGTGGGGGTCAGGCCCTCTGTCAGTTCGCTGGTTTGTTTTTATTATCCCCAGAGAGGAGAAGTGGGTATTAGTATGGCAGGTGAAAACTGCGGATCTGTTTCAGAGAATTCAACAGGATCCGCATGGTAATCCCGTTCCTTTAAGAATCCTTTGCTTCATGAGCTGGGAATCCACCATGGTTCTATATACTCCTCTTTGCGTGGGAACAGGTAACTGGCTTGTTCCAAGAAGTATGCCTCAGAGCTTTTCAATTAACCAGTATGTTGAAAATCCTTTGCAGGTTTTCAGCGTTTCACCATAATTGTGATAATGTGTGTATGTGCCTACTGAAACCAAATATGGCTGCCACGGACATAACTATGCTGAGGCGTAGCTGACTTGGTGTTGCCTATTTTTGTCAGTGGAGACTGACAAGAAGCCATTCTCCTAAGTATCATCCCACCATCATTTCTCCATTGTTTAAAAATGCAGGGAAATTTTGCAAATTTGCATTATAATTAGTAGCTGGAGGGTACTTTTTTGTTTTGTGGGGTCGGTCAGGATGGGTGTTCAGGCCCTCTGTCAGATCGCTGGTTTGTTTTTATTATCCCCAGAGAAGAGTAGTGGGCATGTGTTTGGCAGGCGAAAAGTGCGGATTCTGTTTCAGAGAATTAAACAGGATCCGCATGGTCATCTCATTCCTTTAAGAATCCTTTGCTTCATCAGCTGGGATTCCACCATGTTTCTATATACTCCTCTATGCGTGGGCACAGGTACCTGGCTTGTTCCAAGAAGTATGCTGGAGAGTTTTCAAATTAACCAGTACGTTGAAAATTATTTGCAGGTTTTCAGCGTTTCTCCATAATTTTGATAACGTTTGTATGTGCCTCCTGAAACCCAAGAAGGCTGGGACGGATATAACTATGCTGAAGATTAGCTGACTTGGTGTTGCCTATTTTTGTTAGTGGAGACAGACAAGAAGCCATTCTTCTAAGTATGATCCCACCACCATTTTTCCATTGTTTTAGAATGCAGGGAAATTTTGCAAGTTAGCATTATAATTAGTAGCAGGAGGGTACGGTTTTTTTTTTTGTGTGTGTGGTCGTTGTCGATGCGGGGGGTCAGGCCATATGTCAGTTCGCTGGTTAGTTTTTATTATCCCCAGAGAGGAGAAGTGGGCATGTGTTTGGCAGGTGAAAAGGGCGGATTCTGTTTCAGAGAATTAACGATGATCCCCATGGTCATCCCGTTCCTTTAATAATCCTTTACTTCATCAGCTGGAAATCCACCATGGTTCTATATACTCCTCTTTGCGTGGGAACAGGTAACTGCCTTGTTCGAAGAAGTATGCCGTAGAGCTTTTCAATTAACCAGTACGTTGAAAATTATTTGCAGGTGTTCAGAGTTTCACCATAATTGTGATAACGTTTGTTTGTGCCTCCTGAAACCCAAGAAGGCTGCGACGGACATAACTATGCTGAGGCGTAGCTGACTTGGTTTTGCCTATTTTTGTTAGTGGAGACTGACAAGAATGCATTCTTGTAAGTATCATCCCACCACCATTTTTCCATTGTTTTAAAATGCAGGGAAATTTTGCAAGTTAGCATTATAATTAGTAGCTGGAGGCTACGCTGTTTTTTGTTTTTTTTTTCCTGTAGGGTCGGTGTGGATGTGTTGGTCAGGCCCTCTGTCAGTTCCCCGGTTGGTTTTTATTATCCCCAGAGAGGAGAAGTGGGCATGTGTTTGGCAGGTGAAAAGGGCGGATTCTGTTTCAGAGAATTCAACAGGATCCGCATGGTAATCCCGTTCCTTGAAGAATCCTTTGCTTCATGAGCTGGGAATCCACCATGGTTCTATATACTCCTCTTTGCGTGGGAACAGGTAACTGGCTTGTTCCAAGAAGTATGCCTCAGAGCTTTTCAATTAACCAGTATGTTGAAAATCCTTTGCAGGTTTTCAGCGTTTCACCATAATTGTGATAACGTGTGTATGTGCCTACTGAAACCAAATATGGCTGCTACGGACATAACTATGCTGAGGCGTAGCTGACTTGGTGTTGCCTATTTTTGTCAGTGGAGACTGACAAGAAGCCATTCTTCTAAGTATCATCCCACCATCATTTCTCCATTGTTTAAAAATGCAGGGAAATTTTGCAAATTGGCATTATAATTAGTAGCTGCAGGGTACTTTTTTGTTTTGTGGGGTCGGTCAGGATGGGTGTTCAGGCCCTCTGTCAGATCGCTGGTTTGTTTTTATTATCCCCAGAGAAGAGTAGTGGGCATGTGTTTGGCAGGCGAAAAGTGCGGATTCTGTTTCAGAGAATTAAACAGGATCCGCATGGTCATCCCATTCCTTTAAGAATCCTTTGCTTCATCAGCTGGGATTCCACCGTGGTTCTATATACACCTCTTTGCGTGGGAACAGGTACCTGGCTTGTTCCAAGAAGTATGTCGCAGAGCTTTTCAATTAACCACTACGTTGAAAATTATTAGCAGGTGTTCAGCGTTTCACCATAATTGTGATAACGTGTGTTTGTGCCTCCTGAAAACCAAGAAGGCTGCGACGGACATAACTATGCTGAGGAGTAGCTGACTTGGTGTTGCCTATTTTTGTTAGTGGAGACTGACAAGAAGCCATTCTTCTAAGTATCATCCCACCACCATTTTTCCATTGTTTTAAAATGCAGGGAAATTTTGCAAGTTAGCATTATAATTAGTAGCTGGAGGGTACGGTTTTTTTTGTGTGTGTGTTCGATGTGGATGAGGGGGTCAGGCCCTCTGTCAGTTCGCTGGTTAGTTTTTATTATCCCCAGAGAGGAGAAGTGGGCATGTGTTTGGCAGGTGAAAAGGGCGGATTCTGTTTCAGAGAATTAACGATGATCCCCATGGTCATCCCGTTCCTTTTATAATCCTTTACTTCATCAGCTGGAAATCTACCATGGTTCTATATACTCCACTTTGCGTGGGAACAGGTAACTGCCTTGTTCCAAGAAGTATGCCGCAGAGCTTTTCAATTAACCACTACGTTGAAAATTATTTGCAGGTGTTCAGCGTTTCACCATAATTGTGATAACGTGTGTTTGTGCCTCCTGAAACCCAAGAAGGCTGCAACGGACATAACTATGCTGAGGAGTAGCAGACTTGGTGTTGCCTATTTTTGTTAGTGGAGACTGACAAGAATCCATTCTTGTAAGTATCATCCCACCACCATTTTTCCATTGTTTTAAAATGCAGGGAAATTTTGCAAGTTAGCATTATAATTAGTAGCTGGAGGGTACGATTTTTTTTTTGTGTGTGGTCGATGTGGATGGGGGAGTCAGGCCCTCTGTCAGTTCGCTGGTTAGTTTTTATTATCCCCAGAGAGGAGAAGTGGGCATGTGTTTGGCAGGTGAAAAGGGCGGATTCTGTTTCAGAGAATTAACGATGATCCCCATGGTCATCCCGTTCCTTTTATAATCCTTTACTTCATCAGCTGGAAATCTACCAAGGTTCTATATACTCCACTTTGCGTGGGAACAGGTAACTGCCTTGTTCCAAGAAGTATGCCGCAGAGGCTTTCAATTAACCAGTAGGTTGAAAATTATTTGCAGGTGTTCAGCGTTTCACCATAATTGTGATAACGTGTGTTTGTGCCTCCTGAAACCCAAGAAGGCTGCGACGGACATAACTATGCTGAGGAGTAGCTGACTTGGTGTTGCCTATTTTTGTTAGTGGAGACTGACAAGAATCCATTCTTGTAAGTATCATCTCACCATCATTTTTCCATTGTTTAAAAATGCAGGAAAATTTTGCAAGTTAGCATTATAATTAGTAGCTGGAGGCTACGGTGTTTTTTGTTTGTTTTTTTCCTGTGGGGTCAGTGTGGATGTGTTGGTCAGGCCCTCTGTCAGTTCGCTGGTTTGTTTTTATTATCCCCAGAGAGGAGAAGTGGGTATTAGTATGGCAGGTGAAAACTGCGGATCTGTTTCAGAGAATTCAACAGGATCCGCATGGTCATCTCATTCCTTTAAGAATCCTTTGCTTCATGAGCTGGGAATCCACCATGGTTCTATATACTCCTCTTTGCGTGGGAACAGGTAACTGGCTTGTTCCAAGAAGTATGCCTCAGAGCTTTTCAATTAACCAGTATGTTGAAAATCCTTTGCAGGTTTTCAGCGTTTCACCATAATTGTGATAACGTGTGTATGTGCCTACTGAAACCAAATATGGCTGCTACGGACATAACTATGCTGAGGCGTAGCTGACTTGGTGTTGCCTATTTTTGTCAGTGGAGACTGACAAGAAGCCATTCTTCTAAGTATCATCCCACCATCATTTCTCCATTGTTTAAAAATGCAGGGAAATTTTGCAAATTGGCATTATAATTAGTAGCTGCAGGGTACTTTTTTGTTTTGTGGGGTCGGTCAGGATGGGTGTTCAGGCCCTCTGTCAGATCGCTGGTTTGTTTTTATTATCCCCAGAGAAGAGTAGTGGGCATGTGTTTGGCAGGCGAAAAGTGCGGATTCTGTTTCAGAGAATTAAACAGGATCCGCATGGTCATCCCATTCCTTTAAGAATCCTTTGCTTCATCAGCTGGGATTCCACCGTGGTTCTATATACACCTCTTTGCGTGGGAACAGGTACCTGGCTTGTTCCAAGAAGTATGTCGCAGAGCTTTTCAATTAACCACTACGTTGAAAATTATTAGCAGGTGTTCAGCGTTTCACCATAATTGTGATAACGTGTGTTTGTGCCTCCTGAAAACCAAGAAGGCTGCGACGGACATAACTATGCTGAGGAGTAGCTGACTTGGTGTTGCCTATTTTTGTTAGTGGAGACTGACAAGAAGCCATTCTTCTAAGTATCATCCCACCACCATTTTTCCATTGTTTTAAAATGCAGGGAAATTTTGCAAGTTAGCATTATAATTAGTAGCTGGAGGGTACGGTTTTTTTTGTGTGTGTGTTCGATGTGGATGAGGGGGTCAGGCCCTCTGTCAGTTCGCTGGTTAGTTTTTATTATCCCCAGAGAGGAGAAGTGGGCATGTGTTTGGCAGGTGAAAAGGGCGGATTCTGTTTCAGAGAATTAACGATGATCCCCATGGTCATCCCGTTCCTTTTATAATCCTTTACTTCATCAGCTGGAAATCTACCATGGTTCTATATACTCCACTTTGCGTGGGAACAGGTAACTGCCTTGTTCCAAGAAGTATGCCGCAGAGCTTTTCAATTAACCACTACGTTGAAAATTATTTGCAGGTGTTCAGCGTTTCACCATAATTGTGATAACGTGTGTTTGTGCCTCCTGAAACCCAAGAAGGCTGCAACGGACATAACTATGCTGAGGAGTAGCAGACTTGGTGTTGCCTATTTTTGTTAGTGGAGACTGACAAGAAGCCATTCTTCTAAGTATCATCCCACCACCATTTTTCCATTGGTTTAAAATGCAGGGAAATTTTGCAAGTTAGCATTATAATTAGTAGCTGGAGGGTACGGTTTTTTTTTTTGTGTGTGGTCGATGTGGATGGTGGGGATCAGGCCCTCTGTCAGTTCGCTGGTTAGTTTTTATTATCCCCAGAGAGGAGAAGTGGGCATGTGTTTGGCAGGTGAAAAGGGCAGATTCTGTTTCAGAGAATTAACGATGGTCCCCATGGTCATCCCGTTCCTTTAATAATCCTTTACTTCATCAGCTGGAAATCCACCATGGTTCTTTATACTCCTCTTTGCGTGGGAACAGGTAACTGGCTTGTTCCAAGAAGTATGCCGCAGAGCTTTTCAATTAACCAGTACGTTGAAAATTATTTGCAAGTGTTCAGCGTTTCACCATAATTGTGATAACGTGTGTTTGTGCCTCCTGAAACCCAAGAAGGCTGCGACGGACATAACTATGCTGAGGCGTAGCTGACTTGGTTATGCCTAGTTTTGTTAGTGGAGACTGACAAGAATCCATTCTTGTAAGTATCATCTCACCATCATTTTTCCATTGTTTAAAAATGCAGGAAAATTTTGCAAGTTAGCATTATAATTAGTAGCTGGAGGCTACGGTGTTTTTTGTTTTTTTTTCCTGTGGGGTCAGTGTGGATGTGTTGGTCAGGCCCTCCGTCAGTTCGCTGGTTTGTTTTTATTATCCCCAAGAGGAGAAGTGGGTATTAGTATGGCAGGTGAAAACTGCGGATCTGTTTCAGAGAATTCAACAGGATCCGCATGGTCATCTCATTCCTTTAAGAATCGTTTGCTTCATGAGCTGGGAATCCACCATGGTTCTATATACTCCTCTTTGCGTGGGAACAGGTAACTGGCTTGTTCCAAGAAGTATGCCTCAGAGCTTTTCAATTAACCAGTATGTTGAAAATTCTTTGCAGGTTTTCAGCGTTTCACCATAATTGTGATAACGTGTGTATGTGCCTACTGAAACCAAATATGGCTGCTACGGACATAACTATGCTGAGGCGTAGCTGACTTGGTGTTCCCTATTTTTGTCAGTGGAGACTGACAAGAAGCCATTCTTCTAAGTATCATCCCACCATCATTTCTCCATTGTTTAAAAATGCAGGGAAATTTTGCAAATTGGCATTATAATTAGTAGCTGGAGGGTACTTTTTTGTTTTGTGGGGTCGGTCAGGATGGGTGTTCAGGCCCTCTGTCAGATCGCTGGTTTGTTTTTATTATCCCCAGAGAAGAGTAGTGTTCATGTTTTTTGGCAGGGGAGAAGTGCGGATTCTGTTTCAGAGAATTAAACAGGATCCGCATGGTCATCTCATTCCTTTAAGAATCCTTTGCTTCATCAGCTGGGATTCCACCATGGTTCTATATACACCTCTTTGCGTGGGAACAGGTACCTGGCTTGTTCCAAGTATTATGCTGGAGAGTTTTCAAATTAAGCAGTACGTTGAAAATTATTTGCAGGTTTTCAGCGTTTCACCATAATTTTGATAACCTTTGTACGTCCCTCCTGAAACCCAAGAAGGCTGCGACGGACATAAGTATGCTGAGGAGTAGCTGACTTGGTGTTGCCTATTTTTGTTAGTGGAGACTGACAAGAAGCCATTCTTCTAAGTATCATCCCACCACCATTTTTCCATTGGTTTAAAATGCAGGGAAATTTTGCAAGTTAGCATTATAATTAGTAGCTGGAGGGTACGGTTTTTTTTTTTTGTGTGTGGTCGATGTGGATGGTGGGGGTCAGGCCCTCTGTCAGTTCGCTGGTTAGTTTTTATTATCCCCAGAGAGGAGAAGTGGGCATGTGTTTGGCAGGTGAAAAGGGCAGATTCTGTTTCAGAGAATTAACGATGATCCCCATGGTCATCCCGTTCCTTTAATAATCCTTTACTTCATCAGCTGGAAATCCACCATGGTTCTTTATACTCCTCTTTGCGTGGGAACAGGTAACTGGCTTGTTCCAAGAAGTATGCCGCAGAGCTTTTCAATTAACCAGTACGTTGAAAATTATTTGCAGGTGTTCAGCGTTTCACCATAATTGTGATAACGTGTGTTTGTGCCTCCTGAAACCCAAGAAGGCTGCGACGGACATAACTATGCTGAGGAGTAGCTGACTTGGTTATGCCTAGTTTTGTTAGTGGAGACTGACAAGAATCCATTCTTGTAAGTATCATCTCACCATCATTTTTCCATTGTTTAAAAATGCAGGAAAATTTTGCAAGTTAGCATTATAATTAGTAGCTGGAGGCTACGGTGTTTTTTGTTTTTTTTTTTCCTGTGGGGTCGGTGTGGATGTGTTGGTCAGGCCCTCTGTCAGTTCGCTGGTTTGTTTTTATTATCCCCAGAGAGGAGAAGTGGGTATTAGTATGGCAGGTGAAAACTGCGGATCTGTTTCAGAGAATTCAACAGGATCCGCATGGTAATCCCGTTCCTTTAAGAATCCTTTGCTTCATGAGCTGGGAATCCACCATGGTTCTATATACTCCTCTTTGCGTGGGAACAGGTAACTGGCTTGTTCCAAGAAGTATGCCTCAGAGCTTTTCAATTAACCAGTATGTTGAAAATCCTTTGCAGGTTTTCAGCGTTTCACCATAATTGTGATAATGTGTGTATGTGCCTACTGAAACCAAATATGGCTGCCACGGACATAACTATGCTGAGGCGTAGCTGACTTGGTGTTGCCTATTTTTGTCAGTGGAGACTGACAAGAAGCCATTCTCCTAAGTATCATCCCACCATCATTTCTCCATTGTTTAAAAATGCAGGGAAATTTTGCAAATTGGCATTATAATTAGTAGCTGGAGGGTACTTTTTTGTTTTGTGGGGTCGGTCAGGATGGGTGTTCAGGCCCTCTGTCAGATCGCTGGTTTGTTTTTATTATCCCCAGAGAAGAGTACTGGGCATGTTTTTTGGCAGGGGAAAAGTGCGGATTCTGTTTCAGAGAATTAAACAGGATCCGCATGGTCATCTCATTCCTTTAAGAATCCTTTGCTTCATCAGCTGGGATTCCACCATGGTTCTATATACACCTCTTTGCGTGGGAACAGGTACCTGGCTTGTTCCAAGAATTATGCTGGAGAGTTTTCAAATTAAGCAGTACGGTGAAAAATATTTGCAGGTTTTCAGCGTTTCACCATAATTTTGATAACATTTGTACGTCCCTCCTGAAACCCAAGAAGGCTGCGACGGACAAAACTATGCTGAGGAGTAGCTGACTTGGTGTTGCCTATTTTTGTTAGTGGAGACTGACAAGAAGCCATTCTTCTAAGTATCATCCCACCAACATTTTTCCATTGTTTTAAAATGCAGGGAAATTTTGCAAGTTAGCATTATAATTAGTAGCTGGAGGGTTCGGTTTTTTTTTGTGTGTGTGGTCGATGTGGATGGTGGGGGTCAGGCCCTCTGTCAGATCGCTGGTTAGTTTTTATTATCCCCAGAGAGGAGAAGTGGGCATGTGTTTGGCAGGTGAAAAGGGCAGATTCTGTTTCAGAGAATTAACGATGATCCCCATGGTCATCCCGTTCCTTTAATAATCCTTTACTTCATCAGCTGGAAATCCACCATGGTTCTCTATACTCCTCTTTGCGTGGGAACAGGTAACTGCCTTGTTCCAAGAAGTATGCCGCAGAGCTTTGCAATTAACCAGTACGTTCAAAATTATTTGCAGGTGTTCAGCGTTTCACCATAATTGTGATAACGTGTGTTTGTGCCTCCTGAAACCCAAGAAGGCTGCGACGGACATAACTATGCTGAGGCGTAGCTGACTTGGTTATGCCTAGTTTTGTTAGTGGAGACTTACAAGAATCCATTCTTGTAAGTATAATCTCACCATCATTTTTCCATTGTTTAAAAATGCAGGAAAATTTTGCAAGTTAGCATTATAATTAGTAGCTGGAGGCTACGGTGTTTTTTTTTTTTTTTTTTCCTCTGGGGTCGGTGTGGATGTGTTGGTCAGGCCCTCTGTCAGTTCGCTGGTTTGTTTTTATTATCCCCAGAGAGGAGAATTGGGTATTAGTATGGCAGGTGAAAACTGCGGATCTGTTTCAGAGAATTAAACAGGATCCGCATGGTAATCCCGTTCCTCTAAGCATCCTTTGCTTCATGAGCTGGGAATCCACCATGGTTCTATATACTCCTCTTTGCGTGGGAACAGGTAACTGGCTTGTTCCAAGAGGTATGCCGCAGAGCTTTTCAATTAACCAGTATGTTGACAATCCTTTGCAGGTTTTCAGCGTTTCACCATAATTGTCATAACGTGTGTATGTGCCTACTGAAACCAAATATGGCTGCTACGGACATAACTATGCTGAGGCGTAGCTGACTTGGTGTTGCCTATTTTTGTCAGTGGAGACTGACAAGAAGCCATTCTTCTAAGTATCATCCCACCATCATTTCTCCATTGTTTAAAAATGCAGGGAAATTTTGCAAATTGGCATTATAATTAGTAGCTGGAGGGTACTTTTTTGTTTTGTGGGGTCGGTCAGGATGGGTGTTCAGGCCCTCTGTCAGATCGCTGGTTTGTTTTTATTATCCCCAGAGAAGAGTAGTGGGCATGTTTTTTGGCAGGGGAAAAGTGCGGATTCTGTTTCAGAGAATTAAACAGGATCCGCATGGTCATCTCATTCCTTTAAGAATCCTTTGCTTCATCAGCTGGGATTCCACCATGGTTCTATATACACCTCTTTGCGTGGGAACAGGTACCTGGCTTGTTCCAAGAATTATGCTGGAGAGTTTTCAAATTAAGCAGTACGTTGAAAATTATTTGCAGGTTTTCAGCGTTTCACCATAATTTTGATAACGTTTGTACGTCCCTCCTGAAACCCAAGAAGGCTGCGACGGACATAAGTATGCTGAGGAGTAGCTGACGTGGTGTTGCCTATTTTTGTTAGTGGAGACTGACAAGAAGCCATTCTTCTAAGTATCATCCCACCACCATTTTTCCATTGTTTTAAAATGCAGGGAAATTTTGCAAGTTAGCATTATAATTAGTAGCTGGAGGTTACGGTTTTTTTTGTGTGTGTGGTCGATGTGGATGGGGGGGGGTCTAGCCCTCTGTCAGTTCGCTGGTTAGTTTTTATTATCCCCAGAGAGGAGAAGTGGGCATGTGTTTTGCAGGTGAAAAGGGCGGATTCTGATTCAGAGAATTAACGATGATCCCCATGGTCATCTCGTTCCTTTAATAATCCTTTACTTCATCAGCTGGAAATCCACCATGGTTCTCTGTACTCCTCTTTGCGTGGGAACAGGTAACTGCCTTGTTCCAAGAAGTATGCCGCAGAGCTTTTCAATTAACCAGTACGTTGAAAATTATTTGCAGGTGTTCAGCGTTTCACCATAATTGTGATAACGTGTGTTTGTGCCTCCTGAAACCCAAGAAGGCTGCGACGGACATAACTATGCTGAGGCGTAGCTGACTTGGTTATGCCTAGTTTTGTTAGTGGAGACTGACAAGAATCCATTCTTGTAAGTATCATCTCACCATCATTTTTCCATTGTTTAAAAATGCAGGAAAATTTTGCAAGTTAGCATTATAATTAGTACTGGAGGCTACGGTGTTTTTTTTTTTTTTTTCCCTGTGGGGTCGGTGTGGATGTGTTGGTCAGGCCCTCTGTCAGTTCGCTGGTTTGTTTTTATTATCCCCAGAGAGGAGAATTGGGTATTAGTATGGCAGGTGAAAACTGCGGATCTGTTTCAGAGAATTAAACAGGATCCGCATGGTAATCCCGTTCCTTTAAGAATCCTTTGCTTCATGAGGTGGGAATCCACCATGGTTCTATGTACTCCTCTTTGCGTGGGAACAGGTAACTGGCTTGTTCCAAGAAGTATGCCTCAGAGCTTTTCAATTAACCAGTATGTTGAAAATCCTTTGCAGGTTTTCAGCGTTTCACCATAATTGTGATAACGTGTGTATGTGCCTACTGAAACCAAATATGGCTGCTACGGACATAACTATGCTGAGGCGTAGCTGACTTGGTGTTGCCTATTTTTGTCAGTGGAGACTGACAAGAAGCCATTCTTCTAAGTATCATCCCACCATCATTTCTCCATTGTTTAAAAATGCAGGGAAATTTTGCAAATTGGCATTATAATTAGTAGCTGGAGGGTACTTTTTTGTTTTGTGGGGTCGGTCAGGATGGGTGTTCAGGCCCTCTGTCAGATCGCTGGTTTGTTTTTATTATCCCCAGAGAAGAGTAGTGGGCATGTTTTTTGGCAGGGGAAAAGTGCGGATTCTGTTTCAGAGAATTAAACAGGATCCGCATGGTCATCTCATTCCTTTAAGAATCCTTTGCTTCATCAGCTGGGATTCCACCATGGTTCTATATACACCTCTTTGCGTGGGAACAGGTACCTGGCTTGTTCCAAGAATTATGCTGGAGAGTTTTCAAATTAAGCAGTACGGTGAAAAATATTTGCAGGTTTTCAGCGTTTCACCATAATTTTGATAACATTTGTACGTCCCTCCTGAAACCCAAGAAGGCTGCGACGGACAAAACTATGCTGAGGAGTAGCTGACTTGGTGTTGCCTATTTTTGTTAGTGGAGACTGACAAGAAGCCATTCTTCTAAGTATCATCCCACCAACATTTTTCCATTGTTTTAAAATGCAGGGAAATTTTGCAAGTTATCATTATAATTAGTAGCTGGAGGGTACAGTTTCTTTTTGTGTGGTCGATGTGGATGGTGGGGGTCAGGCCCTATGTCAGTTCGCTGGTTAGTTTTTATTATCCCCAGAGAGGAGAAGTGGGCATGTGTTTGGCAGGTGAAAAGGGCGGATTCTGTTTCAGAGAAATAACGATGATCCCCATGGTCATCACGTTCCTTTAATAATCCTTTACTTCATCAGCTGGAAATCCACCATGGTTCTATATACTCCTCTTTGCGTGGGAACAGGTAACTGCCTTGTTCGAAGAAGTATGCCGCAGAGCTTTTCAATTAACCAGTACGTTGAAAATTATTTGCAGGTGTTCAGCGTTTCACCATAATTGTGATAACGTTTGTTTGTGCCTCCTGAAACCCAAGAAGGCTGCGACGGACATAACTATGCTGACGCGTAGCTGACTTGGTTTTGCCTATTTTTGTTAGTGGAGACTGACAAGAATCCATTCTTGTAAGTATCATCCCACCACCATTTTTCCATTGTTTTAAAATGCAGGGAAATTTTGCAAGTTAGCATTATAATTAGTAGCTGGAGGCTACGCTGTTTTTTTTTTTTTTCCTGTAGTGTCGGTGTGCATGTGTTGGTAAGGCCCTCTGTCAGTTCCCCGGTTGGTTTTTATTATCCCCAGAGAGGAGAAGTGGGCATGTGTTTGGCAGGTGAAAAGGGCGGATTCTGTTTCAGAGAATTCAACAGGATCCGCATGGTAATCCCGTTCCTTTAAGAATCCTTTGCTTCATGAGCTGGGGATCCACCATGGTTCTATATACTCCTCTTTGCGTGGGAACAGGTATCTGGCTTGTTCCAAGAAGTATGCCTCAGAGCTTTTCAATTAACCAGTATGTTGAAAATCCTTTGCAGGTTTTCAGCGTTTCACCATAATTGTGATAACGTGTGTATGTGCCTACTGAAACCAAATATGGCTGCTACGGACATAACTATGCTGAGGCGTAGTTGACTTGGTGTTGCCTATTTTTGTCAGTGGAGACTGACAAGAAGCCATTCTTCTAAGTATCATCCCACCACCATTTTTCCATTGTTTTAAAATGCAGGGAAATTTTCCAAGTTAGCATTATAATTAGTAGCTGGAGGGTACGATTTTTTTTTTGTGTGTGGTCGATGTGCATGGGGGAGTCAGGCCCTCTGTCAGTTTGCTGGTTAGTTTTTATTATCCCCAGAGAGGAGAAGTGGGCATGTGTTTGGTAGGTGAAAAGGGCGGATTCTGTTTCAGAGAATTAACGATGATCCCCATGGTCATCCCGTTCCTTTTATAATCCTTTACTTCATCAGCTGGAAATCTACCATGGTTCTATATACTCCACTTTGCGTGGGAACAGGTAACTGCCTTGTTCCAAGAAGTATGCCGCAGAGCTTTTCAATTAACCAGTACGTTGAAAATTATTTGCAGGTGTTCAGCGTTTCACCATAATTGTGATAACGTGTGTTTGTGTCTCCTGAAACCCAAGAAGGCTGCAACGGACATAACTATGCTGAGGAGTAGCAGACTTGGTGTTGCCTATTTTTGTTAGTGGAGACTGACAAGAATCCATTCTTGTAAGTATCATCCCACCACCATTTTTCCATTGTTTTAAAATGCAGGGAAATTTTGCAAGTTAGCATTATAATTAGTAGCTGGAGGGTACGGTTTTTTTTTTTGTGTGCGGTCCATGTGGATTGTGGGGGTCACGCCCTCTGTCAGTTCGCTGGTTAGTTTTTATTATCCCCAGAGAGGAGAAGTGGGCATGTGTTTGGCAGGTGAAAAGGGCAGATTCTGTTTCAGAGAATTAACGATGATCCCCATGGTAATCCCGTTCCTTTATAATCCCTTACTTCATCAGCTGGAAATCCACCATGGTTCTCTATACTCCTCTTTGCGTGGGAACAGGTAACTGCCTTGTTCCAAGAAGTATGCCGCAGAGCTTTTCAATTAACCAGTACGTTGAAAATTATTTGCAGGTGTTCAGCGTTTCACCATAATAGTGATAACGTGTGTTTGTGCCTCCTGAAACCCAAGAAGGCTGCGACGGACATAACTATGCTGAGGCGTAGCTGACTTGGTTATGCCTAGTTTTGTTAGTGGAGACTGACAAGAATCCATTCTTGTAAGTATCATCTCACCATCATTTTTCCATTGTTTAAAAATGCAGGAAAATTTTGCAAGTTAGCATTATAATTAGTAGCTGGAGGCTACGGTGTTTTTTGTTTTTTTTTTTCCTGTGGGGTCGGTGTGGATGTGTTGGTCAGGCCCTCTGTCAGTTCGCTGGTTTGTTTTTATTATCCCCAGAGAGGAGAAGTGGGTATTTGTATGGCAGGTGAAAACTGCGGATCTGTTTCAGAGAATTAAACAGGATCCGCATGGTAATCCCGTTCCTTTAAGAATCCTTTGCTTCATGAGCTGGGAATCCACCATGGTTGTATATACTCCTCTTTGCGTGGGAACAGGTAACTGGCTTGTTCCAAGAAGTATGCCTCAGAGCTTTTCAATTAACCAGTATGTTGAAAATCCTTTGCAGGTTTTCAGCGTTTCACCATAATTGTGATAACGTGTGTATGTGCCTACTGAAACCAAATATGGCTGCTACGGACATAACTATGCTGAGGCGTAGCTGACTTGGTGTTGCCTATTTTTGTCAGTGGAGACTGACAAGAAGCCATTCTTCTAAGTATCATCCCACCATCATTTCTCCATTGTTTAAAAATGCAGGGAAATTTTGCAAATTGGCATTATAATTAGTAGCTGCAGGGTACTTTTTTGTTTTGTGGGGTCGGTCAGGATGGGTGTTCAGGCCCTCTGTCAGATCGCTGGTTTGTTTTTATTATCCCCAGAGAAGAGTAGTGGGCATGTTTTTTGGCAGGGGAGAAGTGCGGATTCTGTTTCAGAGAATTAAACAGGATCCGCATGGTCATCTCATTCCTTTAAGAATCCTTTGCTTCATCAGCTGGGATTCCACCATGGTTCTATATACACCTCTTTGCGTGGGAACAGGTACCTGGCTTGTTCCAAAAATTATGCTGGAGAGTTTTCAAATTAAGCAGTACGTTGAAAATTATTTGCAGGTTTTCAGCGTTTCACCATAATTTTGATAACGTTTGTACGTCCCTCCTGAAACCCAAGAAGGCTGCGACGGACATAAGTATGCTGAGGAGTAGCTGACTTGGTGTTGCCTATTTTTGTTAGTGGAGACTGACAAGAAGCCATTCTTCTAAGTATCATCCCACCACCATTTTTCCATTGGTTTAAAATGCAGGGAAATTTTGCAAGTTAGCATTATAATTAGTAGCTGGAGGGTACGGTTTTTTTTTTTGTGTGTGGTCGATGTGGATGGTGGGGATCAGGCCCTCTGTCAGTTCGCTGGTTAGTTTTTATTATCCCCAGAGAGGAGAAGTGGGCATGTGTTTGGCAGGTGAAAAGGGCAGATTCTGTTTCAGAGAATTAACGATGGTCCCCATGGTCATCCCGTTCCTTTAATAATCCTTTACTTCATCAGCTGGAAATCCACCATGGTTCTTTATACTCCTCTTTGCGTGGGAACAGGTAACTGGCTTGTTCCAAGAAGTATGCCGCAGAGCTTTTCAATTAACCAGTACGTTGAAAATTATTTGCAAGTGTTCAGCGTTTCACCATAATTGTGATAACGTGTGTTTGTGCCTCCTGAAACCCAAGAAGGCTGCGACGGACATAACTATGCTGAGGCGTAGCTGACTTGGTTATGCCTAGTTTTGTTAGTGGAGACTGACAAGAATCCATTCTTGTAAGTATCATCTCACCATCATTTTTCCATTGTTTAAAAATGCAGGAAAATTTTGCAAGTTAGCATTATAATTAGTAGCTGGAGGCTACGGTGTTTTTTGTTTTTTTTTCCTGTGGGGTCAGTGTGGATGTGTTGGTCAGGCCCTCCGTCAGTTCGCTGGTTTGTTTTTATTATCCCCAAGAGGAGAAGTGGGTATTAGTATGGCAGGTGAAAACTGCGGATCTGTTTCAGAGAATTCAACAGGATCCGCATGGTCATCTCATTCCTTTAAGAATCGTTTGCTTCATGAGCTGGGAATCCACCATGGTTCTATATACTCCTCTTTGCGTGGGAACAGGTAACTGGCTTGTTCCAAGAAGTATGCCTCAGAGCTTTTCAATTAACCAGTATGTTGAAAATTCTTTGCAGGTTTTCAGCGTTTCACCATAATTGTGATAACGTGTGTATGTGCCTACTGAAACCAAATATGGCTGCTACGGACATAACTATGCTGAGGCGTAGCTGACTTGGTGTTGCCTATTTTTGTCAGTGGAGACTGACAAGAAGCCATTCTTCTAAGTATCATCCCACCATCATTTCTCCATTGTTTAAAAATGCAGGGAAATTTTGCAAATTGGCATTATAATTAGTAGCTGCAGGTTACTTTTTTGTTTTGTGGGGTCGGTCAGGATGGGTGTTCAGGCCCTCTGTCAGATCGCTGGTTTGTTTTTATTATCCCCAGAGAAGAGTAGTGGGCATGTGTTTGGCAGGCGAAAAGTGCGGATTCTGTTTCAGAGAATTAAACAGGATCCGCATGGTCATCCCATTCCTTTAAGAATCCTTTGCTTCATCAGCTGGGATTCCACCGTGGTTCTATATACACCTCTTTGCGTGGGAACAGGTACCTGGCTTGTTCCAAGAAGTATGTCGCAGAGCTTTTCAATTAACCACTACGTTGAAAATTATTAGCAGGTGTTCAGCGTTTCACCATAATTGTGATAACGTGTGTTTGTGCCTCCTGAAAACCAAGAAGGCTGCGACGGACATAACTATGCTGAGGAGTAGCTGACTTGGTGTTGCCTATTTTTGTTAGTGGAGACTGACAAGAAGCCATTCTTCTAAGTATCATCCCACCACCATTTTTCCATTGTTTTAAAATGCAGGGAAATTTTGCAAGTTAGCATTATAATTAGTAGCTGGAGGGTACGGTTTTTTTTTGTGTGTGTGTTCGATGTGGATGGGGGGGGTCAGGCCCTCTGTCAGTTCGCTGGTTAGTTTTTATTATCCCCAGAGAGGAGAAGTGGGCATGTGTTTGGCAGGTGAAAAGGGCAGATTCTGTTTCAGAAAATTAACGATGATCCCCATGGTCATCCCGTTCCTTTTATAATCCTTTACTTCATCAGCTGGAAATCTACCATGGTTCTATATACTCCACTTTGCGTGGGAACAGGTAACTGCCTTGTTCCAAGAAGTATCCCGCAGAGCTTTTCAATTAACCACTACGTTGAAAATTATTTGCAGGTGTTCAGCATTTCACCATAATTGTGATAAAGTGTGTTTGTGCCTCCTGAAACCCAAGAAGGCTGCAACGGACATAACTATGCTGAGGAGTAGCAGACTTGGTGTTGCCTATTTTTGTTAGTGGAGACTGACAAGAATCCATTCTTGTAAGTATCATCCCACCACCATTTTTCCATTGTTTTAAAATGCAGGGAAATTTTGCAAGTTAGCATTATAATTAGTAGCTGGAGGGTACGATTTTTTTTGTGTGTGTGGTCGATGTGGATGGGGGAGTCAGGCCCTCTGTCAGTTCGCTGGTTAGTTTTTATTATCCCCAGAGAGGAGAAGTGGGCATGTGTTTGGCAGGTGAAAAGGGCGGATTCTGTTTCAGAGAATTAACGATGATCCCCATGGTCATCCCGTTCCTTTTATAATCCTTTACTTCATCAGCTGGAAATCTACCAAGGTTCTATATACTCCACTTTGCGTGGGAACAGGTAACTGCCTTGTTCCAAGAAGTATGCCGCAGAGGCTTTCAATTAACCAGTACGTTGAAAATTATTTGCAGGTGTTCAGCGTTTCACCATAATTGTGATAACGTGTGTTTGTGCCTCCTGAAACCCAAGAAGGCTGCGACGGACATAACTATGCTGAGGAGTAGCTGACTTGGTGTTGCCTATTTTTGTTAGTGGAGACTGACAAGAATCCATTCTTGTAAGTATCATCCCACCACCATTTTTCCATTGTTTTAAAATGCAGGGAAATTTTGCAAGTTAGCATTATAATTAGTAGCTGGAGGGTACGGTTTTTTTTTTTGTGTGTGGTCGATGTGGATGGTGGGGGTCAGGCCCTCTGTCAGATCGCTGGTTAGTTTTTATTATCCCCAGAGAGGAGAAGTGGGCATGTGTTAGGCAGGTGAAAAGGGCAGATTCTGTTTCAGAGAATTAACGATGATCCCCATGGTCATCCCGTTCCTTTAATAATCCTTTACTTCATCAGCTGGAAATCCACCATGGTTCTCTATACTCCTCTTTGCGTGGGAACAGGTAACTGCCTTGTTCCAAGAAGTATGCCGCAGAGCTTTGCAATTAACCAGTACGTTGAAAATTATTTGCAGGTGTTCAGCGTTTCACCATAATTGTGATAACGTGTGTTTGTGCCTCCTGAAACCCAAGAAGGCTGCGACGGACATAACTATGCTGAGGGGTATCTGACTTGGTTATGCCTAGTTTTGTTAGTGGAGACTGACAAGAATCCATTCTTGTAAGTATAATCTCACCATCATTTTTCCATTGTTTAAAAATGCAGGAAAATTTTGCAAGTTAGCATTATAATTAGTAGCTGGAGGCTACGGTGTTTTTTTTTTTTTTTTTTTCCTGTGGGGTCGGTGTGGATGTGTTGGTCAGGCCCTCTGTCAGTTCGCTGGTTTGTTTTTATTATCCCCAGAGAGGAGAAGTGGGTATTAGTATGGCAGGTGAAAACTGCGGATCTGTTTCAGAGAATTCAACGGGATCCGCATGGTAATCCCGTTCCTTTAAGAATCCTTTGCTTCATGAGCTGGGAATCCACCATGGTTCTATATACTCCTCTTTGCGTGGGAACAGGTAACTGGCTTGTTCCAAGAAGTATGCCGCAGAGCTTTTCAATTAACCAGTATGTTGAAAATCCTTTGCAGGTTTTCAGCGTTTCACCATAATTGTGATAACGTGTGTATGTGCCTACTGAAACCAAATATGGCTGCTACGGACATAACTATGCTGAGGCGTAGCTGACTTGGTGTTCCCTATTTTTGTCAGTGGAGACTGACAAGAAGCCATTCTTCTAAGTATCATCCCACCATCATTTCTCCATTGTTTAAAAATGCAGGGAAATTTTGCAAATTGGCATTATAATTAGTAGCTGGAGGGTACTTTTTTGTTTTGTGGGGTCGGTCAAGATGGGTGTTCAGGCCCTCTGTCAGATCGCTGGTTTGTTTTTATTATCCCCAGAGAAGAGTAGTGGGCATGTTTTTTGGCAGGGGAAAAGTGCGGATTCTGTTTCAGAGAATTAAACAGGATCCGCATGGTCATCTCATTCCTTTAAGAATCCTGTGCTTCATCAGCTGGGATTCCACCATGGTTCTATATACACCTCTTTGCGTGGGAACAGGTACCTGGCTTGTTCCAAGAATTATGCTGGAGAGTTTTCAAATTAAGCAGTACGTTGAAAATTATTTGCAGGTTTTCAGCGTTTCACCATAATTTTGATAACGTTTGTACGTCCCTCCTGAAACCCAAGAAGGCTGCGACGGACATAAGTATGCTGAGGAGTAGCTGACTTGGTGTTGCCTATTTTTGTTAGTGGAGACTGACAAGAAGCCATTCTTCTAAGTATCATCCCACCACCATTTTTCCATTGGTTTAAATGCAGGGAAATTTTGCAAGTTAGCATTATAATTAGTAGCTGGAGGGTACGGGTTTTTTTTTTGTGTGTGGTCGATGTGGATGGTGGGGATCAGGCCCTCTGTCAGTTCGCTGGTTAGTTTTTATTATCCCCAGAGAGGAGAAGTGGGCATGTGTTTGGCAGGTGAAAAGGGCAGATTCTGTTTCAGAGAATTAACGATGGTCCCCATGGTCATCCCGTTCCTTTAATAATCCTTTACTTCATCAGCTGGAAATCCACCATGGTTCTTTATACTCCTCTTTGCGTGGGAACAGGTAACTGGCTTGTTCCAAGAAGTATGCCGCAGAGCTTTTCAATTAACCAGTACGTTGAAAATTATTTGCAAGTGTTCAGCGTTTCACCATAATTGTGATAACGTGTGTTTGTGCCTCCTGAAACCCAAGAAGGCTGCGACGGACATAACTATGCTGAGGCGTAGCTGACTTGGTTATGCCTAGTTTTGTTAGTGGAGACTGACAAGAATCCATTCTTGTAAGTATCATCTCACCATCATTTTTCCATTGTTTAAAAATGCAGGAAAATTTTGCAAGTTAGCATTATAATTAGTAGCTGGAGGCTACGGTGTTTTTTGTTTTTTTTTCCTGTGGGGTCAGTGTGGATGTGTTGGTCAGGCCCTCCGTCAGTTCGCTGGTTTGTTTTTATTATCCCCAGAGAGGAGAAGTGGGTATTAGTATGGCAGGTGAAAACTGCGGATCTGTTTCAGAGAATTCAACAGGATCCGCATGGTCATCTCATTCCTTTAAGAATCGTTTGCTTCATGAGCTGGGAATCCACCATGGTTCTATATACTCCTCTTTGCGTGGGAACAGGTAACTGGCTTGTTCCAAGAAGTATGCCTCAGAGCTTTTCAATTAACCAGTATGTTGAAAATCCTTTGCAGGTTTTCAGCGTTTCACCATAATTGTGATAACGTGTGTATGTGCCTACTGAAACCAAATATGGCTGCTACGGACATAACTATGCTGAGGCGTAGCTGACTTGGTGTTGCCTATTTTTGTCAGTGGAGACTGACAAGAAGCCATTCTTCTAAGTATCATCCCACCATCATTTCTCCATTGTTTAAAAATGCAGGGAAATTTTGCAAATTGGCATTATAATTAGTAGCTGCAGGGTACTTTTTTGTTTTGTGGGGTCGGTCAGGATGGGTGTTCAGGCCCTCTGTCAGATCGCTGGTTTGTTTTTATTATCCCCAGAGAAGAGTAGTGGGCATGTGTTTGGCAGGCGAAAAGTGCGGATTCTGTTTCAGAGAATTAAACAGGATCCGCATGGTCATCCCATTCCTTTAAGAATCCTTTGCTTCATCAGCTGGGATTCCACCGTGGTTCTATATACACCTCTTTGCGTGGGAACAGGTACCTGGCTTGTTCCAAGAAGTATGTCGCAGAGCTTTTCAATTAACCACTACGTTGAAAATTATTAGCAGGTGTTCAGCGTTTCACCATAATTGTGATAACGTGTGTTTGTGCCTCCTGAAAACCAAGAAGGCTGCGACGGACATAACTATGCTGAGGAGTAGCTGACTTGGTGTTGCCTATTTTTGTTAGTGGAGACTGACAAGAAGCCATTCTTCTAAGTATCATCCCACCACCATTTTTCCATTGTTTTAAAATGCAGGGAAATTTTGCAAGTTAGCATTATAATTAGTAGCTGGAGGGTACGGTTTTTTTTTGTGTGTGTGTTCGATGTGGATGGGGGGGGTCAGGCCCTCTGTCAGTTCGCTGGTTAGTTTTTATTATCCCCAGAGAGGAGAAGTGGGCATGTGTTTGGCAGGTGAAAAGGGCAGATTCTGTTTCAGAAAATTAACGATGATCCCCATGGTCATCCCGTTCCTTTTATAATCCTTTACTTCATCAGCTGGAAATCTACCATGGTTCTATATACTCCACTTTGCGTGGGAACAGGTAACTGCCTTGTTCCAAGAAGTATCCCGCAGAGCTTTTCAATTAACCACTACGTTGAAAATTATTTGCAGGTGTTCAGCGTTTCACCATAATTGTGATAACGTGTGTTTGTGCCTCCTGAAACCCAAGAAGGCTGCAACGGACATAACTATGCTGAGGAGTAGCAGACTTGGTGTTGCCTATTTTTGTTAGTGGAGACTGACAAGAATCCATTCTTGTAAGTATCATCCCACCACCATTTTTCCATTGTTTTAAAATGCAGGGAAATTTTGCAAGTTAGCATTATAATTAGTAGCTGGAGGGTACGATTTTTTTTTTGTGTGTGGTCGATGTGGATGGGGGAGTCAGGCCCTCTGTCAGTTCGCTGGTTAGTTTTTATTATCCCCAGAGAGGAGAAGTGGGCATGTGTTTGGCAGGTGAAAAGGGCGGATTCTGTTTCAGAGAATTAACGATGATCCCCATGGTCATCCTGTTCCTTTTATAATCCTTTACTTCATCAGCTGGAAATCTACCAAGGTTCTATATACTCCACTTTGCGTGGGAACAGGTAACTGCCTTGTTCCAAGAAGTATGCCGCAGAGGCTTTCAATTAACCAGTACGTTGAAAATTATTTGCAGGTGTTCAGCGTTTCACCATAATTGTGATAACGTGTGTTTGTGCCTCCTGAAACCCAAGAAGGCTGCGACGGACATAACTATGCTGAGGAGTAGCTGACTTGGTGTTGCCTATTTATGTTAGTGGAGACTGACAAGAATCCATTCTTGTAAGTATCATCTCACCATCATTTTTCCATTGTTTAAAAATGCAGGAAAATTTTGCAAGTTAGCATTATAATTAGTAGCTGGAGGCTACGGTGTTTTTTGTTTGTTTTTTTCCTGTGGGGTCAGTGTGGATGTGTTGGTCAGGCCCTCTGTCAGTTCGCTGGTTTGTTTTTATTATCCCCAGAGAGGAGAAGTGGGTATTAGTATGGCAGGTGAAAACTGCGGATCTGTTTCAGAGAATTCAACAGGATCCGCATGGTCATCTCATTCCTTTAAGAATCCTTTGCTTCATGAGCTGGGAATCCACCATGGTTCTATATACTCCTCTTTGCGTGGGAACAGGTAACTGGCTTGTTCCAAGAAGTATGCCTCAGAGCTTTTCAATTAACCAGTATGTTGAAAATCCTTTGCAGGTTTTCAGCGTTTCACCATAATTGTGATAACGTGTGTATGTGCCTACTGAAACCAAATATGGCTGCTACGGACATAACTATGCTGAGGCGTAGCTGACTTGGTGTTCCCTATTTTTGTCAGTGGAGACTGACAAGAAGCCATTCTTCTAAGTATCATCCCACCATCATTTCTCCATTGTTTAAAAATGCAGGGAAATTTTGCAAATTGGCATTATAATTAGTAGCTGGAGGGTACTTTTTTGTTTTGTGGGGTCGGTCAGGATGGGTGTTCAGGCCCTCTGTCAGATCGCTGGTTTGTTTTTATTATCCCCAGAGAAGAGTAGTGTTCATGTTTTTTGGCAGGGGAGAAGTGCGGATTCTGTTTCAGAGAATTAAACAGGATCCGCATGGTCATCTCATTGCTTTAAGAATCCTTTGCTTCATCAGCTGGGATTCCACCATGGTTCTATATACACCTCTTTGCGTGGGAACAGGTACCTGGCTTGTTCCAAGTATTATGCTGGAGAGTTTTCAAATTAAGCAGTACGTTGAAAATTATTTGCAGGTTTTCAGCGTTTCACCATAATTTTGATAACGTTTGTACGTCCCTCCTGAAACCCAAGAAGGCTGCGACGGACATAAGTATGCTGAGGAGTAGCTGACTTGGTGTTGCCTATTTTTGTTAGTGGAGACTGACCAGAAGCCATTCTTCTAAGTATCATCCCACCACCATTTTTCCATTGGTTTAAAATGCAGGGAAATTTTGCAAGTTAGCATTATAATTAGTAGCTGGAGGGTACGGTTTTTTTTTTTGTGTGTGGTCGATGTGGATGGTGGGGGTCAGGCCCTCTGTCAGTTCGCTGGTTTGTTTTTATTATCCCCAGAGAGGAGAAGTGGGTATTAGTATGGCAGGTGAAAACTGCGGATCTGTTTCAGAGAATTCAACAGGAGCCGCATGGTAATCCCGTTCCTTTAAGAATCCTTTGCTTCATGAGCTGGGAATCCACCATGGTTCTATATACTCCTCTTTGCGTGGGAACAGGTAACTGGCTTGTTCCAAGAAGTATGCCTCAGAGCTTTTCAATTAACCAGTATGTTGAAAATCCTTTGCAGGTTTTCAGCGTTTCACCATAATTGTGATAATGTGTGTATGTGCCTACTGAAACCAAATATGGCTGCCACGGACATAACTATGCTGAGGCGTAGCTGACTTGGTGTTGCCTATTTTTGTCAGTGGAGACTGACAAGAAGCCATTCTCCTAAGTATCATCCCACCATCATTTCTCCATTGTTTAAAAATGCAGGGAAATTTTGCAAATTTGCATTATAATTAGTAGCTGGAGGGTACTTTTTTGTTTTGTGGGGTCGGTCAGGATGGGTGTTCAGGCCCTCTGTCAGATCGCTGGTTTGTTTTTATTATCCCCAGAGAAGAGTAGTGGGCATGTGTTTGGCAGGCGAAAAGTGCGGATTCTGTTTCAGAGAATTAAACAGGATCCGCATGGTCATCTCATTCCTTTAAGAATCCTTTGCTTCATCAGCTGGGATTCCACCATGTTTCTATATACTCCTCTATGCGTGGGCACAGGTACCTGGCTTGTTCCAAGAAGTATGCTGGAGAGTTTTCAAATTAACCAGTACGTTGAAAATTATTTGCAGGTTTTCAGCGTTTCTCCATAATTTTGATAACGTTTGTATGTGCCTCCTGAAACCCAAGAAGGCTGGGACGGATATAACTATGCTGAAGATTAGCTGACTTGGTGTTGCCTATTTTTGTTAGTGGAGACAGACAAGAAGCCATTCTTCTAAGTATGATCCCACCACCATTTTTCCATTGTTTTAGAATGCAGGGAAATTTTGCAAGTTAGCATTATAATTAGTAGCAGGAGGGTTCGGTTTTTTTTTTTGTGTGTGTGGTCGTTGTCGATGCGGGGGGTCAGGCCATATGTCAGTTCGCTGGTTAGTTTTTATTATCCCCAGAGAGGAGAAGTGGGCATGTGTTTGGCAGGTGAAAAGGGCGGATTCTGTTTCAGAGAATTAACGATGATCCCCATGGTCATCCCGTTCCTTTAATAATCCTTTACTTCATCAGCTGGAAATCCACCATGGTTCTATATACTCCTCTTTGCGTGGGAACAGGTAACTGCCTTGTTCGAAGAAGTATGCCGTAGAGCTTTTCAATTAACCAGTACGTTGAAAATTATTTGCAGGTGTTCAGAGTTTCACCATAATTGTGATAACGTTTGTTTGTGCCTCCTGAAACCCAAGAAGGCTGCGACGGACATAACTATGCTGAGGCGTAGCTGACTTGGTTTTGCCTATTTTTGTTAGTGGAGACTGACAAGAATGCATTCTTGTAAGTATCATCCCACCACCATTTTTCCATTGTTTTAAAATGCAGGGAAATTTTGCAAGTTAGCATTATAATTAGTAGCTGGAGGCTACGCTGTTTTTTGTTTTTTTTTTCCTGTAGGGTCGGTGTGGATGTGTTGGTCAGGCCCTCTGTCAGTTCCCCGGTTGGTTTTTATTATCCCCAGAGAGGAGAAGTGGGCATGTGTTTGGCAGGTGAAAAGGGCGGATTCTGTTTCAGAGAATTCAACAGGATCCGCATGGTAATCCCGTTCCTTGAAGAATCCTTTGCTTCATGAGCTGGGAATCCACCATGGTTCTATATACTCCTCTTTGCGTGGGAACAGGTAACTGGCTTGTTCCAAGAAGTATGCCTCAGAGCTTTTCAATTAACCAGTATGTTGAAAATCCTTTGCAGGTTTTCAGCGTTTCACCATAATTGTGATAACGTGTGTATGTGCCTACTGAAACCAAATATGGCTGCTACGGACATAACTATGCTGAGGCGTAGCTGACTTGGTGTTGCCTATTTTTGTCAGTGGAGACTGACAAGAAGCCATTCTTCTAAGTATCATCCCACCATCATTTCTCCATTGTTTAAAAATGCAGGGAAATTTTGCAAATTGGCATTATAATTAGTAGCTGCAGGGTACTTTTTTGTTTTGTGGGGTCGGTCAGGATGGGTGTTCAGGCCCTCTGTCAGATCGCTGGTTTGTTTTTATTATCCCCAGAGAAGAGTAGTGGGCATGTGTTTGGCAGGCGAAAAGTGCGGATTCTGTTTCAGAGAATTAAACAGGATCCCAATGGTCATCCCATTCCTTTAAGAATCCTTTGCTTCATCAGCTGGGATTCCACCGTGGTTCTATATACACCTCTTTGCGTGGGAACAGGTACCTGGCTTGTTCCAAGAAGTATGTCGCAGAGCTTTTCAATTAACCACTACGTTGAAAATTATTAGCAGGTGTTCAGCGTTTCACCATAATTGTGATAACGTGTGTTTGTGCCTCCTGAAAACCAAGAAGGCTGCGACGGACATAACTATGCTGAGGAGTAGCTGACTTGGTGTTGCCTATTTTTGTTAGTGGAGACTGACAAGAAGCCATTCTTCTAAGTATCATCCCACCACCATTTTTCCATTGTTTTAAAATGCAGGGAAATTTTGCAAGTTAGCATTATAATTAGTAGCTGGAGGGTACGGTTTTTTTTGTGTGTGTGTGGTCGATGTGGATGGGGGGGTCAGGCCCTCTGTCAGTTCGCTGGTTAGTTTTTATTATCCCCAGAGAGGAGAAGTGGGCATGTGTTTGGCAGGTGAAAAGGGCGGATTCTGTTTCAGAGAATTAACGATGATCCCCATGGTCATCCCGTTCCTTTTATAATCCTTTACTTCATCAGCTGGAAATCTACCATGGTTCTATGTACTCCACTTTGCGTGGGAACAGGTAACTGCCTTGTTCCAAGAAGTATGCCGCAGAGCTTTTCAATTAACCACTACGTTGAAAATTATTTGCAGGTGTTCAGCGTTTCACCATAATTGTGATAACGTGTGTTTGTGCCTCCTGAAACCCAAGAAGGCTGCAACGGACATAACTATGCTGAGGAGTAGCAGACTTGGTGTTGCCTATTTTTGTTAGTGGAGACTGACAAGAATCCATTCTTGTAAGTATCATCCCACCACCATTTTTCCATTGTTTTAAAATGCAGGGAAATTTTGCAAGTTAGCATTATAATTAGTAGCTGGAGGGTACGATTTTTTGTGTGTGTGTGGTCGATGTGGATGGGGGAGTCAGGCCCTCTGTCAGTTCGCTGGTTAGTTTTTATTATCCCCAGAGAGGAGAAGTGGGCATGTGTTTGGCAGGTGAAAAGGGCGGATTCTGTTTCAGAGAATTAACGATGATCCCCATGGTCATCCCGTTCCTTTTATAATCCTTTACTTCATCAGCTGGAAATCTACCAAGGTTCTATATACTCCACTTTGCGTGGGAACAGGTAACTGCCTTGTTCCAAGAAGTATGCCGCAGAGCTTTTCAATTAACCAGTACGTTGAAAATTATTTGCAGGTGTTCAGCGTTTCACCATAATTGTGATAACGTTTGTTTGTGCCTCCTGAAACCCAAGAATGCTGCAACGGACATAACTATGCTGAGGAGTAGCAGACGTGGTGTTGCCTACTTTTGTTAGTGGAGACTGACAAGAATCCATTCTTGTAAGTATCATCCCACCACCATTTTTCCATTGTTTTAAAATGCAGGGAAATTTTGCAAGTTAGCATTATAATTAGTAGCTGGAGGGTACGGTTTTTTTTTGTGTGTGTGGTCGATGTGGATGGTGGGGATCAGGCCCTCTGTCAGTTCGCTGGTTAGTTTTTATTATCCCCAGAGAGGAGAAGTGGGCATGTGTTTGGCAGGTGAAAAGGGCAGATTCTGTTTCAGAGAATTAACGATGGTCCCCATGGTCATCCCGTTCCTTTAATAATCCTTTACTTCATCAGCTGGAAATCCACCATGGTTCTTTATACTCCTCTTTGCGTGGGAACAGGTAACTGGCTTGTTCCAAGAAGTATGCCGCAGAGCTTTTCAATTAACCAGTATGTTGAAAATTATTTGCAAGTGTTCAGCGTTTCACCATAATTGTGATAACGTGTGTTTGTGCCTCCTGAAACCCAAGAAGGCTGCGACGGACATAACTATGCTGAGGCGTAGCTGACTTGGTTATGCCTAGTTTTGTTAGTGGAGACTGACAAGAATCCATTCTTGTAAGTATCATCTCACCATCATTTTTCCATTGTTTAAAAATGCAGGAAAATTTTGCAAGTTAGCATTATAATTAGTAGCTGGAGGCTACGGTGTTTTTTGTTTTTTTTTCCTGTGGGGTCAGTGTGGATGTGTTGGTCAGGCCCACCGTCAGTTCGCTGGTTTGTTTTTATTATCCCCAGAGAGGAGAAGTGGGTATTAGTATGGCAGGTGAAAACTGCGGATCTGTTTCAGAGAATTCAACAGGATCCGCATGGTCATCTCATTCCTTTAAGAATCGTTTGCTTCATGAGCTGGGAATCCACCATGGTTCTATATACTCCTCTTTGCGTGGGAACAGGTAACTGGCTTGTTCCAAGAAGTATGCCTCAGAGCTTTTCAATTAACCAGTATGTTGAAAATTCTTTGCAGGTTTTCAGCGTTTCACCATAATTGTGATAACGTGTGTATGTGCCTACTGAAACCAAATATGGCTGCTACGGACATAACTATGCTGAGGCGTAGCTGACTTGGTGTTGCCTATTTTTGTCAGTGGAGACTGACAAGAAGCCATTCTTCTAAGTATCATCCCACCATCATTTCTCCATTGTTTAAAAATGCAGGGAAATTTTGCAAATTGGCATTATAATTAGTAGCTGCAGGGTACTTTTTTGTTTTGTGGGGTCGGTCAGGATGGGTGTTCAGGCCCTCTGTCAGATCGCTGGTTTGTTTTTATTATCCCCAGAGAAGAGTAGTGGGCATGTGTTTGGCAGGCGAAAAGTGCGGATTCTGTTTCAGAGAATTAAACAGGATCCGCATGGTCATCCCATTCCTTTAAGAATCCTTTGCTTCATCAGCTGGGATTCCACCGTGGTTCTATATACACCTCTTTGCGTGGGAACAGGTACCTGGCTTGTTCCAAGAAGTATGTCGCAGAGCTTTTCAATTAACCACTACGTTGAAAATTATTAGCAGGTGTTCAGCGTTTCACCATAATTGTGATAACGTGTGTTTGTGCCTCCTGAAAACCAAGAAGGCTGCGACGGACATAACTATGCTGAGGAGTAGCTGACTTGGTGTTGCCTATTTTTGTTAGTGGAGACTGACAAGAAGCCATTCTTCTAAGTATCATCCCACCACCATTTTTCCATTGTTTTAAAATGCAGGGAAATTTTGCAAGTTAGCATTATAATTAGTAGCTGGAGGGTACGGTTTTTTTTTGTGTGTGTGTTCGATGTGGATGGGGGGGGTCAGGCCCTCTGTCAGTTCGCTGGTTAGTTTTTATTATCCCCAGAGAGGAGAAGTGGGCATGTGTTTGGCAGGTGAAAAGGGCAGATTCTGTTTCAGAAAATTAACGATGATCCCCATGGTCATCCCGTTCCTTTTATAATCCTTTACTTCATCAGCTGGAAATCTACCATGGTTCTATATACTCCACTTTGCGTGGGAACAGGTAACTGCCTTGTTCCAAGAAGTATCCCGCAGAGCTTTTCAATTAACCACTACGTTGAAAATTATTTGCAGGTGTTCAGCGTTTCACCATAATTGTGATAACGTGTGTTTGTGCCTCCTGAAACCCAAGAAGGCTGCAACGGACATAACTATGCTGAGGAGTAGCAGACTTGGTGTTGCCTATTTTTGTTAGTGGAGACTGACAAGAATCCATTCTTGTAAGTATCATCCCACCACCATTTTTCCATTGTTTTAAAATGCAGGGAAATTTTGCAAGTTAGCATTATAATTAGTAGCTGGAGGGTACGATTTTTTTTTTGTGTGTGGTCGATGTGGATGGGGGAGTCAGGCCCTCTGTCAGTTCGCTGGTTAGTTTTTATTATCCCCAGAGAGGAGTAGTGGGCATGTTTTTTGGCAGGGGAGAAGTGCGGATTCTGTTTCAGAGAATTAAACAGGATCCGCATGGTCATCTCATTCCTTTAAGAATCCTTTGCTTCATCAGCTGGGATTCCACCATGGTTCTATATACAACTCTTTGCGTGGGCACAGGTACCTGGCTTGTTCCAAGAATTATGCTGGAGAGTTTTCAAATTAAGCAGTACGTTGAAAATTATTTGCAGGTTTTCAGCGTTTCACCATAATTTTGATAACGTTTGTACGTCCCTCCTGAAACCCAAGAAGGCTGCGACTGACATAAGTATGCTGAGGAGTAGCTGACTTGGTGTTGCCTATTTTTGTTAGTGGAGACTGACAAGAAG
Organism: Eulemur rufifrons; assembly: GCF_041146395.1. Taxonomy (NCBI): domain Eukaryota; kingdom Metazoa; phylum Chordata; class Mammalia; order Primates; family Lemuridae; genus Eulemur; species Eulemur rufifrons. The sequence goes on along the minus strand of NC_090984.1, from coordinate 2,598,943 downwards.
CCATTCTTCTAAGTATCATCCCACCACCATTTTTCCATTGGTTTAAAATGCAGGGAAATTTTGCAAGTTAGCATTATAATTAGTAGCTGGAGTCTACGCAGTTTTTTTTTTTTTTTTCCTGTAGGGTCGGTGTGGATGTGTTGGTCAGGCCCTCTGTCAGTTCCCCGGTTGGTTTTTATTATCCCCAGAGAGGAGAAGTGGGTATTAGTATGGCAGGTGAAAACTGCGGATCTGTTTCAGAGAATTCAACAGGATCCGCATGGTAATCCCGTTCCTTTAAGAATCCTTGGCTTCATGAGCTGGGAATCCACCATGGTTCTATATACTCCTCTTTGCGTGGGAACAGGTAACTGGCTTGTTCCAAGAAGTATGCCTCAGAGCTTTTCAATTAACCAGTATGTTGAAAATCCTTTGCAGGTTTTCAGCGTTTCACCACAATTGTGATAACGTGTGTATGTGCCTACTGAAACCAAATATGGCTGCTACGGACATAACTATGCTGAGGCGTAGTTGACTTGGCGTTGCCTATTTTTGTCAGAGGAGACTGACAAGAAGCCATTCTTCTAAGTATAATCCCACCATCATTTCTCCATTGTTTAAAAATGCAGGGAGGCCGGGCGTGGTGGCTCACACCTGTAATCCTAGCACTCTGGGAGGCCGAGGCGGGTGGATCGCTCTGAGCTCAGGAGTTCGAGACCAGCCTGAGCAAGAGCGAGACCCCGTCTCTACTAAAAAATAGAAAGAAATTATATCGACAACTAAAATATATATATACAAAAAATTAGCCGAGCATGGTGGCGCATGCCTGTAGTCCCAGCTACTCGGGAGGCTGAGGCAGTAGGATCGCTTAAGCCCAGGAGTTTGAGGTTGCTGTGAGCTAGACTGACGCCATGGCACTCACTCTAGCCCGGGCAACAAAGTGAGACTCTGTCTCAAAAAAATAAATAAATAAATAAATAAATCAATAAAAAATAAAAATGCAGGGAAATTTTGCAAATTGGCATTATAATTAGTAGCTGGAGGGTACTTTTTTGTTTTGTGGGGTCGGTAAGGATGGATGTTCAGGCCCTCTGTCAGATCGCTGCTTTGTTTTTATTATCCCCAGAGAACAGTAGTGGGCATGTGTTTGGCAGGTGAAAAGTGCGGATTCTGTTTCAGAGAATTAAACAGGATCCGCATGGTCATCCCATTCCTTTAAGAATCCTTTGCTTCATCAGCTGGGATTCCACCATGGTTCTATATACACCTCTTTGCGTGGGAACAGGTACCTGGCTTGTTCCAAGAAGTATGTCGCAGAGCTTTTCAATTAACCACTACGTTGAAAATTATTTGCAGGTGTTCAGCGTTTCACCATAATTGTGACAACGTGTGTTTGTGCCTCCTGAAAACCAAGAAGGCTGCGACGGACATAACTATGCTGAGGAGTAGCTGACTTGGTGTTGCCTATTTTTGTTAGTGGAGACAGACAAGAAGCCATTCTTCTAAGTATCATCCCGCCACCATTTTTCCATTGTTGTAAAATGCAGGGAAATTTTGCAAGTTACCATTATAATTAGCAGCTGGAGGGTACGGTTTTATTTTGTGTGTGGTCGATGTGGATGGGGGGGTCAGGCCCTCTGTCAGTTCGCTGGTTAGTTTTTATTATCCCCAGAGAGGAGAAGTGGGCATGTGTTTGGCAGGTGAAAAGGGCGGATTCTGTTTCAGAGAATTAACGATGATCCCTATGGTCATCCCGTTCCTTTTATAATCCTTTACTTCATCAGCTGGAAATCTACCATGGTTCTATATACTCCACTTTGTGTGGAAACAGGTAACTGCCTTGTTCCAAGAAGTATGCCCAAGAGGTTTTCAATTAACCAGTACGTTGAAAATTATTTGCAGGTGTTCAGCGTTTCACCATAATTGTGATAACGTGTGTTTGTGCCTCCTGAAACCCAAGAAGGCTGCAACGGACATAACTATGCTGAGGCGTAGCAGACTTGGTGTTGCCTATTTTTGTTAGTGGAGACTGACAAGAATCCATTCTTGTAAGAATCATCCAACCACCATTTTTCCATTGTTTTAAAATGCAGGGACATTTTGCAAGTTAGCATTATAATTAGTAGCTGGAGGGTACGAATTTTTTTTTTGTGTGTCGTCGATGTGGATGGGGGAGTCAGGCCCTCTGTCAGTTCGCTGGTTAGTTTTTATTATCCCCAGAGAGGAGAAGTGGGCATGTGTTTGGCAGGTGAAAAGGGCGGATTCTGTTTCAGAGAATTAACGATGATCCCCATGGTCATCCCGTTCCTTTTATAATCCTTTACTTCATCAGCTGGAAATCTACCAAGGTTCTATATACTCCACTTTGCGTGGGAACAGGTAACTGCCTTGTTCCAAGAAGTATGCCGCAGAGCTTTTCAATTAACCAGTACGTTGAAAATTATTTGCAGGTGTTCAGCGTTTCACCATAATTGTGATAACGTGTGTTTGTGCCTCCTGAAACCCAAGAAGGCTGCAACGGACATAACTATGCTGAGGCGTAGCAGACTTGGTGTTGCCTATTTTTGTTAGTGGAGACTGACAAGAATCCATTCTTGTAAGAATCATCCAACCACCATTTTTCCATTGTTTTAAAATGCAGGGACATTTTGCAAGTTAGCATTATAATTAGTAGCTGGAGGGTACGAATTTTTTTTTTTGTGTGTCGTCGATGTGGATGGGGGAGTCAGGCCCTCTGTCAGTTCGCTGGTTAGTTTTTATTATCCCCAGAGAGGAGAAGTGGGCATGTGTTTGGCAGGTGAAAAGGGCGGATTCTGTTTCAGAGAATTAACGATGATCCCCATGGTCATCCCGTTCCTTTTATAATCCTTTACTTCATCAGCTGGAAATCTACCAAGGTTCTATATACTCCACTTTGCGTGGGAACAGGTAACTGCCTTGTTCCAAGAAGTATGCCGCAGAGCTTTTCAATTAACCAGTACGTTGAAAATTATTTGCAGGTGTTCAGCGTTTCACCATAATTGTGATAACGTGTGTTTGTGCCTCCTGAAACCCAAGAAGGCTGCAACGGACATAACTATGCTGAGGAGTAGCAGACTTGGTGTTGCCTATTTTTGTTAGTGGAGACTGACAAGAATCCATTCTTGTAAGTATCATCCCACCACCATTTTTCCATTGTTTTAAAATGCAGGGAAATTTTGCAAGTTAGCACTATAATTAGTAGCTGGAGGGTACGGTTTTTTTTTTTTTGTGTGTGGTCGATGTGGATGGTGGGGGTCAGGCCCTCTGTCAGTTCGCTGGTTAGTTTTTATTTTACCCAGAGAGGAGAAGTGGGGATGTGTTTGGCAGGTGAAAAGGGCAGATTCTGTTTCAGAGAATTAACGATGATCCCCATGGTCATCCCGTTCCTTTAATAATCCTTTACTTCATCAGCTGGAAATCCACCATGGTTCTCTATACTCCTCTTTGCGTGGGAACAGGTAACTGCCTTGTTCCAAGAAGTATGCCGCAGAGCTTTGTAATTAACCACTACGTTGAAAATTATTTGCAGGTGTTCAGCGTTTCACCATAATTGTGATAACGTGTGTTTGTGCCTCCTGAAACCCAAGAAGGCTGCGATGGACATAACTATGCTGAGGACTAGCAGACTTGGTGTTGCCTATTTTTGTCAGTGGAGACTGACAAGAAGCCATTCTTCTAAGTATCATCCCACCATCATTTCTCCATTGTTTTAAAATGCAGGGAAATTTTGCAAGTTAGCATTATAATTAGTAGCTGGAGGGTACGGTTTTTTTTTTTGTGTGTGGTCGATGTGGTTGGGGGGGGGGTCAGGCCCTCTGTGAGTTCGCTGGTTAGTTTTTATTATCCCCAGAGAGGAGAAGTGGGCATATGTTTGGCAGGTGAAAAGGGCGGATTCTGTTTCAGAGAATTAACGATGATCCCCATGGTCATCCCGTTCCTTTAATAATCCTTTACTTCATCAGCTGGAAATCCACCATGGTTCTCTATACTCCTCTTTGCGTGGGAACAGGTAACTGCCTTGTTCCAAGAAGTATGCCGCAGAGCTTTTCAATTAACCAGTACGTTGAAAATTATTTGCAGGTCTTCAGCGTTTCACCATAATTGTGATAACGTGTGTTTGTGCCTCCTGAAACCCAAGAAGGCTGCGACGGACATAACTATGCTGAGGAGTAGCTGACCTGGTGTTGCCTATTTTTGTTAGTGGAGACTGACAAGAAGCCATTCTTCTAAGAATCATCCCACCACCATTTTTCCATTGTTTTAAAATGCAGGGAAATTTTGCAAGTTAGCATTATAATTAATAGCTGGAGGCTACGGTGTTTTTGTTTTTTTTTTTTCCTGTGGGGTCGGTGTGGATGTGTTGGTCAGGCCCTCTGTCAGTTCGCTGGTTTTTTTTTATAATCCCCAGAGAGGAGAAGTGGGTATTAGTATGGCAGGTGAAAACTGCGGATCTGTTTCAGAGAATTAAACAGGATCGGCATGGTAATCCCGTTCCTTTAAGAATCCTTTGCTTCATGAGCTGGGAATCCACCATGGTTCTATATACTCCTCTTTGCGTGGGAACAGGTAACTGGCTTGTTCCAAGAAGTATGCCTCAGAGCTTTTCAATTAACCAGTATGTTGAAAATCCTTTGCAGGTTTTCAGCGTTTCACCGTTATTGTGATAACGTGTGTATGTGCCTACTGAAACCAAATATGGCTGCTACGGACATAACTATGCTGAGGCGTAGCTGACTTGGTGTTGCGTATTTTTGTTAGTGGAGACTGACAAGAAGCCATTCTTCTAAGTATCATCCCACCATGATTTCTCCATTGTTTAAAAATTCAGGGAAATTTTGCAAATTGGCATTATAATTAGTAGCTGGAGGGTACTTTTTTGTTTTGTGGGGTCGGTCAGGATGGGTGTTCAGGCCCTCTGTCAGATCGCAGGTTTGTTTTTATTATCCCCAGAGAAGAGTAGTGGGCATGTGTTTGGCAGGTGTAAAGTGCGGATTCTGTTTCAGAGAATTAAACAGGATCCGCATGGTCATCTCATTCCTTTAAGAATCCTTTGCTTCATCAGCTGGGATTCCACCAGGGTTCTATATACACCTCTTTGCGTGGGAACAGGTACCTGGCTTGTTCCAAGAATTATGCTGGAGAGTTTTCAAATAAACCAGTACGTTGAAAATTATTTGCAGGTTTTCAGCGTTTCACCATAATTTTGATAACGTTTTTATGTCCCTCCTGAAACCCAAGAAGGCTGCGACGGACATAACTATGCTGAGGAGTAGCTGACTTGGTGTTGCCTATTTTTGTTAGTGGAGACTGACAAGAAGCCATTATTCTAAGTATCATCCCACCACCATTTTTCCATTGTTTTAAAATGCAGGGAAATTGTGCAAGTTAGCATTATAATTAGTAGCTGGAGGGTACGGTTTTTTTTTTTGTCTGTGGTCGATGTGGATGATGGGGGTCAGGCCCTCTGTCAGTTCGCTGGTTAGTTTTCATTATCCCCAGAGAGGAGAAGTGGGCATGTGTTTGGCAGGTGAAAAGGGCAGATTCTGTTTCAGAGAATTAACGATGATCCCCATGGTCATCCCGTTCCTTTAATAATCCTTTACTTCATCAGCTGGAAATCCACCATGGTTCTCTATACTCCTCTTTGCGTGGGAACAGGTAACTGCCTTGTTCCAAGAAGTATGCCGCAGAGCTTTTCAATTAACCACTACGTTGAAAATTATTTGCAGGTGTTCAGCGTTTCACCATAATTGTGAGAACCTTTGTTTGTCCCTCCTGAAATCCAAGAAGGCTGCGATGGACATAACTATGCTGAGGAGTAGCTGACTTGGTGTTGCCTATTTTTGTTAGTGGAGACTGACAAGAAGCCATTCTTCTAAGTATCATCCCACCACCATTTTTCCATTGTTTTGAAATGCAGGGAAATTTTCAAAGTTAGCAGTATAATTAGTAGCTGGAGGTTACGGTATTTTTTTTGTGTGTGGTCCATGTGGATGGGGGGGGGTCAGGCCCTCTGTCAGTTCGCTGGTTAGTTTTTATTATCCCCAGAGAGGAGAAGTAGGCATGTGTTTGGCAGGTGAAAAGGGCGGATTCTGTTTCAGAGAATTAACGATGATCCCCATGGTCATCCCGTTCCTTTAATAATCCTTTACTTCATCAGCTGGAAATCCACCATGGTTCTCTATACTCCTCTTTGCGTGGGAACAGGTAACTGCCTTGTTCCAAGAAGTATGCCGCAGAGCTTTTCAATTAACCAGTACGTTGAAAATTATTTGCAGGTGTTCAGCGTTTCACCATAATTGTGATAACGTGTGTTTGTGCCTCCTGAAACCCAAGAAGGCTGCGACGGACATAAATATGCTGAGGAGTAGCTGACTTGGTGTTTCCTATTTTTGTTAGTGGAGACTGACAAGAAGCCATTCTTCTAAGTATCATCCCACCACCATTTTTCCATTGTTTTAAAATGCAGGGAAATTTTGCAAGTTAGCATTATAATTAGTAGCTGGAGGGTACGGATTTTTTTTTGTGTCTGGTCGATGTGGATGGGGGAGGTCAGGCCCTCTGTCAGTTCGCTGGTTAGTTTTTATTATCCCCAGAGAGGAGAAGTGGGCATGTGTTTGGCAGGTGAAAAGGGCGGATTCTGTTTAGGAGAATTAACGATGATCCCCATGGTCATCCCGTTCCTTTAATTATCCTTTGCTTCATCAGCTGGGATTCCACCATGTTTCTATATACTCCTCTATGCGTGGGCACAGGTACCTGGCTTGTTCCAAGAAGTATGCTGGAGAGTTTTCAAATTAACCAGTACGTTGAAAATTATTTGCAGGTGTTCAGCGTTTCACCATAATTGTGAAAGCGTGTGTTTGTGCCCCCTGAAACCCAAGAAGGCTGCGACGGACATAACTATGCTGAGGAGTAGCAGACTTGGTGTTGCCTATTTTTGTTAGTGGAGACTGACAAGAAGCCATTCTTCTAAGTATCATCCCACCACCATTTTTCCATTGGTTTAAAATGCAGGGAAATTTTGCAAGTTAGCATTATAATTAGTAGCTGGAGGGTACGGATTTTTTTTTTTTTTGTGTGGTCGATGTGGATGGTGGGGGTCAGGCCCTCTGTCAGTTCGCTGGTTAGTTTTTATTATCCCCAGAGAGGAGAAGTGGGCAGGTGTTTGGCAGGTGAAAAGGGCAGATTCTGTTTCAGAGAATTAACGATGATCCCCATGGTCATCCCGTTCCTTTAATAATCCTTTACTTCATCAGCTGGAAATCCACCATGGTTCTCTATACTCCTCTTTGCGTGGGATCAGGTAACTGCCTTGTTCGAAGAAGTATGCCGCAGAGCTTTTCAATTAACCAGTATGTTGAAAATTATTTGCAGGTGTTCAGCGTTTCACCTTAATTGTGATAACGTGTGTTTGTGCCTCCTGAAACCCAAGAAGGCTGCGACGGACATAACTATGCTGAGGCGTAGCTGACTTGGTTATGCCTAGTTTTGTTAGTGGAGACTGACAAGAATCCATTCTTGTAAGTATCATCTAACCATCATTTTTCCATTGTTTAAAAATGCAGGAAAATTTTGCAAGTTAGCATTATAATTAGTAGCTGGAAGCTACGGTGATTTTTGTTTTTTTTTGTCCTCTGGGGTCGGTGTGGATGTGTTGGTCAGGCCCTCTGTCAGTTCTCTGGTTTGTTTTTATTATCCCCAGAGAGGAGAAGTGGGTATTAGTATGGCAGGTGAAAACTGTGGATCTGTTTCAGAGAATTAAACAGGATCCGCATGGTAATCCCATTCCTTTAAGAATCCTTTGCTTCATGAGCTGGGAATCCACCATGGTTCTATATACTCCTCTTTGCGTGGGAACAGGTAACTGGCTTGTTCCAAGAAGTATGCCTCAGAGCTTTTCAATTAACCAGTATGTTGACAATCCTTTGCAGGTTTTCAGCGTTTCACCATAATTGTGATAACGTGTGTATGTGCCTACTGTAACCAAATATGGCTGCTACGGACATAACTATGCTGAGGCGTAGCTGACTTGGTGTTACCTATTTTTGTCAGTGGAGACTGACAAGAAGCCATTCTTCTAAGTATCATCCCACCATCATTTCTCCATTGTTTAAAAATGCAGGGAAATTTTGCAAATTGGCATTATAATTAGTAGCTGGAGGGTACTTTTTTGTTTTGTGGGGTCGGTCAGGATGGGTGTTCAGGCCCTCTGTCAGATCGCTGGTTTGTTTTTATTATCCCCAGAGAAGAGTAGTGGGCATGTTTTTTGGCAGGGGAGAAGTGCGGATTCTGTTTCAGAGAATTAAACAGGATCCGCATGGTCATCTCATTCCTTTAAGAATCCTTTGCTTCATCACCTGGGATTCCACCATGTTTCTATATACTCGTCTATGCGTGGGCACAGGTACCTGGCTTGTTCCAAGAAGTATGCTGGAGAGTTTTCAAATTAAGCAGTACATTGAAAATTATGTGCAGGTTTTCAGCGTTTCACCATAATTTTGATAACGTTTGTATGTCCCTCCAGAAACCCAAGAAGGCTGCGACAGACATAACTATGCTGAGGAGTAGCTGACTTGGTGTTGCCTATTTTTGTTAGTGGAGAGAGACAAGAAGCCATTCTTCTAAGTATGATCCCACCACCATTTTTCCATTGTTTTAAAATGCAGGGAAATTTTGCAAGTTAGCATTATAATTAGTAGCTGGAGGGTACGGTTTTTTTTTTGTGTGTGTGGTCGATGTGGATGGGGGGGTCAGGCCCTCTGTCAGTTCGCTGGTTAGTTTTTATTATCCCCAGAGAGGAGAAGTGGGCATGTGTTTGGCAGGTGAAAAGGGCGGATTCTGTTTCAGAGAATTAACGATGATCCCCATGGTCATCCCGTTCCTTTAATAATCCTTTACTTCATCAGCTGGAAATCCACCATGGTTCTATATACTCCTGTTTGCGTGGGAACACGTAACTGGCTTGTTCCAAGAAGTATGCCGCAGAGCTTTTCAATTAACCAGTACGTTGAAAATTACTTGCAGGTGTTCAGCGTTTCATCATAATTGTGATAACGTGTGTTTGTGCCTCCTGAAACCCAAGAAGGCTGCGACGGACATAACTATGCTGAGGAGTAGCTGACTTGGTGTTGCCTATTTTTGTTAGTGGAGACTGACAAGAAGCCATTCTTCTAAGTATCATCCCACCACCATTTTTCCATTGTTTTAAAATGCAGGGAAATTTTGCAAGTTAGCATTATAATTAGTAGCTGGAGGGTACGGTTTTTTTTTTGTGTGTGTGGTGGATGTGGATGGGGGGGGTCAGGCCCTCTGTCAGTTCGCTGGTTAGTTTTTATTATCCCCAGAGAGGAGAAGTGCGCATGTGTTTGGCAGGTGAAAAGGGCGGATTCTGTTTCAGAGAATTAACGATGATCCCCATGGTCATCATGTTCCTTTAATAATCCTTTACTTCATCAGCTGGAAATCCACCATGGTTCTATATACTCCTCTTTGCGTGGGAACAGGTAACTGCCTTGTTCCAAGAAGTATGCCGCAGAGCTTTTCAATTAACCAGTACGTTGAAAATTATTTGCAGGTGTTGAGCGTTTCACCATAATTGTGATAACGTGTGTTTGTGCCTCCTGAAACCCAAGAAGGCTGCGACGGACATAACTATGCTGAGGAGTAGCTGACTTGGTGTTGCCTATTTTTGTTAGTGGAGACTGACAAGAAGCCATTCTTCTAAGTATCATCCCACAACCATTTTTCCATTGTTTAAAAATGCAGGAAAATTTTGCAAGTTAGCATTATAATTAGTAGCTGGAGGGTACGGTTTTTTTTGTGTGTGTGGTCGATGTGGATGGGGGGGGGGTCAGGCCCTCTGTCAGTTCGCTGGTTAGTTTTTATTATCCCCAGCGAGGAGAAGTAGGCATGTGTTTGGCAGGTGAAAAGGGCGGATTCTGTTTCAGAGAATTAACGATGATCCCCATGATCATCCCGTTCCTTTAATAATCCTTTACTTCATCAGCTGGAAATCCACCATGGTTCTCTATACTCCTCTCTGCGTGGGAACAGGTAACTGCCTTGTTCCAAGAAGTATGCCGCAGAGCTTTTCAATTAACCACTACGTTGAAAATTATTTGCAGGTGTTCAGCGTTTCACCATAATTGTGAGAACCTTTGTTTGTGCCTCCTGAAACCCAAGAAGGCTGCGACGGACATAACTATGCTGAGGCGTAGCTGACTTGGTTTTGCCTAGTTTTGTTAGTGGAGACTGACAAGAATCCATTCTTGTAAGTATCATCTCACCATCATTTTTCCATTGTTTAAAAATGCAGGAAAATTTTGCAAGTTAGCATTATAATTAGTAGATGGAGGCTACGGTATTTTTTTTTTTTTTCCTGTGGGGTCGGTGTGGATGTGTTCGTCTGCCCTCTGTCAGTTCGCTGGTTTGTTTTTATTATCCCCAGAGAGGAGAAGTGGGTATTAGTATGGCAGGTGAAAAGTGCGGATCTGTTTCAGAGAATTAAACAGGATCCGCATGGTAATCCCGTTCCTTTAAGAATCCTTTGCTTCATGAGCTGGGAATCCACCATGGTTCTATATACTACTCTTTGCGTGGGAACAGGTAACTGGCTTGTTCCAAGAAGTATGCCTCAGAGCTTTTCAATTAACCAGTATGTTGAAAATCCTTTGCAGGTTTTCAGCGTTTCACCATAATTGTGATAACGTGTGTATGTGCCTACTGAAACCAAATATGGCTGCTACGGACATAACTATGCTGAGGCGTAGCTGACTTGGTGTTGCCTATTTTTGTCAGTGGAGACTGACAAGAAGCCATTCTTCTAAGTATCATCCCACAATCATTTATCCATTGTTTAAAAATGCAGGGAAATTTTGCAAATTGGCATTATAATTAGTAGCTGGAGGGTACTTTTTTGTTTTGTGGGTTCGGTCAGGATGGGTGTTCAGGCCCTCTGTCAGATTGCTGGTTTGTTTTTATTATCCCCAGAGAAGAGTAGTGGGCATGTGTTTGGCAGGTGAAAAGTGCGGATTCTGTTTCAGAGAATTAAACAGGATCCGCATGGTCATCTCATTCCTTTAAGAATCCTTTGCTTCATCAGCTGGGATTCCACCATGTTTCTATATACTCCTCTATGCGTGGGCACAGGTACCTGGCTTGTTCCAAGAATTTTGCTGGAGAGTTTTCAAATTAAGCAGTACGTTGAAAATTATTTGCAGGTTTTCAGCGTTTCACCATAATTTTGATAACGTTTGTACGTCCCTCCTGAAACCCAAGAAGGCTGCGACGGACATAACTATGCTGAGGAGTAGCTGACTTGGTGTTGCCTATTTTTGTTAGTGGAGACAGACAAGAAGCCATTCTTCTAAGTATGATCCCACCACCATTTTTCCATTGTTTTAAAATGCAGGGAAATTTTGCAAGTTAGCATTATAATTAGTAGCTGCAGGGTACGGTTTATTTTTGTGTGTGGTCGATGTGGATGGGGGGGGTCAGGCCCTCTGTCAGTTCGCTGGTTAGTTTTTATTATCCCCAGAGAGGAGAAGTGCGCATGTGTTTGGCAGGTGAAAAGGGCGGATTCTGTTTCAGAGAATTAACGATGATCCCCATGGTCATCCCGTTCCTTTAATAATCTTTTACTTCATCAGCTGGAAATCCACCATGGTTCTATATACTCCTCTTTGCGTGGGAACAGGTAACTGCCTTGTTCCAAGAAGTATGCCGCAGAGCTTTTCAATTAACCACTACGTTGAAAATTATTTGCAGGTGTTCAGCGTTTCACCATAATTGTGATAACGTGTGTTTGTGCCTCCTGAAACCCAAGAAGGCTGCGACGGACATAACTATGCTGAGGAGTAGCTGACTTGGTGTTGCCTATTTTTGTTAGTGGAGGTTGACAAGAAGCCATTCTTCTAAGTATCATCCCACCACCATTATTCCATTGTTTTAAAATGCAGGGAAATTTTGCAAGTTAGCATTATAATTAGTAGCTGGAGGGTACGGTTTTTTTTTTTTTTTGTGTGGTCGTTGTGGATGGGGGGGTCAGGCCCTCTGTCAGTTCGCTGGTTAGTTTTTATTATCCCCAGAGAGGAGAAGTGGGCATGTGTTTGGCAGGTGAAAAGGGCGGATTCTGTTTCAGAGAATTAACGATGATCCCCATGGTCATCATGTTCCTTTAATAATCCTTTACTTCATCAGCTGGAAATCCACCATGGTTCTATATACTCCTCTTTGCGTGGGAACAGGTAACTGCCTTGTTCCAAGAAGTATGCCGCAGAGCTTTTCAATTAACCACCTCGTTGAAAATTATTTGCAGGTGTTCAGCGTTTCACCATAATTGTGAGAACCTTTGTTTGTGCCTCCTGAAACCCAAGAAGGCTGCGACGGACATAAGTATGCTGAGGCGTAGCTGACTTGGTTTTGCCTAGTTTTGTTAGTGGAGACTGACAAGAATCCATTCTTGTAAGTATCATCTCACCATCATTTTTCCATTGTTTAAAAATGCAGGAAAATTTTGCAAGTTAGCATTATAATTAGTAGCTGGAGGCTACGGTGTTTTTTTTTTTTTTTTTCCCTGTGGGGTCGGTGTGGATGTGTTGGTCAGGCCCTCTGTCAGTTCTCTGGTTTGTTTTTATTATCCCCAGAGAGGAGAATTGGGTATTAGTATGGCAGGTGAAAACTGCCGTCTGTTTTGGAGAATTAAACAGGATCCGCATGGTAATCCCGTTCCTTTAAGAATCCTTTGCTTCATGAGCTGGGAATCCACCATGGTTCTATATACTCCTCTTTGCGTGGGAACAGGTAACTGGCTTGTTCCAAGAAGTATGCCTCAGAGCTTTTCAATTAACCAGTATGTTGAAAATCCTTTGCAGGTTTTCAGCGTTTCACCATAATTGTGATAACGTGTGTATGTGCCTACTGAAACCAAATATGGCTGCTACGGACATAACTATGCTGAGGCGTAGCTGACTTGGTGTTGCCTATTTTTGTCAGTGGAGACTGACAAGAAGCCATTCTTCTAAGTATCATCCCACCATCATTTCTCCATTGTTTAAAAATGCAGGGAAATTTTGCAAATTGGCATTATAATTAGTAGCTGGAGGGTACTTTTTTGTTTTGTGGGGTCGGTCAGGATGGGTGTTCAGGCCCTCTGTCAGATCGCTGGTTTGTTTTTATTATCCCCAGAGAAGAGCAGTGGGCATGTTTTTGGCAGGTGAAAAGTGCGGATTGTGTTTCAGAGAATTAAACAGGATCCGCATGTTCATCTCATTCCTTTAAGAATCCTTTGCTTCATCAGCTGGGATTCCACCATGTTTCTATATACTCGTCTATGCGTGGGCACAGGTACCTGGCTTGTTCCAAGAAGTATGCTGGAGAGTTTTCAAATTAAGCAGTACGTTGAAAATTATGTGCAGGTTTTCAGCGTTTCACCATAATTTTGATAACGTTTGTATGTCCCTCCTGAAACCCAAGAAGGCTGCTGCAGACATAACTATGCTGAGGAGTAGCTGACTTTGTGTTGCCTATTTTTGTTAGTGGAGAGAGACAAGAAGCCATTCTTCTAAGTATGATCCCACCACCATTTTTCCATTGTTTTAAAATGCAGGGAAATTTTGCAAGTTAGCATTATAATTAGTAGGTGGAGGGTACGGTTTTTTTTTTTGTGTGTGTGGTCGATGTGGATGGGGGGGTCAGGCCCTCTGTCAGTTCGCTAGTTAGTTTTTATTATCCCCAGAGAGGAGAAGTGGGCATGTGTTTGGCAGGTGAAAAGGGCGGATTCTGTTTCAGAGAATTAACTATGATCCCCATGGTCATCCCGTTCCTTTAATAATCCTTTACTTCATCAGCTGGAAATCCACCATGGTTCTATATACTCCTGTTTGCGTGGGAACACGTAACTGGCTTGTTCCAAGAAGTATGCCGCAGAGCTTTTCAATTAACCAGTACGTTGAAAATTACTTGCAGGTGTTCAGCGTTTCATCATAATTGTGATAACGTGTGTTTGTGCCTCCTGAAACCCAAGAAGGCTGCGACGGACATAACTATGCTGAGGAGTAGCTGACTTGGTGTTGCCTATTTTTGTTAGTGGAGACTGACAAGAAGCCATTCTTCTAAGTATCATCCCACCACCATTTTTCCATTGTTTTAAAATGCAGGGAAATTTTGCAAGTTAGCATTATAATTAGTTGCTGGAGGCTACGGTGTTTTTTTTGTTTTTTTTTTTCCTGTGGGGTCGGTGTGGATGTGTTGGTCAGGCCCTCTGTCAGTTCCCCGGTTGGTTTTTATTATCCCCAGAGAGGAGAAGTGGGTATTAGTATGGCAGGTGAAAACTGCGGATCTGTTTCAGAGAATTAAACAGGATCCGCATGGTAATCCCGTTCCTTTAAGAATCCTTTGCTTCATGAGCTGGGAATCCACCATGGTTCTATATACTTGTCTATGCGTGGGCACAGGAAACTGGCTAGTTCCAAGAAGTATGCCTCAGAGCTTTTCAATTAACCAGTATGTTGACAATCCTTTGCAGGTTTTCAGCGTTTCACCATAATTGTGATAACGTGTGTATGTGCCTACTGAAACCAAATATGGCTGCTACGGACATAACTATGCTGAGGCGTAGCTGACTTGGTGTGGCCTATTTTTGTTAGTGGAGACTGACAAGAAGCCATTCTTCTAAGTATCATCCCACCACCATTTTTCCATTGGTTTAAAATGCAAGGAAATTTTGCAAGTTAGCATTATAATTAGTAGCTGGAGGGTACGGTTTTTTTTTGTGTGTGGTTGATGTGGATGGGGGGGTCAGGCCCTCTGTAAGTTCGCTGGTTAGTTTTTATTATCCCCAGAGAGGAGAAGTGGGCATGTGTTTGGCAGGTGAAAAGGGCGGATTCTGTTTCAGAGAATTAACGATGATCCCATGTTCATCCCGTTCTTTTAATAATCCTGTACTTCATCAGCTGGAAACCCACCATGGTTCTCTATACTCCTCTTTGCGTGGGAACAGGTAACTACCTTGTTCCAAGAAGTTATGCCGCAGAGCTTTTCAATTAACCACTACGTTGAAAATTATTTGCAGGTGTTCAGCGTTTCACCATAATTGTGATAACGTGTGTTTGTGCCTCCTGAAACCCAAGAAGGCTGCGATGGACATAGCTATGCTGAGGAGTAGCTGACTTGGTGTTGCCTATTTTTGGTAGTGGAGACTGACAAGAAGCCATTCTTCTAAGTATCATCCCACCACCATTTTTCCATTGTTTTAAAATGCAGGGAAATTTTGCAAGTTAGCATTATAATTAGTAGCTGGAGGGTACGGTTTATTTTGTGTGTGTGTGGTCGATGTGGATGGTGGGGGTCAGGCCCTCTGTCAGTTCGCTGGTTAGTTTTTATTATCCCCAGACAGGAGAAGTGGGCATGTGTTTTGCAGGTGAAAAGGGCGGATTCTGTTTCAGAGAATTAACGATGATCCCCATGGTCATCCCGTTCCTTTAATAATCCTTTACTTCATCAGCTGGAAATCCACCATGGTTCTCTATACTCCTCTTTGCGTGGGAACAGGTAACTGGCTTGTTCCAAGAAGTATGCCTCAGAGATTTTCAATTAACCATTATGTTGAAAATCCTTTGCAGGTTTTCAGCGTTTCTCCATAATTGTGATAACGTGTGTATGTGCCTACTGAAACCAAATATGGCTGCTACGGACATAACTATGCTGAGGCGTAGCTGACTTGGTGTTGCCTATTTTTGTCAGTGGAGACTGACAAGAAGCCATTCTTCTAAGTATCATCCCACAATCATTTATCCATTGTTTAAAAATGCAGGGAAATTTTGCAAATTGGCATTATAATTAGTAGCTGGAGGGTACTTTTTTGTTTTGTGGGTTCGGTCAGGATGGGTGTTCAGGCCCTCTGTCAGATTGCTGGTTTGTTTTTATTATCCCCAGAGAAGAGTAGTGGGCATGTGTTTGGCAGGTGAAAAGTGCGGATTCTGTTTCAGAGAATTAAACAGGATCCGCATGGTCATCTCATTCCTTTAAGAATCCTTTGCTTCATCAGCTGGGATTCCACCATGTTTCTATATACTCCTCCATGCGTGGGCACAGGTACCTGGCTTGTTCCAAGAATTTTGCTGGAGAGTTTTCAAATTAAGCAGTACGTTGAAAATTATTTGCAGGTTTTCAGCGTTTCACCATAATTTTGATAACGTTTGTACGTCCCTCCTGAAACACAAGAAGGCTGCGACGGACATAACTATGCTGAGGAGTAGCTGACTTGGTGTTGCCTATTTTTGTTAGTGGAGACAGACAAGAAGCCATTCTTCTAAGTATGATCCCACCACCATTTTTCCATTGTTTTAAAATGCAGGGAAATTTTGCAAGTTAGCATTATAATTAGTAGCTGCAGGGTACGGTTTATTTTTGTGTGTGGTCGATGTGGATGGGGGGGGGTCAGGCCCTCTGTCAGTTCGCTGGTTAGTTTTTATTATCCCCAGAGAGGAGAAGTGCGCATGTGTTTGGCAGGTGAAAAGGGCGGATTCTGTTTCAGAGAATTAACGATGATCCCCATGGTCATCCCGTTCCTTTAATAATCCTTTACTTCATCAGCTGGAAATCCACCATGGTTCTCTATACTCCTCTTTGCGTGGGAACAGGTAACTGCCTTGATCCAAGAAGTATGCCGCAGAGCTTTTCAATTAACCACTACGTTGAAAATTATTTGCAGGTGTTCAGCGTTTCACCATAATTGTGATAACGTGTGTTTGTGCCTCCTGAAACCCAAGAAGGCTGCGACGGACATAACTATGCTGAGGAGTAGCTGACTTGGTGTTGCCTATTTTTGTTAGTGGAGGTTGACAAGAAGCCATTCTTCTAAGTATCATCCCACCACCATTATTCCATTGTTTTAAAATGCAGGGAAATTTTGCAAGTTAGCATTATAATTAGTTGCTGGAGGCTACGGTGTTTTTTTTGTTTTTTTTTTTCCTGTGGGGTCGGTGTGGATGTGTTGGTCAGGCCCTCTGTCAGTTCCCCGGTTGGTTTTTATTATCCCCAGAGAGGAGAAGTGGGTATTAGTATGGCAGGTGAAAACTGCGGATCTGTTTCAGAGAATTAAACAGGATCCGCATGGTAATCCCGTTCCTTTAAGAATCCTTTGCTTCATGAGCTGGGAATCCACCATGGTTCTATATACTTGTCTATGCGTGGGCACAGGAAACTGGCTAGTTCCAAGAAGTATGCCTCAGAGCTTTTCAATTAACCAGTATGTTGACAATCCTTTGCAGGTTTTCAGCGTTTCACCATAATTGTGATAACGTGTGTATGTGCCTACTGAAACCAAATATGGCTGCTACGGACATAACTATGCTGAGGCGTAGCTGACTTGGTGTGGCCTATTTTTGTTAGTGGAGACTGACAAGAAGCCATTCTTCTAAGTATCATCCCACCACCATTTTTCCATTGGTTTAAAATGCAAGGAAATTTTGCAAGTTAGCATTATAATTAGTAGCTGGAGGGTACGGTTTTTTTTTGTGTGTGGTTGATGTGGATGGGGGGGTCAGGCCCTCTGTAAGTTCGCTGGTTAGTTTTTATTATCCCCAGAGAGGAGAAGTGGGCATGTGTTTGGCAGGTGAAAAGGGCGGATTCTGTTTCAGAGAATTAACGATGATCCCATGTTCATCCCGTTCTTTTAATAATCCTGTACTTCATCAGCTGGAAACCCACCATGGTTCTCTATACTCCTCTTTGCGTGGGAACAGGTAACTACCTTGTTCCAAGAAGTTATGCCGCAGAGCTTTTCAATTAACCACTACGTTGAAAATTATTTGCAGGTGTTCAGCGTTTCACCATAATTGTGATAACGTGTGTTTGTGCCTCCTGAAACCCAAGAAGGCTGCGATGGACATAGCTATGCTGAGGAGTAGCTGACTTGGTGTTGCCTATTTTTGGTAGTGGAGACTGACAAGAAGCCATTCTTCTAAGTATCATCCCACCACCATTTTTCCATTGTTTTAAAATGCAGGGAAATTTTGCAAGTTAGCATTATAATTAGTAGCTGGAGGGTACGGTTTATTTTGTGTGTGTGTGGTCGATGTGGATGGTGGGGGTCAGGCCCTCTGTCAGTTCGCTGGTTAGTTTTTATTATCCCCAGACAGGAGAAGTGGGCATGTGTTTTGCAGGTGAAAAGGGCGGATTCTGTTTCAGAGAATTAACGATGATCCCCATGGTCATCCCGTTCCTTTAATAATCCTTTACTTCATCAGCTGGAAATCCACCATGGTTCTCTATACTCCTCTTTGCGTGGGAACAGGTAACTGGCTTGTTCCAAGAAGTATGCCTCAGAGATTTTCAATTAACCATTATGTTGAAAATCCTTTGCAGGTTTTCAGCGTTTCTCCATAATTGTGATAACGTGTGTATGTGCCTACTGAAACCAAATATGGCTGCTACGGACATAACTATGCTGAGGCGTAGCTGACTTGGTGTTGCCTATTTTTGTCAGTGGAGACTGACAAGAAGCCATTCTTCTAAGTATCATCCCACAATCATTTATCCATTGTTTAAAAATGCAGGGAAATTTTGCAAATTGGCATTATAATTAGTAGCTGGAGGGTACTTTTTTGTTTTGTGGGTTCGGTCAGGATGGGTGTTCAGGCCCTCTGTCAGATTGCTGGTTTGTTTTTATTATCCCCAGAGAAGAGTAGTGGGCATGTGTTTGGCAGGTGAAAAGTGCGGATTCTGTTTCAGAGAATTAAACAGGATCCGCATGGTCATCTCATTCCTTTAAGAATCCTTTGCTTCATCAGCTGGGATTCCACCATGTTTCTATATACTCCTCCATGCGTGGGCACAGGTACCTGGCTTGTTCCAAGAATTTTGCTGGAGAGTTTTCAAATTAAGCAGTACGTTGAAAATTATTTGCAGGTTTTCAGCGTTTCACCATAATTTTGATAACGTTTGTACGTCCCTCCTGAAACACAAGAAGGCTGCGACGGACATAACTATGCTGAGGAGTAGCTGACTTGGTGTTGCCTATTTTTGTTAGTGGAGACAGACAAGAAGCCATTCTTCTAAGTATGATCCCACCACCATTTTTCCATTGTTTTAAAATGCAGGGAAATTTTGCAAGTTAGCATTATAATTAGTAGCTGCAGGGTACGGTTTATTTTTGTGTGTGGTCGATGTGGATGGGGGGGGGTCAGGCCCTCTGTCAGTTCGCTGGTTAGTTTTTATTATCCCCAGAGAGGAGAAGTGCGCATGTGTTTGGCAGGTGAAAAGGGCGGATTCTGTTTCAGAGAATTAACGATGATCCCCATGGTCATCCCGTTCCTTTAATAATCCTTTACTTCATCAGCTGGAAATCCACCATGGTTCTCTATACTCCTCTTTGCGTGGGAACAGGTAACTGCCTTGATCCAAGAAGTATGCCGCAGAGCTTTTCAATTAACCACTACGTTGAAAATTATTTGCAGGTGTTCAGCGTTTCACCATAATTGTGATAACGTGTGTTTGTGCCTCCTGAAACCCAAGAAGGCTGCGACGGACATAACTATGCTGAGGAGTAGCTGACTTGGTGTTGCCTATTTTTGTTAGTGGAGGTTGACAAGAAGCCATTCTTCTAAGTATCATCCCACCACCATTATTCCATTGTTTTAAAATGCAGGGAAATTTTGCAAGTTAGCATTATAATTAGTTGCTGGAGGCTACGGTGTTTTTTTTGTTTTTTTTTTTCCTGTGGGGTCGGTGTGGATGTGTTGGTCAGGCCCTCTGTCAGTTCCCCGGTTGGTTTTTATTATCCCCAGAGAGGAGAAGTGGGTATTAGTATGGCAGGTGAAAACTGCGGATCTGTTTCAGAGAATTAAACAGGATCCGCATGGTAATCCCGTTCCTTTAAGAATCCTTTGCTTCATGAGCTGGGAATCCACCATGGTTCTATATACTTGTCTATGCGTGGGCACAGGAAACTGGCTAGTTCCAAGAAGTATGCCTCAGAGCTTTTCAATTAACCAGTATGTTGACAATCCTTTGCAGGTTTTCAGCGTTTCACCATAATTGTGATAACGTGTGTATGTGCCTACTGAAACCAAATATGGCTGCTACGGACATAACTATGCTGAGGCGTAGCTGACTTGGTGTGGCCTATTTTTGTTAGTGGAGACTGACAAGAAGCCATTCTTCTAAGTATCATCCCACCACCATTTTTCCATTGGTTTAAAATGCAAGGAAATTTTGCAAGTTAGCATTATAATTAGTAGCTGGAGGGTACGGTTTTTTTTTGTGTGTGGTTGATGTGGATGGGGGGGTCAGGCCCTCTGTAAGTTCGCTGGTTAGTTTTTATTATCCCCAGAGAGGAGAAGTGGGCATGTGTTTGGCAGGTGAAAAGGGCGGATTCTGTTTCAGAGAATTAACGATGATCCCATGTTCATCCCGTTCTTTTAATAATCCTTTACTTCATCAGCTGGAAACCCACCATGGTTCTCTATACTCCTCTTTGCGTGGGAACAGGTAACTACCTTGTTCCAAGAAGTTATGCCGCAGAGCTTTTCAATTAACCACTACGTTGAAAATTATTTGCAGGTGTTCAGCGTTTCACCATAATTGTGATAACGTGTGTTTGTGCCTCCTGAAACCCAAGAAGGCTGCGATGGACATAGCTATGCTGAGGAGTAGCTGACTTGGTGTTGCCTATTTTTGGTAGTGGAGACTGACAAGAAGCCATTCTTCTAAGTATCATCCCACCACCATTTTTCCATTGTTTTAAAATGCAGGGAAATTTTGCAAGTTAGCATTATAATTAGTAGCTGGAGGGTACGGTTTATTTTGTGTGTGTGTGGTCGATGTGGATGGTGGGGGTCAGGCCCTCTGTCAGTTCGCTGGTTAGTTTTTATTATCCCCAGACAGGAGAAGTGGGCATGTGTTTGGCAGGTGAAAAGGGCGGATTCTGTTTCAGAGAATTAACGATGATCCCCATGGTCATCCCGTTCCTTTAATAATCCTTTACTTCATCAGCTGGAAATCCACCATGGTTCTCTATACTCCTCTTTGCGTGGGAACAGGTAACTGGCTTGTTCCAAGAAGTATGCCTCAGAGATTTTCAATTAACCATTATGTTGAAAATCCTTTGCAGGTTTTCAGCGTTTCTCCATAATTGTGATAAAGTGTGTATGTGCCTACTGAAACCAAATATGGCTGCTACGGACATAACTATGCTGAGGCGTAGCTGACTTGGTGTTGCCTATTTTTGTCAGTGGAGACTGACAAGAAGCCATTCTTCTAAGTATCATCCCACAATCATTTATCCATTGTTTAAAAATGCAGGGAAATTTTGCAAATTGGCATTATAATTAGTAGCTGGAGGGTACTTTTTTGTTTTGTGGGTTCGGTCAGGATGGGTGTTCAGGCCCTCTGTCAGATTGCTGGTTTGTTTTTATTATCCCCAGAGAAGAGTAGTGGGCATGTGTTTGGCAGGTGAAAAGTGCGGATTCTGTTTCAGAGAATTAAACAGGATCCGCATGGTCATCTCATTCCTTTAAGAATCCTTTGCTTCATCAGCTGGGATTCCACCATGTTTCTATATACTCCTCCATGCGTGGGCACAGGTACCTGGCTTGTTCCAAGAATTTTGCTGGAGAGTTTTCAAATTAAGCAGTACGTTGAAAATTATTTGCAGGTTTTCAGCGTTTCACCATAATTTTGATAACGTTTGTACGTCCCTCCTGAAACACAAGAAGGCTGCGACGGACATAACTATGCTGAGGAGTAGCTGACTTGGTGTTGCCTATTTTTGTTAGTGGAGACAGACAAGAAGCCATTCTTCTAAGTATGATCCCACCACCATTTTTCCATTGTTTTAAAATGCAGGGAAATTTTGCAAGTTAGCATTATAATTAGTAGCTGCAGGGTACGGTTTATTTTTGTGTGTGGTCGATGTGGATGGGGGGGGGTCAGGCCCTCTGTCAGTTCGCTGGTTAGTTTTTATTATCCCCAGAGAGGAGAAGTGCGCATGTGTTTGGCAGGTGAAAAGGGCGGATTCTGTTTCAGAGAATTAACGATGATCCCCATGGTCATCCCTTTCCTTTAATAATCCTTTACTTCATCAGCTGGAAATCCACCATGGTTCTCTATACTCCTCTTTGCGTGGGAACAGGTAACTGCCTTGATCCAAGAAGTATGCCGCAGAGCTTTTCAATTAACCACTACGTTGAAAATTATTTGCAGGTGTTCAGCGTTTCACCATAATTGTGATAACGTGTGTTTGTGCCTCCTGAAACCCAAGAAGGCTGCGACGGACATAACTATGCTGAGGAGTAGCTGACTTGGTGTTGCCTATTTTTGTTAGTGGAGGTTGACAAGAAGCCATTCTTCTAAGTATCATCCCACCACCATTATTCCATTGTTTTAAAATGCAGGGAAATTTTGCAAGTTAGCATTATAATTAGTAGCTGGAGGGTACGGTTTTTTTTTTTTTGTGTGTGGTCGTTGTGGATGGGGGGGTCAGGCCCTCTGTCAGTTCGCTGGTTAGTTTTTATTATCCCCAGAGAGGAGAAGTGGGCATGTGTTTGGCAGGTGAAAAGGACGGATTCTGTTTCAGAGAATTAACGATGATCCCCATGGTCATCATGTTCCTTTAATAATCCTTTACTTCATCAGCTGGAAATCCACCATGGTTCTATATACTCCTCTTTGCGTGGGAACAGGTAACTGCCTTGTTCCAAGAAGTATGCCGCAGAGCTTTTCAATTAACCACCTCGTTGAAAATTATTTGCAGGTGTTCAGCGTTTCACCATAATTGTGAGAACCTTTGTTTGTGCCTCCTGAAACCCAAGAAGGCTGCGACGGACATAAGTATGCTGAGGCGTAGCTGACTTGGTTTTGCCTAGTTTTGTTAGTGGAGACTGACAAGAATCCATTCTTGTAAGTATCATCTCACCATCATTTTTCCATTGTTTAAAAATGCAGGAAAATTTTGCAAGTTAGCATTATAATTAGTAGCTGGAGGCTACGGTGTTTTTTTTTTTTTTTTTCCCTGTGGGGTCGGTGTGGATGTGTTGGTCAGGCCCTCTGTCAGTTCTCTGGTTTGTTTTTATTATCCCCAGAGAGGAGAATTGGGTATTAGTATGGCAGGTGAAAACTGCCGTCTGTTTTGGAGAATTAAACAGGATCCGCATGGTAATCCCGTTCCTTTAAGGATCCTTTGCTTCATGAGCTGGGAATCCACCATGGTTCTATATACTCCTCTTTGCGTGGGAACAGGTAACTGGCTTGTTCCAAGAAGTATGCCTCAGAGCTTTTCAATTAACCAGTATGTTGAAAATCCTTTGCAGGTTTTCAGCGTTTCACCATAATTGTGATAACGTGTGTATGTGCCTACTGAAACCAAATATGGCTGCTACGGACATAACTATGCTGAGGCGTAGCTGACTTGGTGTTGCCTATTTTTGTCAGTGGAGACTGACAAGAAGCCATTCTTCTAAGTATCATCCCACCATCATTTCTCCATTGTTTAAAAATGCAGGGAAATTTTGCAAATTGGCATTATAATTAGTAGCTGGAGGGTACTTTTTTGTTTTGTGGGGTCGGTCAGGATGGGTGTTCAGGCCCTCTGTCAGATCGCTGGTTTGTTTTTATTATCCCCAGAGAAGAGCAGTGGGCATGTTTTTGGCAGGTGAAAAGTGCGGATTGTGTTTCAGAGAATTAAACAGGATCCGCATGGTCATCTCATTCCTTTAAGAATCCTTTGCTTCATCAGCTGGGATTCCACCATGTTTCTATATACTCGTCTATGCGTGGGCACAGGTACCTGGCTTGTTCCAAGAAGTATGCTGGAGAGTTTTCAAATTAAGCAGTACGTTGAAAATTATGTGCAGGTTTTCAGCGTTTCACCATAATTTTGATAACGTTTGTATGTCCCTCCTGAAACCCAAGAAGGCTGCGGCAGACATAACTATGCTGAGGAGTAGCTGACTTTGTGTTGCCTATTTTTGTTAGTGGAGAGAGACAAGAAGCCATTCTTCTAAGTATGATCCCACCACCATTTTTCCATTGTTTTAAAATGCAGGGAAATTTTGCAACTTAGCATTATAATTAGTAGGTGGAGGGTACGGTTTTTTTTTTTTGTGTGTGGTCGATGTGGATGGGGGGGTCAGGCCCTCTGTCATTTCGCTAGTTAGTTTTTATTATCCCCAGAGAGGAGAAGTGGGCATGTGTTTGGCAGGTGAAAAGGGCGGATTCTGTTTCAGAGAATTAACGATGATCCCCATGGTCATCCCTTTCCTTTAATAATCCTTTACTTCATCAGCTGGAAATCCACCATGGTTCTATATACTCCTCTTTGCGTGGGAACAGGTAACTGCCTTGTTCCAAGAAGTATGCCGCAGAGCTTTTCAATTAACCACCTCGTTGAAAATTATTTGCAGGTGTTCAGCGATTCACCATAATTGTGAGAACCTTTGTTTGTGCCTCCTGAAACCCAAGAAGGCTGCGACGGACATAACTATGCTGAGGCGTAGCTGACTTGGTTTTGCCTAGTTTTGTTAGTGGAGACTGACAAGAATCCATTCTTGTAAGTATCATATCACCATCATTTTTCCATTGTTTAAAAATGCAGGAAAATTTTGCAAGTTAGCATTATAATTAGTAGCTGGAGGCTACGGTGTTTTTTTTTTTTTTTTTCCCTGTGGGGTCGGTGTGGATGTGTTGGTCAGGCCCTCTGTCAGTTCCCCGGTTGGTTTTTATTATCCCCAGAGAGGAGAATTGGGTATTAGTATGGCAGGTGAAAACTGCCGTCTGTTTTGGAGAATTAAACAGGATCCGCATGGTAATCCCGTTCCTTTAAGGATCCTTTGCTTCATGAGCTGGGAATCCACCATGGTTCTATATACTCCTCTTTGCGTGGGAACAGGTAACTGGCTTGTTCCAAGAAGTATGCCTCAGAGCTTTTCAATTAACCAGTATGTTGAAAATCCTTTGCAGGTTTTCAGCGTTTCACCATAATTGTGATAACGTGTGTATGTGCCTACTGAAACCAAATATGGCTGCTACGGACATAACTATGCTGAGGCGTAGCTGACTTGGTGTTGCCTATTTTTGTCAGTGGAGACTGACAAGAAGCCATTCTTCTAAGTATCATCCCACCATCATTTCTCCATTGTTTAAAAATGCAGGGAAATTTTGCAAATTGGCATTATAATTAGTAGCTGGAGGGTACTTTTTTGTTTTGTGGGGTCGGTCAGGATGGGTGTTCAGGCCCTCTGTCAGATCGCTGGTTTGTTTTTATTATCCCCAGAGAAGAGCAGTGGGCATGTTTTTGGCAGGTGAAAAGTGCGGATTGTGTTTCAGAGAATTAAACAGGATCCGCATGGTCATCTCATTCCTTTAAGAATCCTTTGCTTCATCAGCTGGGATTCCACCATGTTTCTATATACTCGTCTATGCGTGGGCACAGGTACCTGGCTTGTTCCAAGAAGTATGCTGGAGAGTTTTCAAATTAAGCAGTACGTTGAAAATTATGTGCAGGTTTTCAGCGTTTCACCATAATTTTGATAACGTTTGTATGTCCCTCCTGAAACCCAAGAAGGCTGCGGCAGACATAACTATGCTGAGGAGTAGCTGACTTTGTGTTGCCTATTTTTGTTAGTGGAGAGAGACAAGAAGCCATTCTTCTAAGTATGATCCCACCACCATTTTTCCATTGTTTTAAAATGCAGGGAAATTTTGCAACTTAGCATTATAATTAGTAGGTGGAGGGTACGGTTTTTTTTTTTTGTGTGTGGTCGATGTGGATGGGGGGGTCAGGCCCTCTGTCATTTCGCTAGTTAGTTTTTATTATCCCCAGAGAGGAGAAGTGGGCATGTGTTTGGCAGGTGAAAAGGGCGGATTCTGTTTCAGAGAATTAACGATGATCCCCATGGTCATCCCTTTCCTTTAATAATCCTTTTCTTCATCAGCTGGAAATCCACCATGGTTCTATATACTCCTCTTTGCGTAGGAACAGGTAACTGCCTTGTTCCAAGAAGTATGCCGCAGAGCTTTTCAATTAACCACTACGTTGAAAATTATTTGCAGGTGTTCAGCGATTCACCATAATTGTGAAAACCTTTGTTTGTGCCTCCTGAAACCCAAGAAGGCTGCGACGGACATAACTATGCTGAGGAGTAGCTGACTTGGTGTTGCCTATTTTTGTTAGTGGAGACTGACAAGAATCCAGTCTTGTAAGTATCATCTCACCATCATTTTTCCATTGTTTAAAAATGCAGGAAAATTTTGCAAGTTAGCATTATAATTAGTAGCTGGAGGCTACGGTGTTTTTTTTTTTTTTTTTCCTGTGGGGTCGGTGTGGATGTGTTGGTCAGGCCCTCTGTCAGTTCCCCGGTTGGTTTTTATTATCCCCAGAGAGGAGAAGTGGGTATTAGTATGGCAGGTGAAAACTGCGGATCTGTTTCAGAGAATTAAACAGGATCCGCATGGTAATCCCGTTCCTTTAAGAATCCTTTGCTTCATGAGCTGGGAATCCACCATGGTTCTATATGCTTGTCTATGCGTGGGCACAGGAAACTGGCTAGTTCCAAGAAGTATGCCTCAGAGCTTTTTAATTAACCAGTATGTTGACAATCCTTTGCAGGTTTTCAGCGTTTCACCATAATTGTGATAACGTGTGTATGTGCCTACTGAAACCAAATATGGCTGCTACGGACATAACTATGCTGAGGCGTAGCTGACTTGGTGTTGCCTATTTTTGTCAGTGGTGACTGACAAGAAGCCATTCTTCTAAGTATCATCCCACCATCATTTCTCCATTGTTTAAAAATGCAGGGAAATTTTGCAAATTGGCATTATAATTAGTAGCTGGAGGGTACTTTTTTGTTTTGTGGGGTCGGTCAGGATGGGTGTTCAGGCCCTCTGTCAGATCGCTGGTTTGTTTTTATTATCCCCAGAGAAGAGTAGTGGGCATGTGTTTGGCAGGCGAAAAGTGCGGATTCTGTTTCAGAGAATTAAACAGGATCCGCATGGTCATCTCATTCCTTTAAGAATCCTTTGCTTCATCAGCTGGGATTCCACCATGTTTCTATATACTCGTCTATGCGTGGGCACAGGTACCTGGCTTGTTCCAAGAAGTATGCTGGAGAGTTTTCAAATTAAGCAGTACGTTGAAAATTATGTGCAGGTTTTCAGCGTTTCACCATAATTTTGATAACGTTTGTATGTCCCTCCTGAAACCCAAGAAGGCTGCCACGGACATAAGTATGCTGAGGAGTAGCTGACTTGGTGTTGCCTATTTTTGTTAGTGGAGACAGACAAGAAGCCATTCTTCTAAGTATGATCCCACCACCATTTTTCCATTGTTTTAAAATGCAGGGAGGCCGGACGCGGTGGCTCACGCCTGTTATCCTAGCTCTCTGGGAGGCCGAGGTGGGCGGATCGTTGGAGCTCAGGAGTTCGAGACCAGCCTGAGCAAGAGCGAGACCCCATCTCTACTAACAATAGAAAGAATTATATGGACAGCTAAAAATATATATATAGAAAAAATTAGCCGGGCATGGTGGTGCATGCCTGTAGTCCCAGCTATTCGGGAGGCTGAGGCAGTAGGATCGCTTAAGCCCAGGAGTTTCAGGTTGCTGTGAGCTAAGCTGACGCCACGGCACTCACTCTAGCCCGGGCAACAGAGTGAGACTCTGTCTCAAAAAAAAAAAAAAAAAAAATGCAGGGAAATTTTGCAAGTTAGCATTATAATTAGTAGCTGGAGGGTACGGTTTTTTTTTTTTGTGTGTGGTCGATGTGGATGGTGGGGTCAGGCCCTCTGTCAGTTCGCTGGTTAGTTTTTATTATCCCCAGACAGGAGAAGTGGGCATGTGATTGGCAGGTGAAAAGGGCGGATTCTGTTTCAGAGAATTAACGATGATCCCCATGGTCATCCCGTTCCTTTAATAATCCTTTACTTCATCAGCTATAAATCCACCATGGTTCTATATACTCCTCTTTGCATTGGAACAGGTAACTGCCTTGTTCCAAGAAGTATGCCGCAGAGCTTTTCAATTAACCACTACGTTGAAAATTATTTGCAGGTGTTCAGCGTTTCACCATAATTGTGAGAACCTTTGTTTGTGCCTCCTGAAACCCAAGAATGCTGCGACGGACATAACTATGCTGAGGAGTAGCTGACTTGGTGTTGCCTATGTTTGTTAGTGGAGACTGACAAGAAGCCATTCTTCTAAGTATCATCCCACCACCATTTTTCCATTGTTTTAAAATACAGGGAAATTTTGCAAGTTAGCATTATAATTAGTAGCTGGCGGCTACGGTGTTTTTTTTTTTTTTTTTTCCTGTGGGGTCGGTGTGCATGTGTTGGTCAGGCCCTCTGTATGTTCCCCGGTTGGTTTTTATTATCCCCAGAGAGGAGAAGTGGGTATTAGTATGGCAGGTGAAAACTGCGGATATGTTACAGAGAATTAAACAGGATCCGCATGGTAATCCCATTCCTTTAAGAATCCTTTGCTTCATGAGCTGGGAATCCACCATGGTTCTATATACTCCTCTTTCCGTGGAAACAGGTAACTGGCTTGTTCCAAGAAGTATGCCTCAGAGCTTTTCAATTAACCAGTATGTTGAAAATCCTTTGCAGGTTTTCAGCGTTTCACCATAATTGTGATAACGTGTGTATGTGCCTACTGAAACCAAATATGGCTGTTACGGACATAACTATGCTGAGGCGTAGCTGACTTGGTGTTGCCTATTTTTGTTAGTGGAGACTGACAAGAATCCATTCTTGTAAGTATGATCCCACCACCATTTTTCCATTGTTTTAAAATGCAGGGAAATTTTGAAAGTTAGCATTATAATTAGTAGCTGGAGGCTACGTTGTTTTTTTTTTTTTTTTTTCCTGTGGGGTCGGTGTGGATGTGTTTGTCAGGCCCTCTGTCAGTTCCCCGGTTGGTTTTTATTATCCCCAGAGAGGAGAAGTGGGTATTAGTATGGCAGGTGAAAACTGCGGATCTGTTTCAGAGAATTAAACAGGATCCGCATGGTAATCCCGTTCCTTTAAGAATCCATTGCTTCATGAGCTGGGAATCCACCATGGTTCTCTATACTCCTCTTTGCGTGGGAACAGGTAACTGGCTTGTTCCAAGAAGTATGCCGCAGAGCTTTTCAATTAACCAGTATGTTGAAAATTATTTGCAGGTGTTCAGCGTTTCACCATAATTGTTAGAATCTTTGTTTGTGCCTCCTGAAACCCAAGAAGGCTGCGACGGACATAACTATGCTGAGGAGTAGCTGACTTGGTGTTGCCTATTTTTGTTAGTGGAGACTGACAAGAAGCCATTCTTCTAAGTATGATCCCACCACCATTTTTCCATTGTTTTAAAATGCAGGGAAATTTTGCAAGTTAGCATTATAATTAGTAGCTGGAGGGTACGGTTTTTTTTTTTGTGTGTGGTCGATGTGGATGTGGGGGGGTCAGGCCCTCTGTCAGTTCGCAGGTTAGTTTTTATTATCCCCAGAGAGGAGAAGTGGGCATGTGTTTGGCAGGTGAAAAGGGCGGATTCTGTTTCAGAGAATTAACGATGATCCCCATGGTCATCCCGTTCCTTTAATAATCCTTTACTTCATCAGCTGGAAATCCACCATGGTTCTATATACTCCTCTTTGCGTGGGAACAGGTAACTGCCTTGTTCCAAGAAGTATGCCGCAGAGCTTTTCAATTAACCAGTACGTTGAAAATTAATTGCAGGTGTTCAGCGTTTCACCATAATTGTTAGAATCTTTGTTTGTGCCTCCTGAAACCGAACAAGGCTGCGACGGACATAACTATGCTGAGGAGTAGCTGATTTGGTGTTGCCTATTTTTGTTAGTGGAGACTGACAAGAAGCCATTCTTCTAAGTATCATCCCACCACCATTTTTCCATTGTTTTAAAATGCAGGGAAATTTTGCAAGTTAGCATTATAATTAGTAGCTGGAGGGTACGGTTTTTTATGTGTGTGTGGTCGATGTGGATGTGGGGGGGTCAGGCCCTCTGTCAGTTCGCTGGTTTGTTTTTATTAACCCCAGAGAGGAGAAGTGGGCATGTGTTTGGCAGGTGAAAAGGGCGGATTCTGTTTCAGAGAATTAACGATGATCCCCATGGTCATCCCGTTCCTTTAATAATCCTTTACTTCATCAGCTGCAAATCCACCATGGTTCTATATACTCCTCTTTGCGTGGGAACTGGTAACTGCCTTGTTCCAAGAAGTATGCCGCAGAGCTTTTCAATTAACCACTACGTTGAAAATTATTTGCAGGTGTTCAGCGTTTCACCATAATTGTGATAACGTGTGTTTGTGAATCCTGAAACCCAAGAAGTCTGCGACGGACATAACTATGCTGAGGCGTAGCTGACTTGGTTTTGCCTATTTTTGTTAGTGGAGACTGACAAGAATCCATTCTTTTAAGTATCATCTCACCATCATTTTTCCATTGTTTAAAAATGCAGCAAAATTTTGCAAGTTAGCATTATAATTAGTAGCTGGAGGCTACGGTGTTTTTTTGTTTTTTTTTTCCTGTGGGGTCAGTGTGGATGTGTTGGTCAGGCCCTCTGTGAGTTCCCCGGTTGGTTTTTATTATCCCCAGAGAGGAGAAGTGGGTATTAGTATGGCAGGTGAAAACTGCGGATCTGTTTCAGAGAATTAAACAGGATCCGCATGGTAATCCCGTTCCTTTAAGAATCCTTTGCTTCATGAGCTGGGAATCCACCATGGTTCTATATACTTGTCTATGCGTGGGCACAGGAAACTGGCTAGTTCCAAGAAGTATGCCTCAGAGCTTTTCAATTAACCAGTATGTTGACAATCCTTTGCAGGTTTTCAGCGTTTCACCATAATTGTGATAACGTGTGTATGTGCCTACTGAAACCAAATATGGCTGCTACGGACATAACTATGCTGAGGCGTAGCTGACTTGGTGTTGCCTATTTTTGTCAGTGGAGACTGACAAGAAGCCATTCTTCTAAGTATCATCCCACCATCATATCTCCATTGTTTGAAAATGCAGGGAAATTTTGCAAATTGGCATTATAATTAGTAGCTGGAGGGTACTTTTTGGTTTTGTGGGGTCAGTCAGGATGGGTGTTGAGGCCCTCTGTCAGATCGCTGGTTTGCTTTTATTATCCCCAGAGAAGAGTAGTGGGCATGTGTTTGGCAGGTGAAAAGTGCGGATTCTGTTTCAGAGAATTAAACAGGATCCGCATGTTCATCTCATTCCTTTAAGAATCCTTTGCTTCATCAGCTGGGATTCCACCATGTTTCTATATACTCCTTTATGCGTGGGCACAGGTACCTGGCTTGTTCCAAGAATTATGCTGGAGAGTTTTCAAATTAACCAGTACGTTGAAAATTATGTGCAGGTTTTCAGCGTTTCACCATAATTTTGATAATGTTTGTATGTCCCTCCTGAAACCCAAGAAGGCTGCGACGGACATAACTATGCTGAGGAGTAGCTGACTTGGTGTTGCCTATTTTTGTTAGTGGAGACAGACAAGAAGCCATTCTTCTAAGTATGATCCCACCACCATTTTTCCATTGTTTTAAAATGCAGGGAAATTTTTGCAAGTTAGCATTATAATTAGTAGCTGGAGGGTACGGTTTTTTTTTTTGTGTGTGGTCGGGGTGGATGGGAGGGGGTCAGGCCCTCTGTCAGTTCGCTGGTTAGTTTTTATTATCCCCAGATAGGAGAAGTGGGCATGTGTTTGGCAGGTGAAAAGGGCGGATTCTGTTTCAGAGAATTAGCGATGATCCCCATGGTAATCCCGTTCCTTTGATAATCCTTTACTTCATCAGCTGGAAATCCACCATGGTTCTATATACACCTCTTTGCGTGGGAACAGGTAACTGCCTTGTTCCAAGAAGTATGCCGCAGAGCTTTTCAATTAACCACTACGTTGAAAAGTATTTGCAGGTGTTCAGCGTTTCACTATAATTGTGAGAACCTTTGTTTGTGCCTCCTGAAACCCAAGAAGGCTGCGACGGACATAACTATGCTGAGGAGTAGCTGACTTGGTGTTGCCTATTTTTGTTAGTGGAGACTGACAAGAAGCCATTCTTCTAAGTATCATCCCACCACCATTTTTCCATTATTTTAAAATGCAGGGAAATTTTGCAAGTTAGCATTATAATTAGTAGCTGGAGGGTACGGTTTTTTTTTTTTGTGTGTGTGGTCGATGTGGATGGGGGGGTCAGGCCCTCTGTCAGTTCGCTGGTTAGTTTTTATTATCCCCAGAGAGGAGAAGTGGGCATGTGTTTGGCAGGTGAAAAGGCCGCATTCTGTTTCAGAGAATTAACGATGATCCCCATGGTCATCCCGTTCCTTTAATAATCCTTTACTTCATCAGCTGGAAATCCACCATGGTTCTATATACTCCTGTTGCGTGGGAACAGGTAACTGGCTTGTTCCAAGAAGTATGCCGCAGAGCTTTTCAATTAACCAGTACGTTGAAAATTATTTGCAGGTGTTCAGCGTTTCACCATAATTGTGATAACGTTTTTTTGTGCCTCCTGAAACCCAAGAAGGCTGCGACGGACATAACTATGCTCAGGAGTAGCTGACTTGGTGTTGCCTGTTTTTGTTAGTGGAGACTGACAAGAAGCCATTCTTCTAAGTATCATCCCACCGCCATTTTTCCATTGTTTTGAAATGCAGGGAAATTTTGCAAGTTAGCATTATAATTAGTAGCTGGAGGGTATGGTTTTTTTTTTGTGTGTGGTCGATGATGATGGGGGGGTGTCAGGCCCTCTGTCAGTTCGCTGGTTAGTTTTTATTATCCCCAGAGAGGAGAAGTGGGCATGTGTTTGGCAGGTGAAAAGGGCGGATTGTGTTTCAGAGAATTAACGATGATCCCCATGGTCATCCCGTTCCTTTAATAATCCTTAACTTCATCAGCTGTTAATCCACCATGGTTCTATATACTCCTCTTTGCCTGGGAACAGGTAACTGGCTTGTTCCAAGGAGTATGCCGCAGAGCTTTTCAATTAACCAGTACGTTGAAAATTATTTGCAGGCGTTCAGCGTTTCACCATAATTGTGAGAACCTTTGTTTGTGCCTCCTGAAACCCAAGAAGGCTGCGACGGACATAACTATGCTGAGGAGTAGCTGACTTGGTGTTGCCTATTTTTGTTAGTGGAGATTGACAAGAAGCCATTCTTCTAAGTATGATCCCACCACCATTTTTCCATTGTTTTAAAATGCAGGGAAATTTTGCAAGTTAGCATTATAATTAGT
Source organism: Eulemur rufifrons (assembly GCF_041146395.1). NCBI lineage: Eukaryota > Metazoa > Chordata > Mammalia > Primates > Lemuridae > Eulemur > Eulemur rufifrons. The sequence continues at coordinate 2,565,709 of NC_090984.1, read as the reverse complement.
AGCTGGAGGGTACGGTTTTTTTTTTGTGTGTGTGGTCGATGTGGATGGTGGGGGTCAGGCCCTCTGTCAGTTCGCTGGTTAGTTTTTATTATCCCCAGAGAGGAGAAGTGGGCATGTGTTTGGCAGGTGAAAAGGGCGGATTGTGTTTCAGAGAATTAACGATGATCCCCATGGTCATCCCGTTCCTTTAATAATCCTTTACTTCATCAGCTGGAAATCCACCATCGTTCTATATACTCCTGTTAGCGTCGGAACAGGTAACTGGCTTGTTCCAAGAAGTATGCCGCAGAGCTTTTCAATTAACCAGTACGGTGAAAATTATTTGCAGGTGTTCAGCGTTTCACCATAATTGTGATAACCTGTGTTTGTGCCTCCTGAAACCCAAGAAGGCTGCGACGGACATAACTATGCTGAGGCGTAGCTGACATGGTTTTGCCTATTTTTGTAAGTGGACACTGACAAGAATCCATTCTTGTAAGTATCATCTCACCATCATTTTTCCATTGTTTAAAAATGCAGGAAAATTTTGCAAGTTAGCATTATAATTAGTAGCTGGAGGCTACGGTGTCTTTTTTTTTTTTTTCTTTGTGGGGTCGGTGTGGATGTGTTGGTCACCCTCTGTCAGTTCTCTGGTTGGTTTTTATTACCCCCAGAGAGGAGAAGTGGGTATTAGTATGGCAGGTGAAAACTGCGGATCTGTTTCAGAGAATTACACAGGATCCGCATGGCAATCCCGTTCCTTTATGAATCCTTTGCTTCATGAACTGGGAATCCACCATGGTTCTATATACTTGTCTATGCGTGGGCACAGGAAACTGGCTAGTTCCAAGTAGTATGCCTCAGAGCTTTTCAATTAACCAGTATGTTGACAATCCTTTGCAGGTTTTCAGCGTTTCACCATAATTGTGATAAGGTGTGTATGTGCCTACTGAAACCAAATATGGCTGCTACGGACATAACTATGCTGAGGAGCAGCTGACTTGGTGTTGCCTATTTTTCTCAGTGGTGACTGACAAGAAGCCATTCTTCTAAGTATCATCCCATTATCATTTCTCCATTGTTTCAAAATGCAGGGAAATTTTTCAAATTGGCATTATAATTAGTAGCTGGAGGGTACTTTTTGGTTTTGTGGGGTCGGTCAGGATGGGTGTTCAGGCCCTCTGTCATTTCGCTGGTTAGTTTTTATTATCCCCAGAGAGGAGAAGTGGGCATGTGTTTGGCAGGTGAAAAGGGCGGATTCTGTTTCAGAGAATTAACGATGATCCCCATGGTCATCCCGTTCCTTTAATAATCCTTTACTTCATCAGCTGGAAATCCACCACGGTTCTATATACTCCTCTTTGCGTGGGAACAGGTAACTGGCTTGTTCCAAGAAGTATGCCGCAGAGCTTTTCAATTAACCAGTACGTTGAAAATTATTTGCAGGTGTTCAGCGTTTCACCATAATTGTGATAACGTTTGTTTGTGCCTCCTGAAACCCAAGAAGGCTGCGATGGACATAGCTATGCTGCGGAGTAGGTGACTTGGTGTTGCCTATTTTTGTTAGTGGAGACTGACAAGAAGCCATTCCTCTAAGTATCATCCCACCACCATTTTTCGATTGTTTTAAAATGCAGGGAAATTTTGCAAGTTAGCATTATAATTAGTAGCTGGAGGGTACGGTTTTTTTTTTTTGTGTTTGTGGTCGATGTGGATGGGGGGTCAGGCCCTCTGTCAGTTCGCTGGTTAGTTTTTTTTGTCCCCAGAGAGGAGAAGTGGGCATGTGTTTGGCAGGTGAAAAGGGCGGATTGTGTTTCAGAGAATTAACGATGATCCCCATGGTCATCCCGTTCCTTTAATAATCCTTTACTTCATCAGCTGGAAATCCACCATGGTTCTATATACTCCTCTTTGCGTGGGAACAGGTAACTGCCTTGTTCCAAGAAGTATGCCGCAGAGCTTTTCAATTAACCACTACGTTGAAAATTATTTGCAGGTGTTCAGCATTTCACCATAATTGTGATAACGTGTGTTTGTGCCTCCTGAAACCCAAGAAGGCTGCGACGGACATAACTATGCTGAGGAGTAGCTGACTTGGTGTTGCCTATTTTTGTTAGTGGAGACTGACAAGAAGCCATTCTTCTAAGTATCATCCCACCACCATTTTTCCATTGTTTTAAAATGCAGGGAAATTTTGCAAGTTAGCATTATAATTAGTAGCTGGAGGGTACGGTTTTTTGTTTTTTGTGTGGTGGATGTGGATCGTGGGGGTCAAGCCCTCTGTCAGTTCGCTGGTTAGTTTTTATTATCCCCAGAGAGGAGAAGTGGGCATGTGTATGGCAGGTGAAAAGGGCGCATTCTGTTTCAGAGAATTAACGATGATCCCCATGGTCATCCCGTTCCTTTAATAATCCTTTACTTCATCAACTGGAAATCCACCATGGTTCTATATATTCCTCTTTGCGTGGGAACAGGTAACTGCCTTGTTCCAAGAAGTATGCCGCAGAACTTTTCAATTAACCACTACGTTGAAAATTATTTGCACTTGTTCAGCGTTTCACCATAATTGTGATAACGTGTGTTTGTGCCTCCTGAAACCCAAGAAGGCTGCGACGGACATAACTATGCTGAGGAGTAGCTGACTTGGTGTTGCCTATTTTTGTTAGTGGAGACTGACAAGAAGCCATTCTTCTAAGTATCATCCCACCACCATTTTTCCATTGTTTTAAAATGCAGGGAAATTTTGCAAGTTAGCATTATAATTAGTAGCTGGAGGCTACGGTGTTTTTTTTTTTTTTTCCTGTGGGGTCGGTGTGGGTGTGTTGGTCAGGCCCTCTGTGAGTTCCCCGGTTGGTTTTTATTATCCCCATAGAGGAGAAGTGGGTATTAGTATGGCAGGTGAAAACTGCGGATCTGTTTCAGAGAATTAAACAGGATCCGCATGGTAATCCCGTTCCTTTAAGAATCCTTTGCTTCATGAACTGGGAATCCACCATGGTTCTATATACTTGTCTATGCGTGGGCACAGGAAACTGGCTAGTTCCAAGAAGTATGCCTCAGAGCTTTTCAATTAACCAGTATGTTGACAATCCTTTGCAGGTTTTCAGCGTTTCACCATAATTGTGATAACGTGTGTATGTGCCTACTGAAACCAAATATGGCTGCTACGGACATAACTATGCTGAGGCGTAGCTGACTTGGTGTGGCCTATTTTTGTTAGTGGAGACTGACAAGAAGCCATTCTTCTAAGTATCATCCCACCACCATTTTTCCATTGGTTTAAAATGCAAGGAAATTTTGCAAGTTAGCATTATAATTAGTAGCTGGAGGGTACGGTTTTTTTTTGTGTGTGGTTGATGTGGATGGGGGGGTCAGGCCCTCTGTAAGTTCGCTGGTTTGTTTTTATTATCCCCAGAGAAGAATAGTGGGCATGTGTTTGGCAGGTGAAAAGGGCGGATTCTGTTTCAGAGAATTAAACAGGATCCGCATGGTCATCTCATTCCTTTAAGAATCCTTTGCTTCATCAGCTGGGATTTCACCATGTTTCTATATACTCCTCTATGCGTGGGCACAGGTACCTGGCTTGTTCCAAGAATTATGCTGGAGAGTTTTCAAATTAACCAGTACGTTGAAAATTATTTGCAGGTTTTCAGCGTTTCACCATAATTTTGATAACGTTTTTATGTCCCTCCTGAAACCCAAGAAGGCTGCGACGGACATAACTATGCTGAGGAGTAGCTGACTTGGTGTTGCCTATTTTTGTTAGTGGAGACAGACAAGAAGCCATTCTTCTAAGTATGATCCCACCACCATTTTTCCATTGTTTTAAAATGCAGGGAAATTTTGAAAGTTAGCATTATAATTAGTAGCTGGAGGCTACGTTGTTTTTTTTTTCTTTTTTTCCTGTGGTGTCAGTGTGGATGTGTTGGTTAGGCCCTCTGTCAGTTCCCCGGTTGGTTTTTATTATCCCCAGAGAGGAGAAGTGGGTATTAGTATGGCAGGTGAAAACTGCGGATCTGTTTCAGAGAATTAAACAGGATCCGGATGGTAATCCCGTTCCTTTAAGAATCCTTTGCTTCATCAGCTGGGATTCCACCATGTTTCTATATACTCCTCTATGCGTGGGCACAGGTACCTGGCTTGTTCCAAGAATTATGCTGGAGAGTTTTCAAATTAACCAGTACGTTTAAAATTATTTGCAGGTTTTCAGCGTTTCACCATAAGTTTGATAACGTTTGTATGTCCCTCCTGAAACCGAAGAAGGCTGCGACGTACATAACTATGCCCAGGAGTAGCTGACTTGGTGTTGCCTATTTTTGTTAGTGTAGACAGACAAGAAGCCATTCTTCTAAGTATGATCCCACCACCATTTTTCCATTGTTTTAAAATGCAGGGAAATATTGCAAGTTAGCATTATAATTAGTAGCTGGAGGGTACGGTTTTTTTTTGTGTGTGTGTGGTCGATGTGGATGGGGGGGTCAGGCCCTCTGTCAGTTCGCTGGTTAGTTTTTATTATCCCCAGAGAGGAGAAGTGGGCATGTGTTTGGCAGGTGAAAAGGGCGCATTCTGTTTCAGAGAATTAACGATGATCCCCATGGTCATCCCGTTCCTTTAATAATCCTTTACTTCATCAGCTGGAAATCCAACATGGTTCTCTATACTCCTCTTTGCGTGGGAACAGGTAACTGGCTTGTTCCAAGAAGTATGCCGCAGAGCTTTTCAATTAACCACTGCGTTGAAAATTATTTGCAGGTGTTCAGCGTTTCACCATAATTGTGAGAACGTGTGTTTGTGCTTCCTGAAACCCAAGAAGGCTGCGACGGACATAACTATGCTGAGGAGTAGCTGACTTGGTGTTGCCTATTTTTGTTAGTGCAGACTTACAAGAAGCCATTCTTCTAAGTATCATCCCACCACCATTTTTCCATTGTTTTAAAATGCAGGGAAATTTTGCAAGTTAGCATTATAATTAGTAGATGGAGGGTACGGTTTTTTTTTTTGTGTGTGGTCGATGTGGATGGGGGGGTCAGGCCCTCTGTCAGTTCGCTGGTTAGTTTTTATTATGCCCAGAGAGGAGAAGTGGGCATGTGTTTGGCAGGTGAAAAGGGCGGATTCTGTTTCAGAGAATTAACGATGATCCCCATGATCATCCCGTTCCTTTAATAATCCTTTACTTCATCAGCTGGAAATCCACCATGGTTCTCTATACTCCTCTTTGTGTGGGAACAGGTAACTGCCTTGTTCCAAGAAGTATGCCGCAGAGCTTTTCAATTAACCACTATGTTGAAAATTATTTGCAGGTGTTCAGCGTTTCACCATAATTGTGATAACGTGTGTTTGTGCCTCCTGAAACCCAAGAAGGCTGCGACGGACATAACTATGCTGAGGCATAGCTGACTTGGTGTTGCCTATTTTTCTTAGTGGAGACTGACAAGAATCCATTCTTGTAAGTATCATCTCACCATCATTTTTCCATTGTTTAAAAATGCAGGAAAATTTTGCAAGTTAGCATTATAATTAGTAGCTGGAGGCTACGATGTTTTTTTTTTTTTTTTTTCCTGTGGGGTCGGTGTGGATTTGTTGGTCAGGCCCTCTGTGAGTTCCCCGGTTGGTTTTTATTATCCCCATAGAGGAGAAGTGGGTATTAGTATGGCAGGTGAAAACTGCGGATTTGTTTCAGAGAATTAAACAGGATCCGCATGGTAATCCCGTTCCTTTAAGAATCCTTTGCTTCATGAGCTGGGAATCCACCATGGTTCTATATACTCCTCTTTGCGTGGGAACAGGAAACTGGCTAGGTCCAAGAAGTATGCCTCAGAGCTTTTCAATTAACCAGTATGTTGACAATCCTTTTCAGGTTTTCAGCATTTCACCATAATTGTGATAACGTGTGTATGTGCCTACTGAAACCAAATATGGCTGCTACGGACATAACTATGCTGAGGCGTAGCTGACTTGGTGTTGCCTATTTTTGGCAGTGGAGACTGACAAGAAGCCATTCTTCTAAGTATCATCCCACCATCATTTCTCCATTGTTTCAAAATGCAGGGAAATTTTGCAAATTGGCATTATAATTAGTAGCTGGAGGGTACTTTTTTGTTTTGTGGGGTCGGTCAGGATGGGTGTTCAGGCCCTCTGTCAGATCGCTGGTTTGTTTTTATTATCCCCAGAGAAGAGTAGTGGGCATGTGTTTGGCAGGTGAAAAGTGCGGATTCTGTTTCAGAGAATTAAACAGGATCCGCATGGTCATCTCATTCCTTTAAGAATCCTTTGCTTCATCAGCTGGGATTCCACCATGTTTCTATATACTCCTCTATGCGTGGGCACAGGTACCTGGCTTGTTCCAAGAATTATGCTGGAGAGTTTTCAAATTAACGAGTACGTTGAAAATTATTTGCAGGTTTTCAGCGTTTCACGATAATTTTGATGACGTTTGTAGGTCCCTCCTGAAACCCAAGAAGGCTGCGACGCACATAACTATGCTGAGGAGTAGCTGACTTGGTGTTGCCTATTTTTGTTAGTGGAGACAGACAAAAAGCCATTCTTCTAAGTATGATCCCACCACCATTTTTCCATTGTTTTAAAATGCAGGGAAATTTTGCAAGTTAGCATTATAATTAGTAGCTGGAGGGTACGGTTTTATTTTTGTGTGTGGTCGATGTGGATGGGGGGGGTCAGGCCCTGTGTCAATTCGCTGGTTAGTTTTTATTATCCCCAGAGAGGAGAAGTGGGCATGTGTTTGGCAGGTGAAAAGGACGGATTCTGTTTCAGAGAATTAACGATGATCCCCATGGTCATCCCGTTCCTTTAATAATCCTTTATTCATCAGCTGGAAATCCACCATGGTTCTCTATACTCCTCTTTGCGTGGGAACAGGTAACTGCCTTGTTCCAAGAAGTATGCCGCAGAGCTTTTCAATTAACCAGTACGTTGAAAATTATTTGCAGGTGTTCAGCGTTTCACCATAATTGTGATAACGTGTGTTTGTGCCTCCTGAAACCCAAGAAGGCTGCGACGGACATAACTATGCTGAGGAGTAGCTGACTTGGTGTTGCCTATTTTTGTTAGTGGAGACTGACAAGAAGCCATTCTTCTAAGTATGATCCCACCACCATTTTTCCATTGTTTTAAAATGCAGGGAAATTTTGCAAGTTAGCATTATAATTAGTAGCTGGAGGCTACGGTTTTTTTTTTTGTGTGTGGTCGATGTGGATGTGGGGGGGTCAGGCCCTCTGTCAGTTCGCAGGTTAGTTTTTATTATCCCCAGAGAGGAGAAGTGGGCATGTGTTTGGCAGGTGAAAAGGGCGGATTCTGTTTCAGAGAATTAACGATGATCCCCATGGTCATCCCGTTCCTTTAAGAATCCTTTACTTCATCAGCTGGAAATCCACCATGGTTCTATATACTCCTCTTTGCGTGGGAACAGGTAACTGCCTTGTTCCAAGAAGTATGCCGCAGAGCTTTTCAATTAACCAGTACGTTGAAAATTAATTGCAGCTGTTCAGCGTTTCACCATAATTGTTAGAATCTTTGTTTGTGCCTCCTGAAACCGAACAAGGCTGCGACGGACATAACTATGCTGAGGAGTAGCTGATTTGGTGTTGCCTATTTTTGTTAGTGGAGACTGACAAGAAGCCATTCTTCTAAGTATCATCCCACCACCATTTTTCCATTGGTTTAAAATGCAGGGAAATTTTGCAAGTTAGCATTATAATTAGTAGCTGGAGGGTACGGATTTTTTTTTTTTTTGTGTGGTCGATGTGGATGGTGGGGGTCAGGCCCTCTGTCAGTTCGCTGGTTAGTTTTTATTATCCCCAGAGAGGAGAAGTGGGCAGGTGTTTGGCAGGTGAAAAGGGCAGATTCTGTTTCAGAGAATTAACGATGATCCCCATGGTCATCCCGTTCCTTTAATAATCCTTTACTTCATCAGCTGGAAATCCACCATGGTTCTCTATACTCCTCTTTGCGTGGGATCAGGTAACTGCCTTGTTCGAAGAAGTATGCCGCAGAGCTTTTCAATTAACCAGTATGTTGAAAATTATTTGCAGGTGTTCAGCGTTTCACCTTAATTGTGATAACGTGTGTTTGTGCCTCCTGAAACCCAAGAAGGCTGCGACGGACATAACTATGCTGAGGCGTAGCTGACTTGGTTATGCCTAGTTTTGTTAGTGGAGACTGACAAGAATCCATTGTTGTAAGTATCATCTAACCATCATTTTTCCATTGTTTAAAAATGCAGGAAAAGTTTGCAAGTTAGCATTATAATTAGTAGCTGGAGGCTACGGTGATTTTTGTTTTTTTATTTCCTCTGGGGTCGGTGTGGATGTGTTGGTCAGGCCCTCTGTCAGTTCTCTGGTTTGTTTTTATTATCCCCAGAGAGGAGAAGTGGGTATTAGTATGGCAGGTGAAAACTGTGGATCTGTTTCAGAGAATTAAACAGGATCCGCATGGTAATCCCATTCCTTTAAGAATCCTTTGCTTCATGAGCTGGGAATCCACCATGGTTCTATATACTCCTCTTTGCGTGGGAACAGGTAACTGGCTTGTTCCAAGAAGTATGCCTCAGAGCTTTTCAATGAACCAGTATGTTGACAATCCTTTGCAGGTTTTCAGCGTTTCACCATAATTGTGATAACGTGTGTATGTGCCTACTGTAACCAAATATGGCTGCTACGGACATAACTATGCTGAGGCGTAGCTGACTTGGTGTTACCTATTTTTGTCAGTGGAGACTGACAAGAAGCCATTCTTCTAAGTATCATCCCACCATCATTTCTCCATTGTTTAAAAATGCAGGGAAATTTTGCAAATTGGCATTATATTTAGTAGCTGGAGGGTACTTTTTTGTTTTGTGGGGTCGGTCAGGATGGGTGTTCAGGCCCTCTGTCAGATCGCTGGTTTGTTTTTATTATCCCCAGAGAAGAGTAGTGGGCATGTGTTTGGCAGGTGAAAAGTGCGGATTCTGTTTCAGAGAATTAAACAGGATCCGCATGGTCATCTCATTCCTTTAAGAATCCTTTGCTTCATCACCTGGGATTCCACCATGTTTCTATATACTCGTCTATGCGTGGGCACAGGTACCTGGCTTGTTCCAAGAAGTATGCTGGAGAGTTTTCAAATTAAGCAGTACATTGAAAATTATGTGCAGGTTTTCAGCGTTTCACCATAATTTTGATAACGTTTGTATGTCCCTCCAGAAACCCAAGAAGGCTGCGACAGACATAACTATGCTGAGGAGTAGCTGACTTGGTGTTGCCTATTTTTGTTAGTGGAGAGAGACAAGAAGCCATTCTTCTAAGTATGATCCCACCACCATTTTTCCATTGTTTTAAAATGCAGGGAAATTTTGCAAGTTAGCATTATAATTAGTAGCTGGAGGGTACGGTTTTTTTTTTGTGTGTGTGGTCGATGTGGATGGGGGGGTCAGGCCCTCTGTCAGTTCGCTGGTTAGTTTTTATTATCCCCAGAGAGGAGAAGTGGGCATGTGTTTGGCAGGTGAAAAGGGCGGATTCTGTTTCAGAGAATTAACGATGATCCCCATGGTCATCCCGTTCCTTTAATAATCCTTTACTTCATCAGCTGGAAATCCACCATGGTTCTATATACTCCTCTTTGCGTGGGAACAGGTAACTGCCTTGTTCCAAGAAGTATGCCGCAGAGCTTTTCAATTAACCACTACGTTGAAAATTATTTGCAGGTGTTCAGCATTTCACCATAATTGTGATAACGTGTGTTTGTGCCTCCTGAAACCCAAGAAGGCTGCGACGGACATAACTATGCTGAGGAGTAGCTGACTTGGTGTTGCCTATTTTTGTTAGTGGAGACTGACAAGAAGCCATTCTTCTAAGTATCATCCCACCACCATTTTTCCATTGTTTTAAAATGCAGGGAAATTTTGCAAGTTAGCATTATAATTAGTAGCTGGAGGGTACGGTTTTTTGTTTTTTGTGTGGTGGATGTGGATCGTGGGGGTCAAGACCTCTGTCAGTTCGCTGGTTAGTTTTTATTATCCCCAGAGAGGAGAAGTGGGCATGTGTATGGCAGGTGAAAAGGGCGCATTCTGTTTCAGAGAATTAACGATGATCCCCATGGTCATCCCGTTCCTTTAATAATCCTTTACTTCATCAGCTGGAAATCCACCATGGTTCTATATATTCCTCTTTGCGTGGGAACAGGTAACTGCCTTGTTCCAAGAAGTATGCCGCAGAACTTTTCAATTAACCACTACGTTGAAAATTATTTGCAGGTGTTCAGCGTTTCACCATAATTGTGATAACGTGTGTTTGTGCCTCCTGAAACCCAAGAAGGCTGCGACGGACATAACTATGCTGAGGAGTAGCTGACTTGGTGTTGCCTATTTTTGTTAGTGGAGACTGACAAGAAGCCATTCTTCTAAGTATCATCCCACCACCATTTTTCCATTGTTTTAAAATGCAGGGAAATTTTGCAAGTTAGCATTATAATTAGTAGCTGGAGGCTACGGTGTTTTTTTTTTTTTTTCCTGTGGGGTCGGTGTGGGTGTGTTGGTCAGGCCCTCTGTGAGTTCCCCGGTTGGTTTTTATTATCCCCATAGAGGAGAAGTGGGTATTAGTATGGCAGGTGAAAACTGCGGATCTGTTTCAGAGAATTAAACAGGATCCGCATGGTAATCCCGTTCCTTTAAGAATCCTTTGCTTCATGAACTGGGAATCCACCATGGTTCTATATACTTGTCTATGCGTGGGCACAGGAAACTGGCTAGTTCCAAGAAGTATGCCTCAGAGCTTTTCAATTAACCAGTATGTTGACAATCCTTTGCAGGTTTTCAGCGTTTCACCATAATTGTGATAACGTGTGTATGTGCCTACTGAAACCAAATATGGCTGCTACGGACATAACTATGCTGAGGCGTAGCTGACTTGGTGTGGCCTATTTTTGTTAGTGGAGACTGACAAGAAGCCATTCTTCTAAGTATCATCCCACCACCATTTTTCCATTGGTTTAAAATGCAAGGAAATTTTGCAAGTTAGCATTATAATTAGTAGCTGGAGGGTACGGTTTTTTTTTGTGTGTGGTTGATGTGGATGGGGGGGTCAGGCCCTCTGTAAGTTCGCTGGTTTGTTTTTATTATCCCCAGAGAAGAATAGTGGGCATGTGTTTGGCAGGTGAAAAGGGCGGATTCTGTTTCAGAGAATTAAACAGGATCCGCATGGTCATCTCATTCCTTTAAGAATCCTTTGCTTCATCAGCTGGGATTTCACCATGTTTCTATATACTCCTCTATGCGTGGGCACAGGTACCTGGCTTGTTCCAAGAATTATGCTGGAGAGTTTTCAAATTAACCAGTACGTTGAAAATTATTTGCAGGTTTTCAGCGTTTCACCATAATTTTGATAACGTTTTTATGTCCCTCCTGAAACCCAAGAAGGCTGCGACGGACATAACTATGCTGAGGAGTAGCTGACTTGGTGTTGCCTATTTTTGTTAGTGGAGACAGACAAGAAGCCATTCTTCTAAGTATGATCCCACCACCATTTTTCCATTGTTTTAAAATGCAGGGAAATTTTGAAAGTTAGCATTATAATTAGTAGCTGGAGGCTACGTTGTTTTTTTTTTTTTTTTTCCTGTGGTGTCAGTGTGGATGTGTTGGTCAGGCCCTCTGTCAGTTCCCCGGTTGGTTTTTATTATCCCCAGAGAGGAGAAGTGGGTATTAGTATGGCAGGTGAAAACTGCGGATCTGTTTCAGAGAATTAAACAGGATCCGCATGGTAATCCCGTTCCTTTAAGAATCCTTTGCTTCATCAGCTGGGATTCCACCATGTTTCTATATACTCCTCTATGCGTGGGCACAGGTACCTGGCTTGTTCCAAGAATTATGCTGGAGAGTTTTCAAATTAACCAGTACGTTTAAAATTATTAGCAGGTTTTCAGCGTTTCACCATAAGTTTGATAACGTTTGTATGTCCTTCCTGAAACCGAAGAAGGCTGTGACGTACATAACTATGCTGAGGAGTAGCTGACTTGGTGTTGCCTATTTTTGTTAGTGTAGACAGACAAGAAGCCATTCTTCTAAGTATGATCCCACCACCATTTTTCCATTGTTTTAAAATGCAGGGAAATATTGCAAGTTAGCATTATAATTAGTAGCTGGAGGGTACGGTTTTTTTTTGTGTGTGTGTGGTCGATGTGGATGGGGGGGTCAGGCCCTCTGTCAGTTCACTGGTTAGTTTTTATTATCCCCAGAGAGGAGAAGTGGGCATGTGTTTGGCAGGTGAAAAGGGCGCATTCTGTTTCAGAGAATTAACGATGATCCCCATGGTCATCCCGTTCCTTTAATAATCCTTTACTTCATCAGCTGGAAATCCAACATGGTTCTCTATACTCCTCTTTGCGTGGGAACAGGTAACTGGCTTGTTCCAAGAAGTATGCCGCAGAGCTTTTCAATTAACCACTGCGTTGAAAATTATTTGCAGGTGTTCAGCGTTTCACCATAATTGTGAGAACGTGTGTTTGTGCTTCCTGAAACCCAAGAAGGCTGCGACGGACATAACTATGCTGAGGAGTAGCTGACTTGGTGTTGCCTATTTTTGTTAGTGCAGACTGACAAGAAGCCATTCTTCTAAGTATCATCCCACCACCATTTTTCCATTGTTTTATAATGCAGGGAAATTTTGCAAGTTAGCATTATAATTAGTAGATGGAGGGTACGGTTTTTTTTTTGTGTGTGGTCGATGTGGATGGGGGGGTCAGGCCCTCTGTCAGTTCGCTGGTTAGTTTTTATTATGCCCAGAGAGGAGAAGTGGGCATGTGTTTGGCAGGTGAAAAGGGCGGATTCTGTTTCAGAGAATTAACGATGATCCCCATGATCATCCCGTTCCTTTAATAATCCTTTACTTCATCAGCTGGAAATCCACCATGGTTCTCTATACTCCTCTTTGTGTGGGAACTGGTAACTGCCTTGTTTCAAGAAGTATGCCGCAGAGCTTTTCAATTAACCACTATGTTGAAAATTAATTGCAGGTGTTCAGCGTTTCACCATAATTGTGATAACGTGTGTTTGTGCCTCCTGAAACCCAAGAAGGCTGCGACGGACATAACTATGCTGAGGCATAGCTGACTTGGTGTTGCCTATTTTTCTTAGTGGAGACTGACAAGAATCCATTCTTGTAAGTATCATCTCACCATCATTTTTCCATTGTTTAAAAATGCAGGAAAATTTTGCAAGTTAGCATTATAATTAGTAGCTGGAGGCTACGATGTTTTTTTTTTTTTTTTTTCCTGTGGGGTCGGTGTGGATTTGTTGGTCAGGCCCTCTGTGAGTTCCCCGGTTGGTTTTTATTATCCCCAGAGAGGAGAAGTGGGTATTAGTATGGCAGGTGAAAACTGCGGATTTGTTTCAGAGAATTAAACAGGATCCGCATGGTAATCCCGTTCCTTTAAGAATCCTTTGCTTCATGAGCTGGGAATCCACCATGGTTCTATATACTCCTCTTTGCGTGGGAACAGGAAACTGGCTAGGTCCAAGAAGTATGCCTCAGAGCTTTTCAATTAACCAGTATGTTGACAATCCTTTTCAGGTTTTCAGCATTTCACCATAATTGTGATAACGTGTGTATGTGCCTACTGAAACCAAATATGGCTGCTACGGACATAACTATGCTGAGGCGTAGCTGACTTGGTGTTGCCTATTTTTGGCAGTGGAGACTGACAAGAAGCCATTCTTCTAAGTATCATCCCACCATCATTTCTCCATTGTTTCAAAATGCAGGGAAATTTTGCAAATTGGCATTATAATTAGTAGCTGGAGGGTACTTTTTTGTTTTGTGGGGTCGGTCAGGATGGGTGTTCAGGCCCTCTGTCAGATCGCTGGTTTGTTTTTATTATCCCCAGAGAAGAGTAGTGGGCATGTGTTTGGCAGGGGAAAAGTGCGGATTCTGTTTCAGAGAATTAAACAGGATCCGCATGGTCATCTCATTCCTTTAAGAATCCTTTGCTTCATCAGCTGGGATTCCACCATGTTTCTATATACTCCTCTATGCGTGGGCACAGGTACCTGGCTTGTTCCAAGAATTATGCTGGAGAGTTTTCAAATTAACGAGTACGTTGAAAATTATTTGCAGGTTTTCAGCGTTTCACGATAATTTTGATGACGTTTGTAGGTCCCTCCTGAAACCCAAGAAGGCTGCGACGGACATAACTATGCTGAGGAGTAGCTGACTTGGTGTTGCCTATTTTTGTTAGTGGAGACAGACAACAAGCCATTCTTCTAAGTATGATCCCACCACCATTTTTCCATTGTTTTAAAATGCAGGGAAATTTTGCAAGTTAGCATTATAATTAGTAGCTGGAGGGTACGGTTTTATTTTTGTGTGTGGTCGATGTGGATGGGGGGGGTCAGGCCCTGTGTCAATTCGCTGGTTAGTTTTTATTATCCCCAGAGAGGAGAAGTGGGCATGTGTTTGGCAGGTGAAAAGGACGGATTCTGTTTCAGAGAATTAACGATGATCCCCATGGTCATCCCGTTCCTTTAATAATGCTTTATTCATCAGCTGGAAATCCACCATGGTTCTCTATACTCCTCTTTGCGTGGGAACAGGTAACTGCCTTGTTCCAAGAAGTATGCCGCAGAGCTTTTCAATTAACCACTACGTTGAAAATTATTTGCAGGTGTTCAGCGTTTCACCATAATTGTGATAACGTGTGTTTGTGCCTCCTGAAACCCAAGAAGGCTGCGACGGACATAACTATGCTGAGGAGTAGCTGACTTGGTGTTGCCTATTTTTGTTAGTGGAGACTGACAGGAAGCCATTCTTCTAAGTATGATCCCACCACCATTTTTCCATTGTTTTAAAATGCAGGGAAATTTTGCAAGTTAGCATTATAATTAGTAGCTGGAGGGTACGGTTTTTTTTTTTGTGTGTGGTCGATGTGGATGTGGGGGGGTCAGGCCCTCTGTCAGTTCGCAGGTTAGTTTTTATTATCCCCAGAGAGGAGAAGTGGGCATGTGTTTGGCAGGTGAAAAGGGCGGATTCTGTTTCAGAGAATTAACGATGATCCCCATGGTCATCCCGTTCCTTTAAGAATCCTTTACTTCATCAGCTGGAAATCCACCATGGTTCTATATACTCCTCTTTGCGTGGGAACAGGTAACTGCCTTGTTCCAAGAAGTATGCCGCAGAGCTTTTCAATTAACCAGTACGTTGAAAATTAATTGCAGCTGTTCAGCGTTTCACCATAATTGTTAGAATCTTTGTTTGTGCCTCCTGAAACCGAACAAGGCTGCGACGGACATAACTATGCTGAGGAGTAGCTGATTTGGTGTTGCCTATTTTTGTTAGTGGAGACTGACAAGAAGCCATTCTTCTAAGTATCATCCCACCACCATTTTTCCATTGTTTTAAAATGCAGGGAAATTTTGCAAGTTAGCATTATAATTAGTAGCTGGAGGGTACGGTTTTTTATGTGTGTGTGGTCGATGTGGATGTGGGGGGGTCAGGCCCTCTGTCAGTTCGCTGGTTTGTTTTTATTAACCCCAGAGAGGAGAAGTGGGCATGTGTTTGGCAGGTGAAAAGGGCGGATTCTGTTTCAGAGAATTAACGATGATCCCCATGGTCATCCCGTTCCTTTAATAATCCTTTACTTCATCAGCTGCAAATCCACCATGGTTCTATATACTCCTCTTTGCGTGGGAACAGGTAACTGCCTTGTTCCAAGAAGTATGCCGCAGAGCTTTTCAATTAACCACTACGTTGAAAATTATTTGCAGGTATTCAGCGTTTCACCATAATTGTGATAACGTGTGTTTGTGAATCCTGAAACCCAAGAAGTCTGCGACGGACATAACTATGCTGAGGCGTAGCTGACTTGGTTTTGCCTATTTTTGTTAGTGGAGACTGACAAGAATCCATTCTTTTAAGTATCATCTCACCATCATTTTTCCATTGTTTAAAAATGCAGGAAAATTTTGCAAGTTAGCATTATAATTAGTAGCTGGAGGCTACGGTGTTTTTTTGTTTTTTTTTTCCTGTGGGGTCGGTGTGGATGTGTTGGTCAGGCCCTCTGTGAGTTCCCCGGTTGGTTTTTATTATCCCCAGAGAGGAGAAGTGGGTATTAGTATGGCAGGTGAAAACTGCGGATCTGTTTCAGAGAATTAAACAGGATCCGCATGGTAATCCCGTTCCTTTAAGAATCCTTTGCTTCATGAGCTGGGAATCCACCATGGTTCTATATACTTGTCTATGCGTGGGCACAGGAAACTGGCTAGTTCCAAGAAGTATGCCTCAGAGCTTTTCAATTAACCAGTATGTTGACAATCCTTTGCAGGTTTTCAGCGTTTCACCATAATTGTGATAACGTGTGTATGTGCCTACTGAAACCAAATATGGCTGCTACGGACATAACTATGCTGAGGCGTAGCTGACTTGGTGTTGCCTATTTTTGTCAGTGGAGACTGACAAGAAGCCATTCTTCTAAGTATCATCCCACCATCATATCTCCATTGTTTGAAAATGCAGGGAAATTTTGCAAATTGGCATTATAATTAGTAGCTGGAGGGTACTTTTTGGTTTTGTGGGGTCAGTCAGGATGGGTGTTGAGGCCCTCTGTCAGATCGCTGGTTTGCTTTTATTATCCCCAGAGAAGAGTAGTGGGCATGTGTTTGGCAGGTGAAAAGTGCGGATTCTGTTTCAGAGAATTAAACAGGATCCGCATGTTCATCTCATTCCTTTAAGAATCCTTTGCTTCATCAGCTGGGATTCCACCATGTTTCTATATACTCCTTTATGCGTGGGCACAGGTACCTGGCTTGTTCCAAGAATTATGCTGGAGAGTTTTCAAATTAACCAGTACGTTGAAAATTATGTGCAGGTTTTCAGCGTTTCACCATAATTGTGATAACGTGTGTTTGTGCCTCCTGAAACCCAAGAAGGCTGCGACGGACATAACTATGCTGAGGAGTAGCTGACTTGGTGTTGCCTATTTTTGTTAGTGGAGACAGACAAGAAGCCATTCTTCTAAGTATGATCCCACCACCATTTTTCCATTGTTTTAAAATGCAGGGAAATTTTTTCAAGTTAGCATTATAATTAGTAGCTGGAGGGTACGGTATTTTTTTTGTGTGTGGTCGGGGTGGATGGGAGGGGGTCAGGCCCTCTGTCAGTTCGCTGGTTAGTTTTTATTATCCCCAGATAGGAGAAGTGGGCATGTGTTTGGCAGGTGAAAAGGGCGGATTCTGTTTCAGAGAATTAGCGATGATCCCCATGGTAATCCCGTTCCTTTGATAATCCTTTACTTCATCAGCTGGAAATCCACCATGGTTCTATATACACCTCTTTGCGTGGGAACAGGTAACTGCCTTGTTCCAAGAAGTATGCCGCAGAGCTTTTCAATTAACCACTACGTTGAAAAGTATTTGCAGGTGTTCAGCGTTTCACTATAATTGTGAGAACCTTTGTTTGTGCCTCCTGAAACCCAAGAAGGCTGCGACGGACATAACTATGCTGAGGAGTAGCTGACTTGGTGTTGCCTATTTTTGTTAGTGGAGACTGACAAGAAGCCATTCTTCTAAGTATCATCCCACCACCATTTTTCCATTGTTTTAAAATGCAGGGAAATTTTGCAAGTTAGCATTATAATTAGTAGCTGGAGGGTACGGTTTTTTTTTTTTTTGTGTGTGGTCGATGTGGATGGGGGGGTCAGGCCCTCTGTCAGTTCGCTGGTTAGTTTTTATTATCCCCAGAGAGGAGAAGTGGGCATGTGTTTGGCAGGTGAAAAGGGCGCATACTGTTTCAGAGAATTAACGATGATCCCCATGGTCATCCCGTTCCTTTAATAATCCTTTACTTCATCAGCTGGAAATCCACCATGATTCTATATACTCCTGTTGCGTGGGAACAGGTAACTGCCTTGTTCCAAGAAGTATGCCGCAGAGCTTTTCAATTAACCAGTACGTTGAAAATTATTTGCAGGTGTTCAGCGTTTCACCATAATTGTGATAACGTTTTTTTGTGCCTCCTGAAACCCAAGAAGGCTGCGACGGACATAACTATGCTCAGGAGTAGCTGACTTGGTGTTGCCTGTTTTTGTTAGTGGAGACTGACAAGAAGCCATTCTTCTAAGTATCATCCCACCGCCATTTTTCCATTGTTTTGAAATGCAGGGAAATTTTGCAAGTTAGCATTATAATTAGTAGCTGGAGGGTATGGTTTTTTTTTTGTGTGTGGTCGATGATGATGGGGGGGTGTCAGGCCCTCTGTCAGTTCGCTGGTTAGTTTTTATTATCCCCAGAGAGGAGAAGTGGGCATGTGTTTGGCAGGTGAAAAGGGCGGATTGTGTTTCAGAGAATTAACGATGATCCCCATGGTCATCCCGTTCCTTTAATAATCCTTAACTTCATCAGCTGGAAATCCACCATGGTTCTATATACTCCTCTTTGCCTGGGAACAGGTAACTGGCTTGTTCCAAGGAGTATGCCGCAGAGCTTTTCAATTAACCAGTACGTTGAAAATTATTTGCAGGCGTTCAGCGTTTCACCATAATTGTGAGAACCTTTGTTTGTGCCTCCTGAAACCCAAGAAGGCTGCGACGGACATAACTATGCTGAGGAGTAGCTGACTTGGTGTTGCCTATTTTTGTTAGTGGAGATTGACAAGAAGCCATTCTTCTAAGTATGATCCCACCACCATTTTTCCATTGTTTTAAAATGCAGGGAAATTTTGCAAGTTAGCATTATAATTAGTAGCTGGAGGGTACGGTTTTTTTTTTGTGTGTGTGGTCGATGTGGATGGTGGGGGTCAGGCCCTCTGTCAGTTCGCTGGTTAGTTTTTATTATCCCCAGAGAGGAGAAGTGGGCATGTGTTTGGCAGGTGAAAAGGGCGGATTGTGTTTCAGAGAATTAACGATGATCCCCATGGTCATCCCGTTCCTTTAATAATCCTTTACTTCATCAGCTGGAAATCCACCATCGTTCTATATACTCCTGTTAGCGTCGGAACAGGTAACTGGCTTGTTCCAAGAAGTATGCCGCAGAGCTTTTCAATTAACCAGTACGGTGAAAATTATTTGCAGGTGTTCAGCGTTTCACCATAATTGTGATAACCTGTGTTTGTGCCTCCTGAAACCCAAGAAGGCTGCGACGGACATAACTATGCTGAGGCGTAGCTGACATGGTTTTGCCTATTTTTGTAAGTGGAGACTGACAAGAATCCATTGTTGTAAGTATCATCTCACCATCATTTTTCCATTGTTTAAAAATGCAGGAAAATTTTGCAAGTTAGCATTATAATTAGTAGCTGGAGGCTACGATGTTTTTTTTTTTTTTTTTTCCTGTGGGGTCGGTGTGGATTTGTTGGTCAGGCCCTCTGTGAGTTCCCCGGTTGGTTTTTATTATCCCCAGAGAGGAGAAGTGGGTATTAGTATGGCAGGTGAAAACTGCGGATTTGTTTCAGAGAATTAAACAGGATCCGCATGGTAATCCCGTTCCTTTAAGAATCCTTTGCTTCATGAGCTGGGAATCCACCATGGTTCTATATACTCCTCTTTGCGTGGGAACAGGAAACTGGCTAGGTCCAAGAAGTATGCCTCAGAGCTTTTCAATTAACCAGTATGTTGACAATCCTTTTCAGGTTTTCAGCATTTCACCATAATTGTGATAACGTGTGTATGTGCCTACTGAAACCAAATATGGCTGCTACGGACATAACTATGCTGAGGCGTAGCTGACTTGGTGTTGCCTATTTTTGGCAGTGGAGACTGACAAGAAGCCATTCTTCTAAGTATCATCCCACCATCATTTCTCCATTGTTTCAAAATGCAGGGAAATTTTGCAAATTGGCATTATAATTAGTAGCTGGAGGGTACTTTTTTGTTTTGTGGGGTCGGTCAGGATGGGTGTTCAGGCCCTCTGTCAGATCGCTGGTTTGTTTTTATTATCCCCAGAGAAGAGTAGTGGGCATGTGTTTGGCAGGTGAAAAGTGCGGATTCTGTTTCAGAGAATTAAACAGGATCCGCATGGTCATCTCATTCCTTTAAGAATCCTTTGCTTCATCAGCTGGGATTCCACCATGTTTCTATATACTCCTCTATGCGTGGGCACAGGTACCTGGCTTGTTCCAAGAAGTATGCTGGAGAGTTTTCAAATTAACCAGTACGTTGAAAATTATTTGCAGGTTTTCAGCGTTTCACGATAATTTTGATGACGTTTGTAGGTCCCTCCTGAAACCCAAGAAGGCTGTGACGGACATAACTATGCTGAGGAGTAGCTGACTTGGTGTTGCCTATTTTTGTTAGTGGAGACAGACAACAAGCCATTCTTCTAAGTATGATCCCACCACCATTTTTCCATTGTTTTAAAATGCAGGGAAATTTTGCAAGTTAGCATTATAATTAGTAGCTGGAGGGTACGGTTTTATTTTTGTGTGTGGTCGATGTGGATGGGGGGGGGTCAGGCCCTGTGTCAATTCGCTGGTTAGTTTTTATTATCCCCAGAGAGGAGAAGTGGGCATGTGTTTGGCAGGTGAAAAGGACGGATTCTGTTTCAGAGAATTAACGATGATCCCCATGGTCATCCCGTTCCTTTAATAATCCTTTATTCATCAGCTGGAAATCCACCATGGTTCTCTATACTCCTCTTTGCGTGGGAACAGGTAACTGCCTTGTTCCAAGAAGTATGCCGCAGAGCTTTTCAATTAACCACTACGTTGAAAATTATTTGCAGGTGTTCAGCGTTTCACCATAATTGTGATAACGTGTGTTTGTGCCTCCTGAAACCCAAGAAGGCTGCGACGGACATAACTATGCTGAGGAGTAGCTGACTTGGTGTTGCCTATGTTTGTTAGTTTAGACTGACAAGAAGCCATTCTTCTAAGTCTCATCCCACCACCATTTTTCCATTGTTTTAAAATGCAGGGAAATTTTGCAAGTTAGCATTATAATTAGTAGCTGGATGGTACGGTTATTTTTCTTTTGTGTGGTCGATGTGGATGGTGGGGGTCAGGCCCTCTGTCAGTTCGCTGGTTAGTTTTTATTATCCCCAGAGAGAAGAAGTGGGCATGTGTTTGACAGGTGAAAAGGGCGGATTCCAGTTCAGGGAATTAACGATGATCCCCATGGTCATCCCGTTCCTTTAATAATCCTTTACTTCATCAGCTGGAAATCCACCATGGTTCTATATACTCCTCTTTGCGTGGGAACAGGTAACTGCTTTGTTCCAAGAAGTATGCCGCAGAGCTTTTCAATTAACCACTACGTTGAAAATTATTTGCAGGTGTTCAGCGTTTCACCATAATTGTGAGAACCTTTGTTTGGGCCTCCTGAAACCCAAGAAGGCTGCGACGGACATAACTATGCTGAGGAGTAGCTGACTTGGTGTTGCCTATTTTTGTTAGTGGAGACTGACAAGAAGCCATTCTTCTAAGTATCATCCCACCACCATTTTTCCATTGTTTTAAAATGCAGGGAAATTTTGCAAGTTAGCATTATAATTAGTAGCTGGAGGGTACGGTTTTTTTTTTGTGTGTGGTCGATGATGATGGGGGTGTGTCAGGCCCTCTGTCAGTTCGCTGGTTAGTTTTTATTATCCCCAGAGAGGAGAAGTGGGTATTAGTATGGCAGGTGAAAACTGCGGATCTGTTTCAGAGAACTAAACAGGATCCGTATTGTACTCCCGTTCCTTTAAGAATCCTTTGCTTCATGAGCTGGGAATCCACCATGATTCTATATACTTGTCTATGCGTGGGCACAGGAAACTGGCTAGTTCCGAGAAGTATGCCTCAGAGCTTTTCAATTAACCAGTATGTTGACAATCCTTTGCAGATTTTCAGCGTTTCACCATAATTGTGATAACGTGTGTATGTGCCTACTGAAACCAAATATGGCTGCTACGGACATAACTATGCTGAGGCGTAGCTGACTTGGTGTTGCCTATTTTTCTCAGTGGAGACTGACAAGAAGCCATTCTTCTAAGTATCATCCCACCATCATTTCTCCATTGTTTAAAAATGCAGGGAAATTTTGCAAATTGGCATTATAATTAGTAGCTGGAGGGTACTTTTTTGTTTTGTGGGGTCGGTCAGGATGGGTGTTCAGGCCCTCTGTCAGATCGATGGTTTGTTTTTATTACCCCCAGAGAAGAGCAGTGGGCATGTGTTTGGCAGGTGAAAAGGGCGGATTCTGTTTCAGAGAATTAAACAGGATCCGCATGGTCATCTCATTCCTTTAAGAATCCTTTGCTTCATCAGCTGGGATTCCACCATGTTTCTATATACTCCTCTATGCGTGGGCACAGGTACATGGCTTGTTCCAAGAATTATGCTGGAGAGTTTTCAAATTAACCAGTACGTTGAAAATTATTTGCAGGTGTTCAGCGTTTCACCATAATTTTGATAACGTTTGTATGTCTCTCCTGAAACGGAAGAAGGCTGCGACGGACATAACTATGCTGAGGAGTAGCTGACTTGGTGTTGCCTATTTTTGTTAGTGGAGACTGACAAGAAGCCATTCTTCTAAGTATCATCCCACCACCATTTTTCCATTGTTTTAAAACGCAGGGAAATTTTGCAAGTTAGCATTATAATTAGTAGCTGGAGGGTACGGTTTTTTTTTTTTGTGTGGTCGATGTGGAAGGGGGGGGTCAGGCCCTCTGTCAGTTCGCTGGTTAGTTTTTATTATCCCCAGAGAGGAGAAGTGGGCATGTGTTTGGCAGGTGAAAAGGGCGGATTCTGTTTCAGAGAATTAACGATGATCCCCATGGTCATCCCGTTCCTTTAATAATCCTTTACTTCATCAGCTGGAAATCCACCATGGTTCTATATACTCCTCTTTGCGTGGGAACAGGTAACTGGCTTGTTCCAAGAAGTATGCCGCAGAGATTTTCAATTAACCAGTACATTGAAAATTATTTGCAGGTGTTCAGCGTTTCACCATAATTTTGATAAGGTTTGTTTGTGCCTCCTGAAACCCAAGAAGGCTGCGACGGACATAACTATGCTGAGGCGTAGCTGACTTGGTTTTGCCTAGTTTTGTTAGTGGAGACTGACAAGAATCCATTCTTGTAAGTATCATCTCACCATCATTTTTCCATTGTTTAAAAATGCAGGAAAATTTTGCAAGTTAGCATTATAATTAGTAGCTGGAGGCTACGGTGTTTTTTTTTTTTTTTTTTTTTTTCCTGTGGGGTCGGTGTGGATGTGTTGGTCAGGCCCTCTGTCAGTTCGCTGGTTTGTTTTTTTTATCCCCAGAGAGGAGAAGTGGGTATTAGTATGGCAGGTGAAAACTGCGGATCTGTTTCAGAGAATTAAACAGGATCCGCATGGTAATCCCGTTCCTTTCAGAATCCTTTGCTTCATGAGCTGGGAATCCACCATGGTTCTATATACTCCTCTTTGCGTGCGAACAGGTAACTGGCTTGTTCCAAGAAGTATGCCTCAGAGCTTTTCAATTAACCAGTATGTTGAAAATCCTTTGCAGGTTTTCAGCGTTTCACCATAATTGTGATAACGTGTGTATGTGCCTACTGAAACCAAATATGGCTGCTACGGACATAACTATGCTGAGGCGTAGCTGACTTGGTGTTGCCTATTTTTCTCAGTGGAGACTGACAAGAAGCCATTCTTCTAAGTATCATCCCACCATCATTTCTCCATTGTTTAAAAATGCAGGGAAATTTTGCAAATTGGCATTATAATTAGTATGTGGAGGGTACTTTTTTGTTTTGTGGGGTCGGTCAGGATGGGTGTTCAGGCCCTCTGTCAGATCGCTGGTTTGTTTTTATTATCCCCAGAGAAGAGTAGTGGGCATGTCTTTGGCAGGCGAAAAGTGCGGATTCTGTTTCAGAGAATTAAACAGGATCCGCATGGTCATCTCATTCCTTTAAGAATCCTTTGCTTCATCAGCTGGGATTCCACCATGGTTCTATATACACCTCTTTGCATGGGAACAGGTACCTGGCTTGTTCCAAGAATTATGCTGGAGAGTTTTCAAATTAACCAGTACGTTGAAAATTTTTTGCAGGTTTTCAGCTTTTCACCATAATTTTGATAACGTTTGTACGTCCCTCCTGAAACCCAAGAAGACTGCGACGGACATAACTATGCTGAGGAGTAGCTGACTTGGTGTTGCCTATTTTTGTTAGTGGAGACTGTCAAGAAGCCATTCTTCTAAGTATCATCCCACCACCATTTTTCCATTGTTTTAAAATGCAGGGAAATTTTTCAAGTTAGCATTATAATTAGTAGCTGGAGGGTACGGTTTTTTTTTTGTGTGTGGTCGATGTGGATGGAGGGGTCAGGCCCTCTGTCAGTTCGCTGGTTAGTTTTTATTATCCCCAGAGAGGAGAAGTGGGCATGTGTATGGCAGGTGAAAAGGGCGGATTCTGTTTCAGAGAATTAACGATGATCCCCATGGTCATCCCGTTCCTTTAATAATCCTTTACTTCATCAGCTGGAAATCAACCATGGTTCTCTATACTCCTCTTTGCGTGGGAACAGGTAACTGTCTTGTTCCAAGAAGTATGCCGCAGAGCTTTTCAATTAACCACTACGTTGAAAATTATTTGCAGGTGTTCAGCGTTTCACCATGATTGTGAGAACCTTTGTTTGTGCCTCCTGAAACCCAAGAAGGCTGAGACGGACATAACTATGCTGAGGAGTAGCTGACTTGGTGTTGCCTATTTTTATTAGTGGAGACTGAGAAGAATCCATTCTTCTAAGTATCATCCCACCATCATTTTTCCATTGTTTAAAAATGCAGGAAAATATTGCAAGTTAGCATTATAATTAGTAGCTGGAGGCTACGGTGTTTTTGTTTTTGTTTTTTTTCCTGTGGGGTCGGTGTGGATGTGTTGGTCAGGCCCTCTGTCATTTCGCTGGTTTGTTTTTATTATCCCCAGAGAGGAGAAATGGGTATTAGTATGGCAGGTTAAAACTGTGGATCTGTTTCAGAGAATTAAACAGGATCCGCATGGTAATCCCGTTCCTTTAAGAATCCTTTGCTTCATGAGCTGGGAATCCATCATGGTCCTATATACTTGTCTATGCGTGGGCACAGGAAACTGGCTTGTTCCAAGAAGTATGCCTCAGAGCTTTTCAATTAACCAGTATGTTGACAATCCTTTGCAGGTTTTCAGCGTTTCACTATAATTGTGATAACGTGTGTATGTGCCTACTGAAACCAAATATCGCTGCTACGGACATAACTATGCTGAGGCGTAGCTGACTTGGTGTTGCCTATTTTTGTTAGTGGAGACTGACAAGAAGCCATTCTTCTAAGTATCATCCCACCATCATTTCTCCATTGTTTAAAAATGCAGGGAAATTTTGCAAATTGGCATTATAATTAGTAGCTGGAGGGTACTTTTTTGTTTTGTGGGGTCGGTCAGAATGGGTGTTCAGGCCCTCTGTCAGATCGCTGGTTTGTTTTTATTATCCCCAGAGAAGAGTAGTGGGCATGTGTTTGGCAGGTGAAAAGGGCGGATTCTGTTTCAGAGAATTAACGATGATCCCCATGGTCATCCCGTTCCTTTAATAATCCTTTACTTCATCAGCTGGAAATCCACCATGGTTCTCTATACTCCTCTTTGCGTGGGAACAGGTAACTGCCTTCTTCCAAGAAGTATGCCGCAGAGCTTTTCAATTAACCACTACGTTGAAAATTATTTGCAGGTGTTCAGCGTTTCACCATAATTGTGAGAACCTTTGTTTGTGCCTCCTGAAACCCAAGAAGGCTGCGACGGACATAACTATGCTGAGGAGTAGCTGACTTGGTGTTGCCTATTTTTGTTAGTGGAGACTGACAAGAAGCCATTCTTCTAAGTATCATCCCACCACCATTTTTCCATTGTTTTAAAATGCAGGGAAATTTTGCAAGTTAGCATTATAATTAGTAGCTGGAGGCTACGGTGTTTTTTTGTTTTTTTTTTCCTGTGGGGTCGGTGTGGATGTGTTGGTCAGGCCCTCTGTCAGTTCGCTGGTTTGTTTTTATTATCCCCAGAGAGGAGAAGTGGGTATTAGTATGGCAGGTGAAAACTGCGGATCTGTTTCAGAGAATTAAACAGGATCCGCATGGTAATCCCGTTCCTTTAAGAATCCTTTGCTTCATGAGCTGGGAATCCACCATGGTTCTATATACTCCTCTTTGCGTGGGAACAGGTAACTGCCTTGTTCCAAGAAGTATGCCTCAGAGCTTTTCAATTAACCAGTATGTTGACAATCCTTTGCAGGTTTTCAGCGTTTCACCATAATTGTGATAACGTGTGTATCTGCCTACTGAAACCAAATATGGCTGCTACGGACATAACTATGCTGAGGCGTAGCTGACTTGGTGTTGCCTATTTTTGTCAGTGGAGACTGACAAGAAGCCATTCTTCTAAGTATCATCCCACCATCATTTCTCCATTGTTTAAAAATGCAGGGAAATTTTTCAAATTGGCATTATAATTAGTAGCTGGAGGGTACTTTTTTGTTTTGTGGGGTCGGTCAGGAAGGGTGTTCAGGCCCTCTGTCAGATCGCTGGTTTGTTTTTATTATCCCCAGAGTAGAGTAGTGGGCATGTGTTTGGCAGGTGAAAAGTGCGGATTCTCTTTCAGAGAATTAAACAGGATCCGCATGGTCATCTCATTCCTTTAAGAATCCTTTGCTTCATCAGCTGGGATTCCAACATGTTTCTATATACTCCTCTATGCGTGGGCACAGGTACCTGGCTTGTTCCAAGAATTATGCTGGAGAGTTTTCAAATTAACCAGTACGTTGAAAATTATTTGCAGGTTTTCAGCCTTTCACCATAATTTTGATAACGTTTGTATGTCCCTCCTGAAACGCAAGAATGCTGCGACGGACATAACTATGCTGAGGAGTAGCTGACTTGGTGTTGCCTATTTTTGTTAGTGGAGACAGACAAGAAGCCATTCTTCTAAGTATGATCCCACCACCAATTTTTCCATTGTTTTAAAATGCAGGGAAATTTTGCAAGTTAGCATTATAATTAGTAGCTGGAGGGTACGGTTTTTTTTTTTGTGTGTGGTCGATGTGGATGGGGGGGGTCAGGCCCTCTGTCAGTTCGCTGGTTAGTTTTTATTATCCCCAGAGAGGAGAAGTGGGCATGTGTTTGGCAGGTGAAAAGGGCGGATTCTGTTTCAGAGAATTAACGATGATCCCCATGGTCATCCCGTTCCTTTAATAATCCTTTACTTCATCAGCTGGAAATCCACCATGGTTCTCTATACTCCTCTTTGCGTGGGAACAGGTAACTGCCTTGTTCCAAGAAGTATGCCCCAGAGCTTTTCAATTAACCAGTACGTTGAAAATTATTTGCAGGTGTTCAGCGTTCCACCATAATTGTGATAACGTGTGTTTGTGCCTCCTGAAACCCAAGAAGGCTGCGACGGACATAACTATGCTGAGGCGTAGCTGACTTGGTTTTGCCTAGTTTTGTTAGTGGAGACTGACAAGAATCCATTCTTGTAAGTATCATCTCACCATCATTTTTCCTTTGTTTCAAAATGCAGGAAAATTTTGCAAGTTAGCATTATAATTAGTAGCTGGAGGCTACGGTGTTTTTTTTTTTTTTTTCCTGTGGGGTCGGTGTGGATGTGTTGGTCAGGCCCTCTGTCAGTTCCCCGGTTGGTTTTTATTATCCCCAGAGAGGAGAAGTGGTTATTAGTATGGCAGGTGAAAACTGCGGATCTGTTTCAGAGAATTAAACAGGATCCGCATGGTCATCTCATTCCTTTAAGAATCCTTTGCTTCATCAGCTGGGATTCCAACATGTTTCTATATACTCCTCTATGCGTGTGCACAGGTACCTAGCTTGTTCCAAGAATTATGCTAGAGAGTTTTCAAATTAACCAGTACGTTGAAAATTATTTGCAGGTTTTCAGCGTTTCACCATAATTTTGATAACGTTTGTATGTCCCTCCTGAAACCCAAGAAGGCTGCGACGGACATAACTATGCTGAGGAGTAGCTGACTTGGTGTTGCCTATTTTTGTTAGTGGAGACAGACAAGAAGCCATTCTTCTAAGTATCATCCCACCACCATGTTTCCATTGCTTTAAAATGCAGGGAAGTTTTGCAAGTTAGCATTATAATTAGTAGCTGGAGGGTACGGTTTTTTTTTTGTGTGTGTGGTCGATGTGGATGGGGGGGGTCAGGCCCTCTGTCAGTTCGCTGGTTAGATTTTATTATCCCCAGAGAGGAGAAGTGGGCATGTGTTTGGCAGGTGAAAAGGGCGGATTCTGTTTCAGAGAATTAACGATGATCCCCATGGTCATCCCGCTCCTTTAATAATCCTTTACTTCATCAGCTGGAAATCCACCATGGTTCTATATACTCCTCTTTGCGTGGGAACAGGTAACTGCCTTGTTCCAAGAAGTATGCCGCAGAGCTTTTCAATTAACCACTACGTTGAAAATTATTTGCAGGTGTTCAGCGTTTCACCATAATTGTGATAACGTGTGTTTGTGCCTCCTGAAACCCAATAAGGCTGCGACAGACATAACTATGCTGAGGAGTAGCTGACTTGGTGTTGCCTATTTTTGTTAGTGGAGACTGACAAGAAGCCATTCTTCTAAGTATCATCCCACCACCATTTTTCCATTGTTTTACAATGCAGGTAAATTTTGCAAGTTAGCATTATAATTAGTAGCTGGAGGCCACGGTGTTTTTTTTTTTTTTTTTCCTGTGGGGTCGGTGTGGATGTGTTGGTCAGGCCCTCTGTCAGTTCGCTGGTTTCTTTTTATTATCCCCAGAGAGGAGAAGTGGGTATTAGTATGGCATTTGAAAACTGCGGATCTGTTTCAGAGAATTAAACAGGATCCGCATGTTAATCCCGTTCCTTTAAGAATCCTTTGCTTCATGAGCTGGGAATCCACCATGGTTCTATATACTCCTCTTTGCGTGGGAACAGGTAACTGGCTTGTTCCAGGAAGTATGCCTCAGAGCCTTTGAATTAACCAGTATGTTGACAATCCTTTGCAGGTTTTCAGCGTTTCCCCATAATTGTGATAACGTGTGTATGTGCCTACTGAAACCAAATATGGCTGCTACGGACATAACTATGCTGAGGCGTAGCTGAGTTGGTGTTGCCTATTTTTGTCAGTGGAGACTGACAAGAAGCCATTCTTCTAAGTATCATCCCACCATCATTTCTCCATTGTTTAAAAATGCAGGGAAATTTTGCAAATTGGCATTATAATCAGTAGCTGGAGGGTACTTTTTTGTTTTGTGGGGTCGGTCAGGATGGGTGTTCAGGCCCTCTGTCAGATCGCTGGTTTGGTTTTATTATCCCCAGAGAAGAGTAGTGGGCATGTGTTTGGCAGGTGAAAAGTGCGGATTCTATTTCAGAGAATTAAACAGGATCCGCATGGTCATCTCATTCCTTTAAGAATCCTTTGCTTCATCAGCTGGGATTCCAACATGTTTCTATATACTCCTCTATGCGTGGGCACAGGTACCTAGCTTGTTCCAAGAATTATGCTGGAGAGTTTTCAAATTAACCAGTACGTTGAAAATTATTTGCAGGTTTTCAGCGTTTCACATTAATTTTGATAACGTTTGTATGTCCGTCCTGAAACCCAAGAAGGCTGCGATGGACATAACTATGCTGAGGAGTAGCTGACTTGGTGTTGCCTATTTTTGTTAGTGGAGACAGACAAGAAGCCATTCTTCTAAGTATCATCCCACCACCATGTTTCCATTGCTTTAAAATGCAGGGAAATTTTGCAAGTTAGCATTATAATTAGTAGCTGGAGGGTACGGTTTTTTTTTTGTGTGTGTGGTCGATGTGGATGGGGGGGGTCAGGCCCTCTGTCAGTTCGCTGGTTAGTTTTTATTATCCCCAGAGAGGAGAAGTGGGTATGTGTTTGGCAGGTGAAAAGGGCGGATTCTGTTTCAGAGAATTAACGATGATCCCCAAGGTCATCCCTTTCCTTTAATAATCCTTTACTTCATCAGCTGGAAATCCACCATGGTTCTCTATACTCCTCTTAGCGTGGGAACAGGTAACTGGCTTGTTCCAAGAAGTATGCCGCAGAGCTTTTCAATTAACCACTACGTTGAAAATTATTTGCAGGTGTTCAGCGTTTCACCATAATTGTGATAACGTGTGTTTGTGCCTCCTGAAACCCAAGAAGGCTGCGACGGACATAACTATGCTGAGGAGTAGCTGACTTGGTGTTGCCTATTTTTGTTAGTGGAGACTGACAAGAAGCCATTCTTCTAAGTATCATCCCACCACCATTTTTCCATTGTTTTAAAATGCAGGGAAATTTTGCAAGTTAGCATTATAATTAGTAGCTGGAGGGTACGGTTTTTTTTTTTGTGTGTGGTCGATGTGGATGGGGGGGGGGTCAGGCCCTCTGTCAGTTCGCTGGTTAGTTTTTATTATCCCCAGAGAGGAGAAGTGGGCATGTGTTTGGCTGGTGAAAAGGGCGGATTCTGTTTCAGAGAATTAACGATGATCCCCATGGTCATCCCTTTCCTTTAATAATCCTTTACTTCATCAGCTGGAAATCCACCATGGTTCTCTATACTCCTCTTAGCGTGGGAACAGGTAACTGGCTTGTTCCAAGAAGTATGCCGCAGAGCTTTTCAATTAACCACTACGTTGAAAATTATTTGCAGGTGTTCAGCGTTTTACCATAATTGAGAGAAAATTTGTTTGTGCCTCCTGAAACCCTAGAAGGCTGCGATGGACATAACTATGCTGAGGAGTAGCTGACTTGGTGTTGCCTATTTTTGTTAGTGGAGACTGACAAGAAGCCATTCTTCTAAGTATCATCCCACCACCATTTTTCCATTGTTTTAAAATGCAGGGAAATTTTGCAAGTTAGCATTATAATTAGTAGCTGGAGGCTATGGTGTTTTCTTTTTTTTTTTTTCCTGTGGGGTCGGTGTGGATGTGTTGGTCAGGCCCTCTGTCAGTTCCCCGGTTGGTTTTTATTATCCCCAGAGAGGAGAAGTGGGTATTAGTATGGCAGGTGAAAACTGCGGATCTGTTTCAGAGAATTAAACAGGATCCTCATGGTAATCCCGTTCCTTTAAGAATCCTTTGCTTCATGAGCTGGGAATCCACCATGGTTCTATATACTTGTCTATGCGTGGGCACAGGAAACTGGCTAGTTCCAAGTAGTATGCCTCAGAGCTTTTCAATTAACCAGTATGTTGACAATCCTTTGCAGGTTTTCAGCGTTTCACCATAATTGTGATAACGTGTGTATGTGCCTACTGAAACCAAATATGGCTGCTACGGACATAACTATGCTGAGGCGTAGCTGACTTGGTGTTGCCTGTTTTTCTCAGTGGAGACTGACAAGAAGCCATTCTTCTAAGTATCATCCCACCATCATTTCTCCATTGTTTAAAAATGCAGGGAAATTTTGCAAATTGGCATTATAATTAGTAGCTGGAGGGTACTTTTTTGTTTTGTGGGGTCGGTCAGGATGGGTGTTCAGGCCCTCTGTCAGATCGCTGGTTTGTTTTTATTATCCCCAGAGAAGAGTAGTGGGCATGTGTTTGGCAGGTGAAAAGTGCGGATTCTGTTTCAGAGAATTAAACAAGATCCGCATGGTCATCTCATTCCTTTAAGAATCCTTTGCTTCATCAGCTGGGATTCCACCATGTTTCTATATACTCCTCTATGCATGGGCACAGGTACCTGGCTTGTTCCAAGAATTATGCTGGAGAGTTTTCAAATTAACGAGTACGTTGAAAATTATTTGCAGGTGTTCAGCGTTTCACCATAATTGTGATAACGTGTGTTTGTGCCTCCTGAAACCCAAGAAGGCTGCGACGGACATAACTATGCTGAGGAGTAGCTGACTTGGTGTTGCCTATTTTTGTTAGTGGAGACAGACAAGAAGCCATTCTTCTAAGTATCATCCCACCACCATTTTTCCATTGTTTTAAATTCAGGGAAATTTTGCAAGTTAGCATTATAATTAGTAGCTGGAGGGTACGGTTTTTTTTTTGTGTGTGTGGTCGATGTGGATGGGGGGGGTCAGGTCCTCTGTCAGTTCGCTGGTTAGTATTTATTATCCCCAGAGAGGAGAAGTGGGCATGTGTTTGGCAGGTGAAAAGGGCGGATTCTGTTTCAGAGAATTAACGATGATCCCCATGGTCATCCCGTTCCTTTAATAATCCTTTACTTCATCAGCTGGAAATCCACCATGGTTCTCTATACTCCTCTTTGCGTGGGAACAGGTAACTGCCTTGTTCCAAGAAGTATGCCGCAGAGCTTTTCAATTAACCACTACGTTGAAAATTATTTGCAGGTGTTCAGCGTTTCACCATAATTGTGAGAACCTTTGTTTGTGCCTCCTGAAACCCAAGAAGGCTGCGACGGACATAACTATGCTGAGGAGTAGCTGACTTGGTGTTGCCTATTTTTGTTAGTGGAGACTGACAAGAAGCCATTCTTCTAAGTATCATCCCACCACCATTTTTCCATTGTTTTCAAATGCAGGGAAATTTTGCAAGTTAGCATTATAATTAGTAGCTGGAGGGTACGGTTTTTTTTTTTGTGTGTGGTCGATGTGGATGGTGGGGGTCAGGCCCTCTGTCAGTTCGCTGGTTAGTTTTTATTATCCCCAGAGAGGAGAAGTGGGCATGTGTTTGGCAGGTGAAAAGGGCGGATTCTGTTTCAGAGAATTAACGATGATCCCCATGGTCATCCCTTTCCTTTAATAATCCTTTACTTCATCAGCTGGAAATCCACCATGGTTCTCTATACTCCTCTTTGCGTGGGAACAGGTAACTGCCTTGTTCCAAGAAGTATGCCGCAGAGCTTTTCAATTAACCAGTACGTTGAAAATTATTTGCAGGTGTTCAGCGTTTCACCATAATTGTGATAACGTGTGTTTGTGCCTCCTGAAACCCAAGAAGGCTGCGACGGACATAACTATGCTGAGGAGTAGCTGACTTGGTGTTGCCTATTTTTGTTAGTGGAGACTGACAAGAAGCCATTCTTCTAAGTATCATCCCACCACCATTTTTCCATTGTTTAAAAATGCAGGGAAATTTTTCAAGTTAGCATTATAATTAGTAGCTGGAGGGTATGGTTTTTTTTTTTGTGTGTGGTCGATGTGGATGGGGGGGGGTCAGGCCCTCTGTCAGTTCGCTGGTTAGTTTTTATTATCCCCAGAGAGGAGAAGTGGGCATGTGTTTGGCATGTGAAAAGGGCGGATTCTGTTTCAGAGAATTAACGATGATCCCCAAGGTCATCCCTTTCCTTTAATAATCCTTTACTTCATCAGCTGGAAATCCACCATGGTTCTCTATACTCCTCTTTGCGTGGGAACCGGTAACTGCCTTGTTCCAAGAAGTATGCCGCAGAGTTTTCAATTAACCAGTACGTTGAAAATTATTTGCAGGTGTTCAGCGTTTCACCATAATTGTGAGAACCTTTGTTTGTGCCTCCTGAAACCCAAGAAGGCTGCGACGGACAATTAGTAGCTGGAGGCTACGGTGTTTTTGTTTTTTTTTTTTTTCCTGTGGGGTCGGTGTGGATGTGTTGGTAAGGCCCTCTGTCAGTTCGCTGGTTTGTTTTTATTATCCCCAGAGAGGAGAAGTGGGTATTAGTATGGCATTTGAAAACTGCGGATCTGTTTCAGAGAATTAAACAGGATCCGCATGTTAATCCCGTTCCTTTAAGAATCCTTTGCTTCATGAGCTGGGAATCCACCATGGTTCTATATACTCCTCTTTGCGTGGGAACAGGTAACTGGCTTGTTCCAGGAAGTATGCCTCAGAGCTTTTGCATTAACCAGTATGTTGACAATCCTTTGCAGGTTTTCAGCGTTTCACCATAATTGTGATAACGTGTGTATGTGCCTACTGAAACCAAATATGGCTGCTACGGACATAACTATGCTGAGGCGTAGCTGAGTTGGTGTTGCCTATTTTTGTCAGTGGAGACTGACAAGAAGCCATTCTTCTAAGTATCATCCCACCATCATTTCTCCATTGTTTAAAAATGCAGGGAAATTTTGCAAGTTAGCATTATAATTAGTAGCTGGAGGGTACCGTATTTTTTTTGTGTGTGTGGTCGATGTGGATGGGGGGGCTCAGGCCCTCTGTCAGTTCGCTGGTTAGTTTTTATTATCCCCAGAGAGGAGAAGTGGGCATGTGTTTGGCAGGTGAAAAGGGCGGAATCTGTTTCAGAGAATTAACGATGATCCCCATGGTCATCCCGTTCCTTTACTAATCCTTTACTTCATCAGCTGGAAATCCACCATGGTTCTATATACTCCTCTTAGCGTGGGAACAGGTAACTGGCTTGTTCCAAGAAGTATGCCGCAGAGCTTTTCAATTAACCACTACGTTGAAAATTATTTGCAGGTGTTCAGCGTTTTACCATAATAGAGAGAAAATTTGTTTGTGCCTCCTGAAACCCTAGAAGGCTGCGATGGACATAACTATGCTGAGGAGTAGCTGACTTGGTGTTGCCTATTTTTGTTAGTGGAGACTGACAAGAAGCCATTCTTCTAAGTATCATCCCACCACCATTTTTCCATTGTTTTAAAATGCAGGGAAATTTTGCAAGTTAGCATTATAATTAGTAGCTGGAGGCTATGGTGTTTTCTTTTTTTTTTTTTCCTGTGGGGTCGGTGTGGATGTGTTGGTCAGGCCCTCTGTCAGTTCCCCGGTTGGTTTTTATTATCCCCAGAGAGGAGAAGTGGGTATTAGTATGGCAGGTGAAAACTGCGGATCTGTTTCAGAGAATTATACAGGATCCGCATGGTAATCCCGTTCCTTTAAGAATCCTTTGCTTCATGAGCTGGGAATCCACCATGGTTCTATATACTTGTCTATGCGTGGGCACAGGAAACTGGCTAGTTCCAAGAAGTATGCCTCAGAGCTTTTCAATTAACCAGTATGTTGACAATCCTTTGCAGGTTTTCAGCGTTTCACCATAATTGTGATAACGTGTGTATGTGCCTACTGAAACCAAATATGGCTGCTACGGACATAACTATGCTGAGGCGTAGCTGACTTGGTGTTGCCTATTTTTGTCAGTGGAGACTGACAAGAAGCCATTCTTCTAAGTATCATCCCACCATCATTTCTCCATTGTTTAAAAATGCAGGGAAATTTTGCAAATTGGCATTATAATTAGTAGCTGGAGGGTACTTTTTTGTTTTGTGGGGTCGGTCAGGAAGGGTGTTCAGGCCCTCTGTCAGATCGCTGGTTTGTTTTTATTATCCCCAGAGAAGAGTAGTGGGCATGTGTTTGGCAGGTGAAAAGTGCGGATTCTGTTTCAGAGAATTAAACAGGATCCGCATGGTCATCTCATTCCTTTAAGAATCCTTTGCTTCATCAGCTGGGATTCCACCACGTTTCTATATACTCCTCTATGCGTGGGCACAGGTACCTGGCTTGTTCCAAGAATTATGCTGGAGAGTTTTCAAATTAACGAGTACGTTGAAAATTATTTGCAGGTGTTCAGCGTTTCACCATAATTGTGATAACGTGTGTTTGTGCCTCCTGAAACGCAAGAATGCTGCGACGGACATAACTATGCTGAGGAGTAGCTGACTTGGTGTTGCCTATTTTTGTTAGTGGAGACAGACAAGAAGCCATTCTTCTAAGTATCATCCCACCACCATTTTTCCATTGTTTTAAAATGCAGGGAAATTTTGCAAGTTAGCATTATAATTAGTAGCTGGAGGGTACGGTTTTTTTTTTGTGTGTGTGTTCGATGTGGATGGGGGGGTCAGGCCCTCTGTCAGTTCGCTGGTTAGTGTTTATTATCCCCAGAGAGGAGAAGTGGGCATGTGTTTGGCAGGTGAAAAGGGCGGATTCTGTTTCAGAAAATTAACGATGATCCCCATGGTCATCCCGTTCCTTTAATAATCCTTTACTTCATCAGCTGGAAATCCACCATGGTTCTATATACTCCTCTTTGCGTGGGAACAGGTAACTGCCTTGTTCCAAGAAGTATGCCGCAGAGCTTTTCAATTAACCACTACGTTGAAAATTATTTGCAGGTGTTCAGCGTTTCACCATAATTGTGAGAACCTTTGTTTGTGCCTCCTGAAACCCAAGAAGGCTGCGACGGACATAACTATGCTGAGGAGTAGCTGACTTGGTGTTGCCTATTTTTGTTAGTGGAGACTGACAAGAAGCCATTCTTCTAAGTATCATCCCACCACCATTTTTCCATTGTTTTAAAATGCAGGGAAATTTTGCAAGTTAGCATTATAATTAGTAGCTGGAGGGTACCGTTTTTTTTTGTGTGTGTGGTCGATGTGGATGGGGGGGCTCAGGCCCTCTGTCAGTTCGCTGGTTAGTTT
This sequence comes from Eulemur rufifrons, assembly GCF_041146395.1. Lineage (NCBI taxonomy): Eukaryota > Metazoa > Chordata > Mammalia > Primates > Lemuridae > Eulemur > Eulemur rufifrons. The sequence continues at coordinate 2,529,472 of NC_090984.1, read as the reverse complement.
TTATTATCCCCAGAAAGGAGAAGTGGTCATGTGTTTGGCAGGTGAAAAGGGCGGATTCTGTTTCAGAGAATTAACTATGATCCCCATGGTCATCCATTTCCTTTAATAATCCTTTACTTCATCAGCTGGAAATCCACCATGGTTCTCTATACTGCTCTTTGCGTGGGAACAGCTAACTGCCTTGTTCCAAGAAGTATGCCGCAGAGCTTTTCAATTAACCACTACGTTGAAAATTATTTGCAGGTGTTCAGCGTTTCACCATAATTGTGAGAACATTTGTTTGTACCTCCTGAAACCCAAGAAGGCTGCGACCGACATAACTATGCTGAGGAGTAGCTGACTTGGTTTTGCCTAGTTTTGTTAGTGGAGACAGACAAGAAGCCATTCTTCTAAGTATCATCCCACCACCATTTTTCCATTGTTTTAAAATGCAGGGAAATTTTGCAAGTTAGCATTATAATTAGTAGCTGGAGGGTACGGTTTTTTTTTTGTGTGTGTGGTCGATGTGGATGGGGGGGGTCCGGCCCTCTGTCAGTTCGCTGGTTAGTTTTTATTATCCCCAGAGAGGAGAAGTGGGCATGTGTTTGGCAGGTGAAAAGGGCGGATTCTGTTTCAGAGAATTAACGATGATCCCCATGGTCATCCCGTTCCTTTAATAATCCTTTACTTCATCAGCTGGAAATCCACCATGGTTCTCTATACTCCTCTTTGCGTGGGAACAGGTAACTGCCTTGTTCCAAGAAGTATGCCCCAGAGCTTTTCAATTAACCAGTACGTTGAAAATTATTTGCAGGTGTTCAGCGTTCCACCATAATTGTGATAACGTGTGTTTGTGCCTCCTGAAACCCAAGAAGGCTGCGACGGACATAACTATGCTGAGGCGTAGCTGACTTGGTTTTGCCTAGTTTTGTTAGTGGAGACTGACAAGAATCCATTCTTGTAAGTATCATCTCACCATCATTTTTCCTTTGTTTAAAAATGCAGGAAAATTTTGCAAGTTAGCATTATAATTAGTAGCTGGAGGCTACGGTGTTTTTTTTTTTTTTTCCTGTGGGGTCGGTGTGGATGTGTTGGTCAGGCCCTCTGTCAGTTCCCCGGTTGGTTTTTATTATCCCCAGAGAGGAGAAGTGGGTATTAGTATGGCAGGTGAAAACTGCGGATCTGTTTCAGAGAATTAAACAGGATCCGCATGGTAATCCCGTTCCTTTAAGAATCCTTTGCTTCATCAACTGGGAATCCACCATGGTTCTATATACTTGTCTATGCGTGGGCACAGGAAACTGTCTAGTTCCAAGAAGTATGCCTCAGAGCTTTTCAATTAACCAGTATGTTGACAATCCTTTGCAGGTTTTCAGCGTTTCACCATAATTGTGATAACGTGTGTATGTGCCTACTGAAACCAAATATGGCTGCTACGGACATAACTATGCTGAGGCGTAGCTGACGTGGTGTTGCCTATTTTTGTCAGTGGAGACTGACAAGAAGCCATTCTTCTAAGTATCATCCCACCATCATTTCTCCACTGTTTAAAAATGCAGGGAAATTTTGCAAATTGGCATTATAATTAGTAGCTGGAGGGTACTTTTTTGTTTTGTGGGGTCGGTCAGGATGGGTGTTCAGGCCCTCTGTCAGATCGCTGGTTTGTTTTTATTATCCCCAGAGAAGAGTAGTGGGCATGTGTTTGGCAGGAGAAAAGTGCGGATTCTGTTTCAGAGAATTAAACAGGATCCGCATGGTCATCTCATTCCTTTAAGAATCCTTTGCTTCATCACCTGGGATTCCAACATGTTTCTATATACTCCTCTATGCGTGGGCACATGTACTTAGCTTGTTCCAAGCATTATGCTGGAGAGTTTTCAAATTAACCAGTACGTTGAAAATTATTTGCAGGTTTTCAGCGTTTCACCATAATTTTGATAACGTTTGTATATCCCTCCTGAAACCCAAGAAGGCTGCGACGGACATAACTATGCTGAGGAGTAGCTGACTTGGTGTTGCCTATTTTTGTTAGTGGAGACAGACAAGAAGCCATTCTTCTAAGTATCATCCCACCACCATGTTTCCATTGCTTTAAAATGCAGGGAAATTTTGCAAGTTAGCATTATAATTAGTAGCTGGAGGGTACGGTTTTTTTTTTTGTGTGTGTGGTCGATGTGGATGGGGGGGGGGTCAGGCCCTCTGTCAGTTCGCTGGTTAGTTTTTATTATCCCCAGAGAGGAGAAGTGGGCATGTGTTTGGCAGGTGAAAAGGGCGGATTCTGTTTCGGAGAATTAACGATGATCCCCATGGTCATCCCGTTCCTTTAATAAGCCTTTACTTCATCAGCTGGAAATCCACCATGGTTCTATATACTCCTCTTTGCGTGGGAACAGGTAACTCCCTTGTTCCAAGAAGTATGCCGGAGAGCTTTTCAATTAACCACTACGTTGAAAATTATTTGCAGGTGTTCAGCGTTTCACCATAATTGTGAGAACCTTTGTTTGTGCCTCCTGAAACCCAAGAAGGCTGCGACGGACATAACTATGCTGAGGAGTAGCTGACTTGGTGTTGCCTATTTTTGTTAGTGGAGACTGACAAGAAGCCATTCTTCTAAGTATCATCCCACCACCATTTTTCCATTGTTTTAAAATGCAGGGAAATTTTGCAAGTTAGCATTATAATTAGTAGCTGGAGGGTACGGTTTTTTTTTTGTGTGTGGTCGATGTGGATGGTGGGGGTCAGGCCCTCTGTCAGTTCGCTGGTTAGTTTTTATTATCCCCAGAGAGGAGAAGTGGGCATGTGTTTGGCAGGTGAAAAGGGCGGATTCTGTTTCAGAGAATTAACGATGATCCCCATGGTCATCCCTTTCCTTTAATAATCCTTTACTTCATCAGCTGGAAATCCACCATGGTTCTCCATACTCCTCTTTGCGTGGGAACAGGTAACTGCCTTGTTCCAAGAAGTATGCCGCAGAGCTTTTCAATTAACCACTACGTTGAAAATTATTTGCAGGTGTTCAGCGTTTCACCATAATTGTGATAACGTGTGTTTGTGCCTCCTGAAACCCAAGAAGGCTGCGACAGACATAACTATGCTGAGGAGTAGCTGACTTGGTGTTGCCTATTTTTGTTAGTGGAGACTGACAAGAAGCCATTCTTCTAAGTATCATCCCACCACCATTTTTCCATTGTTTTAAAATGCAGGGAAATTTTGAAAGTTAGCATTATAATTAGTAGCTGGAGGGTACGGTTTTTTTTTGTGTGTGTGGTCGATGTGAATGGGGGGGGGGTCAGGCCCTCTGTCAGTTCGCTGGTTAGTTTTTATTATCCCCAGAGAGGAGAAGTGGGCATGTGTTTGGCAGGTGAAAAGGGCGGATTCTGTTTCAGAGAATTAACGATGATCCCCATGGTCATCCCTTTCCTTTAATAATCCTTTACTTCATCAGCTGGAAATCCACCATGGTTCTCTATACTCCTCTTTGCGTGGGAACAGGTAACTGCCTTGTTCCAAGAAGTATGCCGCAGAGCTTTTCAATTAACCAGTACGTTGAAAATTATTTGCAGGTGTTCAGCGTTTCACCATAATTGTGAGAACTTTGTTTGTGCCTCCTGAAACCCAAGAAGGCTGCGACGGACATAACTATGCTGAGGAGTACCTGACTTGGTGTTGCCTATTTTTTTTAGTGGAGTCTGACAAGAATCCATTCTTGTAAGTATCATCTCACCATCATTTTTCCATTGTTTAAAAATGCAGGAAAATTTTGCAAGTTAGCATTATAATTAGTAGCTGGAGGCTACGGTGTTTTTTTTTTTTTTTTTTTTCCCTGTGGGGTCGGTGTGGATGTGTTGGTCAGGCCCTCTGTCAGTTCGCTGGTTTGTTTTTATTATCCCCAGAGAGGAGAAGTGGGTATTAGTATGGCATTTGAAAACTGCGGATCTGTTTCTGAGAATTAAACAGGATCCGCATGTTAATCCCGTTCCTTTAAGAATCCTTTGCTTCATGAGCTGGGAATCCACCATGGTTCTATATACTCCTCTTTGCGTGGGAACAGTAACTGGCTTGTTCCAGGAAGTATGCCTCAGAGCTTTTGAATTAACCAGTATGTTGACAATCCTTTGCAGGTTTTCAGCGTTTCACCATAATTGTGATAACGTGTGTATGTGCCTACTGAAACCAAATATGGCTGCTACGGACATAACTATGCTGAGGCGTAGCTGAGTTGGTGTTGCCTATTTTTGTCAGTGGAGACTGACAAGAAGCCATTCTTCTAAGTATCATCCCACCATCATTTCTCCATTGTTTAAAAATGCAGGGAAATTTTGCAAGTTAGCATTATAATTAGTAGCTGGAGGGTACGGTATTTTTTTTGTGTGTGTGGTCGATGTGGATGGGGGGGTCAGGCCCTCTGTCAGTTCGCTGGTTAGTTTTTATTATCCCCAGAGAGGAGAAGTGGGCATGTGTTTGGCAGGTGAAAAGGGCGGAATCTGTTTCAGAGAATTAACGATGATCCCCATGGTCATCCCGTTCCTTTACTAATCCTTTACTTCATCAGCTGGAAATCCACCATGGTTCTATATACTCCTCTTTGCGTGGGAACAGGTAACTGGCTTGTTCCAAGAAGTATGCCGCAGAGCTTTTCAATTAACCACTACGTTGAAAATTATTTGCAGGTGTTCAGCGTTTTACCATAATTGAGAGAAAATTTGTTTGTGCCTCCTGAAACCCTAGAAGGCTGCGACGGACATAACTATGCTGAGGAGTAGCTGACTTGGTGTTGCCTATTTTTGTTAGTGGAGACTGACAAGAAGCCATTCTTCTAAGTATCATCCCACTACCATTTTTCCATTGTTTTAAAATGCAGGGAAATTTTGCAAGTTAGCATTATAATTATTAGCTGGAGGGTACGGTTTTTTTTTTTGTGTGTGGTCGATGTGGATGTTGGGGGTCAGGCCCTCTGTCAGTTCCCCGGTTGGTTTTTATTATCCCCAGAGAGGAGAAGTGTGTATTAGTATGGAAGGTGAAAACTGCGGATCTGTTTCAGAGAATTAAACAGGATCCGCATGGTAATCCCCTTCCTTTAAGAATCCTTTGCTTCATGAGCTGGGAATCCACCATGGTTCTATATACTTGTCTATGCGTGGGCACAGGAAACTGGCTAGTTCCAAGAAGTATGCCTCAGAGCTTTTCAATTAACCAGTATGTTGACAATCCTTTGCAGGTTTTCAGCGTTTCACCATAATTGTGATAACGTGTGTATGTGCCTACTGAAACCAAATATGGCTGCTACGGACATAACTATGCTGAGGCGTAGCTGACGTGGTGTTGCCTATTTTTGTCAGTGGAGACTGACAAGAAGGCATTCTTCTAATTATCATCCCACCATCATTTCTCCATTGTTTAAAAATGCAGTGAAATTTTGCAAATTGGCATTATAATTAGTAGCTGGAGGGTACTTTTTTGTTTTGTGGGGTCCGTCAGGATGGGTGTTCAGGCCCTATGTCAGATCGCTGGTTTGTTTTTATTATCCCCAGAGAAGAGTAGTGGGCATGTGTTTGGCAGGTGAAAAGTGCGGATTCTGTTTCAGAGAATTAAACAGGATCCGCATGGTCATCTCATTCCTTTAAGAATCCTTTGCTTCATCAGCTGGGATTCCACCATGTTACTATATACTCCTCTATGCGTGGGCACAGGTACCCGGCTTGTTCCAAGAAGTATGCTGGAGAGGTTTCAAATTAACCAGTACGTTGAAAATTATTTGCAGGTTTTCAGCGTTTCACCATAATTTTGATAACGTTTGTATGTCCCTCCTGAAACCCAAGAAGGCTGCGACGGACATAACTATGCTGAGGAGTAGCTGACTTGGTGTTGCCTATTTTTGTTAGTGGAGACAGACAAGAAGCCATTCTTCTAAGTATGATCCCACCACCATTTTTCCATTGTTTTAAAATGCAGGGAAATTTTGCAAGTTAGCATTATAATTAGTAGCTGGAGGGTACGGTTTTTTTTTTTGTGTGGTCGATGTGGATGGGGGGGGTCAGGCCCTCTGTCAGTTCGCTGGTTAGTTTTTATTATCCCCAGAGAGGAGAAGTGGGCATGTGTTTGGCAGGTGAAAAGGGCGGATTCTGTTTCAGAGAATTAACGATGATCCCCATGGTCATCCCGTTCCTTTAATAATCCTTTACTTCATCAGCTGGAAATCCACCATGGTTCTATATACTCCTCTTTGCGTGGGAACAGGTAACTGCCTTTTTCCAAGAAGTATGCCGCAGAGCTTTTCAATTAACCACTACGTTGAAAATTATTTGCAGGTGTTCCGCGTTTCACCATAATTGTGATAACGTTTGTTTGTGCCTCCTGAAACCCAAGAAGGCTGCGACGGACATAACTATGCTGAGGAGTAGCTGACTTGGTGTTGCCTATTTTTGTTAGTGGAGACTGACAAGAAGCCATTCTTCTAAATATCATCCCAACACCATTTTTCCATTGTTTTAAAATGCAGGGAAATTTAGCAAGTTAGCATTATAATTAGTAGCTGGAGGCTACGGTGTTTTTTTTTTTTTTTCCTGTGGGGTCGGTGTGGATGTGTTGGTCAGGCCTTCTGTCAGTTCCCCGGTTGGTTTTTATTATCCCCAGAGAGGAGAAGTGGGTATTAGTATGGCAGGTGAATACTGCGTATCTGTTTCAGAGAATTAAGCAGGATCCGCATGGTAATCCCGTTCCTTTAAGATTCCTTTGCTTCATGAGCTGGGAATCCACCACGGTTCTATATACTCCTCTTTGCGTGGGAACAGGTAACTGGCTTGTTCCAAGAAGTATGTCTCAGAGCTTTTCAATTAACCAGTATGTTGAGAATCCTTTGCAGGTTTTCAGCGTTTCACCATAATTGTGATAAGGTGTGTATGTGCCTACTGAAACCAAATATGGCTGCTACGGACATAACTATGCTGAGGCGTAGCTGACTTGGTGTTGCCTATTTTTGTCAGTGGAGACTGA